>NC_042621.1:81824279-82563011 GCF_901001135.1 Rhinatrema bivittatum | reverse complement strand
CCCAGCGTGGTCCGCGACCAGCTGGTTGGGCTGTGTAGGGCGCGCTGTGGCCCAGTGGTCTGCGACCACCCCAGGTGCTGTGTGTAGGGCGTTGGTGGGTTTTCCTCATCTGGTGAAGTCGAAGACTTCTTCTTCCTCCAGGCCTGTAGTCTTCAGGATGTTCCTCTTTGTCCGTCCCGGCTGCTCTTCTTGAGTGTCCAGTGTGCCGTCTTGGACTTCCTGGATCTTTGTCTTGGAGGCTTCTCCTTCTAAGTTCCTTCAATGTCCATCTGATCCTGAGTCCATCTGATCCTGAGTTCGTCTAATCCTGAGGTCATCAGCTTTCATGTTCCAGTCCTCACCTATCTCAGCCTAGTCCGGCCTGCCGTCTTCTGCCATTACCCAGCGGCTAGTCCGAAAGGGTTTGGAATGGTTGGAGGACCATTCAGAGACCAACATTGCGTTGCTGGGCTCACTGAGGTGTGCAGGTTGGCAGGGCTTGGGCTGCTCCGTTCCAGATGAGGTATGTCTCGCCACAAGGGCACACTTCCCCAGAAGTCAGGAGCTCCCCCTAGCTCTCCTGCCCTTAGTCCCGCAACACTTATGTTCTTCGTCATATATGCATTGGTAACATCACAGGTTACTGTAATGCCATTTTTTATGGGTTTCTCAGCTAAGTGTATCCACAAATTGTAGATAATAAAAAACATCACAGCTTGAATGGCAACTAACCCTCATTACTATACAAGTAAATTTGTTACTTCAACAACTACATTGGCTCCCAATTAAGGCATTGACTTCATTTAAACTCCAGACTTTAATCTTTCAGCCTGAGGCTTAGGTCCCTCTTATCTAGCAAAAACATTAGAATGGTACACACGTGGTTGTGCACTATGTTCCAGTCAGGGCACTCTCTTGAAAATTGTTTTAGAGCGAGAGAGAGAAAGAGAGAGATCTGATGCATTGTAGATCCTGGGCCTTTTCAGTAATAGCTCCAACAGTTTGAAATATCATGCCATTAGACATCTGAATTAAGACAAACTATCATGCCTTCAGAAAGTAAGATGTTTCTCTTTCCAGATAATTGAAAATCCTGTTGTTTAACTTGGTTGTTGGAAGATAATTAAGAAGGTGGACTTCTGTTTTGATTTGTGGATCACCTGCTGGCTTTGATGGTCCTGTTGTAGGGACCCTCTAGATCCCTACTATCCAAACTGTCCCTAGCTTCAGTCCTAGGCTAGGATATTAGTTAAATAGGAGTTTGCAGACCATCCCTTGCAAGCACCTCCTGTGAGGATGTCTGGATTGGTCAGCAGCTTGCATAAAAGCAAGCAGAGCATGAAGAGAGCTGTGGCTTTTTCTTTTAGACTTTTGGAGAATGAGGAGAGTTTGTAGTGGTTCCCCATTATAGGTGTCACAGCCTAATACTAGGGGAAGATGAATATTTCTATCCAGTACCCTCTTGTTGCAGGGAGTGTCTTGAGAAGAAGAGATTTTTTGAGAGAATATGGGCTGGATTTTAAAAAGGTTAAGTGCGCCGGGCCTATTTTCAAAAGGTCCGGTGACGCGCGTAAAGCCCTGGGACATGTGTAAATCCCGGGTCTTTACTAAAGGGGCGGGGTCAGGCACAGTGGCCATATTAGCTGCTGTGCCAGGTACTGCGTGCACATGTACGCCTGCGCACAACCTTTTAAAATCTACCCCTATGTTTTTTGTGAAGAGTCTGATATTTTTTATGGAGCCTGGTCCTACCTCAAGAGGGATTTTCCCCTTGCCTGGAGAATGTCAGAATAAGCTGTTGTGATGCCCTGCCTGCAATACAAGGAGGGATAGCAATATCATGCATAGGGTTGCCAACTGGCTCCAGATTTTCAGGACGGGTTGATTCAGTCCTGATTTTACCCCACTGCATACTGGGATTTATTCTGATTTCCCTATTGCATTCCCTAAGAAAAGCAAGACTATAAGTACCTGCATGCAGGTGAGTAAAAAAAGGACTGGATCAACCCGTCCTGAAAATCTGGAGCCAGTTGTCAACCCTAGTAATGCAAGAGAAGGAGGATTTTTAGAGATTAGTTTTGTTCCTGTTTGTAAATAACTTTTGCCACAAGTTCCTGCCCATGAAAATTTTGTTTTTTAATGTTCTGGGACTTTCTAACCCAGAGGTCCAGAGTAACATCAAAGAAAGAGATAGGAAGTGTTTTGACTAGCACCTGCTACCTGAAGGGACACTAACTCAGCTATATAGGTGTGAGACAAGAAGTACGTTTTTGGAGTTTGTGTAGATCAATTGGAATTTTTTGAGCTAATTGAACTGAAGATATTTTTGGATGCAGTACATTTTTGTTTGAATGGAACACTCACTGGGGGGGGGGGGGGGGTGGGAGAAGAGAGAGAGAGAGAGAGCACTGTAAGAGGGATCCCATAACTCTATATATATCTGCCACCATCAGAGGAGCACATTCTACTCTACCCCCCCAAATATTTATCCTACCTTTTGCGCCTGCCTCCGGGCAAGTTGCTTGCACCGGCAGGCTGCCGGCATGCGATGCTCCGACAGAGCGGCAGTGGCCGCTGTGTCAGAGGACTCTGGCCCCGCCCCCACTCCCAGACCGCCCCTTTTGTAAAGCCCCGGGACTTACACGGGTCACCGGACCTTTTTAAAATAGGCCCGGCGCGCGTAACCTTTTTAAAATCCGGCCTTTGGTATAACTTTAAACTCTTACTGGCAGCAGAGTTTAGATCTGTTGTGCAAGCGAGTGCTGATAGTCCCATCCATCCTCACTAAAGGCATTGCAGCTGCTGTAGAGCGCTGCAGCAAGGCTGATATGAGGGCGTTGCATGCATGAAGACATTTCTCCTGTGGCTCCCACTCCATGAAAGGATTCTTTATAAAGTTGCCTTGAATTCTTTTCCATGGGAAATGCCATTTTACAGGGATGTAACCCTTCTCCTGCTTTGCTGCTTGCCATTCCATCAATTTTCCATGTTTAACTGGTTGAGATTCAGGCCGCGTTTACTTGCTATGCCTTACCATATTTGAAGTGGCTTTTACCTGACGTACTTTATCCATAACGGCTAAAGGATAATTTTGCTCTGTTGTGTTAAGGATATTTTATGTGTTTTTATGACTGTTATATGAACCACTTTGGGGAACGGCGGTATAGAAACGTTAATAAAGATAAAGCAAGAATATAGAGTCAGTTCCACAGGGCAGGGCCTGCAGATAAAAAACGCCCTCTGGCACATTCTGGAGTTTGGGATCATTGTGCATTCTTGTTCTCCGACTTTGGAGAAATCTTTGACCGTGGATACTGATTATTTTATATTTTATGTTTTACATATTGCTTCAGATTTGGTTTGCAGGAGGCATAGGGAGGGAGAAGGGTTAGGAATTCTTGTATATTATATTATGCTAAAGACATAGGCTTAGAAATGTGATCTTTATATTGTACTTTTCATCTGGTACACAGATTGTAGCTGTGTGATGTTTTGTGAGTGAAAAATAGCTCATACCAGATTTATGTGGTATTTTGTTTTTAATAAATTATAAATAAAAAAAAAAGAAGGAAGTTTCTATAACTTCCTATCTGAGGATCACAGAGCTTTCCCAGGAGTATATACTTCTAAAAGTCTGTCAAATACTGGGGTGCTAGGCCATTCACAGCTTTAAATATAAGCAAAACCACCATGATATTGATAACCATTGAACTCCACAGGTGAAATATGATGACAGGATCCCTTACCGGAGATCAATGGGTTTTACTATTCTGAATTACCTAAAACCTATGCAAGGCTGCTCCAGGAAGGTCCAGATACTGTCTAAAACATTGCAGTGCTCCAATCTTGATATGGCAATTCTCTACCTTTTTAAACAAACACAGATCCCTAATTTATTTTTTTAACTTCCTAGGTGTCTGTGTATTTCAGGGCAATAATGCATTTATTGCATGATAAGCACATTGCCCTTGGAAGTAAGTCTTATCACATCAAATAGCACAGAGTAAACAGGGTTACTCCTAGCGCCATAACAAATATAGCAAACTAATATTTAAAAATGAAAATCCTTCTGCTAATGAGGAATAATTAGATGTTTTCAGCATTAACTGTGATTTAAAACCCACAATAATTATCATGACAAATTTAGCTTACTACTCAAAGGCTCCTGTTATATGCCAGTTGAAGCAGGTATACATGGCCATATTATATGTCAGGCACTTACTTATTATGTCAGAATGGAGGCTACGTGCGCTCATGCAGCAGAGAAGACAGCAAACAGCTGTGGGCGAAGGCAAGAGAGAGGGTCAGAGAGAGGTCTAAAAGACCTGGGTGGACAGGACGACAGAAAGAGAATGAGGAATATGGAACAGAACCAGGTTCTTTGGGGAGAGGACAAAGTTAATTTACAGGTGCAGGTTGAGTTCACGACACATGAGACCTTTATAAGAGGAAATTAAAGAAAATATTGAACCTCCGACATACAGATCTCATGCCATACATGGGCATGATATAATAGCTGAACTCACTATATTTTCAATCCTGTAGGTGGAATGGCACAATCTACCTTTTCCAGGTATTTTAGCCAAATGATGTGCACCCTGAAAAGATATACCAGGAATTATATCTTTCATCCCAGTGGACGGACACCATTCGATATGAAAATGAATAGGGATGTGCATTCGTTTGAAATGAATTGGTCCATTTTTGTTTCATTCATAGACCACCAAAATGAATGCAAGGTGGCCATGAATTTAAACAATAATTGCCATCTCATTTGTTTTACGTTTCCAATTCATAGCTATGGCCTATTAAAAAAAAGATGCTGTAATGAAGCTGGTTACTATAGCAATACATCAGTTCCTGTGTGAGGTAGCAGCAGAGGCAGGATAAGTGGGCAAGAAGGCAGGACAGAGAACTATCAAGGTGAAGCACTTTTTTAACCACCTGCCACAGTTCATGCATATATGAAAAACTGATATAGACCAGAACGGTCATGATTTAGGTTTTGGCATGGAATATTTTGAGTAAGTGAAACATTTTTTAAGATAAATATGAGGAGATTTCTGTACATTAATTCTGTGTCTTATGGTTATAGAATTAGCCCTGAAGCAGCAGAGAGGCGAAACGCTGGCCTTGTCGGTGTTTTTGCATTTCCTGAAGATCTACATCTTCAAATTTTGAATTGATGTGCATCAAACATTTCAAGACATGCATGATAAAACAAGCTAAGTACTCTCAGAGCTGTAATGCTGGATTTATTTCATGCACACAGATAAGAATTTTTAAGAGAGGGAAATACTTTTAAAGAGTGTTTAGTTTATTAAGACGTTATTATTTTGAACACATTCGTTCACTTTAAAAAAAATGAGAACTCTTGAGCATGTATCAGGTTGCAAGGCAGTTTGGCTGAGGTTGTTTCCTCCAGTATCAACACTGATGATGTAAATAATATTTTTCAATAGCTTCACTGTATTGCTGCTTTGGATGACAAGTTTCTTTCTTTCATAATTTGTTTTTTACATGCAGGGGATAAGTTATAACAGGTAAGCGATTTGATAAAGCATAGGAGAAATGGATGAAAGCCCTATTGCACCTTAACCTGGCAGGAAGCAGGCAGAGAATGCTGCACCCTATTGGGATGGAAACCCGAGTGCCAGAAGAGATGTGCAAACTGACAGAGGTTTAGGAATGGACGGAGTGGTACAACCTCCAGATTCCCAAAATCAGGCAACTAATCTATATGTTAGAAAAGTAAAGAAAAACAAAAGAAAAATGAAACCTATTTGGTTCTCAAAGGAGGTGGCTGACAAAATAAAGGCTAAAAGAACAGCGTTCCAGAAATATAAAAGATCCCAAAGGGAGGAGCACAAAGAATAATATCTGGTAGAACTGAGGGAGACGAAGAAATTAATCAAGACGGCAAAATGTCAAGCGGAAGAGAGGATTGCCAAGGAGGTAAAGAGAGGTGACAAAACATTTTTCAGATATATCAGTGAAAAGAGAAAAGTTCAAAGTGGTATATTTATTATTTATTTATTTATTAACTTTTATCTACCGACATTCGTGAAGCACATCATGCCGGTTTACAATGAACTCAGGTGGGAGATACAGTATAACAAAATGACAATAAAACAGTATGAAAAAACTAACGCAAGAGCAAAAACAAACCCAAAACCAAATACAACAAAATAAACAATAAATGGAACCAAGGAATAGAGATTAGAGGGGGGTAGGGGGGGGAGAAAGGGAAGGGGTAGGAGGTGGGTGGGAAAGGGGGATAAGGGGGGAAGGGGGGAGAGGTATAGATAACAGAGGTAAAAGGGAGGGAATAAAGTGGAAAAGAGGAATGCTATGTACAGATGCCTAATGTACAGGAAACATTTGATTAAATAGGAATAAGGAACAATTGAAACAGGAGGTAATTACTGGGAAGGGTGGAAAGGATCAATGTGTGGAGAGAGATGAAGAAATGGCAGAAATATTAAACGAATACTTCAGTTCTGTGTTCACTAAGGAGTACCCTGGAGAAGGACCATCGCTAGTTAACAAGAAACTGGAGGGGAGTGGAGTAGATGTAACTCCATTTACAGTAGAGAATGTATGGGAAGAGCTGGGGAAACTGAGAGTGGACAAAGCCATGGGGCCTGATGAAGTTCATCCCAGGATACTGAGGGAGCTCAGAGATGTGCTGGCTGGTCTGCTGTGTGACCTGTTCAATAGATCCCTAGAAACGGGAGTGGTGCCGAGTGATTGGAGAAGAGCGGTGATGGTCCCGCTTCACAAGAGTGGGAACAGAGAAGAGGCTGGTAACTACAGACCAGTCAGCCTCACTTCAGTGGTGGGAAAAGTAATGGAGTCACTGTTGAGAGAATAGTGAACTATCTACAGTCGGGAGAATTGATGGACCAGAGGCAGCATGGATTCACCAGGGGAAGATCCTGTCAGACAAATCTGATAAACTTTTTTGACTGGGTAACCAAGGAAGTGGATCAAGGAAGGGCACTCGATGTCATCTACTTGGATTTCAGCAAAGCTTTTGATACGGTCCTGCACAGAAGACTGGTGAATAAAATGAGAAGCTTAGGAATGAGTCCCGAGGTGGTGGCCTGGATTGCAAACTGGTTGATGGACAGAAGACAATGTGTGATGGTAAATGGAACTCTCTCTGAAGAGAGAGCGGTTTTAAGCGGTGTACCGCAGGGATCGGTGTTGGGACCGGTCCTGTTCAATATCTTTGTGAGCGACATTACGGACGGGATAGAAGGTAAGGTTTGTCTTTTTGCGGATGACACTAAGATCTGCAACAGAGTGGACATGCCGGAAGGAGTGGAGAGAATGAGATGGGATTTAAGGAAGCTGGAAGAGTGGTCGAAGATATGACAGCTGAGATTCAGTGCCAAGAAGTGCAGAGTCATGCATATGGGGAGTGGAAATCCGAATGAACTGTATTCGATGGGGGGAGAAAGGCTGATGTGCACGGAGCAGAAGAGAGACCTTGGGGTGATAGTGTCTAATGATCTGAAGTCGGCGAAACAATGTGACAAGGCAATAGCTAAAGCCAGAAGAATGCTGGGCTGCATAGAGAGAGGGATATCAAGTAAGAAAAGGCAGATGAAATTTAATGTGGACAAGTGCAAGGTGTTGCATATAGGGAAAAATAACCCTAGCTGTAGTTACACGATGTTAGGTTCCATATTAGGAGGTACCACCCAAGAAAGAGATCTAGGCGTCATAGTAGATAATACATTGAAATCGTCAGCTCAGTGTGCTGCAGCAGTCAAAAAAGCAAATAAAATGTTAGGAATTATTAGGAAGGGAATGGTTAATAAAACGGAAAATGTCATAATGCCTCTATATCGCTCCATGGTGAGACCACACCTTGAATACTGTGTACAATTCTGGTCACCGTATCTCAAAAAAGATATAGTTGCAATGGAGAAGGTACAGAGAAGGGCAACCAAAATGATAAAGGGGATGGAACAGCTCCCCTATGAGGAAAGGCTGAAGAGGTTAGGGCTGTTCAGCTTGGAGAAGAGACGGCTGAGGGGGGATATCATAGAGGTCTTTAAGATCATGAGAGGTCTTGAACGAGTAGATGTGACTCGGTTATTTACACTTTCGAATAATAGAAGGACTAGGGGGCATTCCATGAAGTTAGCAAGTAGCACATTTAAGACTAATCGGAGAAAATTCTTTTTCACTCAACGCACAATAAATCTCTGGAATTTGTTGCCAGAGGATGTGGTTAGTGCAGTTAGTGTAGCTGGGTTCAAAAAAGGTTTGGATAAGTTCTTGGAAGAGAAGTCCATTAACTGCTATTAATCAAGTTTACTTAGGGAATAGTCACTGCTATTAATTGCATCAGTAGCATGGGATCTTCTAGGTGTTTGGGTAATTGCCAGGTTCTTGTGGCCTGGTTTGGCCTCTGTTGGAAACAGGATGCTGGGCTTGATGGACCCTTGGTCTGACCCAGCATGGCAATTTCTTATGTTCTTATGTTCTTATGTTCTTATGTTCTTATCCCCTTGTACAGGTCCTTGGTGAGGCCTCACCTGGAGTACTGTGTTCAGTTCTGGAGACCGTATCTCCGAAGAGACAGAGACAAGATGGAGGCGGTCCAGAGAAGGGCGACCAAAAGGGTGAATGGTCTTCATCGAATGACTTATGAGGAGGGATTGAAGAATCTAAATATGTACACCCTGGAGGAAAGGAGGAGTAGAGGTGACATGATACAGACTTTCAGATACTTGAAAGGTTTTAATGATCCAAAGACAATGACAAACCTTTTGCGTCGGAAAAAAATCAGCAGAACCAGGGGTCACGATTTGAAGCTCCAGGGAGGAAGACTCAGAACCAATGTCAGGAAGTATTTCTTCACGGAGAGGGTGGTGGATACCTGGAATGCCCTTCTGGAAGAAATGGTGAAGACCAGATCTGTGAAGGACTTCAAAGGGGCATGGGATAAACACTGTGGATCCATAAAGTCTAGAGGATGTGAATGAAGAGTGGGTGGCTCGTGGGAATGACGGCTACTGCTTGGAGATAATAACCTTATTCAATAAACATACACACGGTTAATGCGACTCCAACATTGCTCTAAGCTTCAACGGTAAGAGGAAACGTGGAAAAAGATTTGCATTCACAAAAAAAGCGGGGAGTAGCTTGCTTGTTACTTGTTACAAATAAGCCTGGTACTTTACTTTCAATGCATATCCAGCATAGCTCTCTGCTTCAACGGCAGGGGAGAAAGACTGATTCATCACGCATATCCAGCATAGCTCTCTGCTTCTACGGCAGGGGAGAAAGACTGATACTTCAGACATATCTAGCATAGCTCTCTGCTTCAACGGCAGGGGAGAAAGTCAGATACTTCACTTTCAATGCATATTCAGCATAACTCTCTGCTTCAACGGCAGGGGGAATGAAGAAAAGTGGATCTATATACAGACAACAACCAACAAGGTCTGAATTATTTAGTCTGGGTAAACAAATAAGCATTGGTATAGCTTGCTTATTGCGGTGGTTAGTACCCCTAACTAATTAAGCTAGATATTTCACTTAGAGGCAGTTCCAACACTGCTCTCTACATTAATGGTGGGGGTGGAAGGGAAATAGAATCAAAAGGTTACTAAGAGCCAAGAGTAACAGATAAGTATGAGAAAAAAAAAGTGCAAAACTTGCTGGGCAGACTGGATGGGCCGTTTGGTCTTCTTCTGCCGTCATTTCTATGTTTCTATGACCATAGGGACATTGATTGATACAGGAGCTGTAATTAGTGTCATGCTCTTTGCATCCTCTGAAGCAATGATTCAGTATATTTTCATGGGGCACAACTGAAGGTAAATGGTAACAGGAGGATCACACATAAGAATGTCCTGTCTTCCACAGGTAATTTATTGGGATGGATATGATGCAAGCTCAGTGGTAGGTAGAGGACATCCGCAAACTGTGGCTTCCCTCAGGAACACCCAGTCAAGGTACACACACCCCTAGACTAAACAAGTAGATGGCAAAGTAGCAGCGAGGAAAGAGAAGTAGCATTATCAAAGTTTGCACTATGTCCCCTCACCAAGGTGAAAGGCTGCAGATTAAGTCCTGAAGCACAGAAGGGTGTAGTGAGTACTATAGAGGGGTTAGTGGGTGCCTTTGAAGTAGGAGAATGCATGGAAAGGAATACTATGTGGCCTATTTTTAAAGCTAATGAAAAAGATTGGAGGTTAACTGTTGATTACAGAGTTCTGAATAATTAATTGGTAGCTATGGCTCCTATAGTGGCTTCTGAGCATGACATAAAGTATTTCAAGAAGTGAGAGACACAGGCATGTATTTCTCTGTAGTGAACATCACTAACTGCTTCTTTTCCTTAGCAATGACTAAGACCTGTAGTGACTTGACAGCATTTACGTGGAGGGATGAACAGTACAGACATTTCCATGGGGATTGCTAACCTCCCCAACAATTTGCCATAGTGTCTGCAGCACTGGAAAATCTGACTGTGGGTGACTGTATGATGTAGATGATATTCAGGTTGCTGGCCCTACATAGGAGAGAGTTTTTAAAGATGCTCTGATATTGTTAGAAAGGCTTCAGGAGTATGGGCTGCGCTTGACCAAGGACAGGTTACAGGTAGTGCGGCAGTGTGTTAAATTCCCTGATAGTCTTCAGTGGGGAAAGCAGACAAGTTACCACAGATCTGACTTCCCTAAGATCATAGTTAGGTGCTTCTGGGTTTGTTAGATGAGGCATGTCCTTTAATCTACTTCACAAAACATGATAGAACATTTGATTGGACACCCCAATGACCAGCAGCTTTTGAAACTTTACATGAAGCTATTACTAGGGATGTGCATTTATTTGTTCCAATGTTCCCAGGGCCAACCCGCTGTTCCTGCCATCCTTTCAAAAGTAGTCAGAAACACCTCTGGGTCATCCCAAACCCTGCACCGGGCCGCACCCACCTGATTCTTCAGCTCTCTCTGGTACATGCATGATATAAAATACACATAACTTTAATGTACATTGCACATGTATATGCGCATTCATTTGCTCCTATATGTCTGTGTACATTTGTGATTTGTCACATGTACACTTCCATGATGTGCAACTTCTGGTTCTTCTGGGGTGCAAGCAAGGCAGAGATATCACCTACTTGGCATCCCTTGGGGTGAAGCATGAAAGGGAGTACAGATAAGTTTCCATTGGAACAAGGAGGCCTGCCTAGCTGTGGAGTAAGTAGAATGTGGGTATTGGGGGTGGTGGCAGGTAAACTTGTGCATAGGGGACACTGAGGGGGACCCAGTCTGGCCTGCAAATAGGGCAGAGTCAAGAGCTATTTTTGGATAGATTAATAGATGTACATTTCAAGATCCATATTCAATCTCAGTCCAGATAGCAAAGTTAGGACCTGATTCACTGAGGGGTTTTCCCATAGACACAAAATGTGAGAAAAGCCTTAATGAATCGGGCCCCTAGCCAGCTAAATTTATCTAACTTTGGAAATAATTGAATACTGCAACTGCAAATGCTAGGCATTGAGCAGGAAGTCAACTGGGCATTGAGAGAGGAAGGAGGCCAAATAGGCACGGAGGGAGGGGACAGGGAGCCAGCTAAGCATGGAGAGAGAGAGAGGGGTCGTGGAGCCAAGGAGGCAGTGAGGGAAGGAAGGGCATGGAGCGAAGGGGACACTGAGGGAGGGAAGGAGCAAATTGAGCAAAGAGGAGGTGAAGGATGTAGCAGGAAGCAAACTGGGCATTGAGGGGACAGGGATCAAATGGCATTGAGGGAGGGAGGGAGAGGGCAGGAAGCAAACTGAACTTTGAGAGAGGGAGGCAAGGGAACATCATGTATATGTGTGAATGAATGGGAACTTGCCTTGGGGGGGGAAGTGTGTGTGTATGTGTATGTGTGTGTGTGTGTGTGTGTGTGTGTGTGTTTTGTTTTTTTAATCTTTATTAGTTTAATTTTTTTGCATGTTATTTGATGTATCTGTTGTGAAATATTTTATTGGTATTTGAGAAATTTAAAAAAATTATATATTTTAATTATTGGATCTTCTGTTTGTCAGCTGTTTTTGAAATATTCTTGTTATTAGTATGTTATGATTAAGTATTTCTTATATTGATGTTATTGTTTATGTATGAGGAATGGTGATTGATGGTTCTATTGTTGCACTACATAAAGAGTCTGGCTTCTTATGGTTTCCCAGTTCAGTTTTTGCCTATATGTTTCTATTTATACTTTCTCGTAAGGATCTGTTAATGTTCTGCATGTGTGACCGAGATGAGGAATTCTGCTAGCATGTACTTTCTGTGTAGGGATCTATAGCAGCCTGACTTGTTCTGTTTTCCAAATAGGAAGTTCATTAGTGTTTTAGGACCTGGTATAATATTTGCAGTTCTACCTTTTCATAGGTAGGGTTGTTACTGTTTGAAAGCTGGCAATTGGTGTTGTTTTGGTATGGGAGGTTTTATTATATTATAATTGTTATTCAGTTTACTAATGGCTTTCTGAGGGTCAAACACACACCTAACAAGTGTTAAAATAGGACTAATACCATATGGGGTCTAAGTATTTTAATGAATAAGTATTTTTTACGAATGAAGGGATTTCTGGTTAATACCACAGCAGTGCATGTAGATATAACATAATGTAAGTGATAATTTCCCTCAGTAGACTGTACATTAAGTGTTCTTTTTCATGTAAACTCTATTATAAATGCACGGAGAGGGCTCTGTGTGTGTGTGTGTGTGTGTGTGCGTGCAGAAGGCTATAAGGTTTGCTTAGTACACCTAATACCCTTGCACTGGTCTTGGATTCCTGGAGAGGGTATGAAGAACTGGGGGCTTGGGGTGGAGATGGGGTGTCAGTTTTTAAAGTTGAGATCACTGGAAGGACCTCTGTTTGTTTTGCTGGGCCTGGGAGAGTGACTAAGTAAATGGGGTGAGGGGAGGCGGGTAACACAGTACTTGTACAGGGCAGCAAAAAATCTAGCACCAGCCCTAGTTGAAGGTCCAAATGTAGGCAAGGTGTTGAGGGGGGAGGGATAATGGGGGCCATTGTGTTTCCCCAGTATTTAGCACTGGGGACTTTTATCAACACTCTTCATTTAAAACCCTAAGAAGTTATTTCCTTTAAGCATGGCCATATAAAGTTGGAATTACCATAATTTACCACTGGATGGCAATCTTTCACATGAACATAACGCCAAGAGCATTTTTCTGGCAGTAAAAAAATATGATTCATGTATCTTAAAGAAGGACTGATTATATTTCATTAGAATGTATACAATTACAGAAAATATAAATACTACAAAGTAAAGCTTACCTGAAATAAATCTCATATGGCAATAAAGCTAGGAATACGTTTCAGAGAATTACATGTGCATTCTTACTTTACTCATCTCAGGTTTAAAGTGATGCTTTTTTTCTATATCCAACATAAATGTTTTTCAAATCATTGATAGCAAGAATGTGCCACTGCATGATTGATTGCTCGTCTGTTGTTCTCCAGCTTTTGATAATTAAGTTCTGTTCAACGTCTCATCACAGCAGAGTGATATGCTTATGGCAAATTCCAGCTATCCTTGAAAATTGTAAATCAGCTAGATGAAAAAGCCTACAGCAACTACAGTTGGCACACAATGGAGAACACTGTCAACTCTTTTGAGTATTTTTTTTTTGAAGAAAGATTAAGAAGATTCTCAGAAGAATGTAAAACAATTGCATTAAGACAATATTAAGATTATTTTTATGGCAGGTTAACATTTTAAGGCACAGTTGGTCCTGTAGTTACAACTTCAGGGATAAATAGGAAGGCAGAATTTAAAATGTATATATATTATATTCTTCTGGAATTCAGGAGGAGACTAAGTTGTTTTACCTTACAGTTCCTTATTCCTTTGTGCTGTTTTTCTTTATCTACTAAGTCTAATGCAAATTAACACCAAACTATACCTCACAGGACAAAACCCAAAACGAAATACTATAGCGCCAGTTCTGCAAAAAGACACTTCATGGTCACAGGAACACCCCTGAGAATGGGTGCAGAGCAGATGCTTTCCCCTACTACTCACCATGCAAAAAAGTATATTTAAATTCTGGTGTAATCTCAATAACAGTAACACAAATTCCCTCCACTACCAGGCTCTCTGTGAAGTAACACAAAACGATGGAAAAAAAACCACTCAGCACCTATATAGCAAAACTGCCAATACCAATCCATCACTATTTATTTATTTATTTATTTATTTAAAAGTATTTCTATACCAGTTTTACAAATAAAATTGTATCAAAACGGTTCACAAAGATAAAATTAAATCAAATTAAAAGAATAAAATTACAAAAAGCAGGTATTACAATCAATCAAAGTAACAAATTTACAAAAAGAGAAAAAAAAGAAAATCAAGTGCCATTCAATTACCTTAAAAATGGGTAGAGGAGGGGAATAACTTAGGTACCATTTCTCTAAAAAGACACAAGGAGGTCGATATTCAGATATCCAGATAAGTAGGCCATATCCAGGTATCTAGTTACCACTGAATATCTGGTTAGATTCAGTGACCATTAGATAGCCGGATAAGTCACTTATCCGGCTAACTGGAACAGTTGTGGGCAGGCAATGCTACTTAGCCAGATACGTTATCCAGCTAAATAGTGATATTCAGTCTTAGGCCTGAATTTATCAAAATGCACTCAATATTGCATGTGATAGGAAAAGGGGTGTGTTTTATGGTAATATGTAGTTTATGCTAATACCTATGCAATGTGCTATCTTAGTGCAAATTGCAATAACTTTTTCACACTTTGCAATAAGTGCCAGAATTCCCAACATACAATCACTGAGTGGTGAGAGAGACTAGTCACAATGCACTCACACTAGATAGGTATTTATATCTGTATGGGAGGCCCACCTAGTAACTCGAGGTGAGCTTTAGGTATTAGTGAAGGGGTAGGGGCCACTTTGACATTCAAAGTGAGACGTACGAACAGCACAGTGCTCTCTTGTGAAGATTTGAGGACCTTCGGAGTGAGGAAACTCACCCAAAGATGAGATTTGTGCAATGTTCTCGCAACCTAGCTTGATGTTACCCAGGTAGAGAGTCCATCAAGCTAGGTTGCGAGAACATTGCACAAATCTCATCTTTGGCTGAGTTTCCTCATTCCAAAGGTCATCAAATCTTCACAAGTGAGCACTGTCCTGTTCATATGTCTCACTTTGAATGTCAAAGTGGCCCCTAACCCCTACACTAATACCTAAACCTCACTTCGAGTGACTAGATGGGTCTCCCATAGAGATATAAATACTTATCTAGTGTGAGGGCATTATGGGTAGGTGCTCTCTCTCGCTCTCTCTCTCTCAGGCTACAGCTGGCAAAATCATACCACTACAGGCCCACCCCCTATTTCATGGGATTCATCATTCCACGAGAAATGATGAATCCTGTCCTAAGTTAGCTGAACATATCTATCCAGCTAACATAGACCTAGATTCATCATTTGGCCCATGGGAGGGAGAGAGGGAGAGGGAGAGAGAGAGAGAAAGAGACTCTTCATAAGGTTCACATGCACATAAACTATTTATATCACTGTAGGAGGGCCAACTAGTAACTCAAGGTGAGGATTTGGTGGTGGTCTAGGGTTTGGGGGGCAGTTTTACATGCACAATCAGAGGTTTGAACAGCACAGTACACATCAGTGAAGACTTGGAATGAGGAAAGGTACACAAAGATGAGATTTGCATAATGTACTCTCATTTTTTGTATGCATTCAAAACAAATTTTCCAACCATTGTATTCCAAAAAAATAAAATTCTATCACACTCAATAAACGATGTAATTGGTAAACTAAGGCACCAATAGAATTTCTAAACAAAATTAGCCATCATATACTTAGCTTGAATGCTCAATCTTCAAACAAGTAGTTGAAAAAAAATGTTTTTGAATACATACAAAGAATGAGGTTTGTGAAAGATGATTTGAATTGATGGTGTATAGTTCTGATACTGTCTGAGGCCCATTGTGGGTGGGATACAGTCGATTATATCTTTTACACCATATATAGTCTCATAAGAACATAAGAACATAAGAAAAGAAAATGCCATACGGGTCAGACCAAGGGTCCATCAAGCCCAGCATCCTGTTTCCAACAGTGGCCAATCCAGGCCATAAGAACCTGGCAAGTACCCAAAAACTACGTCTATTCCATGTAACCATTGCTAATGGCAGTGGCTATTCTCTAAGTGAACTTAATAGCAGGTAATGGACTTCTCCTCCAAGAACTTATCCAATCCTTTTTTAAACACAGCTATATTAACTGCACTAACCACATCCTCCGGCAACAAATTCCAGTCTAATTGTGCGTTGAGTAAAAAAGAACTTTCTCCGATTAGTTTTAAATGTGCCCCATGCTAACTTCATGGAGTGCCCCCTAGTCTTTCTACTATCCGAAAGAGTAAATAACCAATTCACATCTACCCGTTCTAAACCTCTCATGATTTTAAACACCTCTATCATATCCCCCCTGAGTCATCTCTTCTCCAAGCTGAAAAGTCCTAACCTCTTTAGTCTTTCCTCATAGAGGAGTTGTTCCATTCCCCTTATCATTTTGGTAGCCCTTCTCTGTACCTTCTCCATCGCAATTATATCTTTTTTGAGATGCGGCGACCAGAATTGTACACAGTATTCAAGGTGCGGTCTCACCATGGAGCGATACAGAGGCATTATGACATTTTCCGTTTTATTCACCATTCCCTTTCTAATAATTCCCAACATTCTGTTTGCTTTTTTGACTGCCGCAGCACACTGTACCGACGATTTCAATGTGTTATCCACTATGACACCTAGATCTCTTTCTTGGGTTGTAGCACCTAATATGGAACCCAACATTGTGTAATTATAGCATGGGTTATTTTTCCCTATATGCATCACCTTGCACTTATCCACATTAAATTTCATCTGCCATTTGGATGCCCAATTTTCCAGTCTCACAAGGTCTTCCTGCAATTTATCACAATCTGCTTGTGATTTAACTACTCTGAACAATTTTGTGTCATCTGCAAATTTGATTATCTCACTCGTCGTATTTCTTTCCAGATCATTTATAACTATATTGAAAAGTAAGGGTCCCAATACAGATCCCTGAGGCACTCCACTCCCTTCCACTGAGAAAATTGCCCATTTAATTCTACTCTCTGTTTCCTGTCTTTTAGCCAGTTTGCAATCCATGAAAGGACATCGCCACCTATCCCATGCCTTTTTACTTTTCCTAGAAGCCTCTCATGAGGAACTTTGTCAAACGCCTTCTGAAAATCCAAGTATACTATATCTACCGGTTTACCTTTATCCACATGTTTATTAACTCCTTCAAAAAAGTGAAGCAGATTTGTGAGGCAAGACTTGCCCTGGGTAAAGCCATGCTGACTTTGTTCCATTAAACCATGTCTTTCTATATGTTCTGTGATTTTGATGTTTAGAACACTTTCCACTATTTTTCCTGGCACTGAAGTCAGGCTAACCGGTCTGTAGTTTCCTGGATCGCCCCTGGAGCCCTTTTTAAATATTGGGGTTACATTTGCTATCCTCCAGTCTTCAGGTACAATGGATGATTTTAATGATAAGTTACAAATTTTTACTAATAGGTCTGAAATTTCATTTTTTAGTTCCTTCACAACTCTGGGGTGTATACCATCCAGTCCAGGTGATTTACTACTCTTCAGTTTGTCAATCAGGCCTACCACATTTTCTAGGTTCACCGTGATTTGATTCAGTCCATCTGAATCATTACCCATGAAAACCTTCTCCATTACGGGTACCTCTCCAACATCCTCTTCAGTAAACACCGAAGCAAAGAAATCATTTAATCTTTCCGTGATGGCCTTATCTTCTCTAAGTGCCCCTTTAACCCCTCGATCATCTAACGGTCCAACTGACTCCCTCACAGGCTTTTTGCTTCGAATATATTTAAAAAAGTTTTTACTGTGAGTTTTTGCCTCTACAGCCAACTTCTTTTCAAATTCTCTCTTAGCCTGTCTTATCAATGTCTTACATTTAACTTGCCAATGTTTATGCTTTATCCTATTTTCTTCTGTTGGATCCTTCTTCCAATTTTTGAATGAAGATCTTTTGGCTAAAATAGCTTCTTTCACCTCCCCTTTTAACCATGCCGGTAATTGTTTTGCCTTCTTTCCACCTTTCTTAATGTGTCTTATGGTCTCTCTGCTACCAGTCTCCTCAGATGTATACAAGGTATTTTTAAGACTTTTAGATAATATTTTGCACATGATGTTTATTTTTTGATTGTATGTATATATTCTTTTCCCTCTCCTTTTGTGGATAATTCTTTGGCAAAATGAAGTGTTTTTCCATGAGAGGATTGTACTTTGCAAGCTATTCTACAGCAGCCAATACTCTCATGATGGCCATGCAAAGGTAAATTCTAGGTAGTTAGTAATTTGATAACATCCAATAATTGTGGTAGTATTTCCCTCCAATGAATCTTTTCAGCTTGAATCTGTTTTTGAAGAGTATTGTTGAGCGTTATATTAATATATAATCGATGCTCTGTCTCTTTCCATGTATAAAAAGATTGATGATGCTATGGACTCTCTTCATACAATTTCAACTTTTCAATTTTTTTCCACTGCCTGAACCCATTTTCTTTCTTAAATAATGATTTAAAATTTTCAGGTGATGTTGAAAAGAGGAAGCAGTAAAAGCAGAACAGATTTTTTTCAACTAGGCAGATAAACCAGCCAGGTCCTTTCCACTGGCCTGTCTTTTCATGAACCAAATTTTTGTCATATTCACCACTGGGTAGCTCAGCATTTTTATTTTGAAATGCTATTGATCCTACTTTGATCAAAGCATCTCTCAGTTTAGATGGAACCACTGGCTGTTCCTTTTCAAACTAAAAGAAGCCAATGTTTTGTGTACCAAGGGCAGATGTGTTTTAACATCCTATTGGTGGTGTGCAGGTAGGGATTGCAACCAGTCACCCTCACAAGATATCTGAACATTGCTTTCATCAACCTCCACTTGATATTTATTGTCCTTGATGGCTTCCTGTGAATCCTGCCCTCTCTCTTCAGTCACTTCATGTATACTTGGGTCCTTTTCCAGTTGTGATTTCACTTGCTTCCCAATCATTGCTTTGATCAGCATTGTTTCCGCTGGCCTCCTATGAATCCTCTCTTCATTCACTTCTGATGCACTTGGTTGTTCTCTTTATAGCTGTTCTTCAACTTCAGTACTTTTATTGCTCCCTTCTTCTGCATCCAGCCTGTTCATGATCACCCTCATTTGTCTTTGATTTGAAAAAATTCTTGAAAATTTTCCTTGCTTTCTCAGCTTTCTTCTCTGCAAGAGCCTTCCTCTTCCTCCCCTGTGTGCCACTCACTTTCTTTGCAGGTAGGACCCCTGTTGTTCTGTTTGGACTTGTTAAATTTTGTTCCTACCTGTTATGGTCTCCTACAGAAGAAGAAAAATCTTCTTCTTAGTATTGTGCTATCACTTTCTACTCCTCTAGGTTTCCAGTAACAACCCTATCTATGAAAAGGCAACACTATAAATATCACACTAGGCACCAAAACCCCAAAACATTCCTATTAGGAAAATAGAACAAACCAGTCTGTTATGGATCCCCATATAGAAACAACAAGCTAGAAGAACACATCATCTTGTTCACACATGCAGAACACAGACAGATCCTTACCAAATACTGAATAAAGAAACCATAAAGTATAAATAGAATAGACAAAAACTGAACCGAACAAACAGAGAATCAAATTCAAAACCCTAAATTAGTTCACAATGCCATATACAAAGCAGACAACACACACTCAACAACATGATTCAGCAACACAAACCTCAACGAACCACCAGAACCGCCTGCAAACTACTCCTAGACATACCGTCTCTTCCTCTGGCGAAGCTTACTAACACTAGGAACAGAGCCTTCTCCATAGCAGGACCAAACTTATGGAACTCCTTGCCACAATACCTAAGCTCACTGAATGACATCAAATCCTTCAAAAAAGAAATGAAAACATGGATATTCAGCCAAACATTCAGAGATGGCGTGGGCTAAGTGACATACTGCTACCAACACCCAATATCCATGTTGGCCGCACACCCTAAACTTACCAAATACTCTCCTTTCACACCTCACCTATCCACCTCTCTCTATCACCCGCTCTCCTTCTAACGAGCCCTTTTTAGTGAATTAAAGATCTGATCCACCCCGCCTTCCGAATCCCAGTCTCCCCCCTCAGTCCTATCTCACCATTCTATTAGTTTGTTGTTAGAATTTATTCTGTTAAAATGTTATAGTTGATCAATAAGTAATCTTTCGTTCAATTGTAAAATAACTGTTCTATTCTGTTCCAATGTCATTTTGATGTAACAAGTTGTTCTAATGTAAACCGGAGTGAAGGCTAATTGCTAAACGTCGGTATATAAAAGATCGTAAATAAATAAATAAATAAATAAATAAATAAACTTGAAACTGCAATAAGACAGACTATATACAGGGAAACAATGGAAAAACAGAAATATCACTCCTCATAAAACAAAATCCATAATATATCGGGCTTGGTAGTGTGTCCGTCAGTGCTCGTGCATGTTCCCCAGCCTGCCGTTAGATGGCGCAGATGGCTTCCTGGCCGCCTTGGAGGCTCAAACACGCTGTACAGCGGTCATGTCACAACACCAGCTACAAGAGGTACTGCATTCTGTGGAATGCAGAATTTGCGCAGAATTCCTCCTTCCCGCAGATTTCCTCCCGTACCTAGCCAATTTCCTCCCTCGCCGGAAGACTATTCAAAACCGGAAGGACAGCGGCCATCGCAGGACATGCAGAAAATAGCAGAGGAGACCCTGGCATGCTGTGAACGGAGCGCGTCCCGCGGCACACTCTCCATTTGCGGCGAAGATGAAGGCCCAGTGCGCCGTTCGCGATGAAAAGGGAAGGCCCCCGTGTGCCGCGATCGGCGCGCCTAGGCCTTCATCTTCACCATGAACAGCTCTCCGGGCCTTCATCTTTGCCATGAATGGCACGGGTCCCGTGGCATGCCAGTGAGAGAGAATGTGTGTCGGGGAGGGGAGGATGAGAGAGAGCAGGAGAGTGTGAGAGAGAGCATGGGGGGCGATGCCAGTGAGAAAGAATGTCTGTGTGAGGGGGGTGTGTGACAGAGATCATTTATAAATATATTAAAAAGCATCGGTCCCAAAACAGATCGGGCACTCAAGTATTCACCTTTCTCCATTGGGAAAATTTACCATTTAGTTCTTTGTTTTCTATCTTTTAACCAGTTGGCAAACCACAATAGGACACTGCACCCTATCCCGGGACATTTTAATTTCCTAAGCATTTTAATTTCAAATTCTTTCTGGAAATCTAGATACACTACATCAACTGTTGCATCCGTCGGTCTCAGACGGCTTCGACCCTTGTGCCTCACCTTTGTCTCTGCTCTCCCTGCTAGCCTTGGGAAGATGGCTACCACCGCGTCTGCAAGACACTCTCTTCGGTGTCCCTGGAACGGCTATGGCAAAGCCTCATGCCATGTTTCTCCTAAGGGCCTGCTAGGGTGCGCATGCGCACGCCACCCACATCTTTATCCACTTCATGGCGGGAATCTCGGGGGCGTCCCCCTCAAGTGATGTCACGCCATCTGGGTATTTAGCCTACGCTTGTTTGCTAGCTGAGTTATCAAGGATTGGATTTGTCTGTTTAAGCTACTCTGCCACTTCCGTGCTGCCGCTGGAAGCTCTCTCTACCCTTCGGGGTATTCTCTAACCTGGGTACCTGCTCCGGGGCCCTTTGTTTTCTTTCAGGTGCCTTACTGGGATCAGGTCCTCGCTCCTTGAGGGCCTGCTCTCCTTGGCTCAGTGCCTGTAATCATCTAATTCTGCCTGGTGGAATCGCCAACCTACAGCTACCATCTAGTGAGTAATCTAATTCTCAGTCTGTCTCATCTACAGCTCTGCCGTGATGGGAAAGCTACACCTGGCTCTCCCTATACCATCTTGGTGAGACGGGTTCCCTCTTCCGTGGGTCCCTGGACTGCTACCTCTGGATCACCTCACTACTGACACCTCTGGTGGTACACATCAGCTGTACAATAAAAGACATAACTCTGTGTTTGTGCGTCCTGAGTCTAGCCCAGTGCTGTGACTCCCCATGGTGCTCCTCCCCGTGGGCGTGGTCATCTTCCACAGTACCCAAGAATCCACTCAAACACCTCGAAACCATAACATCAACTGGCTCACCTTAATTCACATGTCTATTTATGCCCACAAAAAAAATGTAGCAATTTGGTAAAGCAAGACTTCTCTTGACATATCTCATGAATTCTGAGTATTCAGTAATAAAATATCTACCCTATTCTATTCCTGTACATTGTGACTGATTTGAAAACCAGAGGGTTGAGAATTTGACTTCACCTGAGAGAGTCAGAGTTCACGGAGGTCGCTGTTCTTCCTGACCAATCAAGGGAATGTGAGCTACCCTGCTGTTTCTATCTGGATCTACTTCACCATCTAAATGACCCATAATTTGGAACCCACTAAATATATTTGGGAGGTGGACAATTACTTTAGTAGGGGAAACATTCCCATCATTTTATGTGCCTTGAGTGTGGGGTTACAATTAGAATGACATCCTATTGTTATAAACTTAAACACACCAATAAAATGTTTCTAAAAGCAGACACATCAAGCAACACCCAATAAATAAAATTACTGAGGTGCATATTCATCCATTTTGCGGCTCTGTTAGTTATCTAGATAAATTTATCCAGCTAACTAGTGCTGTATATTCACTGTGCTGTGCTGCTAAATACACCCGGATTTCCTCAGAGCTGGATGTTTATCCATCTAACTTTAGGACAGGTCTGTGGCATGACCAGAATTAGCTGGATAAGGTATCAGGCCATCTCAGTTTCTCTCCAGAATGCCTCTGGACTGCCCCTGGAACACCCCTGACTATTATCTGGCAAAACTCTATCTGGATAAATAGTTATCTGGTTAGAATATAGATGGATAAGTGGCCACATTTTCATTAAGCCAGATACATTTATTTATCCAGGTAAGTACATTTGAATATGGGCCTCACTAAGAAAAAAAACAGATCCCTGCTCTCTATGCATGGGACCCTTTGACTTCCAGTTACCATGAGATTGTCATGGAGTATTGTAAGTGTGTGTTGGGAGACAATAAGAGAAACACACATTTTCTCCTCTAATACACACATGCTCTCACATACTCTTACGCTCACACATATACATAGTAAACATAGTAATGATGGCAGATAAATACCAACTGGTCCATCCAGTCTGACCAACAATTTCTTTATTGTAGTAACTGTGCAGGTGACCCCCATGCATTCCATTAAGAGTAGTAAATGCTGTTCCATGCAGGTTACCCCCATGTGTTCCGTTAAGAGTAGTAAATGCTGTTCCATGCAGGTTACCCCCATGCATTCCATTAAGAGTAGTAAATGCTGTTCCATGCAGGTTACCCCCATGTATTCCGTTAAGAGTAGTAAATGCTGTTCCATGCAGGTTACCCCCATGCATTCCATTAAGAGTAGTAAATGCTGTTCCATGCAGGTTACCCCCATGTGTTCCGTTAAGGGTAATAACTGCCGTTCTATGCAGGATACCCCCATACGATTCATTAAGGGTAGTAACTGCCATCAGGTGCAGATTAACTTCATGCTTTCTATTAAGGATAGTAACTGTCATTCCGTGCATGTTATCCCCATGCAGAAATGTTACAATATCCCTTTCTTCAAGCAATTAGAGATCTGCAGTGTTTGTCCATTGCCCTTTTCATTTCATTAACTGTTGTCATCTTGAACACCCTTTTTGGGAGGCCATTCCACCACTCTCTCTGTGAAGAAAAGAATTCTCTACATTGGTTCTGAGTTATCCCCCCTGAAGTTTCATTTTGTGACCCCTAGTTCTACTGTTTCATTTCCAACAGAAAAGGTTTGAAGTTTGTGCATCATTAAAACCTTTCAGGTATCTGAAGGTCTGAATCATCTCCCCTGCACCTCCTCTCTTCCAGGGTATATTTACTCAGATCCGTCAGCCTCTCCTCATGTCTTCCAATGAAGACCCCCACACCATTTTGGTCACCCTTCTCTGGAGGGCCTCCATCCTGTCTCTATCCTTTTTGAGGTATGGTCTTTAGAACCAAACACAGTAGTCCAAGTGAGGCCTGACCAAGGACCTGTACAAGGGCATTATCACCTCCTTTTTCTTACTGGTTATTCCTCTCTCTGTGCCACGCAGCATTCTTCTGGCTTTCGTTATCAACTTGTCACATTGCTTCACCACCTTCAGATCACCAGACACTATCACCACAAGGTCCCTCTCTTGGTCTGTACACATCATTCTTTCACCCCCATCACATACAGCTCTTTTGGATTTCTGCACCCCAGATGCATGACTCTGCTCTTCTTGCCATTTTAATCCCATCTGCCAAATCTTCAACCACTCTTCAAGTTTTCTTAAATCACTTTTCATTCTCTCTATTCCTTCAGGTGTGTCCCCTCTATTGAAGATCTTAGTATTATCCGCAAATAGGGGCGGATTTTCAGAGCCCTGCTCGCGTAAATCCGCCCAAAACCGGGCGGATTTACGCGAGCAGGGCCCTGCGCGCCGGGAAGCCTATTTTACATAGGCCTCCCGGCGCGCGCAGAGCCCCGGGACTCGCGTACGTCCCGGGGTTCTCGGAGGGGGGCGTGTCGGGGGGCGGGGCCGGAGCGCGCGGCTACGGCCCGGGGGCGTGGCCGCGCCCTCCGTACCCGCCCCCAGGTCGCGGCCCGGCGCGCAGCAGGCCCGCTGGCGCGTGGGGATTTACGTCTCCCTCCGGGAGGCGTAAATCCCCCGACAAAGGTAAGGGGGGGGGTGTAGACAGGGCCGGGTGGGTGGGTTAGGTAGGGGAAGGGAGGGTAAGGTGAGGGGAGGGCAAAGGAAAGTTCCCTCCGAGGCCGCTCCGATTTCGGAGCGGCCTTGGAGGGAACGGGGGGAGGCAGCGCGGCTCGGCGCGCGCAGGCTATACAAAATCGATAGCCTTGCGCGCGCCGATCCAGGATTTTAGTGGATACGCGCGGCTCCGCGCGTATCTACTAAAATCCAGCGTACTTTTGCTTGAGTCTGATGCGCAAGCAAAAGTAGGCTGATCGCGCTTCTTTTAAAATCTACCCCTCAGATTTTTACTTTCTACCCTTCCGCAATGTTACTCACAAAAGATATTGAATGGAATCGGTCCCATAACCGATCCCTGTAACGCTTCACTTAACATGGTTCAATGTTCAGAGTAGATTCCATTTACCATGACACGCTGTTTCCTTTCAGTCAACCAGTTTCTAATCCATGCTACCACTTTGATGCTCACTCCCAAGCTTCTCACTGCATTCACAAGCCTCCTATACGGGATCAAAAACTTTATGAAATCCAAGTAGATCACTTCAAGTGTCCTTCCTTGATCCAATTCACTAGTTATCCAAACAAAAAAATCTATTAGAATTGTCTGACAAGACCTTCCGGTGGTGAATCCAACCCACTGGATTATAGAGAGCTCACTATCCTTTCTTTCAGCAGAGTTTCCATTACTTTTCCCACCACCAAGGTGATGCTAACCAGCTTGTAGTTTCCATCCTCCTCTCTG
Organism: Rhinatrema bivittatum; assembly: GCF_901001135.1. Taxonomy (NCBI): domain Eukaryota; kingdom Metazoa; phylum Chordata; class Amphibia; order Gymnophiona; family Rhinatrematidae; genus Rhinatrema; species Rhinatrema bivittatum. Next base: position 82,537,360 of record NC_042621.1, on the reverse strand, counting down.
CTGCCATTCTTGTGAAGCAGGGCCACAACCACCTTTCTCCATTCCTGTGGCACCATTCCCTTTTCCTGGGATCTATTGAACAGAAGACTCACCAGCACTTCGCTGAGCTCCCTCAGTATCCTGGGATGAACCTCATCTGGCCCTGTGGCCTTGTCCACTTTCAGTTTATCTATCTCTTCCAATATATTCTCTTCTATAATCAAAGTTTCATCTACCCCATCCCCATCTATGGTCTTCTCATCAACAATGGACCTTCTCCATGATCTTCTTTAGTGAACACCAGACACATAGTGAATTCACTAATACATTTAAAGGAAGTTAGACACATTCCTACTCCCATAGCAACCTAAAACTTAACTAGGAACTGATCAAAATTGAGATGAAGGCAGCAGTCCAGCAGCAAGAGGGGGGCTTCCCAGTCTTTTGCATCGAGTGTCACATGTATGATTTTTTACCCACCGGTGAGAAGTTGTACATGTGCATGCGATGCAAAGAGCTCCTGGCTCTCAGAGAACGAGTCCAATCTCTGGAGGCGAGAGTGGCAGACCTGGAGGAGCTGAGGCAGACAGAGAGGTATATAGATGAGACCTTCAGGGACATAGTAGACAAGTCCCTTCTTCCTCCAAGGCAGCCCTGGTGCTGCCTTGGAGGAAGAAGGTCTCATAATGGGAGAGCACCAACCAGGTGTAGCAGGAAAGGATCCTGTAGCAAGGACCTGCTCTCTAGGTGATGCATTGTCCTTTCGCACTGAGGATATCTCCCCAAGGCCTACTACCCAGGAGGGATAGTAGGCCGTCATAGTTGGTGATTCGATTATTAGGAATGTAGATAGCTGGGTGGCTGGTGGGCGTGAGGATCGCCTGGTAACATGCCTACCTGGTGCGAAGGTGGCGGACCTCACGCGTCACCTACATAGGATTTTAGACAGTGCTGGGGAGGAGCCGGCTGTCGTGGTACACGTGGGCACCAACGACATAGGAAAATGTGGGAGGGAGGTTCTGGAAGCCAAATTTAGGCTCTTAGGTAGAAAGATTAAATCCAGAACCTCCAGGGTAGCATTCTCTGAAATGCTCCCTGTTCCACGCGCAGGTCACCAGAGGCAGGCAGAGCTCCGGACTCTCAATGCGTGGATGAGACGATGGTGCAAGGAAGAGGGATTCAGTTTTGTTAGGAACTGGGGAACCTTTTGGGGAAGGGGGAGTCTCTTCCGAAGGGATGGGCTCCACCTTAACCAGGGTGGAACCAGACTGCTGGCGCTAACCTTTAAAAAGGAGATAGAGCAGCTTTTAAACTAGAACAAAGGGGAAAGCCGACAGTCGCTCAGCAGCGCATGGTTCGGAGAGAGGTATCTTTAAAGGATACTAATGATGCATTAGAATTAGGGCATCCCGACAGTGAGGTTCCAATAATTAGAAAAGTAGTCCAAGTGCCTGTAACTAAAAACTCACCTGAGCTAAAAAATTTTAACGTATCCCTATCAATTAAAAAGCAGAATAAAAATACAAACAAAAAACAAACTTTGAAATGTTTGTATGCTAATGCCAGAAGTCTAAGAAGTAAGATGGGAGAATTAGAATGTATAGCAGTAAATGACATAGACTTAATTGGCATCTCAGAGACATGGTGGAAAGAGGATAACCAATGGGACAGTGCTATACCGGGGTACAAATTATATCGCAATGACAGAGAGGAGCACTCGGGAGGAGGTGTGGCGCTTTATGTCCGGGATGGCATAGAGTCCAACAGGATAAACATCCTGCATGAAACTAAATACAAAATTGAATCTTTATGGGTAGAAATCCCTTGTGTGTCAGGGAAGACTACAGTGATAGGGGTATACTACCGTCCACCTGGTCAAGATGGTGAGATGGACAGTGAAATGCTAAGAGAAATTAGGGAAGCTAACCAAATTGATAGTGCAGTAATAATGGGAGACTTCAATTACCCCAATATAGACTGGGTAAATGTATCATCGGGTCATGCTAGAGAGATAACGTTACTGGATTGAATAAATGATAGCTTTATGGAGCAATTGGTTCAGGAACCGACGAGAGAGGGAGCAATTTTAGATCTAATTCTCAGTGGAGCACAGGACTTGGTGAGAGAGGTGACGGTGGTGGGGCCGCTTGGCAATAGTGATCATAATAAGATCAAATTTGATTTAATGACTGGAAAAGGAACAGTGTGCAAATCCAAGGTTCTCGTGCTAAACTTTCAAAAGGGAAACTTTGATAAAATGAGAAAAATTGTTAGAAAAAAACTGAAAGGAGCAGATACAAAAGTAAAAAATGTCCAAGAGGCGTGGTCATTGTTAAAAAATACCATTCTAGAAGCACAGTCCAGATGTATTCCACACATTAAGAAAGGTGGAAAGAAGGCAAAACGATTACCGGCATGGTTAAAAGGGGAGGTGAAAGAAGCTATTTTAGCCAAAAGATCTTCATTCAAAAATTGGAAGAAGGATCCAACAGAAGAAAATAGGATAAAGCATAAACATTGGCAAGTTAAATGTAAGACATTGATAAGACAGGCTAAGAGAGAATTTGAAAATAAGTTGGCTGTAGAGGCAAAAACTCACAGTAAAAACTTTTTAAAATATATTCGAAGCAGAAAGCCTGTGAGGGAGTCAGTTGGACCGTTAGATGATCGAGGGGTTAAAGGGGCACTTAGAGAAGATAAGGCCATCGCGGAAAGATTAAATGATTTCTTTGCTTCGGTGTTTACTGAAGAGGATGTTGGGGAGGTACCCGTAATGGAGAAGGTTTTCATGGGTAATGATTCAGATGGACTGAATCAAATCACTGTGAACCTAGAAGATGTGGTAGGTCTGATTGACAAACTGAAGAGTAGTAAATCACCTGGACCGGATGGTATACACCCCAGAGTTCTGAAGGAACTAAAAAATGAAATTTCAGACCTATTAGTAAAGATTTGTAACTTATCATTAAAATCATCCATTGTACCTGAAGACTGGAGGATAGCAAATGTAACCCCAATATTTAAAAAGGGCTCCAGGGGCGATCCGGGAAACTACAGACAGGTTAGCCTGACTTCAGTGCCAGGAAAAATAGTGGAAAGTGTTCTAAACATCAAAATCACAGAACATATAGAAAGACATGGTTTAATGGAACAAAGTCAGCATGGCTTTACCCAGGGCAAGTCTTGCCTCACAAATCTGCTTCACTTTTTTGAAGGAGTTAATAAACATGTGGACAAAGGTGAACCGGTAGATATAGTATACTTGGATTTTCAGAAGGCGTTTGACAAAGTTCCTCATGAGAGGCTTCTAGGAAAAGTAAAAAGTCATGGGATAGGTGGCGATGTCCTTTTGTGGATTGCAAACTGGCTAAAAGACAGGAAACAGAGAGTAGGATTAAATGGGCAATTTTCTCAGTGGAAGGGAGTGGACAGTGGAGTGCCTCAGGGATCTGTATTGGGACCCTTACTGTTCAATATATTTATAAATGATCTGGAAAGAAATACGACGAGTGAGATAATCAAATTTGCAGATGACACAAAATTGTTCAGAGTAGTTAAATCACAAGCAGATTGTGATAAATTGCAGGAAGACCTTGTGAGACTGGAAAATTGGGCATCCAAATGGCAGATGAAATTTAATGTGGATAAGTGCAAGGTGATGCATATAGGGAAAAATAACCCATGCTATAATTACACAATGTTGGGTTCCATATTAGGTGCTACAACCCAAGAAAGAGATCTAGGTGTCATAGTGGATAACACATTGAAATCATCGGTGCAGTGTGCTGTGGCAGTCAAAAAAGCAAACAGAATGTTAGGAATTATTAGAAAAGGAATGGTGAATAAAACGGAAAATGTCATAATGCCTCTGTATCGCTACATGGTGAGACCGCACCTTGAATACTGTGTACAGTTCTGGTCGCCGCATCTCAAAAAAGAGATAATTGCGATGGAGAAGGTACAGAGAAGGGCTACCAAAATGATAAGGGGAATGGAACAACTCCCCTATGAGGAAAGACTAAAGAGGTTAGGACTTTTCAGCTTGGAGAAGAGACGACTGAGAGGGGATATGATAGAGGTGTTTAAAATCATGAGAGGTCTAGAACGGGTAGATGTGAATCGGTTATTTAATCTTTTGGATAGTAGAAAGACTAGGGGGCACTCCATGAAGTTAGCATGGGGCACATTTAAAACTAATCGGAGAAAGTTCTTTTTTACTCAACGCACAATTAAACTCTGGAATTTGTTGCCAGAGGATGTGGTTAGTGCAGTTAGTATAGCTGTGTTTAAAAAAGAATTGGATAAGTTCTTGGAGGAGAAGTCCATTACCTGCTATTAAGTTCACTTATAGAATAGCCACTGCCATTAGCAATGGTAACACGGAATAGACATTTTTTGGGTACTTGCCAGGCTCTTATGGCCTGGATTGGCCACTGTTGGAAACAGGATGCTGGGCTTGATGGACCCTTGGTCTGACCCAGTATGGCATTTTCTTATGTTCTTATGTTCTTAAAGTATTTGTTTAATATTTCTACCAGTTCTTTGTCCATCTCCACACATTGCTCCTTGTCATCTTTCAATTTCACTATACCACTACAAGCCTCCCTTCTTTCTCTGATATAACTGAAAAAGGTTTTGTCACCTTGCTTTACCTCTCTGGCAATCCTTTCTTCCTCTTGATTCTTTGCTTTTCTTAGTTCTTTCTTTGTCTCCTTCCTGTGTTCCTCTTTTTGGAATCCTTTATACTTCCTTAAGGCTGTTTGTTTGTTTTTTGCTTTTATTTTTTCAGCCACCTCCTTTGAGAACTAGATCAGTTTCTTTTTCCTGTTATTTGTATTTACTTTTCTAACATATAGATTTGTTGTCTTTGTAATATCTCCTTTTAATGTGGCCCACTGTTCTTCCACATCACCCATTATCTTCCAGTTCTTCCTCCTGGAACATTCCCATTTTGACAATGTCTATATTTTTGAAATTCAAAACTTTGGTTTTCATGTAACTTCTCGCAATCTAATTTGCAATATCAAACCATACCTTCTGATGATCACTGGTATTCAGGTGGGTACCTAACTGGAATTAGAGACAATATCCAAATTTGTGAGCACTAGATCACACCCTCCCTCAAGGATTCCATTTACCATTTGTTTGAGCAGAGCCCCTTGAAGGGCATCTATTACCTCTCTACTTCTAGTATGTTCCGCAGAAGGGATGCGCCAATCCACATCCGGCAGATTAAAATCTTCAACGATCAACATGTCTCCCTTCTTTCCCACCTTTTGGATGACTTTGACCAGATCTCGTCCAGTTCTTATGTCTGAATCAGAGGCCTGTATACCACACCGATGTAAATGGAAGCACCATGATCTTTTTTTTAGGACAGCCCATAATACTTACATAGAAACATAGAAATGACGGCAGAAGAAGACCGAACGGCCCATGCAGTCTGCCCAGCAAGCTTTCGCACTCTTTTTTTTTTTCTCATGTGGAAACCTTTTGGTTCTATTTCCCTTCCACCCTCACCATTAATGTAGAGAGCAATGTTGGAACTGCATCTAAGTGAAATATCTAGCTTAATTAGTTAGGGGTAGTAACCGCTGCAATAAGCAAGCCACCCATGCTTATTTGTGCACCCAGACTATGTAATTCAGTCCTTGTTGGTTGTTGTCTGTATATAGATCCAATTTTCTTCATTCCCCTTGCCGTTGAAGCAGAGAGCTATGCTGGATATGCAATGAAAGTGAAGTATCAGACTTTCTCCCCTGCCTTTGAAACAGAGAACTATGCTAGATATGCATGAAGTATCAATCTTTCTCCCCTACCGTTTGTCGTGACCGTCGATGCCCGACATCTCCACTCCGCCCACCTTACCGCATTGGCGACTCCCTCTGGGGTTGATGGAAGGCTGGCTGCCGCGGTATCCCCGGACCGGCCCAATGCTGCAAACTGCCAGGTTGACCTGATGCCTAGGGGGGCGCGCACATGGCGCGGCCCCTCCTCAAGTACCAGAAGTGGCACAAATCTCAGGGGCGTCCCCCTGAGATGACATCATCCGCTTCAGATATTTAAAGGTCTTTGAATTGCTAACAACTCGAGTTAGCAAGGAATGGCAACGGTCTCACTATGTCTTTCCAAGCTACTCTGCCTCCTCAGACTTACCAGGGGTACCCGCTCCTCGGGGGCCTCACTCTCTCTTTTAGGGCCTCATTTTCTAAAGTATCGCAGGCCTGCGATACTTTAGGTAATAAGGGGCGGGGGGGGGGCCGAAACGGGGGTGGTCCTGCACTAGCCAGCAGCGATTGCACCGCCGCGGTGCGATCGCTGCCGGTTTCGCACCCAATAGCGCCAGCATAGAAGGTGTAGCTATTGGTAGCGAAATAGGATGCGAAAAGGCCCTTACCTTTTCGTTGGAGTCGGCCCCAGTGATGCCCTGACTCCTCCTCTTCCAGGGCCGACTCCGCCCCCATCTCGTGCGATCCGTCTGGAAAATGACCCCCTTACTTTGTAGGTTGCAGTCTGGAACTGGTACTCGCTTCTCCTGTACAAGGGGATAATCACTTCCCTTTTCTTACTCGATATTCCTCTCTCTATGCAGCCCAGTATTCTTCTGGCTTTAGCTATCGCCTTGTTACATTGTTTCGCCGACTTCAGATTGTAAGACACTATCACCCCTAGGTCTCTCTCCTGCTCCGTGCACATCAGCCCTTCACCCCCCATCGAATACAGTTATTTCAGATTTCCACAACCCATATGCATGACTCTGCACTTCTTGGCATTGCATCTCAGCTGCCATATCTTCGACCACTTTTCCAGCTTCCTTAAATCTCATCTCATTCTCTCCACTCCTTCCACTCTGTTGAAGATCTTAGTGACATCCACAAACAAACAAACTTTACCTTCTATCTCGTCTGCTATGTCGCTCACATAGATATTGAACAGGACTGGTCCCAACACTGATCCTTGCGACACTCCGCTTAACCCTGCTCTCTCTTCAGAGTAAGTTCCATTTATCATGACACACTGTCGTCTGTCCATCAACCAGTTTGCAATCCAGGCCACCACCTTGGTACTCAGTGAACTTCTTCCTTACCCCACATCCCTTGCATTTCAATTGCTTGGATATTGTTTTTGAATAAAGAGCTACTCCTCCCCCTTTTCTGTCCTCTTGGTCTTAAAACCCAGGATGGTTGTATCCCAATCACGAGACTCAGTGAACCATGTCTCAATAGCACAACTATTTCCAAGTCTGCTTCTTGCAGGTCAGGGATTTTATTACCCACACTATGAGCATTTGTGGTCATAAATTTCCAACTTTTCTCCCTTGATTTGCTGCTCTTCCTATCTCTTTGTTGCGTTCGTGCCTGTTCTCGCCCTCGCTCCACCCTACCTTAGTGGCGACTCCCTTCGGGTCTGACGGACAGATGCTGCCACGGCTTCTCCTCGCCGTACTTCCTGGAATCCCCGGGCTGGCCTGACGCTGCGGATCCGCCATGTTCCTGATGACGTAAAGGTGCGCTCGAATGCTCCAGAGTTTGTACCGGCAAGGGCGCGAACCTCGGGGGCGTCCCCCCGTAGTGACAACATCCGCTTCCACATTAAAAGGTCTTTGCTTGCAAGTACGAATTGAGTTAGCAAGGGAAATTCTTTCTCCGCTGCTCTACCTCCACCACCTTACCAGGGGTACCCACTCCTCGGGGGCCCCGCTCTCTCTCTTCTTGATTTCAGATTACTAAGTCGGGATCCGGTACTCGCTCCTCAAGGGCCTACGTTCCCTGAATGCTCAGGACTCCTGACTACCTGGAAGTGATCGCAGATGTGAACACAGTGAGTTCTATTACAGATAGGAACTGATACTCGCTCCACAAGGGCCTATGTTCCTAATCTCCAGGACTCCCTTCTGTCTAAGATGTTATCGCAGGTACGGAGATCATGAGTCATTATTGTGGATTACAGATAGGAACCGGTACTCGCTCCAGGAGGGCCCATGTTCCTAAATCCCTTCTCAACTCTCTTCTATTTCAGAAGATATTATATACCTATATCGTGTGCATTACTATTATAGATTGCAGATAGGAACCTGTACTCGCTCCACTAGGGCCTATGTTCCTAAAACCCTCCAAAGACTCTTCTATTCCATAAGCCATCTCCTACACAGATATTGTGAGTTCTCATTTCAGACTGCTTATTGGAACCAGCACTCGCCTACGGCTCCTGTTCCTGAATATACTAAAGACTCTGTTGCAGAGAAGCCATTACAGATCTCTACCATTGTAAGTGTATCATCTACTACTGGTTATGTATCCAGCATACCCTGTCTACTCACTACCTATAGTCTCTCTCTACAGTTCAGCAACCCAGAGACCACAATTCCAGTATCTGAAGGACTTCAGTCCTGCCGGGCGCATCAGCTCACTACTGCCACCTCTGGTGGTTCTACTTCCTGTCTAAATAAAGAACTGTGTTTATCTTCAGCCTAGCCGGTGGTTCCTCTCAGGATATCCTCCTGGGGGCACTGTCATCTGCCATCGGCCCAGGGATTCACCAATTTCTTCAAGTGTTCATTCATTACACTACTAGAGCGGTATTATACGACTGCCACTTTGTGGGAAGCCAACCCACCACAGATCATTAACTCCGCCTATGGAGTATTACAATTGTTAGCTCTTCCCTTGACAAGGTGTTCCATAAGTGATTGCTAACTCCCTGGCGGACTTATAACAGATTGCTATCCATTGCAGCAGGGATTGTTAACAGATTGTCAATTCCTCTCTCTCCAGGAGGAGATCCATATCAGACTGCTAACTCTTCCCTCTATAGGAAGAGCTGGATAATAGATAGCTAACTCTGAGCAGCAGAATTATAATAGATTGCTACTCCTCCCCTCTGGAGGAGCAGATCTACAATAGATTGCTAACTCTGCAGTCTGTTCCACAACAGTGTTAACTCTTCCCCTCTTGAGGAGTCAATCATAACAGATTGCTGACTCCTCAACCAGAGGAGTAACAGATTGCTAACTCCTCCTCCTCGGGGGAGCTGGTCTGCGACTGATCCCTCTTCCTGCTCTTCTTTCTTCAGGCTTCACATCCCTATCTGCTGTCCTTCTTGCCTACTCCTTCTGGCCTCAGTGATTATGTCTCCTCCTTCCCACCCATGCAGACCCTTGATATGACTTCCTCTTCCAGATTCACATCAGTGGAAAGAACAAGAAGAAAAAATTGCCATGCACCTGCCACTGCCATGCTGCCCCCAAAACAGTGACAAGGTGGCGATCTAGTGCTTCCGGCCTTGCATGCATAAATCACAAGAAATGAGGATCCACTTCATTCTAAACCCTAACCATGATTACCTCTTTAGAATACCATCACTTTCTTAATTTATAACCATAATACTGTTGGACTATTAAATATTAAATTGTGCATGTTAATTAAAATGCCAAGGATGGTTAAATACATTGGAGACTTACATTTTTCGTGGACACTACTTTTTTATGCCATCTATAGTTCAAAACATTTGGAAGTATTGACTTTTACCATACATTAAACAAATAATTTCCTATCTAACTACTGGGAATCACAGTGGCAGATCTAGAACTTAATATTTTTTAGATTTCATCCATATTTTTGATTATAAACTTAATCTTTGACTGTTAGTTTCTTTTAATAATCTTGTCTTTACATGTTGAAAGAAATATTTTTTTAAAAACCCAGATAGTAGTGTTTGTTTTCAAGGAAGATATATATGGAGTTCTTTAAAAAGGAATATGGAATTCATGCAGTGGAGATTAATGAAAATTAAATATGCTTTTATTTTTATTGCATTTTATTATTTATTAAATTTGATTGACTGCTAATAGATCAAAGTCATCAAAGCAATTTATAGTATAAAAGGTTTGATAAAACAAATTAAAAATTATTACAAACAATATTAAAACTAAGATTTAAAAAGAGGAATTATTGATGTTTAAAACTTCCTTTGCAATTTTCCTTATTTTCTCACCCATGCTCTTTTCCAATAGCAGAGTACAAGAATAACATATGTATTTCATGCAATAATGATGAAAACTTCTCAGTGAATGACCCTTGCCTATATTGGCCCTTTTCACTTACCCAGGGTTAAAGGATAGTGAGATAGCTCAGTCCTGCTTTCTGTCAGAGCTTCCTTTCTACTCAAACTCCTGGAGATGGTTTTGTGGGAATCTAGTGATAAAAACTAGAACTGGTTTCTCACTTAAAGCAAGGAAAACAAAACTGAGGAAAGAATGTTTCCTGTTAGTCTTCAGTCAGTCGATAAGCTTAATTGGCTTGGTCTGTCTGCAGTACATCGATTGTACCTATTAATAAAAGAGCTATTGATTAGCACTTTATTTAACAGTGGCTTGCATAGGCTATAGTTCCTGTTAATGTTATTACTGCATCAACCTTTTCCTATTTCCTAGCTCTTTAGTGTAATAAATTATGTCAAATGCCAAAAACATTTTCAGTACTCTTAAATGTCTAGACAGTTCCCTTCCTATATTTTTTACCTCTTTCATACCCAATTTTTAATTGGATCCTGGAAGTGTAAAACGGCTAAGCTTTTATTAATACATCATTATTATTATGGATACATTTTAAGATTTAATTGAGTCGCTAGAAATCAAATACATTAACATTTTTGACATTTGTTTAATGTGGCTATGATTATTGGAGAGAATGATGGAGAAGTAATGAAAACTGCATGTCTGTGTGGGAGCTTACAATTTTTTTTCATAACCTTGGCCATACCAGCAGAGGTCTCTAGTAATACAAAATCAACATTTACTGTTATGAAGTCTCCAAGGCAAAAATTGTAATCCAAATGGTTTTTAATAGGGATGCCAAAGAAGTATGTCCAAAATCTACAGTTAGTGCAGAATTTGGCAGCCTAGAATATCAAAAAGAATGACCTTGGTTCTAAAATTCCTTCATTCACTATTAGCGGAATTTCAAATCCACTTCAGATTTCTCTGCATGGCATTTAAAGTTTGAAAAGGTACAATCTGAGACTGTGACAAATAAAAAGATAGAAAATATTGAAAATGTGAATAGAAACACAAATATAAGAGTTCTTAACTTTCCAATTATCTCACAAACTCCACTGGTAGAGTTGTTTAAAAAGTACTTAAGTGTAGAGATGTGAATCGGAACCGGAATCGGAACCGATTCCGGTTCCGATTCACATCGTTAATTTTCTTTTGTGCGGCCCAATCGCAGTTTTGTTTATCGGCTGCGCTCGAGCAGATAAACAAAAAAACCCACCGACCCTTTAAAACTGTTCCCTTAGCTTTCCCCACCCTCCCGAACCCCCCCAAAACAAAAATTAGTGGCCGTCGGCTGCCACTAATAAAAATGGCGCCGATGGCCCTTTGCCCTTACCATGTGACAGGGTATCCGTGCCATTGGCCAGGCCCTGTCACATGGTAGGAGTAATTGATGGCCGGCGCCATCTTTAAAAATGGCGCGGGCCATCCAGTGCTCCTACCATGTGACAGGGGCCGGCCAATGGCACAGATACCCTGTCACATGGTAAGGGCAAAGGACCATCTGCGCCATTTTGATTAGTGGCAGCCGACAGCCCGAGAGCGGAAGATGGCTCCCGGGACCCCCACTGGACCACCAGGTACTTGTAAAAAGTTTTGGGGGGGTTCGGGAGGGTGGGGGAAGCTAAGGGAACAGTTTTAAAGGGTCGAGGTGGGTTTAGGGATTGTTTTGGTGTGCAGTTTTTCCCGCCCTCCCCCAAAACGATAAGAGAACCCCAGGACAAAATTGTGGGGGTCTCTTATCTAGAGCCCCCGATTTCTGATGATTTTGAAAGTATCGTCCGATATTTTCAATCGTGCGAAGCTCGATTCACATCCCTACTTAAGTGTAATACTGAAGATTCCACCAGAGGCGCTTCCTTTGATTACCAAAGTGTATTATTTACCACCTAAAAGGAGAGAAGTACAGGAAAATCAAGACCAACAAGCTCAGCTGAATATTACAGAAGTACTGGAAATGTCGCATGAAGATATGGTCTCTATGAGGGGCATACTTTTGGTGACATTTGCTTTCCTGACAGAGAAGAGTAATGTTTTAAAATTATTTTTCCGCAATAGAATGGCAGAATTTTATGGCCAAAGAGTGTGGATTTTTCCTGACATTACCAGGTCGACGCAGGAAAGGAGGAAGAAATTCATTCAAATGAGAAATGATGCGATGGCTATTTTTTCTAGGTTCACTTTACGCTACCCATGCAAATGTGTAGTTAAGTATTCTAATTCGGTGTATGTATTTTTGGAACCATCGCAACTTCGATTCTTTATTGACTCTCACCAAATAACAGACAGTACAGAGGGTATGAATAGGCTTGGATCAGCAACCTTTAATTTTCCTCTTGCATGTTAGTACTTTGAAGTCTTTTGCTCCGTAGAGTTTTCAATTCACCCCCCATGTATTTCTTAATATAATTTAGACAGGTTTGCAGAAATATAAGAATTGCAGTTGCATATTTTCTTTTTTTAAGTTTGAAATAGATATGTAAACAGTCGTTTTTCAGTCACAATGGTGTATTTGTGAAAATTTGTCAAAACTTAATAAAAATAAAATTAAAAAAAAAGTTTGAAAAGGTAAGGGGCTTTATATCTGAAAGAAAGATTAAGCTAGTATAGCCCAGTTACAAGGTTACATTCTTTATAAGTAGACTTCCTGACTAAACTATTGAGATATTCATCTAGTATCCACCAGAAATCAGGTTTTCAGATGTATAGTGCTACTGTTTTGGAGTTGTTACCTACAAAAGTATGGTTAACAATGCATCGCTGACCTCTATCCTTCAGATGATACGAGAGGTCACTCACAAATGGTCTCCGCTACACCTCTCATGGTGGGGACGCTTAGATACTGTAAAAATGGTACTGGCTCCTAAGATTACATATGTTCTGGCTATGATCCCAGTCCTTTTCTCCAAAGATTTTTACCTTTATGTAGATAGGCTTTTGACAAGATTTCTTTGGCATAATAAAGCCCCCCGTATAGCTCTCCATAAGTTAAAAGGCCCCATTCAACAAGGAGGGGTTAATTTCCCGGACTTCTATCTATATCATTTGGCTTTTATTCTCCAACAAGGATACCATTACTTTCAGTTTGATCATCACTCACCTGATCACCCCAGATGGTTATCGATAGAACGGCATCTGATATCCCCTGCTCCGATGGACTTTTGGCAAGGTGTCCCCCTTGGTAAGATAGCTAAATCTAACCCTATTGTGTCTGCGCTATACAGAGCTTTCCAAGAGTTGGATTCTATCAGACCAGGCACCACACCTTCGTGGCATGCCTCGTCCTTTACTCCACTATGGAACAATCCACAAATTAAAGTTGGTGGCAAAGTGATTAGTTGGCCTCTTTGGAAGCAACATGGTATATGGTTTGTTTCCTCGTTATTTCATAATAACTCCTTAATTTCTTTTGAACAATTGCAAACTCAATTTGGGCTCCCTAGGACTCAGTTTTATGCCTGGCTACAACTCCGCAGTACTTTTTCTACTATGGCTAACTCCTCTTTATCTTTTGCTGAGCCTCCTTATGCCTTCTCCTTTTTTCAAACATATGGTATGCTTGGTCACCTCGCATCCCGACTTTATAAAACTTTTAAGCTCCACCGTTTTGTCAATACTGTTACCAGTCTTCAATCTTTATGGGCACAGGATTTTGGTTTAACTCCTAATTTAATTAAATGGCAGTATCTATGGAAAACCTCGGTTCGCATATCGCTCTCTTCCAGTCTCACCCAAACTACTTTTTTTGTCCTCCATAGGGCGACGTGGACTCCTTGGAAGATGTATAGGGCTGGCCTTCTATCTTCTTCCAATTGTTGGTCGTGTCAATTGCCCAATGGTACTTTATCCCACGTTTTATATTACTGTCCATTAGTTAAAAAATTTTGGAATCAGATCTGGTCTGTAATTTCTCTTATTTTAGGGATTTCCCAACCGCATTCTTACTCTATCATCATACTAAGGGGCGCGGACCCTTCTATCAGTCTTGGACCAGCTAAACGTAAACTATTAGATTTTTTGCTTTCAGTGGCTCTCCATAATATCATGGCGAATTGGAAGAGAAGCGATTTGCTTTCTGAACACTTATGGTGGAATTCTGTGTGTATGTATAGTAAATATGAGAAAGCTATGGCTATCAAATGTCATAGGCTGTCTTCCTGGTGTCAGGTGTGGAAACCACTTGACGATTACACTACTTCCGTATCACTGTGAATGGGTTGCTATCTCATCATTAATGGTTCTTTCTTTAGCTTTGCTGACTGAGGTACTCTGATGATAGTTAATATGTTTCACTCACTGATAATATGGTTTCGCATACGAGATTGTCACTTTCTCTCTTCTTTTCTTTTCTCTCCTTCTTTTCTTCCCTTTCTTATCTCTCTTTTTCTTCCTGCCTTTCTCTCTTTCTCTTCTGATTTATGTGCCTCATTCTATTCCAGATATTTCTTCTCACACCTTCTTGTTTCTTTGTTTATAGCTCTTCCAACTAAGACTCCTATTTGCATGCATTGTCTTCTTTTGGCGGCAGTAATGCTCTGCTTGGCTTATGTTGTTTTTTTTTTTTTTTTTTTTTTGTTTCGTGCCAATGTGGTAATATTGGTTGATTTATTTCTGCTCTACTGATCTGTCGTTTTGTAAGGACGGTTTTGTATTCATTCTAATTCCATGATGACGATGTATGTGATTTAATGAAAACTTTAATAAAAATCATTTAAACAAAAAAAAACAAAACCAATGCATCGCTGAATGCATAGTTTTAATAATCGTTGGCAGTAGAAGAGGACCGGAAGGCTCATCTGAATTCTTTCCCAGCATCCTCAGGGAGAGGATGCCAGAGGTCATAGTGAGTGATCCAAGCTTTGAACTCCACAGCCCCAGCTTCCAGAGGCCCAGCATCCTTTGCAATAGAATGGAAGGCTCATCTGCAAACTGTTCCCAGCATCCCCTGGGGGAGGACTCCAGAGTTTACAATGAATGATCCAGGCTTCAAACTCCACAGTCCCCAGCTTCCAGAGGCCCCGCATCCTTTGCAGTAGAAGAGGATTGGAAGCGTGTGCCGTTAGGCATGTGAATTTTAAACCTCTCAATCCTTTAAGTGAAGATCAACTTAATGGTGGTTGAAGAGGATTGGTAAGTAGAGCTTTGGGAAATCTTAGAAATTAAAGAAGTTCGGAAAGGTGAAATAATGGGATATATTCTTTAGGGTTTGTGTGTGTCTGAGATAATAAGAAAGCCATAGAAGTTAATTCTAGTGTCTGTCTTTCCCTCCCACTCACCTCTAGCTCAACCTTGATGTTTAGGGAAGAGACACCTTCTCATTAAAAATCAATCAGGCTCTTCTCCAAATCATATTATTGCACCAACCCTTATTGAGAGTTTTATCATCCCTTTGTAGGTCATTAGCAAATTAATTAGTGAATACACCTATAAATTTAAATTACTCTAATTCCAACTCCCTTAGCAACATAAACTTAACTAGGAACTCAACAAAATTAAAATGAAGGCAGTAGTCCAGCAGCAAGAAGGGAGCTTTCCAGTCTTTTGCATCGAGTGTCACATGATATTTTACCCACCAGTCAAAGATCATATGTGTTGCAACCGTCGCTGCCTGACGGCTTCACTCCACCTACCTTTCTTTTTCTGCAACTCCTCCTGCTCCCTGTGGAAGTCTGGCTGCAACGGCGTCTGCCTGCCGCCCTCTCCGGTGTCCCTGGACCAGCTTGGGCACTGCCTCCTGCCACACACCCTCCCTCCCTCACCACCCCATCCATTTTATGGCTTCCTGATATTCAGTCACCACCTCTCCTTCCCATCGCCACCACCTGCCCCCTTGTACAGTTCCTACCCCACCCCGCCTCCCCTATGCGCTTCATCCCCCACCCCGCGCTACCCCCCACTCTGTCGCCTCTTGTATATAATTAATTTATGTCCAACCTGGTTAACCACATGTAATCTCATTTAATAACTGTGGCGCCCGTTGGCTCTACAGTAAAGTTGTCACCTTTTAACTTCCTATCCTTCCTCCATCTATCATTGTAATTTCCTTTCTCAGTTGTCTGTAAACCGACATGATGTTTTTTTTTTTTTACGAATGCCGGTATATAAAAGTTATAAATAAATAAAATAAATAAATGTGCCTCATGTACCTTAGGGCGTGCATGCCACGTGGCCCTCATTCTTATTTCCTCTATGGCACAAACCTCAGGGGCATCCTCCTGTGATGACGTCACGCTGCCCGGATATTTAAGCCTGTTCTTTATTGCTAGCCTTTGAGTTAGCAAGGGAATTCCTATGGATGGGATTCGCTCTCCGTACCCAGATACTCTGCCTCCAACTTCTATTTGGACTCTTTGCTGTTAATGAGGTACCTGCTCCATGAGGGCCTCTCTGCTTCTTTCAGATCGCTATCAGGAACTGGTACTCACTCCTCAAGGGCCCACATTCCCTGACTCACTGCCTGTGTCCATCTCCTCTTCTACTTGGAAGAATTTGCTACAGACACCATCTGTGAGTACTATTACCATCTACTCCTCAGAGCTGTTTCCCTGGAACCAGGTACTCGCTCCTCGAGAGCCTGCCTCCATTCCAGCACCAGTGCCATCTTCTACGGAGAACTGTTGCGTGAGTACTTGCCAAAGAGTCTCTGTGCCCAGAGATCTGGTACTTGCTCCTCGAGGGCCAGCTCTCCCTATCTCAGGGCTTCTCCATACTGAGGACTCTGTGAATATCTCAGTGTACTCATTTTCTCAGTTATTCTTCCTACAGCACTGCTACCGGAGAAGCCTGTGTTCCAGCACCCTGAGGAATACTAGGCCAGCCGGGCTCCATCTTCTACTCATTACCGCCACCTCTGGTGGTTTCACAAACTGTCTAATAAAAGATATAATCTGTGTTTGTGTGTCCAGAGCTGAGCCTGACCTGTGTCCCCTCACGGGACCTCCCCCATGTGAGTGTGGTCAGCTGCCACAGTGTCCAAGGGTCCACCCAAACCCTACAAAACATAACAATATATGTGCACCCAGTGCAAAGAACTCCTGGCTTTCAGAGAATGAGTCCGATCTCTGGAGGCTAGAGTGGCAGACCTGGAGGAGCTAAGGCAGACAAAGAGGAACATTGATAAGACCTTCAGGGTCATAGTAGCCAAGTCCTAAATCCAGTCTGGTAGCCCTGGTGTTGCCTTGGATCAGAAAGGTCTCCCAGTTGCACAGCATCACCCTGGTATAGCAGGAAGTGATCCTGTGCAAATGCTCTCCAGGTGATGTGTTGTCCTCTCACACAGAGGACAAGTCTCCCAAGGCTACTGCCAGGAGGGAAGGGTTAGGCCAGCCATCATAGTTGGTGATTTGATTATTAGAAATGTAGATAGATGGATGGCTGGTATATGTGAGGGCCACCTGGTAACTTGCCTGCCTGGTGCAAAGGTGGCAAACCTCACGCATCACATAGATAAGATTATAGAAAGTGCTGGGGAGGAACCAGATTTCATGGTACATGTGGGCACCAACAACATAGGAAAATGTGGGAGAGAGGCTTTTGAAGCCAAATTTAGGATCTTAGGTAGAAAGCTGAAATCCAGAATCTCCAGAGTGGTATTCTCTGAAATGCTTCTTGTTCCACGTGCAGGTCCCCAGAGGCAAGCAGTGCTCCGGAGTCTCAATGCATGGATAAGACAATGGTGCAGGGAAGAGGGATTCAGTTTTGTAAGGAACTGGGAAAATTTGGGGAAAGGGTGGGCTTCTTTTTAAATATTGGAGATAGAGCAGCTTTTAAACTAGAACAAGGGCATGGTTTGGAGGAATGTATCTTTGAAGGATATTAATGAAACAGGAGAGTTAGAGCATCCCAACAGAGAGGTTCCAATAAAAGCAAAAGTAGTCCATGTTCCTATACGTAAAGAATCACCTGAGCTAAAGAATTCCAAATTATCCCTATCAACTGAAAAACAGGTTGTTAATACAAAGAAAAAACACACTTTGAAATGTCTGTATGCCAATGCCAGAAGTCTAAGAAGTAAGAATTGAGAGTGTACAGCAGTGAATGATGAGATAGATATAATTGGCATCTCAGAGACCTGGTAGAAGGAGGCCAAACTATGGGACAGTGCTATATCAGGGTACAAATTATATCGCAATACTCAATATTATAAACCTTTGACACAGGATCCAACGCCAACTTTACAACAAGAGATCATGGACATTGTAACAGTGGCTCATGATCCCGGGTTCCTTACATCTAAGAAAGCTACTTTATTGAAAATGTTTCCTGTAATTTGCGCACGCCAGTTATAAAATTGGGCGTACATGTTTGCGCGCCGAGTAGCGTGTGCATATGTACGCCCATGCGCTGCTTTGAAAATCTACCCCTAAATGAAAAGGCAGGCTAAGAGAGAGTTTGAAATGAAGGTGGTCATAGAAGCATAAACTCATAATAAAAACATTTTTAAATATATCCGAAACAAGAAACCTGTGAGGGAGTCAGTTGGAGTGTTAGACAACTGAGGGGTTTAAAGGGGCTCTTAATGAAGATAAGGGAATTGCAGAAAGACTAAATTAATTCTTTGCTTCTGTCTTTACTAATAAGGATATTGGGGAGATACCCATGGAGGAGATGGTTTTCAAGGGTGAGGAGTCAGATGAACTGAACCAAATCACTGTGAACCTGGAAGATTTAGTAGGCCAGATTGACAAACTAAAGAGTGGCAAATCACGTGGAGGGATGGTATGCATCCCAGGATTCTTAAAGAACTAAAAAATGAAATTTCAGATCTATTATTAAAATGTGTAACCTATCATTAAAATCATTGATTGTACCTGAAGACTGGAGGGTGGCCAATGTAACCCCAATATTTAAAAAGGGCTCCAGGGACAATTCAGGAAATTATAGACCAGTGAGCCTGACTTCAGTGCTGGGAAAAATAGTGGAAACGATTCTAAAGATCAAAATCACAGAGCATAGAGAAAGATGGTTTAATGGAACACAGTCAGCATGGATTTACACAAGGGAATTCTTGCCTCACAAATCTGCTTCATTGTTTTGAAAGGGTTAATAAACATGTGGATAAAGGTGAACCAGTAAATAGAGTGTATTTGGATTTTCAGAAGGCGTTTGACAAAGTCCCTCATGAGAGGCTTCTAAGAAAACTAAGAAGTCAAGGGATAGGAGATGATGTCTTGTTATGGATTACACTGGCTAAAAGACAGGAAACAGAGAGTAGGATTAAATGGTCAATTTTCTCAGTGGAAAAAGGTAACAGTGGAGTGCCTCAGGGACCTGTACTTGGACCAGTGCTTTTCAATATATTTATAAATGATCTGGAAAGGAATACGACGAGTGAGGTTATCAAATTTGTGGATGATACAAAATTATTCAGGGCAGTTAAATCACAAACGGATTATGATAAATTGCAGGAAGACATTGTGGGACTAGAAGATTGGGCATCCAAATGGCAGATAAAATTTAATGTGGACAAGTGCAAGGTGATGCATATAGGGAAAAATAACCCTTGCAGTAGTTACATGATGTTAGGTTCCATATTAGGAGCTAAACTCATCACTAAACAGGACACTGGATTAACTACTAGCATTCTCCGTAAACCGAATGAGCGGAATAATTTGTTGAGATTTGACAGCTTTCATCCAACTAACTTTAAAGTTAATCTTCCTGTGTGCCAATTTCTTAGGCTACAATGCCTATGTTTAGACACTAAAGATTTCACGATCCAGGCCAACAAATGGCACAGAGATTTTTACAATGTGGGTATTCAATGTCGTCCATTAAAGCTGCATATCGACAGGCTTTGTTCTTTAATCGTGATCTTTTGCTGTCAAAGAAAAATTCATCAGTGGATTCAAACCAGCAGACTGTGGTTTTGCACCACACTACTGCCTCTCCTGCTATCTGTGGTGCTATTCACAAGCACTGGGCTACATTGCAAAAAGTGTACCCTATCTTTCAAGCTCCAGTCCGTTTTGCTTTCTCTCGTGGCCCTAATTTGAAAAATCATATTGTTCAATCGGCATTTTATAATCCACCACGAGTTAAAGACTCTAGTACAGATGCTTGCGACGGTAGTTTGTGTTCTTTCTTCTTCCGGGGTGGAAAGCAATTAGAGAGGTTTGTGATTTGGCATCCTGGGCATGCATGAGGGTTTGGAGTTTGAAAACAGTAAAATATGGCATAGTAGCCTAGTTTAATACAATAATAATAATTATTTGTGTACGTTAACTGCTTGTGTAGAAGTGAAAAAGAAGTGTCACCTATTAGCATATACTATTGCATTTGCCTTATCCTGACTGTTAATAGGGTATAGAACATATGGTTAATTCTTTGTGGTATCAGGTACTATATTTGGATATCCCATTTGGGTCATAAAATTCAACGACTGTGAAAGGGAGTCTAGATAATAATTCTGCTCATCTGACCAATAAAAACTGGTCACTGATGTGTTTGGAAAGGCTAAAAAGTTACCCATTTCTTCATTATCCCTTACATATCTCTCTAAGTGACATGGACATTATCATCTGTTTTATTATAATATGTATCTACTGGCCAATATTCATTACATTCCTATACTTCTAACCTTTTGGTAGTCTATAACTACTGTTGGAAAAAACCCCCCAAGAATGTATTATCACACATAGAGTAATCCTTCTCATAGTGAAATCAGACCCGTTGCCTTCTGGAACTACATGAAAACACCAGCCTTTTGGGCCTGCCCGCTAGGACAGATTAATGAAAGTCATGCTCTCTGGTGGTGTTACAGCCTTTTGGTCCCCGGATTCCTTGTTTCCACCAACTAGCAAGGTTTTTTGGCACAGCTTGAAACAAAGAGGTGGCTAAGAATGTAAAATCTGAAGCTGGTATATGGGAGCAGATCCAGCAATCAGTCAGGTAAAAACAGGTTGATAGGCCTTAGTAAGTTGAACATAGCCAATACCTTCCAGAACCATAAAAGGGCCAGCTACCATCCTGGGTAGGAGAGCCAGCCAGAATAGAGTGAAAAGACGCATTTAAAAACTTGTATGGTGCAGCCATGGACACAGACCTTACTTGATTTCAGACGATTCGGATCCAGAAGATACCTCAATTCCTTGAGGCTCTGATGAAGCAGCACCTGACTACAGAGAATACCTGGCTGTGCCAGGGCAGGTGAGGACTTGAAGATGCACCAGCGTGTTTTGAATCTCTACAGGGCTGGGCATGTTTCACTGTTGCCGGCAATGCTCTCCATGGCTCTGCTGGGCAGCAAAGCTAAATTGAAACAATTCTCAGGTCTTACTTGTGTGTAGGACAAGCACTGTCCCCAAAGGTGCAATCTGACTTGGAGGGCACTACACCCACATGGTTAACAAGCTGATTATGGATTATTTATCAGTCTTGGCCCCTGTAGTCAGTCGCTGGATCTCACGTTGATCTAGCTGAATTGCTGTAAAGGTATCATAAGCTTTCTTACAATGGTTAATGTGTACCCAGTAGTCAAGGCCCTGAAATTTTAAAGCAGAATGACTCACCATCAGTACTTAATAAGGTCCTTTCCATCTCGCCCGTAAGTAGTGCTTTCTCTTGAAAACTTTATAATAGACATAGTCACTTGGTTGAATGTCTGGACAGTCTGTGTTCGGTAGGTCTTGGAATACTGGAGAAATCTGTTGAACAATCTTTTTGATACTTTGAAACAGCAGTGACACAATGTGCTGCCTCTATCTATGCGGTGGGATGCCACTCAAAACTACCATCTGCATTCCTTAGCCATGCATGTGCCCAACCCAGAAACATTTAAAGGGCCCACAATAAGAAAAGGTTGTGGCATCCTAGGATGATGTCACCTACAACTGCCCTATATAAGGGCAGTTCTTCTTCACCTCAGCAACAGGTCTTCTACATCCAAAGCATGTAGTTGCTGGTCCTGTCTGTGCTCCTGCCTCATGTCTCCAACCCAGCCTTGCCTCATCTCTCCAGCCCAGCTTTGCCTCATTTCTCCAGCCCTGCCTTGCCTCATCTCTCCAGCCCTGCCTTGCCTTGTCTCTCCAGCCCATCTTTCCTTCCCTTGGACTAACTTCCTGACCTGACTCTTAGCCGGACATTGACCACTCTTGTTTGTTGCCTGTCTTGGACCCTTGCTGGACATTGATCAGCAAGGATCTGTGGCAATAGCATAGGCATCGATCTAGAGCCGACCCTAGACTGGCCCTGGATCAACGTCTATGCTATTGCCACAGAGATCATCGACTTAAGACCTGCTGGCCCCCAGAAACCGAGGGCTCAACTCAAGGCGAAAGGGGTTGGTATAGGTGAAGCTCCCAGTTAGTCTCTTCCTAGCGTTGCTCCTCCAGTTGTCAGTGAGGCTCTACGGGGCCTACCCCGTAGGCTTAGCCAATCTCACCACAGCATCAAGGGTTCACAGATCTTACAGTAGATCATTAATTGATCTAACTCCACTTTAAAAGGATCTGACAAAGACTTAGCTTCTTCATTAAAAAGTATAATATCCAGAGAGTATTTATTTAGTATCTGATTCTATTTCTGTAAAACTTCAGGGTTCTCATTGCAACCATGGTTCTTTAGAAATTCTTAGCCCACAGGGGATACATTGCGAATGGCAATATTTTATTAAAGCACCTGAATATAAATGAGTGTGAACCAATCTCTTTTTCAATTGAATAATTGAAGCCCAAGTGCTGCCATGAACACTGGCTCCTGTAGAGCCAAATAATGGAGGAGTATCCAAAACTGCTTCTAAATGCAAATCAGAGAAGCTAAAAATGTATTCCAAAGGTACAGAATGGGCCATGGTCAAAAATAGCACTCTATTAGAGAACAACTGCGCATCACAATCACACAAATTATCCTTCATAAGATTATAAATCACAATCAAACCATGAAGAACATGGTTTAAACACCATTAGAAATAAATACATGGTTTCAGTTTACTATGGTGCAAATGGCTCAATCAGCAGTCTCTTGCCCACAAAACCATAAACTCAATCATATACCAATAGAGATTGTGATCCGATGATGAGATGAGTGTTTGCTGAAGTGAGTGAATGATAACATGATTTGTTTAATATTGCACTTTATAAGGAGTTTTATTGGGGCTGATATAATAAGATCCGTGATAAAATCCGTGCTGATTTTTCTGTGTGGAGTTTTTGGGCGCATGCATCAAAAACCAGCGGAAGTGCAGGATGTAATAATGGCCCGTATGTTAATTAGATACACGCATAAAATCCGAACACACCAAACATACGTGCCATAATGCGTGCAATAACGTGTGCTAATGGCCCTATGTAGTAAAACGCACAGACATCTACACAGAAACCCACACGGACACCCATTAGCATGTGAATGCCTGTGATTGATTCTGGGAGCAAAAGCCTTTCTTTTTTCAAAAAAATGAATACATTAGTGGTCCAGAAGTTGATGTGAAGATGGGTAGAGCAATATCTAACCCCTTCATGATCAGGCTCCGATCGCTGTCGAGAGTGTGAAATGCAGATCGGCAATTCTGCCTCATTGAAAAACTGCCTTCTCTTTGTCTGTTCTGTCGAACACTTGGCTGACTCACAAAAGCATAAAAAAACCCAGTCTCCACACCAGCACTTTCACTTACCTCTTGCCTTGACCCAGGCGCTAAAAACCCGCATTAAAAACCCAGAACTAACCCAATCTCCCTGCTAGCATGGATCCCTGCATGGCCCGTAAATATATAATTGTCTCCTTTGCATGCCATTAACATACACTCACGCAGAAAAAACACGGGTCTGTAAACCCGCATGTATGCGTTTTTTTCCCGTGCATAAAACCCTTATTATATACCCGTATAGTGCTTTGTGTGGGAAAATGTGCATACAAATACACGTATAGACATGCACAAACCTGCAGCAGCTTCAGCGCACCTTATTACATCGGCCCCACTGTGTTTTCTTATACAGTGCAAGAGTTGATATGCCCCTGATGCAGGTAGATAGTATGCCGAAATGTCAGAATTGGGTGTTCATCCTTTGGGCATTTCTATATTGATAAGTATCATTTTTTCATTTATATTAACATTCAGGGCACTATAGTAACATGCGTGGGATGTGATGAGCACTATTAGTATTGAGGGGAGTTGGATACGCATTATGGATGCACTAAAACCTTTATTGTATAAGGGGTAGTGGACACGCATCCAAAACATGCATCCAACAGTGGGTTAAACAGTGCACTCAGCTGATGGCACTTTACTGCATCGGCCTGATTATTTGTATTATTTTTGGAGCTATTTGAATAAGTACAAAGCATAATACACTATTGGTATATGAATGAGAGAGATTGTGGTGCTTATATCAGATATGGTTTTCAGCCAGTTTCCTTTTTAAATGACATCCTTTTTGAGCCCACATCAATGTGGGTTCAGAATTGGTCATAGCACAGAAATGTAACTTGTGTCTGCTTCAGATTTTTTACTTTGCAGATGGATGCCAAAAATGTGGCTCTTGTCCTGTTCCTGGACATCTCATCAGCACTTGACACAATAAATCATGAGTTTTCATTACATCGGTTGGCTGATTTAGGCATTGTGGGCAAGTCTATACCTGGCTTGCCTCATATTTGAGTTGCAGAATGTTTCAGGCCAAAAATACCAGTGATAACTCTAATTGGTGTAACATGAAAGTGGGTGTCCCCCAGGGAACTATATTGTCTGCTACACTGTTCAACATATATCTTTCTCCATTGTGTCCTATTTGGATAGTATAGTTCCATACTATGAGATATATGCTAACGATATTCAGCTTTACTTTTCAATGAAAATGGACATGAAATCCTTAATCCAGAAGATTATTGATAAAGACTATTGAAATATGAATGAATGCAAATCATCTATTTTTGAATTTAAAAAAGACAGAAGCAATGTATCAAAAACATCTTATGATTATATGTGCCCTGAAATATTAATTAATGATACCTTGATACCATTTCAAGATAAGATCTGTAACTTGGGATTTGAAATGGATTCCTCCTTAACATATGTTGACCATCTGAAAAAAGTATAATCTTGTTTTTATAATCCAACTCCTAAGACATCTTAGATGTATATTAGAAATGTTGTAAAGGCCTTTTGATTAAAAACGGTTGACTACAGCAATGCACTGTTGGTGGGCCTAGCCAAGTATCAGATTAAGACCATTCAAATTCTGCAGAATGCAGCCATTGTATATCTATCTTTCTACCCTTTCTCAAAGATTACACTTGTTGCCGATAGAATATAGAATCAGATTTAAAATTATTTTATTAGTTTTTAAATCGCTGAAGAATGCTGGTCCCCTACTAATTATTGATCCATTTAGTTAAATATGAGCCCAAACGCTCTCAAGCAGATTGTCTATTGTTCATACCTTCCATAAAGTAATATCACTAGGCAGAAACTCGTACATTGAACTGCAATATGGAATGGTCTCCCACAACATCTGAGGTTGATTGAGGACGTAAAAATGTTTTGAAAACAAACTCAAAGTACATTCATTTATTGAGACATTTGGTACTTCACTATGATACTATTATTAATTATAAAACTTGAAGTGTATTGTATGAACTTGCTGTGATATGTTGTTTTGTTTATTATTTTTTTTTATCTACATGTTGTATACCACTTAGAATATTTTTTAATTTGCTGTTTATAAATTTTTAAAATAAATAAAATTGGACGTGGGGTAAACCTCAAATAATTTTCAGAAAAGTGTGTTCATGAGAAACTAATTAAAGCAGTTATAATGATGGGCCTAGATGGGATACATTTGAGGGTTTAAAGGGAACAGAGAAGTTCTAGCAGCTCTGATGGTTGTGCTTTTCAATGCTTCTTTAGAGTTGGGAGTAGTTACGGAGAATTATAATTAAAAAAAAAAATGGTGGATTTAGTTCCTCTTCACAAAAATGGAAGTAAGGTGGTGCTCTGTGATGAGTAACTTAATGGAATTGCTGCTAAAACAGAGGAAAGTGTCGTTTCTGGAATTTAATGAATTTCAAGATCTGATGCAGCATAGTTTTGCCAGACAAATTTGATCAGTTTATTTGACTAGGAGACCAGAGAATTAGATCAGGGGGTTCCTTTAGATGTAGTGTAATTGTATTTCAGTAAGGCCTTTGACATGGTTCTGCATAGGCGACATAAATAAACTTTGCACTTTTTCAATGGGCCCTAAAGTGACTGATTGGGTTAGAAACTGGTTACGTGGGAGGAAGCAAAGTGTAATGTTAAATGGGGCTTATTATATGGAAAGGGTCATAACCAGACATGTACCCCAGGGACTGATCCTTAGACCGGTTCTTTTCCACATTTTATAAGTAATTTTTAGAAGGACTATCAGGAAAGATTTGTCTTTTGGGAGATTCCAAAATCTGGAGCAGTGTAAACACCAAGGAAAGTGGGGAAACGTAGAGAAATTTAACAAATCTTGAGGTAAAGTTTAGAATCTAGCCAATTATTTAATGCTAAAAAAATACAAAATCATGTAATTGGGCTGCAAAAACCAGGGGCAGTGCCATTTTATAACATACGAGCCTATATGTGCGCATGTTATAAAATAGCCTGACCACACACACGTGTGCGCGCAGTTTTAAGTGGATGCCATGCCTATGCCCACAAATGCCATTTCTATTGCAATAAGAGGGGTGATTTTAAAAGGCACATGCGCCGACACCATTGCTAATTTTCCCAGTTCATTTCCAGTTTGCCCAGTTAAGGGATAGGACTTCCGAGTTTCCCTGGTTTAATAGCTCTCCCTTCTCCCCATTAGACTCGACCTTTAAAACCTCGCTGATCTCCCCAGATTGTTTTGTTTTACATCTTACACATCATCAAAAGCAGAAGTAAAGTTATGCAATAGGGACCCCGGTACTCGCCACTGCACGTAAATATTTATGTGCACATTTTAGATTACAATCCCACAACTCCCATTCCCCGCCTCTTTTTTTTACAACTTTTCATTCGTTCACACAACGGCAAATACACAAATTCCACTCAGTGCGCCCCAGCCCAATATATTTGCGCAACCTCCTAATTGATGTGCACGTCAGGCTTTTTAAATTCACTTTCAAGGGAGCAGATCAGTCTAGTGAGTAAAATTTGTCTATGTAAGAAACGAGACCAGGGGTCTAGGGTTGATTGTATGTGATGATCTCAAAGTGGATAAGGTGACAGCAAAAGCCAGAAAGATGTTTGGGTGCATAGGGAGAGATATGGTCAGCAGAAAAAAATGAGGTGATTGCCCCTGTAAAAGTCCCTGGTGAAACCTCATTTGCAATACTAAGTACAGTTCTAGAGACCACACCTTCAGAAGGATATAAATAGGATGGATATAGTCCAGAAGATGGCTTCTAAAACACTCCTTTTTGTTGTAAAGCAATTGGGGGGAGACTTAAATATCTGATTATGTATACCCTAGAGGAAAGGCAAAAAAGGAGAGCTATTACAGACACATTTAAATATCTCAAATATTAGTGGTGGGAAGAAGTAAAAATTTAATTTCCTTTTTCATTTTGTTTTGGTTTTCTTTTTTTTGGGGGGGGGAGGGGGAGTTCCCCATGAATTTTGTTTTGTGAAATGTTTATTTCATTTCTTTAGTTTCTTTTAAAAACAAAATAAATGGAAAAGAAAGCAAAAACAGAAAATAAATGAAACAGGGATCCCGAGGCCTCCTTTGCCCATCACTTGGAAAAATGCCAGGGCCAAGATCCTCCCTGGTCCCCGCTTACTCAATCCAGGGGGGATAAACAGACAAGGCCTAGATTCAGACCAATGCCTGGGTCTTGCGTAGGGCCCAGGCTGAGGTTGCCGTGACCTACCATGGCCTAAGTATTTGTAAAATTGAGGCTTCGGCCTGGGCCTAGGCATCAGGACCAGGCCTATCTCTAGGGCCTGGGCCTAGGCCGAAGCCCAGGATCAGACTGGGCCAAGACGTGGCATCCAGTTTGGTAAGTGTGTGTGTGGACATGGCTGGAAAATTTCCTGGGCCTGGGCCGTTGCTTGGGTCTTGACTAAGGCCCCAGCAATAGGCCAGGGCCTAGGCCAAGAACCCAGTGTTGTGTTTGGCTGGAACCCCTTGGTTAAGCTACGGTATATGCCTAGGCAAGGACCAGGCCTTGGGCCTATGCCTAAGCCGAGACACCGGAGTTGCACTCAGGTTTAGGCTGGGAATCTGCTTTGGATCTTGGCCTATTCTCTAGATGAGACCCCTGCTTCAGGCCTAGGCCTAGGCCCAACAGGCATATTTTTGCAAGCAGTTTTCAGAACAAAATGAGATTCCAACAAAATTTCATCAGAATTTAACTCATTCTGCTTTGAAAATGACCTGAAATGAAATAGAAATTTTAGTCTTATTTCCTATTTTGATTCTCCTGAATGTCCATCCCTTTCAGATATCAATGCACAGGAGATGGGTCTCTTTGAACAGAAAGGAGATTATGAATGAGGAGTCATGGGATGAGGGTGAAAGAGATAATCTAAGGAAGTATTTCTTTACAGATAAGGTGGTGGATGCATGGAATAATATTCTTGTAGAAATGATAGAGATAAGGACAGTATATGAATTAAAGAAAGTATGGAAGAAGCACATGGGATTTCTGAGGGAGAGATAGGGATTCTAGAACTGAGCAGTTGTGTGGATGGGCGATAGGCAGGATGGTCTTTTTCTGCTCACATATTTCTATGTTAAATCATGGGGGGGAAGTCAATAGTTACTTAGGAGCATATGATTTAGAGGGCATCATTAAAGGATTCTGCCATAATGAGGAATTTAGGATATCCCAATAGAAAGGATGGAAAAGAGGCATAAGTAGTCTAGATACATTTAAATAAAGAGCTGACAGAGATTCATGATGCCAAACTATTTATTTCAGCCAAGAGTTTAGCTGATTGAAGGCATTAGCCAAAGTCTCTATCCTTTGCTGCTCGGCAAGACGTTGGGCCAAGCCAGGGATGGCCTGAATGGCTGTGACCTGAGCCGGGTCCATGGAGTTAGCAATCTGTTATGTTTTTGTAAGGATTTATTTATTTGTTTATTTATTTATTTTTAATTTTTATATACCGAGGTTCTTGTATCAGATACAAATCACTCCGGTTTACATAAAACAGTGAGATGCCCAAAAGGAAGGGGCTTTACATATAACTATAACTATAAAACAACGTACAACTTGAACATGGTATAGAGATAGTTACAAGATAAGGAAAAACATTTGATATCAATATCATATTATAGTGATAAATAACGATGGGTATGATAGTTTTGAAAATAAACTAAAATAAATAAAGTTAAAAGTAATGCAATAACACACAGTATAAATACAAAAGGATATAACACACAGTATAAATACGAAAGGATGTGAACCCTGGGCTGAGATGAGAGGTGTTTCCGCCCACAGGGAGGAGCCTTGTGAGCCTCACCATCAAAAGGCACAGTCTCAGTGGCGTAGGACATAACTGTATGACCAGAGACTTTATTATGAAGGAAGGAAAAGCAGAGCCTGCAGAGTAGAGAATACAGTTAAGTACAGTTCTGAGCAGTGGGGTATACCCAGAGTGATACCACAGATGTGAAGATCCGGTAGTGGCCCGCAGATTGGGGTACACCAGGAAGTCCCTTCAGACGAGTATAGTTTACCTCAGAAGTGCAGATCCAGTAGTGGCCCAGAGAGCGGGATACGCTGAGGATGTCTGTACAGTAGATGATGGTCTGAGGTGCAGGAACCCGAAAGTGGATCCTGTAGCTGGTGCAACAATACCCTGCAGCACAGGGTATACTGGAACAACTTCTACTGAAGAGGAAAGGTAGTGGTCCGAGGCATGGGGTACACCACAGAGAACCTTCAGTAAAGCTGGTATCATTGAAGTCTGTAGTAGTTCCAGGAGAGTGTTCCGAGAAGTGGGTCAGGTAGTAGTCCAAGGCAGGAAGGCCCTCTGAGGAGCGAATAGCCAGGAATACGGAAGAGCCCCCAAGGAGCGGGTACCCAGAGCGTCCACTCACCAAGAGAGGAAACTGGAACTGGAAGTCCAAGAATGGAGCGGATTCAGAGGGCCTGTCAGCTTAAGTACAGCAGCAAGTTGACATCATCGGGAGGGGACGCCCCAGAGGTTCCTACCATGTCGTGTAGAAAGGAGGCCCACCCGCACGCGCGCCTTAGGTGATTCTGGAGACAAGATGGCGGTCGGCAGTGCCCACGTCCCGAGAACACTGGGGAGGTCAGCGGTGGTTGGCAGAGGCCGCCATTCTTCCTAGGACTGATGGTGCAGGGAAAAAAGAGGTGCGCATGAGTGGTCACAGCCGTCTGCGACCGATAGGCGTAACATGCACAGTGGCTCTGAATGGTTTAAATGCTGAACTTGAATGGTATAATGTCATTTAATAATAATATGACAGATTTTTACCGTAGATACTTCTGACATCACAAAAACAGATTGCAGTAATTGATGACATTTCTTTCAGTACTTGATGTCAGATACATATTTAATGGAAATGATGAAGGTCCTTGCCGGCAGCACAGATTTGAACATGGTGTGCATTCTCTCCATTTGTATGTTTTGAGTGGTGTGTTGGGCGATTTAATGTGTTGAGCTAGAAGTCGATTGCGTAATAATCTTTGACAATGTTCTTCTACAGCATGAATTATGAATGTATATCCTAGATACCCCTAATGCAGAAGTTAACCATTCAAAACACGTGTGCTGGATAATCAATTAAGAAGAAAGGGTAATTGCTATTGGATCAAACCAGGATCAAGGAAGAAATATTTGTTGATACATCTTCAAAAAGGTAAGTGTTCTTGGATTACTGACTTACAAAGAACTTTATAGAATATTGATTTATATGACAATTTTATTTGCATAAGAAATAAATTTAAAAAATAGACAGTGGACCTATGATTATATAGAAAGCAATGAAGGTGCTTGATTTTAACTGGTAGTGCTTAGTATGATGGTCCTTTTTTAAGGCACACTTTTTTAAAGTTTTTGGTGGTTTATCCGATATTGTTGACACTGGGTTTAGTTTGTTTTTAAGAAATACCATTTTGGTAGACCAGATGAAATGTATTCCCTGCATTAGAAAAGGTACAAAAAACACCAAATTACTGCCAGCATGGTTAAATGGTGAGATGAAAGAGGCTATTTAAGCCAAAAGTATATCTTTGAAAAACTGCAAGGTGGATCAAATTGAAAAAACTTGGAAAGAGCATAAAAACTAGCAGTTAGATGTAAAGCAAAATCTAAAAATAAAAACTACTTCAAGAATATTTGAAGCAATAAGCCTGTCAAAGAGTTTTGGACCACTACATGACTAAGGGGTAAATGGGGCACTCAGGGAAGAAAAGACCATAACAAATACTAAATGAATTATTTGCTTCAGTCTTTACCGAGGAGGGTGGGGAAGATACCTAAGCTGGAAACGTTTTTGGAGAGTAATCATACAAAAGAAATGAATTCAATCACAGTGAAGTGAGAAGATATAATAGAGTAAATCAACAAACTAAAGAGAAACAAATCACTGGGAACAGATGGTATACACTTCAGAGTTCTTAAAGAATGCAAAAAAGAAATTGAAGATTTATTACTAGTAATCTCTAACTTGTCATATAAACCAGCTATGGTACCTGAGGATTGGAGGGTGGCTATCGTAATGCTCATTTTTTAAAAGGCTCATGGGATGATGCAGGACCTGATATTAGTACTGGACAAAATGGTAGAAGCTATTCTGAAGAACCAAATTATCGGCCAACTGGATAGACACAGACTAATGGGGCAGAGCCAACATGGATTTAACAAAGGGCAATCTTGCTTTACAAATCTGTTAGATTTTTTTGAAGGGATTAATAAATATATTGAAAATGGTGAATCATTTTATACAGTATGTCTGTATTTTCAAAAGGTATTTCACAAATTCCCTCATGAGAGATTCTTAAAAAAATTAAAAAGTCATGGAATAGGAGGCAATGTCCATAAGAACATAAGAAATTGCCATGCTGGGTCAAACCAAGGGTCCATCAAGCCCAGCATCCTGTTTCTAACAGAGGCCAAACCAGGCCACAAGAACCTGGCAAGTACCCAAACACTAAGAAGATCCCATGCTACTGATGCCAGTAATAGCAGAGGCCATTCCCTAAGCCAACTTGATTAATAGCAGTTAATTGACTTCTCCAAGAATGTATCCAAACAATTTTTGAACCCAGCTACAATAACTGCACCAACCACATCCTCTGGCAACAAATCCCAGAGCTTTTGTGCATTGAATGAAAGAATTTTCTCAGACTAGTCTTAAATGTGCTACTTGCTAACTTCATAGAGTGCCCCCTAGCCCTTCTATTATCCGAAAGTGTAAATAACCGATTCACATCTACTCATTCAAGACCTCTCATGATTTTAAAGACCTCTATCATATTCCCCGTCAGCCATCTCGTCTCCAAGCTGAATAGCCATAACCTCTTCAGCCTTTCCTCATAGGGGAGTTGTTCCATTCCCTTTATCATTTTGGTTTCTTTGTACCTTCTCCATCACAACTATATTTTTTGGGATGCGGCGATCAGAATTGTACACAGTAATCAAGGTGCGGTCTCACCATGGTGCCATACAGAGGCATTATGAAATTTTCCGTTTTATTAACCATCCCTTCCTAATAATTCCTAAGTCTATTTCCTTTTTTGACTGTTGCAGCACACTGAGCCGACGATTTTAAAGTATTATCCACTATGATGCCTAGATCTTTTTCCTGGGTGGTAGCTCCTAATATTTATTTATTTATTTATTTACAAGCCGTTAAGCCCGTTAAAACGGGCAACCCTCCCCCCTCACTCATCCCTCTCCCCAGCTCCTCCACTCCTCCCCTCCCCTCACTCTCCCCTCCCTCCCCCTCCCCTCACTCTCCCCCTCACTCTCCCTCTCACCCCTACCCTCACTCTCCCCCCTCTCACCCTTCCCTCACTTCTCCCTCCCTCCCTCACTCTCCCCTCACTCTCCCCTCCCTCCCCTGCCCCTCACTCTCCCTCTCACCCCTCCCCCTACCTCTCCCTCCCTCCCCTCCCCTCACTCTCTCTCCTCCCCTCCCCTCACTCTCAATCGCACTCTCCCTCCCCCTCTCACCCCTCCCCTCACTCTCACTCTCCCCTCCCCCTCACTCTCTCCTCCCTCACCACCGGGTTCGCTGCTTCTCACTGCCGCTGCTACTGCTCGCCGCCACCTCTTACTGCCCCTTGCCGATGCCGCTGCTGCCCCTCACCGATACCGCCGCCGCCACTGCACCTTGCCGATGCCGCCGCTCCTTGCTGATGCTGCCGCCTCTACTGCCCCTCGCCGATGCCGCCGCTGCCGCCGCCGCCACCACTGCCCCTCACCGCTGCCGCCGCCACTGCCACTTGCCGATGCCGCCGCTGCTGCAGCCGCCATGTTATCAAGCAGCTGACGCTCTGCTGTGACCGACGTGCTCGCACATGCACAGTAGAGTTGCTCTCTACTGCGCATTTGCGTCACGTCGGTCAACCTTCATTTATTAGGTTGATTTATTTATTTAACACTTTTCTATACCGACCTTCATGGTAGAGGACCATATCAGATCGGTTTACATCGAATTGGGTAACTGAACCATGAACTGTAACCAAAAAACAATAGTTTGAACAGGAAGAACAAAGCTACATTCAACAGGGAAAGTTACATTCAAAGTTACATTCAAAGTTACATTCAATATGGAACCTAACACCGTGTAACTACACCTTGCACTTATCTACATTAAATTTCATCTGCCATTTGGATGCCCAATCTTCCATTCTTGCAAGGTCCTTCTCCTTTTCTTTGGTGTGTTCTCCAATATCTGTGCCATGCAATGGCAGCCAATTTGCTCCATTGGAATCAATGGGAAAGGTTTTACAGTATGGAAATGTTTTTTATGTCTCAAAACTTTAAAAATGACAAGATTTGCTGTTCAGTACTGCTGCATCTCAGGTCTGGACAGGAACAGCAGTGTGGTTGTCGTAGTGTGGCCCAGCTGGTGGTGTTGGGGAAACAGCAGGACACAGCATAGCATCTCTTCCAGCCCATGATCTTTAATATCAGGCCTGAACAGAAGCAGCAGTATGGTTGTAGTGTGGCCCAACTGGAAGGGTTGGGGACAAAGCATTGCATCTCTCCCAGCCCTCAGTCTTTAATCTCAGGCCTGGACTGGAGCAGCAGTATGGTTGTTGAAGTGTGGCCCCTCTAGCAGTGTTGGGGACACAGCAGGACACAGCATTGCATCTCTTCCAGCCCTCGATCTTGCGGCTCAGGCCTGGACAGAAGCAGCAGTGTAGTGGTTGTAGCTTGGCCCAGCTGACAGTGTTGGGGGACACAGCAGGACTCAGCATTGCATCTCTTCCAGCATCAATCTTGCATCTCAGGCCTAGACAGAAGCAGCAGTGTGGTTGTTGTAGTGTGGCCCAAATAGTGGTATTAGGAACACAGCGGGACTCAGCATTACTGTGTTGTGGCCCTTGGATTGGATTTTTGGGCCCTGGGGGCAGCAACAGTGTGGTTGTTGGAGTGTGGCCCAGCTGGTGGTTTGGGGACACAGCAAGACTCAGCACTGCAAACCTTTCTAGCCCTCGATCTAGCATCTCAGGCCTGGACAGCAGCATCAATGGGGTTAGTGAAGTGTGGTCCAATAGATGGCATTATGGACAGAGCAGGCAGATGCAGTTAGTCAATCACAATCACTGGATGTTGCTGGATGTAGGCCCCATTGCTGTTACTGAGGCATGGCATGCAGAAAGGCAGAGCAATCAGCAGTTACAGGACCTTCATGTCCCATTCATTCATTCATCATACCACTCGCATGGCAAATCTGGAGAGCCAAGCAAAGGCAGATTACTTTTAATTAACTCTAACTTCTACATCAAGTGTGATGACAGCCTGGAGCAATGAGGGCTTATGCTATCTCCTGTCATGGAAAATACACAGCCCCTGTGACATAGTAAGAGCAAAGGCTATTGGCGCCTCCTGACCCCACCCAAGACTTTCCAAAAGTCCCTGGTAGTCCAGCGGGGGTCCTGGAGCGATCTCCTGCACTCGGGCTGTTGGCTGCCAGTATTCAAAATGGCACCGATAGCCTTTGCCCTTACTATGTCACAGGGGCTACCGGTGCTATTGGTTGGCACCTGTCACATGGTAGGAGCACAAGATGGCGCTGGCCGTCCATTGCTCCTACCATGTGACAGGGACCGACCAATGGCACTGGTAGCCCCTGTGACATACTAAGGTCAAAGGCTATCGGCGCCATTTTGAATACCGGCAGCCGACGGCGCGAGTGCAGGATATGATCCAGGACCTCCGCTGGATCACCAGGGACTTTAGGCAAGTCTTGGGGGGAGGGGGGGGTCAGGAGGTGGGGGGTTGTAGTTAATTAAATTTAAAGGGAACGGATGGCGAATTCAACATATTAATGGATCCGGCTTTCCCCCCTTGACCGAATGCAACGTATCTGGGCCCCGACAAATACGTATCCCGAATTCAATGAATACTTTCCGGCTGCACATCCCTAATGTCTGCAGATACAAAACTATCTGTGTAGTTTGAGGGCTGTGCATGCAAAATATTTAATTTCTCTTTTTGTTTCATTATTTTTGTTTCATAATATTTTTTATTTCATTTTGTTTCATATTTATTTCAATTTTTGTTTTAGTGCACGCAGTTTGCAAATGGCTCACACTAAAGTATTTGCATATTATGTTGTGTACACCATTTTACAAAAGTGCACACCAAAATATTTTAACATGTGCTATTTGTAAATAGCATGTGTAAAATGACAAATAATAAAACACTAAATTTTTATGTTTTGCTGTCAATTTATTTACAAAACTACATGAAATAAAATAGCATTCTACAGCATATATGCATAATCTTTCTTATCATTCTTTTCTATTGGAAAGATAGGTTACAAAAGTTTCTTTGAGAAAGATTTCAAATTATCTTTCTTTTCAGCGTAAACTACTATATTCAATGTATTATTGTCAATGAGCTCATATCTGAGTTAGTTTTGATCAGAATACTAACCAACCATTATAAACCAACAAAAAGGATCAACTAAAGTCTCAATACCAAATAGATTTTGCTTATGAGATAAATATCCTATAAAAATTTACATGCTAATAGAAGATTTAAGAAAAATATGTTCCTTGTCAATTGATTGTATAAATATTTTATCTTGTGTAATATTAAGGGAAGGCAAGTGTGAAGAAGACATTCAGCATGAACATTATTTGAAGAGGAAATTAAGGCATTATTGTTGAAGAAATAATATAAAATAGGGAGTTACAAGCACTTGATCTAAACTGTAAAAACCTTTCATGCACTCTGGCAGAAAGAGCAGATTAAATCCATAATGAAATGGGTAACTTTAGCCCTGTATAAATTTCCAAGCAGCTCAGTTTCCCAGGAATCTCTCTCAGCTAGATTAATGGCCAGCAGCTTTCCACATAATGAAGTAGTTTGCCTTGGCAATGTGCTCATGAATTTATTATGGTGTCCACAAGTATGCTATATGGCCTAGACATCTTTATAAATCCTGGATTTAGAGCTGCAATGATGAGCTATTTCAGTCCTAATGGGAAGGTTGATTTATCACCCTAGTCCTTCACTCCACCCTCTTCCCCCTTTCCTGACAGTTATAAAAGGAAAATACAGGTCATATCATTGATGGAAATGAAATGTGAAGGTAATTAGATAATGTCAAATGGAAATGGTAAAGGGTGCACTGCTGAAATTTTAAATATGTTGGTAATTTTTTCCTTGGAAGCAATTATATCAGGTTGATTTATTTTTACAGTTTGTAATCACTTAACTACCTGTGGCTGATTTTTACCAGAGCTCATGCCTTTAGAGGAAAGAAGCAGAGCTTTTCACTCCGTGATTATTTATTGTAAATTCATTTATCTTAAAATATCTAATTTATTATGCTATTTACACTAGTCACAGCTCATTGCTGATGGGGAATAATGATTATCCATTCGGTTGCTTGCAAACTCCTTTCTCCATGGGCTTTATAAAATAATCAGCAGGCATCCAAAGCTATGATGAAATCTTTGACTTGGAAGCAGACAAAATGACTTGTTTCAGAGATCTTAGAACACTAAAAAAAAAAGTCAATGGAAACAAATTATCTGTCCTCTGTGTTTCAGCCTGCTGTCACAATGCTAATTGCTCACCCTTCCCACTCAGCCAGGGACCCCATCCTGTTAAAGCTTACTAGAGAATCAATCTTATACTGCAGTCCTCCTGCCAGTCAGAGGCAGGCTTGCAACAGTCGGCAGGCTAAGGTGTGGAGGTGAGTGTGTTGCTCTGGGGGTTAGAGGGGAAAGAGTGAGAGGATCAGTGGCGTGGAGGTGAGTGTGTTCCTCTGAGAGAGTGAGAGGATCAGTGGGGTGGAGGTGAGTGCATTGCTCTGAGGGTTAGAGGGGAGAGAGTGAGAGGATCAGTGGGGTGGAGGTGAGTGTGTTCCTCTGAGGGTTAGAGGGGAGAGAGTGAGAGGATCAGTGGCGTGGAGGTGAGTGCATTGATCTGAGGATTAGAGGGGAAAGAGTGAGAGGATCAGTGGGGTGGAGGTGAGTGCATTGCTCTGAGGGTTAGAGGGGAGAGAGTGAGAGGATCAGTGGCGTGGAGGTGAGTGCGTTCTCTGAGGGTTAGAGGGGAGAGTGAGAGGATCAGTGGGTGGAGGTGAGTGCATTGATCTGAGGGTTAGAGGGGAAAGAGTGAGAGGATCAGTGGGGTGGAGGTGAGTGCGTTGCTCTGAGGGTTAGAGGGGAGAGAGTGAGAGGATCAGTGGGGTGGAGGTGAATGCGTTGCTCTGAGGGTTAGAGGGGAGAGAGTGAGAGGATCAGTGGGGTGGAGGTGAGTGTGTTCCTCTGAGGGTTAGAGGGGAAAGAGTGAGGATCAGTGGGTGGGGGTGAGTGTGTTCCTCTGAGTTAGAGGGGAAAGAGTGAGAGGATCAGTGGGGTGGAGGTGAGTGCGTTCCTCTGAGGGTTAGAGGGGAGAGAGTGAGGGATCAGTGGGCGTGGAGGTGAGTGCGTTCCTCTGGGGTTAAGGAGAGAGAGTAAGAGGATCAGTGCATGGAGGTGAGTGCATTGCTCTGAGGGTCAGAGGGGAGAGAGTGAGAGGATCAGTGGGGTGGAGGTGAGTGTGTTGCTCTGGGGGTTAAGGAGAGAGAGTAAGAGGATCAGTGCATGGAGGTGAGTGCATTGCTCTGAGGGTTAGAGGGGAGACAGTGAGAGGATCAGTGGGGTGGAGGTGAGTGCGTTCCTCTGAGGGTAAGAGGGGAGAGAGTGAGAGGATCAGTGGGGTGGAGGTGAGTGCGTTCCTCTGAGGGTTAGAGGGGAGAGAGTGAGAGGATCAGTGGCGTGGAGGTGAGTGCGTTCCTCTGAGGGTTAGAGGGGAGAGAGTGAGAGGATCAGTGGCGTGGAGGTGAGTCAGTTGCTCTGAGGGTTAGAGGGGAAAGAGTGAGAGGATCAGTGGCGTGGAGGTGAGTGCGTTTCCTCTGAGGGTTAGAGGGGAGAGAGTGAGAGGATCAGTGGCGTGGAGGTGAGTCAGTTGCTCTGAGGGTTAGAGGGGAAAGAGTGAGAGGATCAGTGGCGTGGAGGTGAGTGCGTTCCTCTGAGGGTTAGAGGGGAGAGAGTGAGAGGATCAGTGGCGTGGAGGTGAGTGCATTGCTCTGAGGGTAAGAGGGGAAAGAGTGAGAGGATCAGTGGCGTGGAGGTGAGTGCGTTGCTCTGAGGGTCAGAGGGGAGAGAGTGAGAGGATCAGTGGCGTGGAGGTGAGTGCATTGCTCTGAGGGTCAGAGGGGAGAGAGTGAGAGGATCAGTGGCGTGGAGGTGAGTGCATTGCTCTGAGGGTCAGAGGGGAGAGAGTGAGAGGATCAGTGGCGTGGAGGTGAGTGCGTTCCTCTGAGGGTTAGAGGGGAGAGAGTGAGAGGATCAGTGGCATGGAGGTGAGTCAGTTGCTCTGAGGGTCAGAGGGGAGAGAGTGAGAGGATCAGTGGCGTGGAGGTGAGTGCGTTGCTCTGAGGGTCAGAGGGGAGAGAGTGAGAGGATCAGTGGCGTGGAGGTGAGTGCATTGCTCTGAGGGTCAGAGGGGAGAGAGTGAGAGGATCAGTGGCGTGGAGGTGAGTGCATTGCTCTGAGGGTCAGAGGGGAGAGAGTGAGAGGATCAGTGGCGTGGAGGTGAGTGCATTGCTCTGAGGGTTAGAGGGGAGAGAGTGAGAGGATCGGTTGCATAGGATGAGGGATATGATCAGTTAGGGCAGAGGTTCCCAATATTTTTGGGATCATTGACCCCTTTTCCATCTTGAAAATGTTCATGGACCTGACATGCTTCTCTTCAATTTTTAAGAACATAAGAACATAAGAAAATGCCATACCTGGTCAGACTAAGGGTCCATCAAGCCCAGCATCCTGTTTCCAACAGTGGCCAATCCAGGCCATAAGAACCTGGCAAGTACCCAAAAACTTAGTCTATTCCATGTTACCATTGCTAATGGCAGTGGGTATTCTCTAAGTGAACTTAAAAGCAGGTAATGGATTTCTCCTCCAAGAACTTATCCAATCCTTTTTTAAACACAGCTATACTAACTGCACTAACCACATCCTCTGGCAACAAATTCCAGAGTTTACTTGTGCATTGAGTAAAAAAGAACTTTCTCCGATTAGTTTTAAATGTGCCCCATGCTAACTTCATGGAGCGCCTCGTAGTCTTTCTACTATCCGAAAGAGTAAATAACCGATTCACATCTACCTGTTCTAGTCCTCTCAATTTTAAACACCTCTATCATATCCCCCCTCAGCCATCTCTTCTCTAAGCTGAACAGCCCTAACCTCTTTAGCCTTTCCTCATAGGGGAGCTGTTCCATTCCCTTTATCATTTTGGTAGCCCTTCTTTGTACCTTCTCCATTACAATTATATCTTTTTTGAGATGCGGCGACCAGAATTGTACACAGTATTCAAGGTGCGGTCTCACCATGGAGAGATACAGAGGCATTATGACATTTTCCGTTGTATTCACCATTCCCTTTTTAATAATTCCCAACATTCTGTTTGCTTTTTTGAGTGCCGCAGCACACTGTACCGACGATTTCAATGTGTTATCCACTATGACGCCTAGATCTCTTTCTTGGGTTGTAGCACCTAATATGGAACCCAACATTGTGTAATTATAGCATGGATTATTTTTCCCTATATGCATTACCTTGCACTTATCCACATTAAATTTCATCTGCCATTTGGATGCCCAATTTTCCAGTCTCACAAGGTCTTCATGCAATTTATCACAATCTGCTTGTGATTTAACTACTCTGAACAATTTTGTGTCATCTGCAAATTTGATTATCTCACTCGTCATATTTCTTTCCAGATCATTTATAAATATATTGAAAAGTAAGGGTCCCAATACAGATCCCTGAGGCACTCCACTGTTCACTCCCACTGAGAAAATTGTCCATTTAATCCTACTCTCTGTTTCCTGTCTTTTAGCCAGTTTGCAATCCACGAAAGGACATCACCACCTATCCCATGACTTTTTACTTTTCCTAGAAGCCTCATGAGGAACTTTGTCAAACGCCTTCTGAAAATCCAAGTATACTACATTTACCGGTTCACCTTTATCCACATGTATATTAACTCCTTCAAAAAAGTGAAGCAGATTTGTGAGGCAAGACTTGCCCTGGGTAAAGCCATGCTGACTTTGTTCCATTAAACCATGTCTTTCTATATGTTCTGTGATTTTGATGTTTAGAACACTTTCCACTATTTTTCCTGGCACTGAAGTCAGGCTAACCGGTCTGTAGTTTTCCAGATCGCCCCTGGAGCCCTTTTTAAATATTGGGGTTACATTTGCTATCCTCCAGTCTTCAGGTACAATGGATGATTTTAATGATAGGTTACAAATTTTTACTAATAGGTCTGAAATTTCATTTTTTAGTTCCTTCAGAACTCTGGGGTGTATACCATCTGGTCCAGGTGATTTACTACTCTTCAGTTTGTCAGTCAGGCCTAACACATCTTCTAGGTTCACCGTGATTTGATTCAGTCCATCTGAATCATTACCCATGAAAACCTTCTCCATTACGGGTACCTCCCCAAAATCCTCTTCAGTAAATACCGAAGCAAAGAAATAATTTAATCTTTCCGTGATGGCCTTATCTTCTCTAAGTGCCCCTTTAACCCCTCGATCATCTAACGGTTCAACTGACTCCCTCATAGGCTTTCTGCTTCGGATATATTTTAAAAGGTTTTTACCGTGAGTTTTTGCCTCTACAGCCAACTTCTTTTCAAATTCTCTCTTAGCCTGTCTTATCAATGTCTTACATTTAACTTGCCAACATTTATGCTTTATTCTATTTTCTTCTGTTGGATCCTTCTTCCAATTTTTGAATGAAGATCTTTTGGCTAAAATAGCTTCTTTCACCTCCCCTTTTAACCATGCTGGTAATCGTTTTGCCTTCTTTCCACCTTTCTTAATGTGTGGAATACATCTAGACTGTGCTTCTAGAATGGTAATTTTTAACAATGACCACGCCTCTTAGACATTTTTTACTTTTCTAGCTGCTCCTTTCAGTTTTTTTCTAACAATTTTTCTCATTTTATCAAAGTTTCCCTTTTGAAAGTTTAGCATGAGAGCCTTGGATTTGCACTGTTCCTCTTCCAGTCATTAAATCAAATTTGATCATATTATGATCACTATTGCCAAGCGGCCCCACCACCATTACCTCTCTCACCAAGTCCTGTGCTCCACTGAGAATTAGATCTAAAATTGCTCCCTCTCTCCTGAACCAATTGCTCCATAAAGCTAGAGAGATAACGTTCCTGGATGGAATAAATGATAGCTTTATGGGAGAAGGCAAACCAAGACTCAACAAAGATCTCATACTGTTGAAGAATCTTCCAATGGCTCTGATTATTTTACAAATATTATCCAAAACTACAGTATATCTTAAAAGGCACGTCTGCATTGTTTTTGATTTTTTTCTATACCTGTTGTAACAGTAATTCTATTTGGAAAAGCACAATAAGCTTGCATCACATACATGACCGGATAGCCCCACTGAAGGAAATTATTCCCCAATTCCCGGGCTTTCATCTTGAAATCCTGTGTGTTTGAGCATAATCTTCTAACCTTAAGAATCTGTCCTATGGGTAAATGTTTCTTAAAGACTGCTGGATGACAACGCTGATAAGAGAGAAAATTATTAACGTTCTTTAGGTTTCTGATATATACTAGTTTGAATGCTATGCATCTCTATTGATCATGATATCCATGATTGATCATGATTTCTGATGGAAATTCAAAATAAACTGTAAGCATACAGTATATCACACTGATTTAACCAAAAATGGAACT
Source organism: Rhinatrema bivittatum (assembly GCF_901001135.1). Lineage (NCBI taxonomy): Eukaryota > Metazoa > Chordata > Amphibia > Gymnophiona > Rhinatrematidae > Rhinatrema > Rhinatrema bivittatum. Next base: position 82,494,958 of record NC_042621.1, on the reverse strand, counting down.
CCATCAGGGACTTCTCAGTACCTTTCCAAATGAGAAAAATGTCATTAATAAGTGATTGGAAGTGATGGAAGTGATTAATAAATCACTTCCAACATCATATGTTTGTAGTCCATACATTGTTATAAACATGCTTTTCTTTGAATTGTGTAAAATAAATACTGACTAGGACACTGGTGCCCCCATATCTTTCATGAGCTGTTTTTTGCACTCACAACAACAATGAATGGAAAATGTGGAAGGTAAACAAAAAGATTGCAAATGGACTTTGAGTCTCGAGACGTGAGGGACTTGAAATGGTGGAACAAAATGGAGCTTTGGAAATAAACACTCCTACATGCTTTCTATTGAAAAAGCATATTCAGTTCGCTCCTATGATCAATGGTGCATATATTAATGGACAACGGTTAGGCATGTGTCCTATAACTACAAAGGCAGAATTTTTACGGGTGTCTGAAATGGTGTTGGCATGTGGAAAAGCAGAAACTAAGAAGGGTTAGCGATAGACTGTGTCCTGAACGTGTCACAAGCGTATTGGTGCTGGCAGGGCGTAAGATGGAGATATTGCGGCTTTCTTATGAGGATGTAAATACGATTATGGAAGTCTGTCAAAAAATGCAGAAGGACCCTCAGACTGCCCTACGCCATCTTGTTAGGCCCAAAGTCGATAAAGATTAAATGAAGTTTACCAACTGCATAATCTATAAAAGAGAGTGCACTTCTTTTTTTCAAACAGTGCAATAATGTTCTTGTACATTTGTTTCAGAAACGAACATTGTTGTAGACATTTGAAGTGACCCAAGATGTATTTTGAAATAATGATGCTATGTATAGAATTCTATAAGTAGTTTCTGTTTTTGTAATTGTGTGTATTTTGAAATTATCTGTAATAAAAGACTGATATAAATACATGTTTAACCATATTTATGGATGATATGTCTCCTTTGAGTTTTTTGTAAAAAATGTGAATAGAAAATAGGTCACAGACCTTTTTGTTGACCCTCTGTTACTAAAGATAAAACAATGTATGCTGACAGATGGAATAATAAACTAATATTCTCTGTGTGTTTCTTTAAAAAGAATGTATATTTTATGTAATAAGCAATAAATGTAAATTTAATTCTCAGATTTTGTAACAAAATATTTTAACTTGCCTCTCTGTGTTTTATTAAGTTCAGTGTGCTGTAAAAGATATGAATAGAAAATAAATCACAGCTTCCAATTCTTTTTTTCCCAGGATAGAAGTTCTTGTATCTCTTTTTTTCAGAAATAAAATATATTTGAAATAACAATGCTACCATGTACGGGGTGACAGTAATCTGTTTTTGTAGTCTGTGTAGTTTTGAAACAAACTGTAATAAAGAATGATATAAACATTTATAATAAAACTACTATGGTTTGAACTAAAGGTTGTGTCCTAAATACACCAAGACAGATGCATTTTAAATAAGTGAGAGATGATATTAGAAACACAAAACCACTTGTGCTCCAAACATAATGACATTTTTTTAAATGTATGATGATATTAGTTAGGAACACAAAGCAACTTGTGGTAGTGAGAAAACTGAGACAGACTGATCTTACTTGAACCTATCTTATAACCCTCACAGCCATCAGGAGAGTTATTCACTTAGGGGTAGATTTTATAATTTTGTGCGAGCACGTACTTTTGTTCGCGCACCAGGCGCGAACAAGAGTACGCAGGATTTCAATAGATACGTGCGTAGCCGCGCGTATCCATTAAAATCCGGGATCGGCATGCGCAAGGCTGCTGATTTTGGGCAGCCTGCGCGCACCGAGCCGCGCAGCCTGCCTCCGTTCCCTCCCTTCCCCTACCTACCCCACCCCCCCGGCCCTATCTAAACCGCCCCCCTACCTTTATCGCCGGATTTACGCCTGCCGGAGGCCGACGTAAATCTGCGCACGCCAGCGGGCTGCTGGCACGCCATCACCCAACCCGGGGGCTGTTCTGGAGGGTGCGGCCACGCCCCCGGAACGCCCCCGGGCCGAAACCACGCCTGCGGCGCCGCCCCTGAAACGCCGCGTCACGACCGCCACGCCCCCCGGCAACCTCTCCATGCAAGCCCCGGGACTTACGCGCGTCCTGGGGCTTGCGCGCGCCACTGAGCCTATGCAAAATAGGCTCGGCGCGCGCAGGGGGGGTTTGGGGTAGGTTTTTTGGGGGTACGCGTGTATCCCTTTGAAAATCTACCCCTTAGCTCAAGGGCAAATAACTATCTCTTTAACTGGATTTGGACTATGGAAAATAAAATCCATGTACATTCTATCAAAGTTCAGCAGAGAGGGACGTGCAAAGCCTAAAATGGACTAAATAGTGACAAATGCAGCTTAACAGTGTGGAAGCTAGAATGATACCTGGCAACCTGCCACAAAGTTTGGCATCCTGATATTGATTCAAAAGCTGAAACCAGAGGATGGGCTCTGGAAGGGGAAGTCTCAGGTGTGCTGAAAACGTTTGGCACTCATGCAGGAAAGATGAAGGTGGTTCACAGCCTGGGCCACCTCCAACAGCAAAGTTGTTCCATCTAATCTTTCTTTCTCCCCTGCATCTCTGGCGTGATGGCCCTACTGCCGGCGACAGTAATCAGCACGCAGTCACCTTCCAGTCCTCTGATGCCGTCCCGCTGAAGCTTGAACCACACAAAGCCCCCAAAGTCCTGCGAGTCCGACAGCTACTCACAGATCAGTTCAGACCCCTCTCAGATTATTTTGGGGCTGTTAAAGTCAAAGCGTGTCCTCCACAAGTGCCCTTTTTCCTGGGATTACCATTCAAAGCTTGCAGAGAGCTTATGTTCCTTCTGTGCCACATCTACTTCGAGAAGAGTGCACCCCACCTAGATGAGAGGAGGATCATGATGGAGTTTGGAAATGGGCAAAGCTGCTAAAAAGGGGTATGACTCCCTCTCTGCTGAACTTTGATAGACTATACGTTATCATCACACATTTAAAACATTTCTTGTACTTTATTATCCCAAGTTGTTTTCTGTTTCTACTGTCATCTCTCAATTAAGTAACATTTTTCCATGTGAGTGCATTTTGGACAAACCATTTTTTTTTAATCATTTCATTTTGATATTGTCAAGAAATGGCATAAACAATGTCATTGACATGGTTTGTCATTTAAAATGAATGCACATCCCTAGTTACAAATTGGTTGACCAATAGCCAGCCACCAGTGAGAAATGGAATCTACTCTGAGGAGAGAGGAGTGATAAGTGGAGTTGTTCAAGGATTGAATTTGGGGCCAGTTCTGTTCAATATCTTTGTGAGTGATACAGTGGAAATTTATAAGGAAAAGGTGTCTTTTGGAGGATGACACTAAGATCTGTAACAGGGTAGAGAGAAATGAGAAATGATCTACGAAAGCTCAAGTAGTGGTCGAAGATTTGGCAGCCAAGAAGTGTTGTCATGCATTTGGGGGTGCAAAACATCCAAAGGAGCTGCATGTGATGGGAGCTAAAGACTGATATGCATAGACTGAGAAAGAGACTACGAGGCAATAGTGTCCGACCATCTGAAGACAGCAAAGCAATATGACAAGGCCGTGGCTAAGTACCCTCTATGCAGCCAATCAGCCACGGCTGATTGGCTGCATAGAGGGTTGCATAACCAGCAGAAAAAAGGAAGTGACATCATTAGTGAGACCTCTCCTGGTGTACTGTGTATATCCTTCAGAGGTAGGAGAGTCATGATAAAGACTTTTAAATACCTGAAAAGTATTGATGCACAACAATCAAACATTTTACAATGGAAAGAAAGCTGTAGAATTAGGGGTCATGATACGAAATCCCAAGGGGGTAGACTTAGGAATGTCAGGAAATTTTACTTTACAGAAAAGGTAGTGAATGCATGGAATAATCTTCAAGAAGAGATGGTGAAGACAAGAACATTAAAGGAATTCAAAGGGCGTGGAATAAACATAGAGGATAGGGATGTGCAGAGCAAAATTTTATGTTCATATTTTTTATGTCCGAAAGGGGGTCCCACTTGCGGCCAATATGGACATAAAAAAAATCCAATGAGTTGGGTATATGTACATATGTGCAAAAAAAAAATTTAAACCCCCTCACCCTCCTTAATCCCCCCCCCAGACTTACCACAACTCCCTGGTGATCGAGCGAGGAGTGAGGACGTCATTTCTGCAATCCTTGGCGAGAAGCATGTGACGTCGGTGGCACGTCGGTGGCACGTCGGTGGCACGTCGAGTGACGAGGCCCCCCCAAGCTGGCCAAAAGTTCTTTTTGGGCCGAACGAGCCGTCCGGCGCGAACGAGCCGGGAATCACGTGACGCCGACGTCACGTGATTCCCGGCAAGAACTTTTGGCCAGCTTGGGGGGGTCAGGAGGCCCCCCCAAGCTGGCCAAAAGTTCTTTTTGGGCCGAACGAGACGTCCGGCGCGAACGAGCCGGGAATCACGTGACGCCGGCGTCACTCGACGTGCCGCCGACGTCACATGCTTCTCGCCAAGGATTGCAGAAATGGCGTCCTCACTCCTCGCTCCATCACCAGGGAGTTGTGGTAAGTCGGGGGGGGGATTAAGGAGGGTGAGGGGGTTTATATTTTTATTTTGGCTCAACAATCGCGATTTCCCACATATCGAACATATCTATGTTCGATATGTGGGAATCCGATCGTTTATGTCGAATCAATTTTTTAAGTAAAAAAAAAATATGAGTTGCGTTTTACTAATGCGGTCAATCCGAATGCACACCCCTAATAGAGGATCCTTAGTGGCTAAAGGATGAAAAATAAATAGGTAACCTATGTTAACTGAGGTACCCTACATGGAGAGGCAGTTACTACCCTTAACAGAAGGCAAGGGGTTAACTTGAATGGAGCAGCAATTACTAACCTAAAAAACAAAACCAAAACAGAAAACTTGTTGGGCAGACTGCATGGACCTCTTGGGACTTTATTATGTTACTGAATGTTACTATATCTCTTTTAGGTAATATTTCCTTTCTGTGTGAAATAGGTAAGATCCAAACCATGGCCGTAGCCAAGCAACATGAGTTTCTATTATTTAATTTCAATAATTTTAAAGAAAAAATAACCAATTTCAAGAACATGTGAAAAACAACATTTAGAGTTACAGTGAAAGAAAGAAAAAGGAAAAGGAAACATAGCTGTAACTCTAAACTTAAATCCTATAAATTGGGGAGATCAAGTCCACAATCCTGAAGAAAACAAAAAAGATATAAAGTTAGAAACGAACCAGAAAACAGCAAAATACAATTATAAGATCAGAATGAGAAGGCACTATTTATGTATGCCTACTGCAAAGGTTTATCACTTGAGAAAAGCATTAACTTATGTTAATAACATTATGGAGACAGTCTCCACAATGTTCTTTTTTTCTTTTTTTTTTTTAGTAGCACTGAAAATTGCTGTTGAGGGTGCTGCTAAGGTAGTGAGATAAAAAACTGAGAAAAGATTCTGAAATTTGAAAATGAATGAGGAGAGTTCATGTCTATACTTGTGCTCAGACCAAAAATGTCAGAGGAAGCTCTCAAGGTACCATCCATGTGGGAGTTCCCACACATGCTCAGTAGAAATCATAGCTCTACTAGCTTGGAGAGATGTCATAGGATGATGTCATCCATATATAGTGGTTAATTCAGTTTGCTTATCAATGTAAAAAATCTATTTCTTTGTCAGCATATTTATAATTTGCAATATCTTATTATATATTTGGAGAGGGTCTGTGTTCTGTATGTGTGATGGTGGTAAAGTATTTTGCTAGTGTGTGAGTATCACTAGTTGTCCAGCTTGCTTTGTTTTCCAATTAAAATGTGTAATTGTGTTTTAGAGCCAGGTGGAATATTTGCAGTATTGCCTTTTCATATAGGATTGCTGCTGTTTGGTTTCTGAGAGTTAGTGCTGTCTTGGTATGACAGGTTTGATATATTGGTTTGAGTTTCTTTTTGTGGGGTTTTGTGTAACTTCAGAAAGTATCTGGTAATGGAGGGACTTTGTGTATGTAATTAAGTAGAGGCTTCACACATGCTGAAGTAGCCTAGAAAGATAGGACAGTTAAAGACTTCAGAAGGCAGATGTAGCTCTGAAGGGAGGTCCAGGTGGAACACTGCTTTAAAGAGGGAAGAAAAGGTAAACCAGAGTTGGCTAGAGCATTGGAAAGCCAGAAGGAACAGGAAGCACAAGGCTGCTAGGAAATGTAGTTTTCAGATCCTTGGCAGAGAATTAATTAGGATCAAGTCAGCAGCCAGGGAAAAGTGTATTGCTACTTGGGAGACACATCTGAGATTAATTAGAGAATATATGGGCATCAGCATGACTCTTAAGCCATAAAAACATAAGAGATTGCCATGCTGGGTCAGACCAAGGGTCCATCAAGCCCAGCATCCTGTTTCCAACAGAGGCCAAACCAGGCCACAAGAACCTGGCAAGTACCCATAAACTAAGTCTATTCCATGTTACTGATCCCAGTAATAGCAGAGGCGATTGCCTAAGTCAACTTGATTAATAGCAGTTAATGGATTTCTCCTCCAAGAACTTATCTAAACCTTTTTTTAATCCAGCTACACTAACTGCACTAACCACATATTCTGGCAACAATTCCAGAGCATACTTGTGCGTTGAGTGAAAAAGAATTTTCTCCGATTAGTCTTAAATGTGCTACTTGCTAACTTCATGGAGTGCCCCCTAGTCTTTCTATTATCCGAAAGAGTAAATAACCAAGTCACATCTACTCGTTCAAGACCTCTCATGATTTTAAAGACCTCTATCATATCCAGAGAACCTCTATCATATCCAGAGAACATTGCTTTTCATACAAGACAGGGAGAAGAGAGCTAGGAATATGGATTCCCCTGGAAACAGAGGTGTATGCAGCCCTTTGGATAGGGATATGAATCTGCAAATAGAACAGTGGGAAAGTAGGTTATCTATAGTCCTGGAGAACTGGGCTACCTTATATCTATTTGCCATGCACCTTACTGGAATGCTCCTGCTGAAACAGGAAAGGAACTGAAAATTAGAAAATGTGGAGAGAACACTGATGTCTGGAAAGTTGTTTTTGCTGCAAGTGGCTGGCTCTGAGCAGTCACATTCAATGCTCGTTCTGTATTGTACGATTTTATTTTGTTTATGTTTCATTCTGTACATCACGTAGTGCCACAGCTTTAAGTGATTCATAAATGTGAAATAAATCTGAAATCTAAATCTGAAATCTAAGTGCCAGAAACTGTCAGCAAGTCCTGGAGTGTTTAGGCAGTAATCTGTGACAGTGTCACTATTACTGAAGTGACAACATAATCTGAACATTTTTCTATGGTGAGCAGTAAAGGGAAACATTTCAATTCAGCTCAGCTGGCCATTTCAGAGATAACCTTCAACCAATGTAATATGAATTTCTTTTAATTGATAAATTTAGTAGGAATGTGCATTTGTTTGAAACAAATGGGTAACATGAAACAAATGTAACCATTTTCATTACATTTGTGGCTCTCATAAACAAATGGAGGCTACTCCTGGATATAAATATACAGTACCTGTATGTAATCCACTTTGAAGCGCTGAAAAAAGTGCAAAAGGCGGAATATAAATAAATAAATAAATAAATAAATGAAATAAAGGAAAATGTTTGTTTCATTTGTTTATGTTTTTCATTCAAGCCTATGGCCCATGTAAAAGTACTACAGTGAGTTTGGGGGTTTTCTCCTGAAGGTAACTATAGAAACAAAGCAAAAGGTGGGAGAAATAAGTAAGCAGGCAAGATGGAGACCATTCAAGATGAAGCATATTTTTAACTTACCACTGGTTGGCACTTGGATCAAGTGATGCTGAAATCCTGCCACTGAAAGTTCTCAGCACATGCACAGAAATTCCATTTTCTCGAATTCCAATGGAGAAAGGTTGTCTTTTTGGAAGCTCTGTTCGAGTGAATGCAAAGATTCTTGAAAAGAAGGAGAAAGACACATTTTGGCAGTGGTAAAAGGGATTTTTGTCATCTTCATTGCTGCAGTCACAGTGTTCTCACTGTGAGAGAGGGACAGAGGTGCTGTATTATGGCTAACAGGGGCAAGGCAGTGGAGACAGAGAAACCTAGAAATGTGAGTAGCAAGTTATCCAGCTAAGTGTAGCCGAATAACTTGTCCTGGCATAAAACCCTAGGTGTGTTTTATCTCTAGGGAGCATGAATTTGCAAGTCTCTTGGACGTGTACATGTATGTATGGCCTTTGTGGTGTTAACAGCAAGTTACACTAATCACCCCCCTAAGACTTAACACTGGGCCCCATACACTCCACCTAAAAAAGCAATCTGGACAAAACCCTTTTTAGGTTCCACACTAAGCAAATTGTCTTCTACTTGCAAGTTGCTCTCATACCATGTCACCAGCTGTGTGACAACTGAGGACCATTGAGAACCACTGACGGAGTTGTATAGGTTAGAGAAACCTGAGAGCCCAAGAATACACAGGTAGGAGGCCTGCAGTTGCTTGGGGGCAGGCAGATCTCCACAGACTGGCTGACTCCCCTGTACCGGCCTGGCATTTGGATCTGTATAATACCTGTTTGCAGAGTAAGGTGAAAAGATGTGGCCTGGTGAGGCAGCCTCTATGTGGAGTGTCCAGGATCTGCTCTACAGAGAGGAGGGTAAGTAGGCCTTAAGCCACCCCCTCCCCCCCAAAAAAAAACCCCTCTCTGAAAGCTGAAGCTCTTGGAACCACTCACACCCCAAAATAACAAGACAATTAGGCCCACTCCAAGGACTTGGTAGAAGAGCATCTGGATCCAGAGGGTGGAAGGTGTATACTGCAGGCAGATATCTATTCATTCAGAAATGTGACACACCATATCTGAGGTCTGATGCTGCCAAGGTTCACATCACCCTCTGAGAGTAAGCTTGAGGCAACTTTCCCCCCCATACAATACAATTGTATCTCTGAGGCACCCGTTGTAAACAGTGGAAGCACAGGATTTCTTGTGTTGAAAGACCGTCTGTGTGAAACGGATGCACACACACTGCCAGCTCTGGGGTATGCATAGGTGTGGTAAAGGCAGGAGCAACAAGGCCAGCTTCACTCCCAGACACAAATGTAGACCAAGGCTAACATAGCACGACACTCTCCCAGATGCACACAGTCACACATACATGTTGGCATTTTTGGGGGGACAGACTCCCTCCAGCAGTTTGTGCACCTACACATGAGTATTGAGTATGTTCCTGTCATGTCCGTAATCCTCCATCATTGATGTCTGTGGCTGCCTGCTCCCTAACTGATAATGAGGGAGTCAGAGTCCGAACTACGCACAGAAAATTAGGTACACTTGTCAACATGACAGACATCTAAGAGAAGCATATATGATACGCAGTTTGTCAGAGGTACTGACATGGGCCCCTCAAGCCTCAGAGGGCAGGAAATGTTTGCCCTGCAAGAGACCAACTCAGAAAGTGCATAAGCCATCATGCCTACCACATGACACCTCTGAGAGCAAGAGGATTTAGGCAAGACAACTTGTATGCGGATAAATTAGAACCGTGAAATATAGGACTGGCTAGGGATGGGGGGGGGGGGGGGGGGGGAGACACAGGGGAGACTATAGGGGTCATATATGTTGAATTTTACAAAAGTGGGGGTGAGTGAATGATAAGGTTTAGATGGCAGGAATGGTTTAGATAAATGGTTTAGAAAGGTTTAGATGGCAGGAAATGCTTGCCTTGCAAAAGACCAACTCAGAAAGTGCATAAGCCATCATGCCAAACACATGACACCTCTGAGAGCAGTTGCCCCATACATTCAGCACAGTGTCAAGTTTGCGAATGAGGTAGGTTGTAGGATCCTGAGGTCATCAGTTGACAACAGCTTCTCTAGTCTTTATGTTATACACAGAGCTGATGATTGAGAGTCTCTCAGTACACCTGCCCTGTTCACCACTAACTGTAAAAGTGACAAACACTTCATGAGACACAGCCTATAGGCTGTGTCTCATAACCACAAATCCTTCTAGCCATGTGGATTAGCAAGGGCCTCCAACCATAAAACACTTGAAAGATAGTGAGTGATCTTGGAAACGTTTTATTCTGCAAGCTCTTCGCCTCAGGATTCCTCGGCCTATTTGCAGCACCAAATAACTAGTCCTGAGCAAGACCGGCCAAGTGCCATGCAGCACCGTGACATCTCCATATTTGACAAAGGCTACCTGTGATGGTCAGAAAATAGCTTCTAACACACCTTTGCATTGGGATCAATGACGTGAACCTTTACTTAGGAGACATATGGGTGCTCTTAGAGTCATTAGAAACTATACCATGATGTTAACATTTCTGAGGTGACTTGTAAATACAAATGAAGGCATTACAACATTTGATTCCCAATCCTGCCTTCACACAGCCTGACCAGCATCCTCTGTAGCCTCCTGAGAAGCTAGGCTAACCAACATCACATCCCAACGGCAAAGGCCCTCACCATCTGTTCATGATAGTGACATTTTGCCTAGGTGGGTGTAGCAGGGTGCATTTGTGTATGGGTGCACACAACCAGAAAGAGGCGTGCTAGCTTGGAATCATGTGAGCATTGTGGGAATGCCACAATCTTTGACAGGTGCTTTACTAAAGGCTGGAACTGAAGGCCTGCTAGGTAGGCACTCTGATGTCAGCACTGGCTCTGAAACAGCTGAGGCAGTGCTGTCAGCAGTGTCTTTGCAGGCCTGTGGACACAAAGCATCCCAAATACAGGTGCATAACTTCATATACACATGGTTGTCAGCTGATGAGGCTGTAAAATGGCAGCTCCTTGATTGATACCTTATCTTCGTCTATCTGTAGCTTTAGGCTGTGCCTTTATGCTTGTGATTTACAGGAATTCTAGAGCTGTTGCTTTCCATGTTCAAGGCCCAGCTGGAATCCCATCACACATATGTCTCTATCTCACCCACATGTGAGGGCTAGGACAGGGTCCTTAGGGAAGGCCTGCCAAGTAAAATGCCGCAAGCTAGCCAAGCTACGTACTCTGTGTTGGCAGTCCTACACGAACTCTCCTGCAACACATTCCTTATTTAGTCTCACTATCAGTCAGAAAACATTAGGCCTGCCACATGTATTTAGTATTATCTTTACTTTGACTACAATATTTCAAATACAATCTACTGCTCCATTGTTGAATGAAGCCTAAGTAGGAATACATGTTTTCTGTTACACACTGACCCAGACAGAGGAGCAGTGAGTGAAAGAAAGATGATAGAGAGGAGAGCAGCTGCAAACACTCCATTGGCCTCTCTTCCATGGAAGAGGAAGGGGTAGTTGAGGCCCAACAGGCAATGTAGTGTTCTTTGAGGCTTTGTGAAACTGGCTGCCACTCAGCGTAGTTTTCTTGGTTTGTGCGAGTGCACATGGGGGATCCAGAAGTATCTGCATTGGTATCCCATGGTGTGGAAGCGAGATTAAAGAATACACAACAGAGCAGCACTATATCTCCTACTTTGAGTGGGGCATACATTAAAGCTGCACCCATTTTGTCCAAACAGCAAAATCTATTTTTGAGAACTCCAAAGGTGCGTTCCATGACCCAGCAGGTAGAACATAAGTACTCGTTGTACCTCATCTGTTATGGGTCAGGCTCTGACCGGCCATGGGTCAGGCTCTGACCCATGGCCGGCAGCGGCTAGCCCCTCCTACCTGCTCTCGGGCTGCCGTCGGCATTGGCACATGGGTGTGGGGGGTTCCCCGGCGCAGGCTCTTGGCTTCCTCTGTGGCACCGGCCGCCGGTCTCGGGCCATGCCCCGGTGCTGTCTCCAGTGGGGGGTGCCCCCTGGCCTCTTCTTTGTGGCACAGGCCGCGCTGCTGTGCTTCCAGGCACCTCCTAGCAGCAGCCAAGCTGCCTGGCTCCTAGGCACGAGGCCACGCCCACTCACAGGACTTAAAGGGGCCTCGTCCTCCAAATTGGCTGCAACTGTTCCACAGGGCCCGGACGTAGGGAAGTATTTAAGGAGACTTCCCTCACTCACTCACCGACTTGGCAACGAGTCTACTCGCTCCGGTGAGTCTCCTGGTGCCTCAGGTTCCTGGTTCCTGCTTCTTCTTGGACGATTCTTCAGCATGTGACTTCGGACTGGCAAGCGGTGATTCCTCGGTGTGTGACTTCGGACTGGCAAGCGGTGATTCCTCGGTGTGTGACTTCGGACTGGCAAGCGGCGACCCTCTGTTACTCGTGTCTATGATGATTACCAGTTAATTCTATCATCCCTGCCCCTATGTCAAATTGTGCATACTCCAACTCATAAGGGGAGATATATTTTAGATCATATTGGGATACACATTCAGTAGGATGTTTAGTGGACAAGTTTTAACGTGTCCCATACATTCAGCAGGATAAATGTCAGATAACTTGAAGCGTAACTGAATATTCTTTTGAACACTGCCAGTTATGTACAAATAACTGCTTGTTATTTGTAACTGCTTTTTTCCGCACTATAGTTCCAGTTTGAAGTTTATTATGCACCCCTGTTCAACTGTAAACCAGCATGATGTGATTGTATCATGAATGCCGGTATATAAAAAACCTAAATAAATAAATAAATAAAAATGTATAAAGTTATTTAGCTGTGGTTAGGCATATAACTTTAGACTGTATATATTCAAAGAAGAATATATCTGTTTAAGTTATGGTCCAGTCAAAAAAAAAAAAAGTATATCATTGCTGCCTGTCCCCCGTCTCCCTCCCTCCCGAATTGCAAAGACCCTCTAGGGCCAACCTTTACACCCCTCCCAAATGGCCCATTGAAAGCAAAATAAAACATACTGGTGCCAAGAGAAACCCCCCTCCCCAACTTCCCCTTAAACTTGAAACTGTAAACTTTTGCGGCCCTAAGAATCCCGCTCCAACGCCCACCCCAACCTTTTCCCTTCTCCTCACCCCACACCTTTATTTAAATTTGATGTCTACTTTCAACGTGCTCATTGTCAAAATGGCCCTGTTACTATCTTCCCATTGGTTAATGACAAGCTTAAAATGTCCACACTGCTGGCACTGCATGATCCCGTGTGTCCGCTTAGTGATGCCTCATCCAGATTGTTGCCCACAGTTTGTCTTTAGCCTCACATCCCTCAACCAGAAGCAGTGTCCTGTGCATGTTGGTGGCCTGGCATATTCCCTGTGTCGGGCCTCACAAATGCACAGCCGGCAGGGACATTTGCAATCACACCATCAGGTACCATTTTTGTAGCTTTGCATTGCTTCAACGTTGTCAGCCTGCTTCACACCAGTAGACTTAGCTCAGTTGTGAGGGCCTGGCACGCAATTGTTGGAATACCCAGATGTGATGTAGTAGTTCTGAACAGCTGAGCTACTTTTCACTATTGATAGCACTGCACATATACTCGGCCACAACTATGTGATATGCATTTAGACTAAGGAACTCGGCCTTTAAGCCTCAGGCTACCTTTTACATCTTACAGGATGCAGTGGTTTGCCAGCCATATATGCAAGTGGCAATGCTATGGCATAAATCTGTCATTGCCGCAGAAGATTCTGGGTATGGTTGCAGGACCTGGCTTCTCTCCCCTATTGCCATTACCAACATGCTGGCAGAGATGAGGTACAACGAGGCCTTATGTGCTACCCTCTGTGACATCGAACGCATCTTTGGAGTTCTCAAAAGTAGATTTCGTTGTTTGGACAAGACGGGTGGAGCGTTAATGTATGCTCCACCTGTCTTGTGGAGCATAATCTTGCTCTATGCCATGGACTATGAATGGATATAGTTCTGGATCTCCCTCTGGATCGCCTATGATTTCCTGCACGAGCCCAGAATACCACGCTGAGTGGCAGCCAGCTTCGCCAAAACCTTATACAACACTACTTTGCCTGACAGGCCTCACCTACCACATCCCCTTCCAGGTCTAATCCCCACCCCTCCGAAATACATTAGTGACTCTCCTGCAGCATAGAAGTGGAATCCAGTGACTAAGGGATTTCAGTTGTTATTCAAGGAGTCACTAAGTATAGAACAGAAAAAGAAAAAGGTAAACTCCTCCCCACTGGGTCTCCTGTATAATGGAAAAAGGGGTCCGGAACCCACCCAGGGGTAGGGAAGGAAGGCAGTACCCAATTAAATAAAATAAATTTTGTTATAATAATTAACAGTTGGAAACACTTTGAGCAATGTAATCACTGGCTGTAAACTAAGAAGAGCTCTTTTCTATGTATTATAGCTTAAAAACTAATAGAACTGGTTCTGACTAAATATATACTGTCAACTCCATATTAGGAGCTACCACCCAGGAAAAAGATTTAGGCATCAGTGGATAATACTTTAAAATCGTCGGCTCAGTGTGATGCAGCAGTCATAAAAGCAAACAGAATGTTAGGAATTATTAGGAAGGGAATGGTTAATAGAATGGAAAATGTCATAATGCCTCTATATCGCTCCATGGTGAGACCACACCATGAATACTGTGTACAATTCTGGTCGCCGCATCTCAAAAAAGATATAGTTGCGATGGAGAAGGTACTTGAAGGGCGACCAAAATGATAGAGGGGATGGAACAGCTCCCCTATGAGGAAAGACTAAAGAGGTTAGGGCTGTTCAGCTTGGAGAAGAGACAGCTGAGGGGGGATATGATAGAGGTCTTTAAGATCATTAGAAGTCTTGAACGAGTAGGTTATTTACACTTTCGAATAATAGAAGACTAGGAGACATTCCATGAAGGTTCACAGTGTCAACATATCTTCAAATATGCCTTCCATCTGTGTCTCGCCCAAGACACAGATGGAAGGCGTCGCCCACATGCACACGCACACCATAAAAAGTAAGTGTTAATAACTTGAGGGTGGTAGATAATGGATTTAAGCTTAAAGTAGGTTATAAAAATTTTAATTTCATTTTATGTATTTGAAGATATGTCGACACTGTGAACCCTGATTGGACACAGTAGATTTCTCTCCCGTAGCCCCTGAAGCAGGCACACAGTGCCGAAACATGGCCGATGTCGGGCAGGTGGATCCGATCCCATGAGAAGAGACAGAGGCGGTGGCCTTGATAAGTATATGACCATAAGAATATACAAGTGGGTCAGATAAACAGTCAGGGAGAAGGGATTTCACAAGTAAAAATTAAAAGGAGAAAATAAAATAAAGAAAATAAGTACTAAAGCATGAATAATAAAGAGTAATACATGGGGCGAATGAAAAGGATAACCAAAAATTGGTCATCCTTGAACAGAACCACCGTACACAAGAAATACCACTGAACAAGGCTTCCCTTGAATTAGTGAATGTTGGAGAATCATTAGTAAAGGGAAAGAGGTTGGTTGGTGTATAATTAATTGCATCAGTAGCATGGGATCTTCTTGGTATTTGGATCATTGCCAGGTTCTTATGGCCTGGTTTGGCCTCTGTTGGAAACAGGATGCTGGGCTTGATGGACCCTTGGTCTGACCCAGCATGGCAATTTCTTATGTTCTTATATTTCTAATAGTCCTTTCCTGGTGTTGACATGACACCAGTTGTAGTAATTTTAATCATGCGTTGTGATGATACTGAATCTCACAATATGTTTGTCTCCTGGTATTTCACTCTGCTATTGTCTAGACTTCAGTCTTCTATCTTCTCTCTCTCTTCATCTTTGTGTCTGTCTCTGCTATCTAGCTAGCTTTGTGGTAGTTTTAGTGCTGTAGCGCACTTATCTGTATTTTACTGAAGCAAATCTGGTGTATGATAGATTGTGGTCCAGATGTTCTGTTCTTTGTCCTCTCACCGCAGCTAGGGTTCGAATGATAGGGGGCGCTGTTAGCGTATGCAGCCTGATTAGCTGAGGGGCTCAGTTGTTTTCTGTCTCAGGAACTGTCTGCTGGCAGCCAGGGATAATCTTCTTCTAGCTGTACTTTAAATAAATGAAAAACAAGATTCCTAGCCACTCTAACGCAATAAAGCCTTCTGCAAAATATACAGTGTGAACTCAGTGTTGTCCAGTCGGCTTGGTGTCACTTTGGGGCTAACTAGGGCTTAAAAACAATAAAATAACTGAATGTCCCTACTGCACTAGAATGATGACAGGAACTCTGGCTGGCAGCCGCTGCTAGTATTGGATCTGACACTGGCACGGTTCCTGACACGCTGACAGCTTTCAATCTCACTGTTAATGCAGTGACTCACAGATAACATTTCTACAATATATGAATTCCACTGTGCTAGCTGTTATTGCTTAGACAAGTGCAGGTTTACTATGTGGAGAAGTCTCTGTAGTCTAGCGCTGCTTTCTTTTCTTATGTCTTATGTGCTTTATGCACACGCACAAGAAAGTTAAACTCTGTGACTCTGCTGGTGATTTGTTCAGTATATGATGGCTCCTGTCTGTCTCCAGGTAGATTTCTTCTACCAAAGTGATTGTTTTAGGATTTATACAATCACTTTTATTATTCTTGTTTTTTAAAATAACAGGAAGTCATAGCTTCACCTTTTACGAGTCAACCCTGTGTTTCACTTCTAGGATGACTTAACTGCTTTACACAGTTTTATTCCACTGTTTTTATCTAGGACTGTAATATAAAAACAGTATCTTTTACTCAAATATCATTTTCCTTTCAGAGAAATTATTACCTATCCTGTTACTCAGGATGGTAGAAGGGCTTCAATATCTCAGCAGATTTGAACCTGAAGGAATATTCAATTCTCTCTGAAAAATATCACTTTCTCAGACACTCCTTTTTAATCATCCACAACTCTTTATAAAACCAGGTAAAAATCCCAGGAACTTGGTATCAGTTTAAAATGACTCTGTTCCTGCTCTGTGCCGACCTTACTGGGATCACTGCGAGTTTCTATACACGCGCACACTTTTCACATTCAAACCCCAGTGTGCCTACACTTTCCTGGGTGTTTTCTTTTTCTCTCTTGTGTTTTTATTTAACCACATTAGTTTTTCAGCTGTAAAATGAGGAAGCACCCAGGCTGCCTCATTCTCTCAGCCCTGGCCACCGTCCTCCTCCTCTCTCAGCAGAAAAACTAGTTACAGTTTTACAATGGAACTTTCCACCCATGCTGACATCAGCTCAAACAGTTCTCTAAGGACTTTCAACATTATCCTTTTATAAACAACCCCTCTACTTCATATTAAGTTTAGAGAAGAACATTTAGGAATTTTTAGAGCTGTTATTATTTTTACATTGAAAAGTAAATGGAATTTTTCTATGGTAGGAACTTATGTGTGTGTGTAAATCTGCCAGATCCTTTGGCATCAGCACTTTCCAGCACAGCTCACAAAATGGTGACATTAGATCATTTACATAAACACAGAAACCAGAATTCCAGTCAGGAAATGGAGTCTATTTAAGGCAAAATCAGAACCAGCTTACTTAATATGGGCCAGGAGAGGTTCCCCTGATATAGCCAAAATGTTTATTTTGTCTCAATTTTAACTTTCATTAGAGTTCTGGAACTCCTTTAATCTGCCCCATTATAGCAGCTGCAGATTCTTACAGGCTGTCACTGCTAAATAAATAAATAAAAAACCCAAACACCAGTGCCAGAGGATCTCACTCACAGCTTTCCCCTGTTTAAGCTGCAAGTCCTGTCCTCCCTCCAATTACCTCAGACAGCCGACTGTCCAGTCTCAGTTCAACCCCAATATTCCGGGCTCTGCAAAGATGCACATTATCACCTCCTCTGTCTGCAACACCCTGCTGCCAGACCACTACAGCCCAAGGCAGATAAACTGAAGCATGCTACTGTATTTTTTTCACTGGAGCCATGACAGCTTCAGACACAGCAATTTTCTTTTCAGGAGCCCAGGTCAGTCTTTTTAAGTTTGTTAAATTTCATTGCCGGCTTTCATTTAAAATAATAATAATAATAATAATAATACCCTCCAACTTTAATTTTGCCCCAGGGGTTACACAGGGAAGGGAGGGCAGAAGACTGTTAGCTGCTGCTGTCCTTGCTATCATCTTTCTCTCACTGCTTCTCTGTGTACATCAGGGTGTAACAGAAAACACACGTGCCTACTCAGCATTCATCTTGACCATGGGACAGTATACTGTACTTGAGCAACATTTTGAAAGTAAAGATTACATCAAATACATGTGGCTGCCTTAATGTGTGCTGCTGGATAGTGAGAGTAAAAGTGGCATGTGTGGCACCAGAGTTTGTGGCCTAGCTAGCGCCGTGTGACTTGCTGCCCCTCCCCAGCGGACCCCATCCTCGTGCTCATATGCGGATGTCACTGTGGCACATGTGTGCTGCCACCCCAGCTGCTCCTCCAGTATGGAGAGCCACAGCGCTAGATATGCTGTACATCTCAAAGAGCTCAGAAGCTTGAAGGCATAGCCTAAAGGGACAGGTAGACATGTTAAGGTTTCAGTGAAAGATTTCCCATTTTACTGCCTGATTCCTTAGCTCAGAAATGTGTGTATGTGAGGTTATACACTTACATAGAAACATAGAAACATAGAAATGACGGCAGAAGAAGACCGACTGGCCCATCCAGTCTGCCCAGCAAGCCTCACACATTTTTTCTCTCATTCTTATCTGTTACTCTTAGCTCCTTGTTCTATTCGCCTTCCACCCCCACCATTAATGTAGAGAGCAGTGATGGAGCTGCATGCAAGTGAAATATCTAGCTTGATTAGTTAGGGGTAGTAGGGGCAGTAACCGCCGCGATAAGCAAGCTACACCCATGCTTATTTGTTTTACCTAGACTATGTTGTACAGCTCTTGTTGGTTTTTTTTTTTCTTCTCCCCTGCTGTAGAAGCAGAGAGCCATGCTGGATATGCATTGAAAGTGAAGTATCAGGCGCATTTGGTTGGGGTAGTAACCGCCGTAACAAGCCAGCTACTCCTCGCTTTGTGATTGCGAATCCTTTTTTTTCTTCACCCCTGTCGTTGAAGCTATGCAGGATATGCGTGAAGCATCAGTTTTTTTGTTTTTGTTTTTTTTTTTTTTTCCCCTGCCGTTGAAGCAGAGAGCTATGCTGGAAATGCGTGATGTATCAGTCTTTCTCCCATGCTGATGCAGCAGAGAACCATGCTGGATATGCATGGAAAGTGAAGTATCAGGCACATTTGGTTTGGGGTAGTAACCACCGTAACAAGCCAGCTACTCCCCGCGTTTTGAGTGCGAACCCTTTTTCTTCTCCTTTGCCGTTGTAGCAGAGAGCTCTGCTGGATGTGTGAAGTATCAGTTATTCTTCTCCCCTGTCATTGAAGCAGAGAGCTATGCTGTATATGCATTGAAAGTGAAGTATCAGGCATATTTGGTTTGGGGTAGTAACCGCCGTAACAAGCCAGCTACTCCCCTCTTTATGAGTGCAAATCCTTTTTTCCATTACCTCTTGCTGTTGAAGCTTAGAGCGATGTAGGAGTCACAGTAAGCATGTGTATGTTTATTTAATAAGGGTATTGTGTCAATAGCCATCATTCTGGCGAGTCACCCACTCTTCATTGGCGGCCTCTTGACTTTATGGATCCGCAGTGTTTATCCCACGCCCCTTTGAAGTCTTTCACAGTTCTGGTCTTCACCACTTCCTCTGGAAGGGCATTCCAGGCATCCACCACCCTCTCCGTGAAGAAATACTTCCTGACATTGGTTCTGAATCTTCCTCCCTGGAGCCTCAAATCGTGACCCCTGGTTCTGCTGATTATTTTCCTACGGAAGAGGTTTGTCGTTGTTTTTGGATCATTAAAACCTTTCAAGTATCTGAAAGTCTGTATCATATCACCTCTGCTCCTCCTCTCCTCCAGGGTGTACATATTTAGATTCTTCAATCTCTCCTCGTACGTCATCCTATGAAGATCCTCCACCTTCCTGGTCGCCCTTCTCTGTACCGCTTCCATCTTGTCTTTGTCTTTTTGTAGATACGGTCTCCAGAACTGAACACAGTACTTCAGGTGAGGCCTCACCAAGGACCTGTACAAGGGAATAATCACTTCCCTTTTCTTACTTGATATTCCTCTCTCTATGCAGCCCAGCATTCTTCTGGCTTTTGCTATCGCCTTGTCGCATTGTTTCGCTGTCTTCACATCATTAGACACTATCACCCCAAGGTCCCTCTCCTGCTCCGTGCACATCAGCCTTTCCCCCCCCATCGAGTACAGTTCATTCGGATTTCCACTCCCCATATGCATGACTTTGCACTTCTTGGCATTGAATCTCAGCTGCCATATCTTCGACCACTCTTCCAGTTTCCTTAGATCCCGTCTCATTCTCTCCACTCCTTCCGGCGTGTCCACTCTGTTGCAGATCTTAGTGTCATCCGCAAAAAGACAAACCTTACCTTCTATCCCATCTGCAATGTCGCTCACAAAGATATTGAACAGGACCGGTCCCAACACCGATCCTTGCGGCACACCACTTAAAACCGCTCTCTCTTCAGAGAAGGCTCCATTTACCATCACACATTGTTTTCTGTCCGTCAACCAATTTGCAATCCAGGTCACCACATCGGCACTCACTCCCAAGCTTCTCGTTTTATTCACCAGTCTCCTGTGCGGAACCGTATCAAAAGCTTTGCTGAAATCCAAGTAGATGACATCTAGTGCTCTTCCTTGATCCAATTCCTTGGTTACCCAGTCACCCACTTGTAGTGGGTCGGCTTACTGACACAAGAGTGTTCCAAAACACAGCTGATACCACTGCCTCACCAGTTTCTGAGCCACTGCTGACTCTGTTTTACAACTGGATCAAGATTTACAGGACATGTTGATCCAGTCCTGGTCTTACTCCCATGCATGCAGGTATTGACAGGCTTGCTTTAGCTCAGATAAGCTATAGGGAAAACAGATATAATTCTAGCATGTAATGGGTTCCAAAGCAGCACAGGATGAACCTGTCCTGAAAACTGGAAGCAGTCGGCAACCCTACTGCTGACATCAGGGTGCTCTAGTAGCATGCCTTCCCATCTAGCCATGAGTAGAGCACCTGTGCTGGCTGGTGCCATTCCCACAATGTGCAGAGATCCTTGAAGCTAGCACTCCTCTTGGTGATTGCATGTACCCTGACACAGATGCACCATACTATAACTAACTATGCAATTTATAAATGATGATGTGCAGAAGGTGTTCACTGAGTCATGTGGTGCAGCTGTATGTACGTATGTATGTACCCAGAAAATCAGCAGAGTATTTAGCTTTGAGCTGTAATAGTCCTGGTGCAATATGTGATCACCCTTAAAGCACATAGGCTGAGCACTCCTGTGCCAAATAGGTTGTAGTATGTTCTATTTTCAATGTCACTCTACACATTTGCATCCTTTCATGCCTGCTGGCCTTTGCAAATTCACATGTCTGTCACGACTGGTGGGGAATCTGGAAGAGCTGCTATTCTCTAGGCTGTGCCTCATGTGGTGTAAGTTACTTTTACAGTTCATGGTGAGCAGGGCAGGTGAGCTCCAACACTGTTAATAATCTGATCTGTGTATAGCATTCTTGCTAGAGAAACTGTTGTCAGCTGATGACTTGATGAGCCTACAAGCTGCCTCCAAGGTACATGGGACATGGTGCTGAATGTACAGATCTACTGCTCACAGAGGTCTCATGTGGTAGGCATGTAGGCGGATGGCCTTTCTGTGTTGTACTCCTCACACACATGCATTTACAGGCACCTAAGCTCTTGAGGGGCCATGTCAGTACCTCAGAAAAGGTGTCGTATATAGGGATGTGCATTCATCCTGGTTCGGGGAGCCCGAATCCCGAACGGGTTTTTCCAGAAATTTCGGGAAAAATTCATTTTCGGGTTTAGTGCGCACTAAACCGAAATTCGGGTCCCTCTGAATTTAAAAGGCCCGAACCGTGGGAAATATGAAATTTTACGTGGCGGGCCAAAAACGAAGCCCAAACCGAAAGGTTCGGGCTTCGCACATCTCTAGTCATATATGCCTCTGAGAGATGTGTTTTATGTGGGCAGGTATAGATAATAAGTGCCGAGGAAGGGCTTTGACTACCTAATTTGCTGTTAGGGACAAGCAGCCACAGAGTTTAATGTTGTTTGATTGCCTTGGTCATGTGTAGGTGCTGGAAGTGCTGCAGGTACTCTGTACTCAAAAGATAAGGTCAGTGTGCAACTCGGTGAGGGACCTGCTGTGCTACTCTCTGTCTATCTCTGTGTCTAGGAGTGCGGTTGCACACAGAGGTCCCTCCCTTGCCACAGCAATCCATACCCCAGAGCAGGCAGTGTGTGTACATTAATTGGGCACACACAGCTTTTGGACAGTAGTGATCGAGAGCTTGCATGCCTGAGAAGGGGCACCTTTGAGAGTTGAGCGTATGGATCCCCTCACGCCTTGTGCTCTAAATTTTCCCCAACTACGCTCACAATTTATAATGAGTTTTGAGAGAGGGGCAGAGGAGTGAAATTGCCAACCTGACGTCAAATACGTGGTGTTATGTATAAGTTTTATTTGACATTTGTCTGCCACGCAACCTGCGCCCTTCCACACACACAGACACTTTTACACCTGATACTTGGAGTGGTCCTCATAGTCTAG
Organism: Rhinatrema bivittatum; assembly: GCF_901001135.1. NCBI lineage: Eukaryota > Metazoa > Chordata > Amphibia > Gymnophiona > Rhinatrematidae > Rhinatrema > Rhinatrema bivittatum. The sequence continues at coordinate 82,472,502 of NC_042621.1, read as the reverse complement.
TAATGAGGGGGTGTGCAGGCAACTCACAGCTAAAGCTGTCACAGAGGCTTGATACTTTAGGGAGGGAGGTAGAGCCTGTTACAAAGCTGTCCATGGAATGTGGGGGTACTGTGACGGCTGGAACGTGGAGTGACAAGGACCACATAATGCCATCGATGTAGGGCTGAATCAGATGAATGGTTGAGCTACTCGGTGCAGGGGGTGTGTGCGTGTACGGGGATGATTGGCTAGGCAGGTGCCTGAGGCCTGGCAGAAGTCCAAATTGCTGTAACTGGTCTGCTTTGCCTCCTCTCCGGTGATCATATCATGCACGATTGACATATAGGCTATCACCCCCAGGCCGCATCACTCTGTGCTCTGTATACGCTGGCAGGGTAGGGCTACCTTCTTTCTGCCATATGTAGGTCTATAGCTTTCCTGTGCATACATAGAGATGGTGCACCCATATCTGCTGTAGAATCTAGGGGACAGGGTTTGCTTTGCACTTTAGGCGCTACTTTTCCCTTTGACACCGCTGTATACTTACTGAGTGTTTGAAAAGAGTGTGAGCTGCTGTGTGTCAACTAGGGAGGAGGAGTGAGGGAGTAGTGTCTTCTGTAGGATGTCCACAGGCGAAGAGCAGAGGGCCTAGAGGGCTGTTGCAGCTTAGGACCAGACAGACTTCCACAGACTGGCTGATATCTCTGAGTGGGCTGCCTTTGGGATCTGGATGCTACCTGTAAGGTCATCCTTACCTTACAGTTCTTAAAGAGATCCTGAAGACATCCCAGTACAGAGATTGGAGTCAGTCTGTGGAAGCCTGGTCCTAAGTAACATCTATAAGATTCAAAAAATTGGCAATTATAAAAATATATCACATACTTAAACACATTATACCATAAATAGTGACATATAAATTGATTAGAAAATGTTATTGTATACAAAACTTTTATCAAACACTTCAAAAAATGTACAATATTTATTCTTCGGATACATAGAGTGAATATCAAAATTTCAAAACATCACGATTAAAACAACCATTCATACACACATACATACAAGTTTTAAAAAATTTTGAAAAATCTGTGTAATAATACAATTTTAACACTCCCTTTTTACAACATTATTTCAACACAAATCAATACTTCCATGTGCGCTCCCAACATGTTTCGCCGTTCAATAGGCTTCTTCAGGGGAGCATAGTGTAAATCATTGATAACATCAATCTTCCATAATCTTCTCCAATTCACCCAAATGTATCCTCACTACAAAGATAATATTCCAATAACAATTATTTACCATTATTTTACATTTCCCAAAAAAATTACTCTTTTAATCAAAAAAGGTGCATCAAATATTCTGTCGGCACCAGTATACAAACCTCTCTCCTCAACTTTCAGTTCATCTTCCTCCTTCCACACAGAAGACAGAAAAAATTCTCCACAATTTCACCTTTATTTCTCCCCTCCTTCTAGAAAAAAATCACAAAAATGCCCCTTTTTATCTTTCAAAATTGAATTACACTCATCTTCACAACCAACTTTAAAAAAATGAAAGAAAACCTACCACCAAGATGCTCACCGTGGTGCTCCCAAACTTTCAACGTCTCCACACCACAAATTTACTTTTGTTTCTTACTTCCTTTCTTATTTATTTTTATTTATTTATTTATTAACTTTTGATATACCGACATTCATAGGACATATCATGCCGGTTTACAATCAACTCTTGTAGCGAGGAAAGAGAAATTACAAAATAACAGGGACAGGGGAAGGGGGAGCAGAATAGAATAGAATAGAATAGAATAGAAAAGGAGAGAAGGGGGGGGGGTGGGTGAAAGCAAGCGCGTAAGTAGCGTGAAAAACATAGGTTGCAGAGCGTAAGGGAGAGAAGGAATGTAGATAGGAACTATATTCAAAACATTAAGGCAATAACATTTCAATGATTATATAGACAACGTTTCCTTAAGATGGCAATGTTCCTTGTGGTTTTCCTTTCTTGAAAACCACAAGGAACATTGCCACGGTGTCCTAAAAGTTAGCTTTAACTCTTATTCAAAAAAGCTAAAAATAACAATACAAGACAATCTACCACCAAAAACGCTCACAAAGACGCTCCCAATTTCTCAGAGTTCTTACATCCCATCTCACAGCTGTTTCTAAAAGGCGGGATTGTTTAAAGGGCTCTTCATGACACCTCATAGACCCAGCTACAGCCAATCAAAAAAACTCCAATTTCTTAGCATCCTGTCTTCTGTGTTATCTTCTGGTGTTATCAATGATTTACACTATGCTCCCCTGAAGAAACCTATTGAATGGCGAAACATGTTGGGAGCGCACATGGAAGTATTGATTTGTGTTGAAATAATGTTGTAAAAAGGGAGTATAAAAATTGTATTATTACACAGATTTTTCAAAATTTTTTAAAACTTGTATGGATGTGTGTATGAATGGTTATTTTAATGATCATGATGTTTTGAAATTTTGATATTCACTCTATGTATCCGATGAAGAATAAATATTGTACATTTTTTAAATGTTTGATAAAAGTTTTGTATACAATAAAATGTTCTAATCAATTTATATGTCACTGTTTATGGTATAATATGGTCCTAAGTAGCTGCAGCCCTCTAGGTCCTCTGCTCTTCACCTATGGACATTCTCCATAAGACACTACTCCCTCACTCCTCCTCCCTAGTTGTCACACAGCAACTCACACTCTGTTCAAACACTCAGCAAGTACACATCACATTAGGTTTAGTGTGAAAACAACTAATGGTTGGGTATAGATAGCCTTTGAGTCATAACAAAAGGTAGGGGGCCAAAGATCGCATCTTATGTGATGATTAACTTCCTCTTAACACCACACAAGCCCTACATGTACACAATATAATGTGTGTGCCAGCTAGCTACTGTGAAACTAACATACAGGCCCATATAAGCAGGAGTTAGCTGTGAATCGGAACCAGAATCGGATCCGATATCAGTTCCGATTCACATCTCTAGTATGCAGTGTGAAGAAGGCAACAAAAGGCAATAATGAAGGTCCCCAGTAATGAGCTTCGTCTTTAGCTCTTGCTGTATTCCTAAGGAGCATCCAGTGAGCTTTCAGTTGTATGGCCTAGGCCATATGGTCTTGCCTGCTAGATAAGAGGCAGTTTGGAATGTGCAAGGGCATTCTAGCATGCAAGGTCATGTGGAGGGCAAACATTGTACCAAGTCAACCGTTAACACGACAACCACACAATGAAGGGAGACAACCAGGAAGTGTCATTTTCAAACCAGTGACCACTTTATTAGCAGACATATAGTCCACTGTTTGAAATAAAGCCAGTGTCTTAGGTAATCATATTCTGCAAGGACAAGATATCAAAAAAGCACAAACCATTCTACATTTCATGAACAGCACATTCTATGTAGACCTGTACATACAGGGTTTGAAATGGAATCATTACATATACAGGCTTATTAGCTTATCCTTTTGGCACAATCATGATTACAGTTAAGAACCTAGAAAACGGAAATGGCAATCTCCAATAGCTACAGTACTTCTTTAATGTTGTAACTGATAGCAGCCTTGCCATGTGATGGCTTGGAAAAGGCCCCAGACAGTCCATGTTGAAAGAGTGCACTCAAGGGACAGCCTAAGGGCCAAGGCAGCAGAGTTCAAGTAAAGGCCCCAGACAGTCCATGTTGAAAGAGTGCACTCAAGGGGACAACCTAAGGTCCAAGGCAGCAGAGTTCAAATAAATGCCCCAGACAGTACAAGTTGAAAGAGTGCACTCAAGTAGACAGCCTAAGAGTCCAGGCAGCAGAGCTTAGCATGGAGGCAGCAGGACCAGGAGACCACCTAGCAGCATTGGAAGCAGGAGGCCAAGGAGAAGGACCAGCAGTATGGAGCCAGTAGCAGCAGTAGCAGGAGCTGAGATGAGATGAGACATCAGTAAGCATGGAGGCAGGATCAGCAGAAGCTGAGATGAGATGAGACACCAGCAGCATGGAGGCTGCAGCAGCAGGAGCTGAGAGGCGATGAGACACCAGCAGCATGGAGGCTGCAGCAGCAGGAGCTGAGAGGCGATGAGACACCAGGATTCAGAGCAGGAGATGAGACATGATAAGAGGCAGCAGCTAGACTGTGACTGGAGGCTGCTTCAAGGAGGATAGAATATGGACAGAGCATTGAGGAGGGTTTGAAAGTTAGGCTGCTGGACCACAATGGCTGAGAGAAGACCACCCCTTCTGCTGGTGCTGGCACCACAACTCTGTAGTGAGGACAGGCCCAGCAGGCTTCTTCCATCTAGCGGGCACAGGAACTCTGTAGTGAGGATGGACCCAGCACAGCAAGCTTCTTCCATCTAGCCGGCACAGGAACTCTGTAGTGAGGATGGGCCCATCACAGCAGGCTTCTTCCATCTAGCCAGCACAGGAACTTTGTAGTGAGGATGGGCCCAGCACAGCAGGCTTCTTCCATTTAGCTGGCACAGGAACTCTGTAGTGAGGATCTAGGTGGCACAGGAACTCTGTAGTGAGGATGGGTCCAGCACAGCAGGCTTCTTCCATTTAGCCAGCACAGGAACTCTGTAGTGAGGATCTAGGTGGCACAGGAACTCTGTAGTGAGGATGGGCCCAGCACAGCAGGCTTCTTCCATCTAGCCAGCACAGGAACTCTGTAGTGAGGACAGGCCAAGCTTGTCCTACAAGTCTTGTTCTTCAGACTTAGAGGCCAGTCTTCATGGCTCCTTGCCACGTAGTGGTTTGCCACTTGAGGGGGGGGTGTCATGGATTTTGGGGGCCTATCCCTCTGGGATCTCTCAGCCCAGAAACTGCTGCAGGGTGTGGGCTCCAGTGATACTGGGAATGACTCTGATGGTGGCTCGGGCATCCTTTGCAGGATCTGTGTCAGAACGTTGGTCATGCTGTTCACTGCAGCAACCAGTGTGGTCACATTCTGTGTGTTGGGTACGGTTTGATAACAGAGGATCTGATTCTGCCTTTTTACAGCCCTCCTGAGGTGCTGTAGCTCTGCCCGTATGTGCCTCCTTTCTAGCTGGTCCAGCTGCTCAAACATGGACTCATCTGTTGGTGGTGGAGATGTTGGTGCTGGTGCAGGTACTGGTGCGGGTGCTGGAATTTGAGGCTGCAAACTTGGCATGCCCGGCTTGTGCGAGCTGGTGCTGTGGTGTGCTTGCTCGAGGTTGTGCAGATTGTATAGCCTCCCACTCAAGGCTGTGTTCCTCCATGAAATCAGAGAGGGTGAGGGACACATTGAATGGGCTGGATGAGCCCAGGGGTTCCAGCATTGCCAATAGCTCCTGAGCCTGTGCCTGCTGCTGCTCCTCCACTCTTCCTAGTTACCTGGGTTTGGGCATCCATGAAGAAAGACCTTTGCAAAGGGTGTGGTGTGCTGCTGGTCCCTGGGGCTTGCTGACTTGTTCCTGGGGCTTCCTGGCTGGGACCATCAGCTCCGTGGGCAAGAGCTGTGGAAACAAAACATAAGTAGCAATGGCAGCAAGTATCCTTTTTTTATTTGGCATCAGAGGTGCACTTTGCTTCTTAGCATTGTGAGCCTCCAATGTCAAATGATGCCCATTTACACGCGAGGTGAACTTACTGGGTGCAGCTCGCCTGCTGTGCAACCACTCAGGTATGCCCTTTCCAGGAGGCGCTCTACCATGGTGGTGAGGACAATGGGACAAAGTCCATCAAATAATAGAGCAATTCAATACTTTGTTACCATGAGACCTTCAAAGTCCACTGTGATCTTTTTTTAGGTGTTGAAAATCACCATCAGTACTTCAGCTCCATTCGTATCACCTGTGTCAAAAGGCAATGCAATCCTTCCTTGTGAGGTGTATCTCCACCTTAACTTCAACAAGCCCGAACCGTCCTTATTCAAAAATACCCTTTTTGACACTATGGCGTTTTGGCGGCTCTGTTGCCACCTGTATCAGGGGATACTTATATAGAAAGTTTGTGTTTAGACTGGCTCACAGGACCATTAATCAATATCGCAATTCTCAAGCGCCCCTCAGCTGAATACTAGTCTCCATCTTGTGGAAACTGGTTCTCATGCAAATCTGGAAATAGACAAATCCCCAAACCACCCATATAAATATAACACATTCACACTTACCAAACCGCATTCAACACAAATCTCCAGACAACGTACAATGTCTCAGCGGCTGTGAGCTTTGCCGTTAAACCTCAGCTTTAAAAAGCCAAAGCCCCACCCCCCTCCCTCAACTTATGTTGTGACATCACGGACGCCGTTTTATCATAGCAAATCTCAAACCTACCGCTATTAAATCTTTACATTTTTGTGCCAACTGACAACTGATTTGCCTACCCAAATGCTATTAATTATTAATATAGATTCCATCTGTGATGAAAACCACCATCCCTCTCAGGTCCCTTTATCCAAGTACTCATTTTCAAGGGTAGCCTACAGGTGTGATTGCCCTCCACTGATGTATTCCTTACTGGACTATTATTATGCCATGATCCTGTCCCTTTCAGTTCCCCACTGTATTTAACATCATACCTTTTCCTCTTTATCCTATCTCTATACAAATCTAGTACAGATCCACAAGATTTCTCATTTTAAACTCTATCCCTATTTCCTATTATCAGAACATAACATTCCACTCCACATCTCTATTGAGGCCCCTCGGGGCTACCGTGTCCCATTGGAAGATGTATTTTTGTTCCTTAATTAGGAGGAGTTTATTGATGTCCCCTCCTCTCTTCCTTAATTCCACCTGTTCTAGGACAGTAAATCTCAGATCTTCTACCTCATGATGTGCCTCCCCCCAGTTTTCGACTAGGGGAGCCTTTACGCGATTGCAGCGAAGGCAACTCACATTTTCCTGGATCCGGACTTTCAATTTTCTCATCGTCTTCCCTATGTATCTTAGCCCACATGGGCACCAAATCAAATATATGACCCTTTCCGATTCACAGGTAGTGGATGATCATAACTTAAACACTTTCTCATCTGTCAGTCTAATTTCATTCCCCTGGAACGACTGAGGGCAGATGTTACAATGACCACATGGGCTATGGCCATTCAATATGCTCTCCTTCCTCTTCCCATTTGAAACCCCAGCATGCACCAGATTATCCCTGAGATTGGACGCCCTAGAAAAGGCAAATAATGGTCTCTCTTCAAACACTGGGTGTAACCTCAAAATATTCCAATGGTACATAATACTTTTGCAAACTTTCCAGGTATCTGGAGTAAAAGGTAACACACAGATCAAATTGGATTGTTTTTCCTTTCATTTTGGAGAGAGCAGTAAGTCTCTATTTGCCCACCTGCCTCTTTTCATTGCTCTTTTTAACACCTTATTGGGGTAACCTCTTTCCCTGAACCTCTGATACATTTCATATGCTTTAGACATATATTCTGGTATTTTGTATTTGTATATTTGTATATTTTGGTATTTTTGAATAAGGACGGTTCGGGCTTGATGAAGTTAAGGTGGAGATACACCTCACAAGGAAGGATTGCATAGCCTTTTGACACAGGTGATACGAATGGAGCTGAAGTACTGACGGTGATTTTCAACACCCGAAAAGAGATCACAGTGGACTTTGAAGGTCTCATGGTAACAAAGTATTGAATTGCTCTATTATTTGATGGGCTTTGTGATTGGAAGAGACAATTACTCTAAAATGATTATGCTATATTGATGCGGTAATATGTTTACAATGTTAAAGCAAGAGGATATATTCAAGTGGCTAATTAGAGGACCATTTGAGTAAGGGCTTTTTGCCCTGGTAAGAAAAGTTGTATTTAAAATAAGCAATAGGGGATTAGTGGTTTATATGGGGTTTTAGGTATGTGTTTTGCATGTGGATCAGTATGAATCTAGATGGATAAATGGATGTTTGGGTGTTTTTAAATATGAATGATATTGATTGAAGGTATATTTATACAGTATATAAGATATAATATAATATAAGGATGAAATAAATCGATGAATAATTAAAAGTATTAGATGAGTACAATGTTATTGGGTGAGCAAAAATAGGGACCTTTTCTTGGATGCAGTTATTGAATCCCAGCTGCCATATCTTCGACCACTCTTCCAGCTTCCTTAAATCCTCTTTCATTCTCTCTACTCATTCCGGCGTGTCCACTCTGTTGCAGATCTTAGTATCATCTGCAAATAGACAAACTTTACCTTCAATTCCTTTCGCAATGTCGCTCACAAAGATGTTAAACAGGATCGGTCTGAACACCGATCCCTGCGGCACTCCACTTACACCATTCTCTCTTCAAGAGTAGGTTCCATTCACCATCACCCATTTTCTTCTATCCATCAACCAATTTGTAATCCACGCCATCACCTTGGAACTGACTGCCAAGCTTCTAATTTTGTTGATGAGTCTTCTATGTGGGACTGTACCAAAAGCTCTACTAAAATGCAAGTAAATTACATTGAGCATTCTTCCCTGATCCAGTTCTCTAGTCACTCAATCAAAGAAATCAATTAGATTCATCTGACAGGACCTTCCCCTGGTGAATCCATGCTGCCTCTGATCAAGCAACCTACCAGATTGTAGATCGTTCACTATCCTTTCCTTCAGCAGAGTCTCCATTAAATTTTCCCACCACTGAGGTGATGTTAACTGGCCTGTAGTTTCCATCCTCTTCTCTACTCCCATTCTTGTGAAGCGGGACCATCAACATTCTTCTCCAGTCACTAGGCACTACAGCACACAGCAGACCCACCAACACATCTGAGTTCCTCAGTATTCTGGGGTGAACCTCATCAGGCCCCATGGCTTTGTCCACTTTCAGTTTTCTTAGCTCTTCCCATACATTTTCTTCCATAAATAGAGTTTTGTTTACTCCACCCCTTTCTACAGTTTTGATAACAAGTAACGGTCCTTCTCCAGGGTCTTCCTTAGTGAATACTGAACTGAAGTATTTGTTTAATATTTCTGCCATTTCTTCGTCTCTCTCCACCCATTGATCCTTATCACCTTTCAATTTCACTATGCCACTATGGACCTTTCTTCTTTCTCTGATGTATCTGAAAAATGTTTTGTCACCTCACTTTATCTCCTTGGCAATCCTTTCCTCCGCCTGACTTTTTGCTTTTTTGATTACTTTTTTCATCTCCCTCAGTTTTGCCAGATAATCCTCCCTGTGTTCCACTTTTTGGGATCCTTTATATTTCTTAAAAGCTGCTTCTTTTGCTTTTATTACATCAGTCACCTCCTTTGTGAATCAGATTGGTTTCTTATTTCTCTTACTTTTGTTTACTTTTCTAACATATAGATTTGTTGCTTTTGTAATTGCTCCTTTTAGTTTAGCCCATTGTTGTTCGTCCTCTCCCATTTTCTCCCGGTCTTCAAGTTCTGCCCCCAGATATTTCCCCATTTCTACAAAGTCTGTTTTTTTGAAGTTCAAAACTTGGGACTTTGTGTGATTTCTCTGGATCCTATTTGCAATATCAGATCATACTGTTTGATGATCATTGGTACTGAGGTGGGCACCCACCCAGACATTATCCCCATTAATGAGTAGTAAGTCAAGTATAGCTCCCTCCTTTGTGGGTTCCATTACCATTTGTTTGGACTGAACCCCTTGCAGGGCGTCCACTGTCTCTCTACTACTGTTAGATTCTGCAGAAGGGATTCTCCAGCCACGTCTGGCAGATTAAAGTAATCAAAAATCAACCCTTCCCCCTTCTTTCCCACCTTTTTATTGTCTTTGATCAGATCTCAGTCTAATTCTTTCATTTGAGTCTGAACACCACTCCAGTAAAAACGGATGTACCGTCATCTTTTTTTAGGACGGCCCATAATGCTTCTTCTGTACCCTACTTTCCTTGCAGTTCAGTTGCTTGGATATTATTTTTGACATAAAGTGCTACTCCTCTCCCTTTTTTGTCCTTTCTGTCATTCCTTAAAAGCCCAGTATGGCCGTAACCCAGTCATGAGAATCCGTGAACCATGTCTCCGTATATTTGGGTGTCTGCCATTAGTTGCCTAGTTTTCCAAAAGTAATATTATTTTACATGAAAAATCTTCAGTTAGCACAGATTTAAGATTTAAAAAATAAGTACTGTTCACTCGACTAATCCAATAGTCATAAAAGCTCTTTCCTGAACTATAATTGCATTTATTCAATTCTGGGTTAGATTTATTTTTTCTTTTAATTGTCAGCTTTGCTTTGCCATGATGCTAATAGAAATGTTATTGCAGTCAATATGGGCCACAATGATGTCTGATGATTATTAATGAGAGCAATAAGAACCTATCTTCATATAAAGTCAGCATTAAAGGAGAAATTCATTTTACCTGGTGTAATTAGATTGTAGTATTTAAATAACCAGTGATGTCCTCTTAATTGAGATTAGTTGTAGCATCTTCCTTTTAGTATAACATTTAACACCTTCTCTGCTATGCTTTCTGTTTCTTCATAAACTAATTAATGAAGCATGCAGTTTATCTTGTTGTGAAATGCAGCTATGGCAGAAGTTGAGAGAGAAATATTAAAATCCCTACAGTAATATCTGAATTACTTAAAGGTAAAATACATGTTTTTATATTATAAGCTGTGAATCCAGATAGGACATAAAAGCTGTTTGAATATGTTACTCACAGTCAACCTATGCCGCAGGGGTGCACATAAGGAGCTGCCCTTTATGAGAGCTTTGTGGGCTTGTGGCTTCTATTGGTCGAGACGGCTTTAGAATTTGGAAATAAAATTGAAAGATTATTAGGATGAGGGATAAATGGGTGGGTGGGGCCTTTTCGAAAGGTGACTTGGCAGGTAAAGAGACAGCAGTATTTTAGACCTTTTCAAACGGGGATTCTAAGAATGTGGAGGAGAATATTTATATGGGTGTACACTGTTTGCTATTAAATGCAAGAACGGTGGGTAAAAGAGCAGTGTTAATTCAGGATTGCATTTTACAAACTAGAGTCGATTTCATTTTAATTACTGTAACTTGGTTATCAGAAGAATCAGTGTAGGTTTTACCTTCTTTGTACCCAAAAGGTTTTAATTATTGTTGGATAAAAGGGAAGGGAAGAGAAGGGGTTGGTGACTATTATTTTTAGAGATAATTGGAAGGTGGATCAGGTGAGAATACAAAGAGTGGAAGAATGTGAGCATCTTTTAGTAAAAATAGGAAATGAGAGGGTGGATCTTTTAGTTATCTATTCTCCTCCAGGTTTCTCTTCTGAGAAAGTGGATGATTTGGTGGAATTTATTGGGGAAATAGCTGCTGTTTTGATGTTATTAGTGGTAGGGGATTTAGAGTGCAGTTTAGCACAATATTTTTATCTAGTGTGCTAGTTTTTGGGTTGAAACAATAAATTGATTTTGTAACCCATAAGGAGGGACACACACTAGATTTACTCTTTGGCTCTGAATCCTTTATGCAGGAGGGATTGATGTTTTGGGAGCCAAGGAGGTAATCTGGTTGGATCATAGGGTTATTGATTTTATGTTTCAGACCCAGCAACTTAGTGGTATAATGAGGCAGGAACAAATTAAGGGGGTCATTTTTCAAAGGCTTATCGCACGTGATACGGCCGTATCGCGTGCGATAAGCCTCTATCACATGTGAAAAAGGCCTTTTCGCATGCGATATCATGCAAATTAGGGGGAGGAGAGGAGTTGGGGTGGGGAGGGGCAGAGACGGCGGTGTCTTTGCTGCCGGCGACAATGTTACTAACATTATCGTCGGCAGTAGCGCACCGAATAGCACCACCTTTCACGGTGGCGCTATTCAGTGCAAAAGCCGGAGGCTGGCACACCGCCATGGTGCGAAGGCTGCGGGATTTCACAGACCCTCCCCTCATTTTCGGAGGATTCATCATTCTGCGAAGAATGATGAATCCTGACCTAAGAAATGTAAAGGTAAAATTAATGGTGAATATTTTTGGTCAGCTTGGAGGAAAAAAGAGCTTAATTGGACAAGTGATAATCTGAACCAAATGGTATCTATTTGGAATAGTTCATTGTCTCAAAATTGAATGAGGTGGCTCCTATGAAAACAAAAATATGTAGGAAAAAAGTATATCCAAATGGTTGTGGATTTGTAGGATTCAATGAAAATCGGTGAGGAGACTGAAGACTGTGGGTGAAATTGCACATATGGCAAGTTAATTTCCTATGGCGTAAAGCAGTGAATAGATATTCAGTTAATATTATTTGAGCTAGGAGGGTATTTGTTGAATGGGAGATTGAAAAGCCAGAGTATGTGCGGAAACAACTGTGTAGGACAGAGGAGGATTTACTGGGAGGACATTGCCATCCAGGATTTACTGTACTTGATTTTCTAGACACAGTTTTGCCCAAAGGTGGCAGGAAAAAATTCAAATTTGTAATCAAGAGTTGGAAGAGAGATATAGGAGAATGGGAAAGAGTTTAATAGTAGTGATATGAGTTCACAACTGATGGAGAGATTAGTTGAGGTTGAGGAACTGGGCACTTTAGAATTGAAGGAAATTTTTTCAAGATATAGAGCAACTTGGTGTCCTTGTCTGATTACAATGTGTCTGATAGTTTTATTCATATCCTACTTCAGATAGTGAATTCTTCTTTGAAGGAAGGTTATCTTCCTTCAAAGTTGAAAAATTTGGTTTAGAAACCTGTACTAAAACATATACAAACATAGAAACATAGAAGTGACGGCAGAAGAAGACCAACGGCCCATCCAGTCTGCCCAGCAAGCTACGTAGTTTATCCATTTTTTCCCCCTTTTTCTCCCTCCGACTCGTCTCTATTGGCTTCCAGCACCCTCCGGCCCCAATTCCCTTCCACCCCTCCACCAATGCAGAGAGCAGCGCCATCCTAGTGAACATCCAGCTCAATCAGGGGTAGCAACCGCCGCAACCAGCAGGCCACACCCCTGCCCCTTACCCACCCCTGTTTTGTTTGCTTGTTTGTTTTTTTTTTTGTTTTTTGAGATGGCAGCTCTCCATCCTTCCGCTCCATGAAGGTGGAACACCAACCACTGGCCACTGGCATCCCGCTCCGTGAATGCCTCTGTGGCTACTGCCGCTCCGTGCAGTGTTTTGCTGCCTGAAGGTGGAACACCAACTACTGACCACTGGCATCCCGCTCCGTGAATGCCTCAGTGGCTACTGCCGCTCCGTGCAGTGTTTGCTGCCTCCTCTCTATTTATGCCCACTAGACTTGATGGATCCACAGTGTTTATCCCACGCCCCTTTGAAGTCCTTCACAGTTTTAGACTTCACCACTTCCTCCGGAAGGGCATTCCAGGCATCCACCACCCTTTCCGTGAAGAAATACATCCTGACATTGGTTCTTAGTCTTCCTCCCTGGAGCCTCAGCTCGTGACCTCTGGTTCTGCTGATTTTTTTCCTACGGAAAAGGTTTGTCGTTGTCTTTGGATGATTAAAGTTTTTCAAGTATCTGAAAGTCTGAATCATATCACCCCTGCTCCTCCTTTCCTCCAGGGTGTACATATTTAGATTCTTCAATCTCTTCTCGTACGTCATCCGATGAAGATCCTCCACCTTCCTGGTCACCCTTCTCTGTACCGCTTCCATCTTGTCTTTGTCTCTTTGTAGATACGGTCTCCAGAACTGAACACAGTACTCCAGGTGAGGCCTCACCAAGGACCTGTACAAGGGGATAATCACTTCCCTTTTCTTACTCGATATTCCTCTCTCTATGCAGCCCAGCATTCTTCTGGCTTTTGCTATCGCCTTGTCGCATTGTTTCGCAGACTTCATATCATTAGACACTATCACCCCAAGGTCCCTCTCCTGCTCCGTGCACATCAGCCTTTCCCCCCCCCATCAAATACAGTTCATTCGGATTTCCACTCCCCATATGCATGACTTTGCACTTCTTGGCATTGAATCTCAGCTGCCATATCTTCGACCACTCTTCCAGTTTCCTTAAATCCCGTCTCATTCTCTCCACTCCTTCCGGCGTGTCCACTCTGTTGCAGATCTTAGTGTCATCCACAAAAAGACAAACCTTACCTTCTATCCCGTCCGCAATGTCGCTCACAAAGATATTGAACAGGACCGGTCCCAACACCGATCCTTGCGGTACACCACTTAAAACCGCTCTTTCTTCAGAGAAAGTACCATTTACCATCACACATTGTCTTCTGTCCGTCAACCAATTTGCAATCCAGGTCACCACCTCGGCACTCACTCCTAAGCTTCTCGTTTTATTCACCAGTCTCCTGTGCGGAACCGTGTCAAAAGCTTTGCTGAAATCCAAGTAGATGACATCGAGCGCTCTTCCTTGATCCAATTCCTTGGTTACCCAGTCAAAAAAGTCAATCAGATTTGTCTGACAGGATCTTCCCCTGGTGAATCCATGTTGCCTCTGGTCCATCAATTCTCCGGACTGTAGATATTTCACTATTCTCTCTTTCAGCAGTGACTCCATTACTTTTCCCACCACTGAAGTGAGGCTAACCGGTCTGTAGTTACCAGCCTCCTCTCTGTTCCCACTCTTGTGAAGCGGGACCACCACCGCTCTTCTCCAATCTCTCGGTACCACTCTCGTTTCTAGGGATCTATTGAACAGGTCACACAGCGGACCCGGCAGAACATCTCTGAGCTCCCTCAGTATCCTTGGATGAATCCCATCAGGCCCCATGGCTTTGTCCACTTTCAGATTCTTTAGCTCTTCCCATACATTTTCTACTGTAAAAGGATTTTCATCTATTCCACTTCCCTCCAGTTTCTTGTTGTGTAGAGATGGTCCTTCTCCAGGGTCTTCTTTAGTGAACACAGAACTGAAGTATTCGTTTAATATTTCTGCCATTTCTTCGTCTCTCTCCACACATTGATCATTACCACCTTTTAATTTCACAATACCACTATGGACTTTTCTCTTTTCGCTGATGTATCTGAAAAATGTTTTGTCACCATTTTTTATCTCCTTGGCAATCCTCTCTTCCGCTTGACTTTTTGCCAACTTGCATGTGTCAAGTTGTGGTAATTACTATTCGGTAAAGCATACTCCTTTCCTATCCAAGTGATAAAGTGGTGGTTCGACAATTGACAAGAATTTTTAGATGTAACTAATGGCATGGATGATTGTCAATCAGGGTTTAGGTGTGGACACAGCACCTGAAACAGTGTTGGTGGCAATAAATGAGGAGGTGATGAAATATTGAGATGAAAGGGAATCAGTTCTCTTGCTTATGTTAGATTTATCCAGCATTTTTTATTTGGTTGATCACACTATTTTAGTGAAACGTTGTGGACAGATAATACAGTGGATTTTTGAATGATAGGTCAGTGTGATGGTGCAAGATAAGCTATCAGAAACCTTTGAAATACAGTGTGGAGTTCCGCAAGGTTCACTTTTTATAGAGATGTGAATCGGAACCAGAATCGGTTCGGATTTCAGTTCCGATTCATATCTCTACTTTTTAATGTGTTTGTGAGAACTTTAAGGAGACTAATTCGATCGTTATGTTTCAAAGGTTTTTTGTATGCAGATGATGTTCAATTGATTGTGCCAAGGGGAAAAGAATATGAAACACCTTGAGTAAGGTGAATGAGGGTTTACAAAAAATTTCAGATTAGTTGACCTAAAACCAGAGATGCTGCTAGTTAAAGTAATTGTGGATCCTGAGGTCCAAATTAAGATAAGGGTGGATTCAGATGAGGTGGGTAAGTGGAAAAAGTGAGGAATTTGGGAGTACTTGTTGATGCAGATTTCACTCTGGATGTCCATGTTCAGGAATTTTACAAAGGGCATTTTTTAAATTAAGACAGTTACGACCTTTGAATAGAGGGGTTTTCATAAAATATTATAGGCTTATTTTACACCATTATTGGATTATTGTAATGCCATTCTGGTGGGATTACCGGGAAGATCAATTTGTCCATTACAGATTGTACAGAATATGGCTGCTCAAGGAGAGTGAGTGTAAGGCCCTTGTTGTGTCAGTTACATTGGTTCCTAGTGAGAGCATGAATAAAGTTTAAAGTCATGACTTTGGTCTTTAAGGCCTTGAAAGGAATAGGTGCCAGGTATTTATCACAGTTGTTGCAGAGATATATGTCAGCAAGGGAACTCTGATCAGGTAATGAGAAGCTATTATAGGTGCCTTCATGGAGGGAAGTGAGCAAGAGGAAAAACCGTAATAGAATGTTTTCAGTGATAGGTGCTGAATTATGGACTTTAGCTCCTAAAGACGTTCGGCTGGAAGATAAATATTTGTTGTTTGGGAAGAAGGTGAAGACCTTGCTGTTTCAGCAATATGGAGGTAGTGGTGGGTAGTGAGAAGAAATTAGAAATTAATGGAAGGTAGTTCTATAAATGGTAAAGGTAAGGGAGAGGGAGCAATTTTAGATCTAATCCTCAGTGGAGCATGGGATTTGGTGAGAGAGGTAACGGTGGTGGGGCTGTTTGGCAATAGTGATCATAATATGATCAAATTTGAATTAATGATTGGAAGGGGGACAGTAAGCAAATCCACAGCCCTAGTGCTAAAGTTTCAAAAGAAAAACGATAACATGAGAAAAATAGTTAGAAAAAAAACTGAAAGGAGCAGCTAAAAAGGTAAAAAGTGTGCAAGAGGCGTGGACAGTGTTAAAAAATACCATCCTAGAAGCACAGTCTAGATGTATTCCACACATTAGGAAAGGTGGAAGGAAGGAAAAACAATTACTGGCATGCTTAAAAGGTGAGGTGAAAGAGGCTATTTTAGCCAAAAGATCTTCATTCAAAAATTGGAAGAAGGATCCAACAGAAGAAAACAAGATAATGCATATGTATTGGCAAGTTAAATGTAACACATTGATAAAACAGGCTAAGAGAGAATTTGAAAAGAAGTTGGCCATAGAGGCAAAAACTCACAGTAAAAACTTTAAAAAATATATCCAAAGCAGCAAGCCTCCTGCAAGGGAGTCAATGGACCGTTATATGATCAAGGGGTTAAAGAGGCATTTAGAGAAGATAAGGCCATCGTGGAAAGATTAAATGATTTCTTTGCTTCGGTGTTTACTGAAGAGGATGTTGGGAAGATAACTGTTCCTGAGAAAGTTTTCATGGGTAATGATTCAGATGCACTGAACCAAATTACAGTAAACCTAGAAGATGTGGTAGGCCTGATTGACAAACTGAAGAGTAGTAAATCACCTGGACTGGATGGTATATACCCCAGGGTTCTGAAGGAACTAAAAAATTAAATTTCAGATCTATTAGTAAAATTTGTAACCTATCATTAAAATCATCCATTGTACCTGAAGACTAGAGGGTAGCTAATGTAACCCCAATATTTAAAAACGACTCCAAAGGCAATCCAGAAACCTATAGACCTGTTAGCCTGACGTCAGAGCCAGGAAAAATAGAGAAAAGTGTTCTAAAGACCAAAAACACAGAACATATAGAAAGGCATGGTTTAGTGGAACAAAATCAGCATGGTTTACCCGAGGCAAGTCTTGCCTCACAAATCTGCTTCACTTTTTTGAAGGAGTTAATAAACATGTGGATAAAGATGAACTGGTAGCTGTAGTGTATTTGGATTTTCAGAAGGCATTTGAGAAAGTTCCTCCTGAGAGGCTTCTAGGAAAAGTAAAAAGTCATAGTGGTGATGTCCTTTTGTAGATTACAAACTGGTTAAAAGACAGGAACCAGAGAGTAGGATTAAATGGACAATTTTCTCAGTGGAGGGATGTGGGCAGTGGAGTGCCTCAGGGATCTATACTGGGACCTGTGCTTTTCAATATATTTATAAATGATCTGGAAAGGAATACAATGAGTGAAGTAATCAGATTTGCAGATGATACAAAATTATTCAGAGTAATTAAATTACAGGCGGATTGTGATAAATTGCAGGGGGACTGTCATGTTTTCTGGAAACGCTGCGGAAGCCTTGCATTCTGTCACATTTTCGGGGAACGCTAGGGAGTGATCCCAGCTGAGGGGTTTGTGTGTCCTTGGGCCTTGGTCTGACCCCAGACGAATCTAGGACCAAACCGAGGGTTGGCGGTGTGTCCCAGCATGGGCGGAAACAATGTCTTACCCTCTGCCAGACCTGCATGCTTCCAGAGCCAACAAGTTTATGTTGGTAGATGAACAGTCCTCCGACCATTTCCAGCCCTTTCGGACCCGGCATGAAGCAGCAGGCCAGACTGAGGATGAGGGCAGACGGAGGCCTTGTGACGCAGAGGTCTCGAGACGTGAAGACACTGGAAGTAGATGAGAATCTTGGAAGACTCTCGACGATACGAGGAGCTTGGAAGACTCTTAGATGAGAAGAGAAGCTGGGAAGGTTAGACATTGGCACTGTCTCTCAGGGCACCTTATACATCCCACTACTCAGGGCGGACCCAATGGGCTGGTCATGGACCAACCTGTCCCACTGCATGCCCTACACAGCCTAAGGAGACTGGTCATGGACCACGCGGGAGCGGGCCAAGCACAGGAAGGAATCCAACCAAGGCGAGACTCCAATGACGAAGCCAGTGTCACCCAGAGAACCGCAAGAGCTGGCAGGTCAGGAAGGCTCAGGAGTGCAGGAAATGAATCCAGCTGCAGGCAACTCCAGTGACGGAGAAGTGTCACCTGGAGAATCACAGAGCTGGCAGATCAGGAGAACTTGAAGGCACTAGAGAACATCAGGAAGGCTGAAACATCAGGAAGCGAGACATTGGGAAGTGAGACATCAGGAAGCCTGGACGAGGGACCTCAGGAGACGAAGACACGGACCACAAGAACAGACGAGACATGGAGCTCCAACAAAGACGGAGACCTGATGGAGCGCTGGAAGATAGGGACTTCTAGGAGTGAAGTAACTCCGATGCAAGGCAAGGGTGAAATGCAGGAGCAGCCCTTTTATAGGACTGACACAGGAAACAGTCCTTAGGTGGGGCACAGGGCATATCCAACCTTGGGCCCTTTAAATCTAGCAAGGAGGCGCGGCCGCGTGCCTAGGAGCAGGAACAGGAAGCTGTGCAGGACCATGGTCAGCAGCCCTGCACAGACGCTGAAGAGGACGAAGCAGGGCTGGGCCAAGGAGCAGACCCCGATGCCGCTGCAGGAGGAAGCAGAGGTGGCTCCGGTCGCCAGGCAAGCCCGGGGATTGTGGCCTTCGACCGCGAAGATGACCCTGGGTTCGGCGGCGTGCTGAGGAGGCAGCCCAAAATCCGTGGCTCCTGCCGCGGCGACGATAAATAGCTGACTGCGGCACCGGCCGCGCGGAACTTCGGCGGCTCCGTGCTGCGTTGGGAAAGCAGCAGCAGGAAGGTAAGAAGCCTGCTCACGGGGGAAGCCCATGGGCAGGATTCATGACAGGGACCTTGTGAGACTGGAGGATTGGACATTCAAATGGCAGATGAAATTTAATGTGGATAAGTACAAGGTGTTGCAAATAGGGAAAAATAACCCATGCTGTAGTTACACGATATTAGGTTCCATATTAGGAGCTTCCACCCAGGAAAGAGATTTATTTATTTATTTTATTTATTTAAAAACTTTTCTATACCGTCGTTTAGTAGTATACCATCACAACGGTTTACAGATAGGCACATAAATAAGTCTGGTTAGGATTATAAATTAGCTAGTAGGTGCCAATAAAGTTTCAGTTACATGAATCAAATAATATACGCTATTTGGATTGTGGATTGGAAATTCCATTTATATGAATAATAGGATATCCATATGAGAATACTGTACTCTTAAATTAATCTTTAGGTATGAGAAAAAATAATAAATAATAAAGGAGGGATAACTGCTATTTGTTGACTTTTAACAGTCTGCCGGAGTTCTCTTTCTTGTCCGCTAGTATTCCTTACTCCCCACTCTCATTGTGAAAAGCTTTTTTGAAGAGCCATGTTTTTAAACTTTTTTAAAAGAGTTTTAGATCTTTCATTAGTCTTATTTCGAGTGGTAGTGTGTTCCATAATATTGGACTGGCTAGGGATAGTGCTCTCTCTCTTACTTGCATCAGTTTTGCTGTCTTTACAGAGGGTATGGTCAGCAGAGCTTTATTGGCTGATCTGAGATTTCTCTGGGGGACATGTAGTCGTAGTGCAGTGTTTAGCCAGTCAGTATTTTCCTCATAGATTAGTTTGTGGATTGTGCATGGAGGATAATTCATTGAAATCGTCATCTCAGTCTGCTGCAGCAATCAAAAAAGCAAACAGGAATTTTTAGGAATGGAATGGTGAATCAAACAGAAAATGTCATAATGCCTCTGTATCGCTCCATGGTGAGACTGCACCTTGAATACTGTGTACAATTCTGGTCGCCGCATCTCAAAAAAGATATAGTTGTGATGGAGAAGGTACAAAGAAGGGAGACCAAAATGATAAAGGAGATGGAATAGCTCCCCTATGACGAAAGACTAAAGAGGTTAGGACTGTTGAGCTTGGAGAAGAGACGGCTGGGGGGGGGGAGGGGGATATGATAGAGGTCTTTAAGATCATGAGAGGTCTAGAACAGATAAATGTGAATCGATTATTTACTCTTTCGGATAGTAGAATGACTAGGGGGTATTCTATGAAGTTAGTATGTAACACATTTACAATTAATTGGAGAAAGTTCTTTTTTACTCAATGCACAATTAAACTCTGGAATTTGTTGCCAGAGGACGTGGTTAGTGCAGATAGTATAGCTGGGTTTAAAAAACGTTTGGATAAGTTCTTGGAGAAGAAGTCCATTACCTGCTATTAATCAAGTTGACTTAGAAAATAGCCACTGCTATTACTAGCAACGGTAACATGGAATAGACAGTTTTTGGGTACTTGCCAGGTTCTTATGGCCTGGATTAGCCACTGTTGGAAACAGGATGCTGGGCTTGATGGACCCTTGGTCTGACCCAGTATGGCATGTTCTTATGTTCTTATGAAGAAGGATTCTCAGTATTATTAATGAGGGTAAGGTAATTTGATTTTAATTGAGGGAGTCGGTTGTTTTAATGTTTTTATGTATTGTACAAGTTTTTTGTATATGTTATTTATTTATTTATTTAAAGGCTTTTATATACCGGAGTTCATGCACTAGTGCATACCACTTCGGTTTACACAGAACAAGGAACAGAAAATTACATCAAACAGATTGAACAATTAAACAAATATACAATTACATTATTATGATATATACATATACAATTATACAAATATATAATTACATTATTATACAATATACAATTACATAATTATAATTATAATACATAATTATACAAATATACAATTACATTATTATTATTATGTTGTGAACCACCTTGATCTGTTTGTAAAGTTTGCTATGATCAGTATATAAAGAATAAATGAAATGAAATGAAATTCTTTAAATGGTTATTCCTAGGAACCCAGTTTTCAATAATCAGTGCAAGAGGTACTGCAGATTATAAACTGTGTGGTGGGAGCCGCACAGTTTATAAAATATTGTGTGTATCTGCTTCAAACATAAGTGTGTATATGTTTCAGTACTTGTAATGCAGGAAAATGCATACTATCTCTTGTCATTGTATGTCATGCTCATATATTCTATATGTACAATAATTATAGCATATCACTCCCATTTTGAAGTCAGTCCACTAGTTATCAATGAAGTGGCGTACAAGGTTCAGAATTCTACTTCCAATTTTCATTTATTTCATTCAGTGGTAGCTGTATCTATTAGAGAATTACTAAAGAACATACTCCTGACCATTTTTTATGAGTCCAAGGAAAAACAAATTTTGAGAAACCTTCTCTTAGGAGGTTCCACTTTTGTGAGATTGATGATAGGGCATTGTGGTGGCTGGACTAGAGCTCTGTAATCATTTTGAAAAGATATATAATCTGAAGGATGTATTAAATCTTTCAGAACTTAAGGTAAGGGTTTTTATTTTTAGCAGGCTTTTTTGCTGAGATCTAGTTGGAATTTTTATTTGATTGATTAATTTCTCTGCTGTTTAACATCGTTTAGTAATAGGCAGTGTTATAGTCAGTATTTTAAGTCCTATTTGTTTATTATTTATTTAATGAGATGTTGGGCATGTCTACTGTCTATTAGTTTTTGCCTTAGTGTTATGTGATTTTTAAAATATTTTTAATTGTTTAATATGGTTATTTAAAAGGGGTTTTTTTTAACATTGATTAAATCTGGAAGATCTGATGACTGGGAAAGCTATTGTCCAATCCCCAACTTAACCTTCATTGCGAAAATTCCAGAAAACAGTCCTTACCCAATTAGAGAATGCTCTTGAAGACAAAAAGACACTTTATCCTAATCAATTTAGATTCTGGAAAAATCACTCAACAGAAACTCTTCTTCAATCCATAACTGATCCTGTGTTACGGGGTTTTGACTCTAACAAATCTTACTGCCTACTCCTGATTGATTTAACAGCTGCATTCCACGCTGTTGACCATAACCTGCTATACCAACAGCTAAAAAACATCAGGATTGATGGAAATGTGCTAAAATGGTTCCCGTCATTCCTCGCTGATAGATCATTCCAAGTAAAACTCGACAATCACTTATCCGACACCTTCCAAAGCACAACAGGCATACCACAAGGATCAGTGCTATTGGCAACATTATTTAATATATACATGCTGCCCATATGCAAATTACTAACAGACCTGGGATTAAACTTCTTCCTATGTGCGGATGATCTACAATTCTATATCCCTCTAACAAAATCAGTTGAAAAAACATCACTAATTTCTGAATATATGATTAAAAGAAAAGAAAAACTAGCGCAAACTCTCAATGAACCCCCAAAAAACTGAAATAATTTGGTTGAATCACAACCTACCAAAATCTATATCCCCAGAGATAGATCTCAGAAGCTGCCAATTAATCCCAGCAACCCAAGTAAGAGACCTAGGGGCCCAAATCAATGAAAATTTAATAATGAAAGCCCACATAAGCAAACTGATTAGATCTGGTTTCTACAAACTGCGGATTCTGAGCTGACTGAAAACTCTACTAAGCACAACAGATTTCAGTGTTGAATATGGAGGCAAAGAAGACATTTCAGGCAGCTTTCATGGCAGGCAGGTCAAAAGGACTTGAGCACAATGCAGCGCTCTCTTTTATTGTACATTCATACAAAGGCAGATGATGTGTCATTACATGATTGGCTACTTTCCCCATAGCAACAGACGAGTCCCTACACTATTGGCTTTGGCTCAGGGGGTGTGCACGGATCATATCATTGGCTGCTGAATTCTATACCTCCTGACTTTGTCCTGCCTCTGACTAGGGAACACCCAGCCCTACTTTCAGGTTATCAGGATTAATTATAAACTAGAGAAATACATGACAGTCAGGTATCCTTTCCCAGGCAGAGACTTAAGCACAAGTGATGCTTTTATTCAGGCAAAGGTCAGGGAGAAGGGAAGTTAGTGTAAAACCCTGAAATGGCTTGCTGGCAGAGCTTATATTTCCCACATCTCACCCTTTCTGTTTTTGTTTAGGCAGCTCAATAAAGCTTTAGACCCTTACTGAAATCTGTTATGTCTTGGTATGGGCTGGAAATAGGGGAAGGGGGATTATGGAGAGAAGAAAGCTGATTCGGCGTGGTGTGCCAGCTGCAGATGAGCTCCTGAATCTCCATATCACCCAGAGCTGGTGCAGGTGGTGTGCCAACGCTGCAGGGCTCAGGATTCCCTATTAGGCATCTTACAAGACATCTTTGTATCCGGGCTGAGAGCAAGGTTTCAATATGGATATGAGGGTTGGGTATGCACTGAATACAGCATCACAGGCAAATAATTAAGACAATTATGGTCATTATAATAGAAATCACCCTTTTGAGACCAGAAATATCAGGGAGCCAAGACCATAGCCAGTCCCATGGAGAAGTTGGTATTCTGCCTGAAAGTGGTGCGTCAGCAACCATGATTTCTATCTGCTCTATGGTATGTGTGAGGTTTGCTTTATAGTCTGATATGTACACACAGCAATGAGATCCAATTAATGCACAAACACCACCCTTTAAGGCTAAAATAGTGTCTAAGGTATAGCTGTTCTGTAATGCTACTTCTCTAATCTGAGAGACTTCTGTTGTGAGTAGTTTTAATGCATGGACTGTCTGATTAAATAGGGCAGTCGTCCAGTTAGCTAGGACGTGTAAGTCTCTGTAATTCATAGCTGTCCCCATTGGGGGAAACAGGCTTCTAGCTATCTGAGTTTCTGTATACTTTTCTATGGGATTATTTATCGCCTCCCTTTTGTTACGGAGCCTTGCTTTGGGTAAATTTTTGACTGCATAGTATGAGGGGAGGATGTAGCCTAAAGTGCATCTGTCTCTCCATCTTGGGGAAATGTACATATATGCTCTACGCCCACATAACATCCATATGTTTCCTAACAGATAGTGGACATGTCATTGGTTATCATTTGGGCTATATAACTACAAAGGGTAAATCCATCATCCCCTCTATACTTTCTGTACTTGCTTGGGGCTCCCACTGCACATCCTGAAATCTGCCAATTGCACATATATGTGGTATAATTATGTAAGTGTTCAGTGATTAATACAAAAGTTCGGTTACAATATGGATATTTCCCACCTGAATTCCCTTTCCCATCCCCTGTATCATAGTCCCAACAAAGAGCGGCAGTCTATTGAATACGGCTACCAATGTGTAGTATGGTATTATTAACTGGAGAGTTAATGAAAACACCTCTCTGTAAAGGATAATTAGTCCATACTGTAAGGTTAAATGGTACAGCATGCATCAGTCGTTCTCCGCAGGCTTGGGTTGGCATGTGTGTGCAGATCCAACAGTCTGTTCGATTCAACAGGTGTGAAAAGTTCTGTGCATCGAGGATGTACATGTTGTTCTGTCAGAGTCCTTGTTCTGAAATCGCCATAGCTGGAGAAATAAGGCAAAGGATGAGGGTACAGAACACAATTGTTAATGAGTTGGCATTCAGGCAAGAAAAGGCGGCTAATAAGTTCTCTGGAGTTTTCTCAAGGCCTTGCTGTTCTAAGAGTTGTGCAGATTGGTTGGATAGGGCCTTGATCTGTCCCCAGGTCATGTGGTGCTGCTTTTTGCAAGGAGTCCGGTCTCTGTCCTTCTGAGGGCTGTGGAGGCTCAGGGAGAAGTTGGGGATCGGGTCCTGTAGACCTGGACACCTTTCCATCTTTCCACGGCTTGATATACCTGTGGAAGCAAGCAGAGAAACATATCCTCGTTCCCCATTTTAAGGGAACGGGACCGTACCAGACATTAAATATTCTATACAAAACTGATGGCTGTGGGTGACTAACCCTAGTCCCATAATGATTACTCATGGCTGTGTTCTTATGTGAACCTGATATGTTTAGATGATTTAAAGTAAACAATACTTTGTTCAGGGGGAAAATCCTACTTTGTTCAGGGGGAAAATCCAGGGGCATTCCCTCCTTTTTGTTTTTGTTTTCAAGAGCTCTTAAGGGTATGGTTGGCTCTCTCCACAATGGCTTGCCTTGTGGTGTTGTAGGGGATGCCAAATAAGTATTTAATGTTCAATTATTGACAAAATTCATGCAAAGGAATGGCTGCAGTAAATAGAGCCATTATCAGTTTTCAGAACAGAGGGTAACCCCATTATCAAGAAAGTTTTTATGCAGTGATCAATTTTCATTCAGTAAAATAGCAATAAGTGTAAATTAATCATTTAAAGGAAAAGTCATTTGCAGTAAGCTGGATCACAAATGACAAGTATGTCAGACATTATATTAAACATATGTTACACAAGACTGACACATATTCATATTCATTCATCCTGCAAATATTCATTTACACAAAACTGACACATATTCATTCATCTTGCAAATATTCATTCATAGTCTTCTTGGCATCAAGACAGACAACAGATAACACATAATTTAAGCTAAAAATCTTATCAAAAGGTATCAAAAACAAAATTAGATCAAGGATCAAAAGTCAAAAGGTGTTAGAAAAATGTTAAAATAAACTGCAAAGTGTTCACCTTCACATCTCCTCATGGCAGGAAGGCTGTAAATCTGGAAAATATTAAAAACTGGCATACAGCAAAAAATTACTAAGGTAAGGATAAAAGTGAGCTTCTTACTTTTTTAACCTTGGATAAATCAATTCTATTATTCAATTTAATAAAATCAATTTGGATTTGCAAGAAAAGGTTTGGGAGGGATTGCTTTAGATGTAGCAACCTCTATCAGTAAAAATTTCAAGGTTCAGAATTCTGTAAAAATTTGTGAAAAAGAAAATAAAACTGAAGTTTCTTTAATACAGAAGGTCTGTAGGCCTGAAAAATAAAAACTATTATACAACAGAATTATTAAACAATAATATAATATAACTTGTAGAATAGCATAGCACCTCCTAGTGGAGACACCATCATTACTTTATAGATTGCAACTATTGTTCCAGGTTGCAATCAATAATACTCTGAGCTTACTTTCAATGTGGAATATCAGAATAGAATTTCTTCATATAATTATTAGAATAGGAGATTAAACACAATCTCAGTTCAGTATTAAATATTAAGGAAGTATTCAGTATTAAGGAAGTTTGAAAGTATTAAAAAGATTAACAACAGAAAGAGAGTGAGACAAGGAAGGGCTAGTACAGGAATGCTGAGTTATAACATATAGAAACTAGAGAGAGAAACTGCAGGACTAAGTCCAGTTTTTTTTTTCTTTTCAAAAGTTCTCCCTCCCTCCCCCATGAGTGGCAAGCAAGAGTTAACAGAAAGACAGTAAAGGGGGGGGGGGGGGGGGGAGGAGCAGTGTTTCTCAAAAGAAAAGAACTGCACCCAAGGAATTAATCCTTCAGTCAATAGGAACTTAAAGATAGCATTGTTTAACAATTTAGATAACATCAACCAGACACAATGGCTGGCATGGACTTGCTAATTTCTTGTGGACTTGCTGATTCCTTGCAGACAGATACTATTTTAATTTACTTTTGTCCTGAAAGGGAGAATTACAAGTTCTGTGTGCTAGCAATACAAGCTATAAACTTAAATCTCAGAGAAATGGAGTCATTTTAAATGTGAGCCAAATTAATTTTGCAAGAAGTGAACATTTCACATGAAATTCACACAGCAATTGTTCAAATTTCAGTACAGTTTTAACATAAGGTTGTGCATACACTTTGTGGGGGAAAATACTCTCAAAGTATGCAGATTTTCTGTAACTGAATATCAAAGATTAACCGAAACCATTTTTTCCAAGTTTGCTGTGCCTGCTCCAGCACTAGGTGTAGTCTGGTTTGTAACAGGTCATTGTACTGTCTCATTAAATCATTTTTTTCATAGTGATTTTTTCTTTGCTTGTAACGCAGGAGTCTAATTAAATCATTTTTTTCATATTGATATTTTCTTTGCTTGTAACGCAGGAGTGCAGCTGCTTGGCCCAAGGTCTTATACGCTGATTTCTTTGAAGACCTGGGGGCATAGCCACTGCTCATGGCACTCCGGGCACTCAACTCTATTGCTGCCACACCCAGCTCTTTAATCCCTTTTGTAATAGGAGAGGCTTGAATCCCTTTCAATAATTCCTCTCTTGTGAGATTTCCATGTTCTAGATGAAATCCCATGCTGACCGCGGCACATAAATTGTTACCGGGAGCAGTGGTTTGAGATGGTAATTTACCTGGACAAATTGATGATGCAGAATTAATGACTGTCTCAGGCAATGGCAAATGAGGGTACAGGGAGTGGTTGGTGGGGGAAGGGGGTTGCAGGCAAGATGGAGGAAGGCTAGTTTTTCTGACCTCAGTGTTTTCAGTTTCCTGGGGCCTTTTCTCTGAGATGGACGCAGAGGAAGCCACAGGAGCCATGTGAGTGTGTGTCCCCAGATGTTCTATTTCATTTTCTGTCCCCCTTTGTTCATGGTTCTTTTCTGTGATGGGGAAGGCTTGAAGTCCTTCCAACAATTATTTTTCTGTAAGGCTTTCTTTTTGCTGTTTCTGCTGAAATTCAATGCTAATCACCCCACCCAGGCCAGGTTGTGGCTCAATTGTTCTCAAGGACTGCTTTTCTAAAGAAGTGGGGAAGGTGTGAATGGGCTTGGGTGTGGGTATGGAGAGCTGATACAAAGAATTTGCTGTCTCTGAGGGAGACTGAGCATAAGATGGGGGAAGGGTATTCTGATTGAGTCTGCCTGCTTCTAAAAGCACGTGGTTTGGAAATGCTGCCTTGAAACTTTTTTTTCCTATGTGTTCTATGGCCTCTGTACATTTTTGCCATAACAATAACTGCCTGATTGGGGACCTTGGAGCCGTATGAAGACAATTGCCAATTAAAATCCAGTCCTGGATATTCAGAGTCCCAGCCTGTGAATACCAAGGGCAACGGCATGCTATTTCACTTATTAATTTTTCTAAGTCCCCCAGGCTGATTTGCGCTATTTCTTTTCTTCTGGTGATGAAATAATGATCATTGATGATTTGCTGCAGCTCTCTAGCATGTAGCCTCTGCTGTACAGTCAAATCACTTCCCATGCTCACGAGTGTGAGGAACAAATTTGCTGAAAAATACTTAAAAATTACTAAAAAGTACTTTTTAAAAATACTTACGATTGCAAATCTGTTGAACGATACGTACCTAAGCTTTGACCAGCCGAAATGAGCAGAGAGTATATCAACACGTGCGGGCTCACCAGATGTTGAATATGGAGGCAAAGAAGACACTTCAGGCAGCTTTCATGGCAGGCAGGTCAAACGGACTTGAGCACAATGCAGCGCTCTCTTTTATTGTACATTCATACAAAGGCAGATGATGTGTCATTACATGATTGGCTACTTTCCCCATAGCAACAGACGAGTCCCTACACTATTGGCTTTGGCTCAGGGGGTGTGCACGGATCATCTCATTGGCTGCTGAAATCTATACCTCCTGACTTTGTCCTGCCTCTGACTAGGGAACACCCAGCCCTACTTTCAGGCTATCAGGATTAATTATAAACTAGAGAAATACATGACAGTCAGGTATCCTTTCCCAGGCAGAGACTTAAGCACAAGTGATGCTTTTATTCAGGCAAAGGTCAGGGAGAAGGGAAGTTAGTGTAAAACCCTGAAATGGCTTGCTGGCAGAGCTTATATTTCCCACATTTCAGAACATCTCATATTCTTAAACCTGGATTACTGTAATTCCTTACTTCTAGATCATCCGGCAAGTCACTTAAAACCTCTGCAACTACTGCAAAATGCCACAGCTAGAGACTATTGTCTGGAGCAAGGAAATTTGACCAGATCACCCCAACACTGATGG
The DNA here is from genome assembly GCF_901001135.1 of Rhinatrema bivittatum. Taxonomy (NCBI): domain Eukaryota; kingdom Metazoa; phylum Chordata; class Amphibia; order Gymnophiona; family Rhinatrematidae; genus Rhinatrema; species Rhinatrema bivittatum. Next base: position 82,443,363 of record NC_042621.1, on the reverse strand, counting down.
ATCTGATTGGCTTCCTGTACAGTCAAGAATACATTGTAAATTTCTAACAATAATATTCAACAACATTAACCCGAACAACAATGATCTGCTGGGAATAACATTTAAACCTCACAACCTCCCGCGAACTCTCAGATCACAGAACAAAGGTTTCCTAGAAATCCCGAACTTAAAAAAATTCTCAGCTAGCACAAACTAGAGTCAGAGTGATATCAATTGCTGGCCCAAATCTGTGGAACGCCATGCCAGAGGAACTTCAAACAATATCGGACAAAACGAAATTCAAGAGCGACTTAAAATCTTGGCTATTCAATAATGCCTTCTACTCAGCAGAAACTCCCAGTTCCCCATGACTCAGATAGCCAAATTAAGTTTTGAACAATAAGCAAACCCCTATAATCTAGCTGTGTTTTCATGTTATATGTCTAACATTATAATACTCCTATTTATTATGAATTTGTCCACCCTGTAACATTCATTATAATTATGAATGTTTTACCTGCAATCTGGTATGATCTAGTGATTCTCATGTGGAATGATGGTCTGTAAAACATCTAAATAAATAAATAAATAGAATGATGGGTTTTTTTGTACTTCTTATTTTGTTATTTGTTTTTTTAAGACTTTTGTGTAATTTTATCAATTTTATGAATTGCCTATTTTATGGTTACAATATGTCATTTAATGTTTGATTATTATAAATGGTCTTCTGTACACTGCTTGGAAAATTTTTGATAGGCAACTTATAAGTGCCATAAATAAATAAATTATAACCAAGTTATAAACAGGAGTATGTGTTTTAGAAAGAATGTTTATAATCCACATCTGAAAATCTTTATGCGTACTTGAATCCACCAGTTTGCCCTCAATTCCAGCATTTCATACAGACCTCTACAAGTTCACACAGATCCTCCAGCATGCCACTCTGACTTCCGCCACTTAACCCATACCTCCTACCCAAAAACTGAAGAGCAATTTCAATTTCTGCTACTTAATTAGCAGGTGTAAAACCATATGGACAAGTTCAGTAATGTATGCACATATTCAGCCTTCAAAATAGAAACTTGTGCACATACTCAACCTGGAGTGCCCCTAAACCACTTGCTTTTTCTCCATTAACATCTAAGCATGGAATAAAGTATGTGGATACTGGTGATGTTTCCAAAATAGCATTAAAGCCTGCATACTCTATTTACATGTGTGAATGCCAATTTTTGCAGGTGAAAACCTTTTGAAAATTAACACCCTAAGCGTTACCATTGCAAGGAATTAATCCATGACTCAACACACAATTAAGCTCTAGAACTCATTCATTGCCAGAGGATGTGGTTAAGGCAGAAGTAAAATTTTTAAAACCCAGCACACAGAAATCCTGGCAGATATGCATGTGGCCAGGGCAAGTGCACGCTGAGCGTATTTTCAAAACGGCCCGGCCACGTGCGTATCTCCCAGTATATGCAGAAGAGCCGGGGCTTTGAAAAGGGGCGGGCAGAGTGAGAGGTGGGGGTGGGGCGGGAGCCGGCTGTGACAGCACCATTACTTGACATGAAGTAAGTTTCAAAAAGAAAAAGGTTAGAGTGGGTTTAGGGGTCGGGGTGGAAAGGGGAAAAGGGAGGAAGGTTAGATAGGGGGATAGAGAAGTTCCCTCCCAGTCCGCTCCCTTATTGGAGTGGACTGGGAGGGAACTGGGCAAAGACCCGATCGCGTCGCCGTGCATGTTTTAAAAAATTCCCCCCCCCCCACGCACGCGAGTGGGCACCCACGTGCACATGCACGCGCCAATAAAAAAACCGGGTCTGCATGTGCACGCAGATATTGGATTTTATAACATGCGTGCAGTGACACGTGCACTTTATAAAACCGACGTGTCTATGTGCACACGCTGCAAACTGCACACACATGGATACCCGTGCAGCCCTTTCAAAATTTACCCCATGTGTAGCTGGATTTAAAGAAAGGTTCGGACAAGTTCCTGGAGGAGAAGTCCATAAACTTCTATTAATCACTTTACTTAGGGAAAGCCACGCTTATTACCGGCATCAGTAGCATGGGATTTATTTACTGTTTGGGTAATTGCCAGGTTCTTGTGGCCTGGATTGGCCACTGTTGGAAACAGGATGCCTGGCTTGATGGACCCTTGGTCTGACCCAGTATGGCAATTTCTTATGTTCTTATGACCTCACTTGTCAGGGTACATCTGCTAATCACTTAGCCTCAGCTATGGCGGACACAAAACAGCATGACTGGCAAAGAGCCAGTTACAGGGAACTTGTTTTCCTGCATGACAGCAGACATGTAAGTTCTGGGTTTACATTAACCACTGATGACAATTTTAATATATCCATTTTATTATTTGTGCTGTTAGGTGGTACCTGCTTTATACTACCTGACTCACCAAGACTTACTAAATGATTCTTATAAAACAAGTCAAAGTATAACCCTAGGTTACTAATCAATGTCGCCCTTATGCAAAGAGTGATTTGCCCGAGGGTGTACTGAGCATGCTCAAGGCAGTATGTACGTTATTGCTGAGTAAGAGTGAGGTGAAAGCAGTGAAGCTGCATGGGAAGTCACCAAATACAGAGTGTGGAAAATTCAGACAATTACTCAGCTCTCTGCTAGAGCATCTCAGTGGTTGTTGAACGCGACTATGTATAGAAGCTTTTAAAACTCCAGCTGGGAGAAATCTTTATTTAAGAACAGATCTGTGAGAACTGAAAGATCTGAAGTGCAAGTTATCACAAGGCGTGCAAGATCTGAGGTACCATGTAGACTGAGTATATGGAAAGGACTGGATTTAGGGATTTAAAGTAAAATTTATTGATAATATGCAAAGACTGTAATGCTCAGTCTTAAAAAAGGCTGAAGGGATGATCCAGGAAACTACAGACTGATGAGTTAACATTGAAAATGGGAAAAATGGTAGAAGCTGTTCTGAAGAATAAAATTACTGGCTATCTGGATAAACACAGAGCCAAAATGAATTTAGCAACAGAAGTCTTGCCTTACAAACCTGTTAGATTTTTTTTGAAAAGGTTTGTAGGAGCAAGGCCCAGTAAAGCCTTCTGAGAATTGTGTATACGGGCTCAGTCTCTGTTGCAAGACTGCATGGGATACTTGGCATCTTTCTCTGCAAATAGAATATTTTATACACAGAAGGACAAGAACAATGAAGGCCTGTTTACCTGCAAAAACAGAGGAAGCTCAATGCCTCTGAGACTGCGGTTCATTAACCCACCTGTCAGCTTGGGGATACTAAACAGAAAGACATTTGCTGTTATCATCTGTTCAGTTTTGCTTTGGCTGAAGACTGACCTGCCTATGTTGAAAAATCCCTGGAATACCTGTACCACCTGCATTGCTGATCTAGAAACTAATTGATTTGCATTGATGAATGGAGAAATGCAGATCAAGCCCTTTATAAAGGGGGAGAACAAAGAGGAGTAAACGTTTCATGCGTAACAGTTTCAGTGGACCGGTGCCTCTTCTCTGCCATCTCTAGCTTGGGGTAAGACCCCATAGTATGGATGTGCATTTGTTTCATCCGTTTCATCCGTTTCCTATACAAGCATGTAATATGAAACGTATGAAACATATGAAACGAATACACATCTAATTGGCATGTAATGGGAAACGAATTAAATGAATGAAACGAATGCACATCCCTACCCCATAGTTCTTCCCACAGAGCTGCAGTCCATCCACCTAAGAGCTTGGCTGCTGGCATCCAATCAGAGCCTTGCTGATCCAGAAACCTCAACAACTGAGATGAGCCAAGCACAGAATATGTTATAAGGTGGGCATTTATGTTTCTAGGGGTTAGTCAGAATAATATTGGAATATTCTGGTGGAAAGTTCCAATTGACTGTATATGCCAGTGTCTCCCTAATTTTATGCCTGATTTTATTAGAGTATTTTCCTACTTGTGATAACTGCTAAATACCAAACCTTTTTAACATCTGACAATCATCACATTTATGGCAACAAGTTCATTGTAATAACCTTAAAGAAATCCCTAATAAATATCCAGTTGTGGTGTTCTCTGGTAACTTGGGTCAATTATAAAAGGTACAGTTTATGGAAGTCATTATATGCAAACTGCCTTACATGGTAGAGGTTCCAGCATAACAGAATTATTACAATATTACAGTCCTGTCCTTACATATGAAGATGGAAGGCAAATTTAATGATGAACAATGGATGAAATTAGAAAATGAAGCTTTACACAGGGTAGCTGCAGTTTATTGCAAAAAAAGATGCCAAATCAGAATATTTGCAAGTGGTACAGGACCATCTACAAGAGTTATATGCTCCAGATTAGGGATGTGAATCGTTTTTCAACGATTAAAATTATCGTCCGATAATGTTTATATCGTCTTAAATCGTTATAGAACACGATACAATAGAAATTCTAACGATTTATCGTTAAAATCGTTAAATCGTGTTAGTGCGCACTAACTCGAGTTAGTGCGCACTAACTCCCCGTTAGTGCGCACTAACTCGATTTAGTGCGCACTAACTGAAAATGATACAAATAAACACTTTCCAGGTCACTGAAGGTCAGTTAGGAATGAATATGTGTTCCTATTGGCTGGCTGCCCTCTTATCTATTGATATTACCAAGGTTACCACTGACGTGATGGTTGGGGGGATGGGAAATGGAACTGGAAACTAACGAACACCAACAGAAAATGAAACAAAGTGTTCACACTTCCCAGGTCAGTAAAGGTCACTTAGGAATGAATATGTATGTATGTATTCCTATTGGCTGGCTGTGCTCTTATCTATTGATGTTACCAATATGGTTGGGGGGATGTGAAATGGAAACAGTTGGAAGCTTGACAAAAAAAGTAATGTAATGATCAGCACTCACGTGACTAGAACTTGTTTGTTTATTATTTTTGTTAGCAGGCACCTGAAATGCTAGTGCATGTTGAATTTGCCAATCACTGTGCATTTTAGAAAGGTGGTCCTGGCTGGAACTGTACACAGTTCAAATATATGTAATTGATTGTTGGTAAGTGTATTTTTTAAGTAGCCACACTGGCACCAGTATGTTTACTTTTCCTCCTACTTAACTCACTAGCTCAGCTTTGTAAGAAGGGCTTCTCTGCTTGTGTGTTGTTTTTGTTTGGTGTGAGGAGAGCAGAAACATCAGATCTTTATTCAATCTACTACAGTCATCTCTTACAGTGCCCTATCCCTATTAATACCAGGAGTGTTGTGATCTTCCTGCACACAGTGCCCTAACCCTGATACCAGTCTGAGACAGCTCCCTCCCTGCATTACTAGTGAGAGGCTGGCTTCACAGACAGGGGGGAGCTGCCTGACCCTCACTCCTGACTTCCCCCATGTCCCAGCTAGTGAATGGTGTGTGGGTGAGGGGGGGGGGAGGATGGTGAAGTCTGAGACAGCTCCCTCCCTGCATTACTAGTGAGAGGCTGGCTTCACAGACAGGGGGGAGCTGCCTGACCCTCACTCCTGACTTCCCCCATGTCCCAGCTAGTGAATGGTGTGTGGGTGAGGGGGGGGGGGAGGGAGGATGGTGAAGTCTGAGACAGCTCCCTCCCTGCATTACTAGTGAGAGGCTGGCTTCACAGACAGGGGGGAGCTGCCTGACCCTCACTCCTGACTTCCCCCATGTCCCAGCTAGTGAATGGTGTGTGGGTGAGGGGGGGGGGAGGATGGTGAAGTCTGAGACAGCTCCCTCCCTGCATTACTAGTGAGAGGCTGGCTTCACAGACAGGGGGGAGCTGCCTGACCCTCACTCCTGACTTCCCCCATGTCCCAGCTAGTGAATGGTGTGTGGGTGAGGGGGGGGGGAGGATGGTGAAGTCTGAGACAGCTCCCTCCCTGCATTACTAGTGAGAGGCTGGCTTCGCAGACAGGGGGGAGCTGCCTGACCCTCACTCCTGACTTCCCCCATGTCCCAGCTAGTGAATGGTGTGTGGGTGAGGGGGGGGGGGGGGGAGGATGGTGAAGTCTGAGACAGCTCCCTCCCTGCATTACTAGTGAGAGGCTGGCTTCACAGACAGGGGGGAGCTGCCTGACCCTCACTCCTGACTTCCCCCATGTCCCAGCTAGTGAATGGTGTGTGGGTGGGGGGGGGGGGGGGAGGATGGTGAAGTCTGAGACAGCTCCCTCCCTGCATTACTAGTGAGAGGCTGGCTTCACAGACAGGGGGAAGCTGCCTGTCCCTCACTCCTGACTTCCCCCATGTCCCAGCTAGTGAATGGTGTGTGGGTGAGGGGGGGGGGTGGATGGTGAAGTCTGAGACAGCTCCCTCCCTGCATTACTAGTGAGATGCTGGCTTCACAGACAGGGGGGAGCTGCCTGACCCTCACTCCTGACTTCCCCCATGCCCCAGCTAGTGAATGGTGTGTGGGTGAGGAGGGGGGGGGAGGATGGTGAAGTCTGAGACAGCTCCCTCCCTGCATTACTAGTGAGAGGCTGGCTTCACAGACAGGGGGGAGCTGCCTGTCCCTCACTCCTGACTTCCCCCATGTCCCAGCTAGTGAATGGTGTGTGGGTGAGGGGGGGGGGTGGATGGTGAAGTCTGAGACAGCTCCCTCCCTGCATTACTAGTGAGAGGCTGGCTTCACAGACAGGGGGGAGCTGCCTGACCCTCACTCCTCCGGGGTATTGTGATCTTCCTGCACACAGTGCCCTATCCCTGATACCAGGGGTGTTGTGATCTTCCTGCATGCAGTGCCCTATCCCTATTAATACCAGGAGTGTTGTGATCTTCCTGCATGCAGTGCCCTATCCCTATTAATACCAGGAGTGTTGTGATCTTCCTGCATGCAGTGCCCTATCCCTGATATCGGGATGTGTGCAAGAAGATCACAACACCCCCGGTATCAGGAATAGGGCACTGTGTGCAGGAAGATCACAACACCCCCAGTATCAGGAATAGGGCACTGTGTGCAGGAAGATCACAACACCCCTGGTATTAGGGATAGGGCACTGTGTGCAGGAAGATCACAACACTCCTGGTATTAATAGGGATAGGGCACTGTGTGCAGGAAGATCACAATACCCCTGGTATCAGGGTTAGGGCACAAGTTCTAGTCACATTGACTGATCACATTACTTGTTTTGTCAAGCTACCAACTGTTTCCATTTCCCATCCCCCATATACTGTCAGTAGGAAACTTGGTAACATGAATAAATAAGAGGGCAGCCAATAGGAATACATATTCATTCCTAAACTGACCTTAACTGACCTGAAAAGTGTCAAATTGTATCATTTTCAGTTAGTGCGCACTAACTCCCAGTTAGTGCGCACTAACTCGAGTTAGTGCGCACTAATCGGAAAAAACGATTTTTAACGATTTTTTAACTAAAAAATCGTGCCTAAGACGATTTTCTTGCCCTGCCACACGATTTCTATCGTTAAGACGATATGGAAAACGATTCACATCCCTACTCCAGATAGCCTTTGTGTCTCCACATTGAAATACGTGGAGGTAGATATTCATAGCCCACACTGCTAAGTAACTTTGGCCTGGATTCACTATTCTCACAGAGAATAGTGAATCACACAGTACTGGGGGGGCGGGCCTGCGAAAGCCGGCAGCCATCGCGAAACTGGTAGCGATAAGGTTCCTTACCTTTCGCCGCCAGCAATGTCTCTGCAGCGTCGGCCCAGGGCTGCCCCGACTCCTTCTCTTCCGGGGCCGACTCCACCCCGATTTAGGTATTGCATGCGATCCCATTAGAGAATGACCCCCTTAGCCCTATAGCACTTATTTGGCTATGTTACAAGGATATTCAGTGGCACGACTAAGCCGCTGAATATCTGCATAGAAGTTGCTACTAGCTGGATAAGTTGTATCTGTCTGGTATTGAGCAGGTCTAACTTAGATGGACAACGGATCCGGCTAAGTCTTAATATTGCTATTTAGCCAGATAAGTTCTCCGGTTAAGTAGCACCACCCTGATCCGCCCACTGCCTGCCCCCATATTAACTGGCTAGCCAGAAAGCCAGATAAGTGACATATCTGGCTATCTAGCAGCCACTGAACATAACCGGATATTATCGGGCCACCTGCGTCCAAGCCATCAGCACAGATGACTGCAGAGCACACTCTGCTTCTTACATATCTTGTGAAATACTGAACAGGAGGAAAAGTGACACTTGCAGACCTCTAATGAGGTATTACTGCATGAAGTGTCCAGACTTGAAGGTGAGAACAGAGATTTCATGGAAACCCATGCTGCTTTGCAGGAAAAGGAGAGGAGTCAGGTCATAGAGGAATTAAATGAACAAATAAATAAAGCTGATGCTTTAGAAGAATGAATAGAAATTGCAGAAATAAAATGGAAGACAAAAAGATGCAGCAGATACCGAACTCAAAAGCCAGTTACAGGAAGCTTTGCGGCTCATAAAACAACACGAAGTTAATACAGGAATAATAATTTTCCAAGATGCTGTTATCAAAAGCTTAATCATAGATTCTAGCTCACAAAAAGTTAAAAATAGCTGAGTTAGAAGAAACAGTGTGAACTCTGAAGACTGAAATTAAATGGTTGAAAGCTCAGTTGATTCCCACAGAACCTCGAGCTGTGTAGCGATGTCCACGGATGGCTTACAGGCTGACCCAGATGCCCTGTGAGCACAGCTTAATAAAACAGAGCAACCTCTGCGAGAGAGATATATCAAAGCCGGACATTAACAGATACAGCTCTGATAAAAGATAGAAAATCGAGTTGACGCAAAGTGTCGGATCCTGGCTGAACAAGGTGACAGGCAAAGAGAAATGTTAGGAAAACAGGGTGAAGTTTTAAGTTAGAGGAACAGTAAGGTGTTATTGTAGATAATTGTGTCTCCTGTTTGCAGGTAGAAAGAGGCAGTATATTGTCCCAGCTAACACAAATGCTTCCTTAGAGGTGATTGACTTGCAGATTTTAAACTGATTTCCTGGTCAGGAGATGAGGGTGAAAGTTTACCGTTTTAAATGAACAATTCCTGCTCACTACCTCAGAACTAATGTGACTTTAAAAGTTAACTTGGAAGGAAGCCAATCTGACCACACTAAATCTCTAGACCTCTAATACCATTTTATCCCAGGGAGCAGTGGGAGGAGTTAGCCAGAAAGTGTGAGCTTTTATAGCAATAATAATACATAGCAAAGGTCCCTGATACAATAATACATAGCAAAAAATACATAGCAAAGGTCCCTGATCTCTCACTTGTACTCAGAAAGACAAAATCTAAACTGGCTGCCATCCACAGGGAAATGAATAATAAAGGCAGAGCTTGTTGTAAGCATCTACCTAGCTGCAATCCAGCTAGGTAGAGAGAACATGGTACAAATTTTTCTTTCAGCTTCCAACCCTCCAAATCACATTAAATCTTCACTGAAGGTAACTGTGCTGTTTGTACGTTTGACTGTGCATATTAAACTGCCCCCTAAAACCCAACTCACCACACAAACCTCACCCCGAGCTACTAGCGCCCCTTCTTTCAGTGCTATAAAAAGTTCAGAAATTAGTGGACCTCCACGGAGACTCTCTCTCTCTCTCTCTCTCTCCTCCCCTCCCCTCTCCCTGCCTGAAACAGGAATTGCGGTTTTTTGATATTTCTGATATGCAAAGTTTCACAAAAAACAGTTAAAAAAAGAACAATGACTAATTCTTCTTCTTCCCATTCCCAGGTATATACCATAAATGTGAATGACTCTTTCCTGGATGAAATATCTGACACTACCTGGAGCTCTAGTTGACAGTTCACAGCATGAGAATATGGTGCACATCTTCAATGTAGACTCTGTTAAGAAGCATAAGTACTTTCTGGGGAATTTGATACCTCAGGGGCTCAAGTATAGGACTCCTGCCAGGATACAGGATGCATTCGGTTAAGAAGGTCTTTTAGATACTCAGTCTGAGGTCACCCTAATTATGCACAGCCTTTTCAAAAAGCTCTCTGCTTCAATATTTATTTATTTAAAAAAATTGTATTTCATTTATAACCCGCAGAACCACATATCTCAGTGGGGAGCAACTGTACATTCATCATTAAAACATAGCAACTAATATTACAAACAAAACTTCTGAAATTAAAACACTATAAAAGTCAAAACAAACTGTAATAAACCAGCTGTTGCCAAAACCCTCCAATGCTTACCTCACTAGGGATTCCTATACTCTAAAAACCCTTTCAAGTTAGATTCCGCGAATGCCTAAACAAAAGATATTCAGTTTCTTCCTAAAGCTAAGTAGATCATGAACTTTCTTCAAATAGTCTTGGAGCTTATTCTAAACGGCTGGTCCAATGATGCATTCACAAAATTGTTTTTGTCATACCTGCTTAGAACAAGGTACCTCTAATAGGCCTTTAGAGGATGAACACAAGGTGCGAGATGAATAGTAAGGCTGTAAATCCGTGGAAAAGTAAGGCATTAGGCCATGCAAAGATTAAAAAACCAACACTAAAATCTTAAACTTGATGTACCAATTTACAGGGAGCCAGTGCAGTTTAGCTAGCACTGGGGATATGAGATCATGTTGAGGGAATCCATAAATTAAGCATGCTACCAAATTTTGAAGGTGGAGTATGGGAGTCCTAGTATTAAAGAATTAGAATAAGCTGGGGTTGGAAGTTTAAATGCCTGGGTTACCACCCTAAAATCTTCAAAACATAAAAATGGTGTTAGTGAATGCAACAAATGTAGTTTATAGAAAGAACTATGGAGAACTGCATGAATCTGCAGACAAAAGCAAAGGGTAGAATCAAAAATTACCTCAAGATCTTTTGCCTGGTGCTTAATAGGAATTGATACATCCTTATGTCCAGAATGAAGGGGCATTAGAGAATTAAAAGCACAGAAGTAACAAAATTTCAGTTTTCCTCAAATTGATGACCAGTTTATTATCAGACAACCAATGACTAATTGCAGAGAAACACCTAAAAAGTTTATTAAAAGCAGCAACATAATCTCACAGAGCGGATGCAGATACTTGTTAAATAAGAGAGGGAATAATGCAGAACCCTAGAGAACCCCTGTTGACAAATGAGGTGCACTTGTGCTAATTTCCCCTTTCATGATATTTTTGTCCAATTTCTTGGAAATAAAAAAACCCACAAAAATACAGTGGCCATAATGTCAAGCTATTCAAAATGAGAAAGTAGAATAGCATGATCTACAATATCAAATGCAGCCAACAGATCTAATAGGACAAGACTATAACTCACCCCGGAGTCAAAACCTATACGGATACAATTGAGATAGGATAATAATAATGTTGTTTCTATATTATGATAAGTGCAGAAACTAACCCCTAGATTCATCATTCTGCTATATTTAGGTGTAGTCATTTCCTGTGGTGCTGCCGGCGATAATGTGAAAAACATTATTGCCCTCAACGTTGCTGGGAGATATCTCCACCCAAAACCCACCCACACTCCTCCCCTTCCCCTAATTTGAATAATACCGTCGCAATGCGGCCTCTATTGTGTGCGGTAGGGCCTTATAGCATGCGATAAGGCCCTACTACACGCGATACCAGCATATCACATAATAAAGAATGAGCCTGTAAATTAGGAATTGTGTAGTAACTGACTATCAGCAAGGAAATCCTGAATCTGTTCAAAAACTACATTCTCTATCAACTTTTCCAAACATGGGAGAGAAGATTGGAACAGTAATATGATGGGTCGCTAGTATTTTCTATTTGATTTCTTCAAGATAGGATGAACAACACCAGATTTCAACGTAGCAGGAACTTCCCCTTTCATCAAAGAATAATGAACAATGACTTTAATGATAGGACCCAAATCTGTCCACATAACTTTGATCAATGCTATTGAACAATGAATGAAAAAACAAATTTTTTTTCTGTTGACTCAGAATGGAACATATCTTGGAATCTGAAGGGAGAATGAATTCCTTCCATAGTTCCCCTAAACTAGAACTAGTTAACAGAATTGTCCGAGTAACATTCAAATTACTAGCTGAGCAATCTTACGATGAAAGTAACTCTCACATTCCAATTGTGACGGGTTCAACCATTGCATTGGACACACAGTGCTAGAGAATGAACTAACTAAAATAATTCCCATGAATGAGACACAAAAAGCAAGACGGTAGACGGTCTAGAAACGCCACGGAGGTGAAGAAAATAAAAGCTAGACCGATGCCTTGGAAAAAATTAATTGAACAATATTGAAAGTGCCCGACTCTGGCCAAAGTTTCGCCCTATGGCTACATAAGGGGCTCTTCAATAAAATATAATAATTAAAATTGATAATAAAACAACCCAATAATTTAATATACAAAAATATTTTATGAATGAAAATAGATAACTATTATATAATAATATAATACAAGAGATGGAGGAGAACAGATAAGATATAGAACAGGAAAGAGTTATTCAACATTACCTTTCATGTTTTCAACATATAGGGGTAGATTTTCAAACCGCGCGAATTGGTGTACTTTTGCTGGCGCATCAGGTGCAAGCAAAAGTACGCGGGATTTTAGTAGATACGCGCGTAGCCGCGCGTATCCGCTAAAATCCTGGATCGACGCGCGCAAGGCTATTGATTCTGTATAGCCGGCGCGCGCCGAGCTGCGCAGCCTACCCCCGTTCCCTCCGAGGCCGCTCCGAAATCGGAGCGGCCTCGGAGGGAACTTTCTTTTGCCCTCCCCTCACCTTCCCCTCCCTTGCCCTACCTAACCCACCCGCCTGGCCCTGTCTAAACCCCCCCCTTACCTTTGTCGGGGGATTTACGCCTCCCGGAGGGAGACGTAAATCCCCGCGCGCCAGCGGGCCGCTAGCGCGCCGGGACGCGACCTGGGGGTGGGTACGGAGGGCACGGCCACGCCCCCGGACCGCCCCGGGCCGTAACCACGCCCCCGGGCCCGCCCCCAAAACGCTGCCGACACGCCCCCAAAACGCCGCGCCGACCGGGCCCGCCCCCGACATGCCCCCGACACGCCCCCCTCGCCAAACCCCGGGACTTACGCGAGCCCCGGGGTCTGCGCGCGCCGGTAGGCCTATTGAACATAGGTGCACCGGCGCGCAGGGCCCTGCTCGCCTAAATCCGCCCGGATTTAGGCGGATTTAGGCAAGCAGGGCTCTGAAAATCCGCCCCTTAGAGACAATGCTTGATGTAAATACTCAGCTAGTATTTACTAAAATCAAGATAAACAATGATAAAAATTAATGGACAATAAGATTAAAGATCCTAAAAAAATTTGTTATATAAAAAGTTCACTAAAAATATATTTACCTGGTATGGTATTTCATAAAGGTTTACATATAAATACCAAAGAATACCCCAAAAATACCACAAGGAATACCAAAAGAATTCTTCTAACCAACTCCAACTCCTTGGCAGTCCAAAACCCAATACCCTCCCTCTTGACAGTCCCACGCCATTGTTTAGTGCCTCTACCCACCTTTAGGCTTTGTATATAGTAGTTTTTATGTTATCAACCCACATATTTATTTCCAAGTTATTTTCTTCCTGTTCCTTGTAAGACATTTACTTGTCACTGTTGTTATTGTTCAAAATGTAAACCGAATTGATCAGTAATTCTGTTACTGGAAAATCGGTATAGAAAAGTTCTAAATAAATAAATAAATATATCCTGTAAAATTAATAAAAAAAGGTTTACAAATTTTTTTAAAAAACCAAAACTAAAATAAAACCTATTATTAAAAAGTCAAAAATTGTATAAAAATAATGTTTACTGTACAAATTACTCAGAAAAAACAGTCATTTTACCTTGAGAATGGATGTTATATGATCTCATATATTGCCCAATTGTAGGAATCCTTTTTTTGTCCAAAAACGGGGTTCAATGAGTACGTATTTGTCTAAAGCAGAACTTCTGCCATTAAATAAAAAATATATGAATGACAATTAATGTAAAATGAAAATTGTCTTAAAACTTGTAGCATTATTTAGAAATTGCATGGCTTTACAATGTAAGCTTGTAAGGGATGTCTAGATGTGTTCTGCTAATATAAACACTGTATGAAAAGAATTTTGCATTACTCAGCACCAAAATAGTCCTATGATTCTAACCAACAAACTGCCGTGCAAGTGGTACTTAGCGTGAGGTACAGTGATAGCTATACTTCTAAATGGAACAGACAGTCATATATAAGTTAACCGCATCACAAATCTTCAGAGGAACATATTCTTAAATTCCCTTTTCAGAGTCTGTCTACTCAAACACTATCTGTTAGTTTTCACTGACCTAGTATAAGTCACGATTAAAAATATATAACGTACCTCGAGATATCCTTAAGAAGCGGCACAACATTCAGCAAAGAAAAACTGTATTGGGAAAAAAATTCTTATATACCCGATTGGCGCGTTTTTTTAAGCAATCGGGTATAAGAATTTTTTTCCCATTAGGTCATTGGTGTCGACATGTAGCAAGTCAGCTGGCTGTCCCCAGCACTATCTAAAATCTATCTAGATGAAGCATGAGGTCTGCCACGTTTGCTCTAGGCAGTCAAGTTACCATGCAATCCTCAAGTCCACAAGCCATATAGTTATCTATATTCCTAATAACAGAATCAAGAACTATAATGGTCGTCCTAACCTTTCCTTTCTGGGAACATGCCCTGGAGACTCATCTTTGGAACAAGAGGATAGTACATTATCTTGTGAACAGGTCCTAGCCTGTAATGCTCTCTTTCCAGGTGACCTATCTTCTCCAAGGCAACACAGGGACTGCTGAGTGGAAGTGGGACTGCTTTACTATGTCCCTGAAGGTCTCCTCTATGTATCTCTGTAAGCTACCAGGTAACGGGGGGGGGGGGGGGGCGAAGCGGGGGGTGGGCCTGCGAAATCCAGCAGCGATCGCACCTCCACGGTGCGATCGCTGCCAGCTTTCACACCCAATAGCGCCATCATAAAAGGTGGTGCTATTGGCGCGCTAGTGATAGCGAAAAGGGTCCTTACCTTTTTGCCATCAGCGAAGTCTCCTTCCGGTGCAGACTCCGCCCTCATTTAGTGATCGCACGCGAAAAATCCCTTTTCGCGTGCGATCGCTTTGGAAAATGACCCCCTTAGTTGCTACAGGTCTGCCACTCTAGTCTCAAGAAAGATTCATTATCTGAGGACTAGGAGCTCTTTGAACCAAGTGTACACATACAACCTCTCACCAGCTGGGAGATAATCGTTCATTTGACATCAGTCTTCAATAAAAGGTTTTTACTTCAAAGGTTGAATTTGTGTTCACTGACAGATGTCTAGCCAGACTGGAGTACAATAATGGACCATCAATGATTGCTTCTGTGTTGTATTATCCAAACTAAAGGCCTCATTAGTATCGCATGTGATACCAAAAAGGGGTGTACCTTATGCTAATAAGCATGTGTATCGCAAATTCAGCTATGCGAAAGGCTGTTATCGCAAGTTAGCCCAATTGGGCTACATTGCCAGTATATTGCGGTTCACGATGTCTCCTGACAGGCCTGTTTCAGTATGATGCAGGCTGTAAGAGAGAGAGAGAGAAAGAGAGAGAGAAAGAGAGAGAAAGCCTTGCCATAATGTCTCCTCCCTAGACAGGTATTTATATCCCTATGGGAGGCCCACCTAGTAACTCGAGGTGGGGTTTAGGTATGAGTGTAGGGGGTTAGGGGCCACTTTCACATTCAACGTGAGACGTACGAACAGAACAGTGGTCTCTTGTGAAGATTTGATGACCTACGGAGTGAGGAAACTCACTCCAAGATGAGATTTGTGCAATGTTCTCTCAACCTAGCTTGATGGACTCTCTACCTGGGTAACATTATCACCGGCAGTAGCGCGGGAAATAGCACCACCTTTTAGCATGGCACTATGGGGGTGATAGTGTGCGAAACCGCACTGCTGTGATGCAGCTGGATGCACACTCGTGACCCCGCCCCTTTTTTCACCCCCACCCCCTCCGCCGCCTTTATCGCGGCAGCTCATCATTCTGCAGGAACGATGAATCTAGCCCTAACTTAGCATTCCTTAATAGATGGGCATAATTTTTAAATTAAAAAATATCCAAAATATATCTTTTTCTGAGAATTTGTATTCAGAATTTTTTCTTATGATTTTCCTTATGAAGACTGAAAACATTTGTATTACGTCACAATTTTCCATTAAACAATGTAACTAATGGATTCCCAGGAGTTCCCTGATGAATATCGCTGATATGACACTCGTATCCCATTTCCTTCTTTCTGTGCTCTTGACCCCCTGGGGTACCTGTACAAAAGTACTTGGTTGTCAGGGATATAAAAACATGAATAAGAGAAAAAGAGAGACAAAGACCTTGCATACCAAAGCTATTTATATTTAAAACTACATTTTTCATTTACAGTATTTTATTTATAACATTCTGACAGCTCAGCTTTCTTAGTATTACAAGAGCAATCTTCATTTTGGTTGCAAATATGAGCTGCGCCATGAATAACAGTTACTGAAACTTTAATATGCCAAGCATATTATTTTACTGAAAACAACCCCACAATCATTTTCAAAACATTTATTCTCACAATGTTGTATTTAATGTTTGATGCACTGAACATATTTCCCTATTCATAATTTCACTTTTCCATCATTGTCTGGAGGGTCGGGCGTTTATTTGGAAACATTCTAAAAACATCACAAAAAAGAGAAAAAGAAAATTAACTGATTTAATAGTGTATTTCCTTCGCCCATTCTTCAAGCATTATCTTTTTTTTTTTTTTACGTTGTGTATTAATGTGATACAAAACAGATTGTTTCTGGTTGATTGCTTGCATCCGTGTGTTACAGTGAATCTCATTCTGAGAGAGCTATGCATGCCTTTCAAGCTACCGTTACCATTTTATTCACCTCTGACCGTCTGTGGTTTATCTCTTCAGAGGCGAGTGAGCTGTGCTTATCCGCCCTCTGTTCTGGGATATTTTCATTTTCATCTTTAATTGTAGGTCAGAGAGTCAGGGCCCTTTCCCCACGCCTTTATTTTCCGCAGGATATGTAAATAGGCTCCAGCCAGCTGCACTGGAGGGACCTCCTTCCCCTTCAGGGTGACTTGTGCAGCAGATGCATTGCCAATCCTCTTATTGTACAGATATTGATTCCACCTCCCCATAATGAACTGTAACAACAACTCTATTACTTGCAGCTCCCTGATTGGCTGAGGATAATATGGAATTAGCTGGCGTGCATCGAAGCTGTCAGTATCGATTTCCCTACACAGATTACTTGTTACAAAAGAAAAGAGCTGTCTGCACCATAATTGAACAAGTTAACTCCTTGTCTCATAAAATATAAGTCCATATTGATTGTCTACTGTAGTATGCAGAACTGGGAAACTTGCAGTGGTATTTAATCGCTATGGTGCTGGGAGACCTTTTTTTTTTTTTTTTTTTAATGCAAATGACAGTTTAAGTTTATACGAGAGAGCTTCGGGCTCTCAAGCAAACAAAAGCAGCCTCGTCTTGCATCTGTTATAGTTCTCAAAGTTTCTCAGTTGGTGGGGAATCCTTTTTCATATGGCCCTTCTATTATGCACCATTATATTGTTCTCCATGCATAACCATTTAAAAAAAAAGTACAAAAAAAAAATATTAAATTTAATGTAAGCAACATTTAGTGCTGGTGAGAGGTAGCGGAACAGCAGCACTGGGAGCAGAATTAATCTCTTCATCCACATACAAGATGCACCAAGAATGGTGGTAAAAAAAAAAAAATCAGCTTTTCACATTGCCCTGCCAGTAGGCTTCAGTCCTGTATTTTGAAGACTAATTTTAATGATGAAAAGTTTAGCTGTGTTCCCGTTTTCATTTAACCTATAACCATTCCATTGCAACTGTCGACTAGGGCACTCGTTCCCAACCCAGTCTTAAGGGCAAACCTAGTGAGTCTGGTTTTCAGGATATCTACAACATGCATGCACTGCATCCATTGTATATAAATAAATCTCTCTCTTGCATATTCATTGTGTCCTGAGTTGAGAACCACTAAACTAGGGAGTGGTGATGTGAATGGAAATGTTTTCCATTTCATTTTTTTGTTTGCTTTTGTGACTTTTAAATTTGTTGGGTTTTTTTTTTTTTGTTTGTTTGTTTGTTTGTCTCATGGGCATTTTTATAATATGCATTAAATAACTGTCTCAACAGTAAGGCAAAAAAAAGTCTTAAAGCATAAAAATGAGCGTATCTGCATGCAAATTCATGCAAACAGCTCATTAATATTAATATACATTAGTACAAATGATTTGTGTTAACCTGTCCAGTAATACTAAAATGTAGCTACACTCTAGGATCTCCACCCTGACCACACCCCCCTAATAAACAATAAATCAACCAACCCTTTCTTCCATCTCCAGAGTGTAGAAGAGAAGAGATTCTCTCCAGGCTGAGAGCCCCCCCTTTCTGGGCCATTTACCCCTTTGCTTCGGTTCTCTCACCCCAAATGTCTCACATGGTTGAGCACCCCCACCCTCGCCTAATACTTTGAGGGTCTTCTTTTACACCATTGGGGAAAGAAAGTGCCCGGCTCCATCCTGCCTTCCTGGTGCCTAATAACCTTATGTGCTCCTTTACCCTGCACATGAGGCTTGGAGGATTTAGCTTGGAGGGGGGCCTTTTCTGGAGGGGAACTAGAGGTGAGAGGATCAGCTCAAAGCGGGATTCACTCTGGAGGGGAGGGTGAGGTGGAGAATCTCCTTAGAGAGGTCTTTGATCCTAATTTGGTAGGGTTAGATTCTATTTTAATGCCAGATTCACTAAAAGCTTTTGGTGAATCAGGCATTTAAAATCATATTTAATGCTGCATAGAAAAATAGGATCCCTGCTATGTTTTGAGTACTCTGATCTTATATAGACACCTGTATTTTTTTTTTTTTTTAGTATTTATTTGCATTTGTACATAATCTTGTGTCCTGGGGAGGCATGCGCCAGCACCTGGCTGGCACATGGGACATACTGCTGCTCGAAACAAAAAATATTGGAGGAGTTAGGGTGGGTTAGGGGACCTTAATTGGAGTGGACTAGGAGAGAATTGGGAAAGGCCTACTCACGACACTTTGCACACGTGAGACGGCATTGGCCCACTCATGTGTGCACTGATATTAAAATTGGGTGCACATGTATGTATAGGAATCTTATTTTAAAACATGCACGTGGTGATGCACACATTATAAAATCGGCGCATCCATGTGCGTGCACCGGGAACCGTGCACGTCTTTGAAAATCTACCCCTTATTTATTTATTTACTGATTTTATATACCGTCATTCAATGAGCCATCATAACGGTTTACAACAGTAAAAATTACAACAAAATAAATACAATAAAATACATAAAATTACAATGGCACATTCCACTGAATACATATCTTCAGGTAACATGTTCCACAGCTCAGGAGCAGCAATGGAAAAAGAACATTCACAAGTTTCTCCAAGCTGAGCACATTTCATAGAAGGAACATACAGAAGCTGCGCTGAGCAGATTGTAATCGCCTAGTTGGATAATTTATTGTCAGCATAGTGTTCAACTAAGGAAAGAAATAAAGTCACAACCATAAGTAAATCAACAGTGATTCTTGTGTGAGGGAGTTTGAGGAGGCCTTTATTCCTAGATCGTAAGTTCCGTTGTGGATTGTGTGTTACGATGGATTTGCTTAGCCAGCTGCTTTTGTTGTCCTATGATTATTTTATGCAGGGTTGTCAGTACTTTGTATTCTATTTGGTATTTTATTGGGAGCCAGTGTAACGAGATGACTATGATAATAATTGTACAATCTGGGGATGACCTTTTTGCTGAAAGTGGTCTTGTAGGGCACTTTATAGTTTGGCACTAGGAGCTGCAACAAACTCCTGAGACCAAAAGCTCTCAAAGACCTGCAGGGGCTGATCATCTCACCGATAGTTCTTGTCACCACTTTGCATGCTGCCTGCCTCTTTCCCTATGTCAGTGCTACCAAACACCACCCCATTTCCTCCATTGTGGGCTGTCACTTCTTAGATTTAGCTGGGGATTGCTGCTGTTGGCCTGCCACCTGACTGGTAGAAGGAGCCAAAGTCTTGGAAGCAGCCTTAGGGAACACTTATCCCCTTTTCAAATACAAGTGTCCTCTGTCTGGCAGAAGAGGAACTCTTACTACTGCTACTCCCATCCCCAGGTGCGTATGGAAGGGGATGCTGCTCCTTCAGGTGATGCTCCATCCCAGAATTACTTAAATGGCCTAGTTGCTTCCCTTGGCTGATGTCCTCTGTACAATAGTTACATTGCCCAAAATGTGAGTCCTCTCCGATTTGAAAATGGCTCAAGATCCCAGATTTCTTTCATGATCTCTTACCTTTGTCTGCATCCTTGGGGGTGGATGATGCTGCTAGCAGTGAAGTGGTGGAGGACAGATGGAGCCTGAAGAACTGAAGCAGAGGATTCACTCATCCTCGCTTCCTGTACTGTCAGTATGGCGTGTTCTCCTTCACCAACATCAGCTCCTGCCTCTCTCTCTCCTCTGTCAGTGAAGTGGAAGCTAGCACGGCACTGACTAAACCTCCTAACACTGGGTCTTTAGTTAATGCCTCTCTCATCTCTGCTTCAGGAAATCATTTGAAGGGAGATTCTTCAAGCTCTGATTCAGAAGAGGATGACAAAACTGCTTCTATGGTCCCTGCTGCACTAAGGGATTGCACTGCTGGTGCTTTATGTTTCAGCACTTGTACTTCTATTTCTAAAGGCACTGGTGCTTGTACTCTGTGTCTGTTGCTACCAGTGCTTTCCCTTTTCCTCTCCTCTGGCACAACAGGATCTGGCTGAAACACGTCCCTCACCAAATCTCAGTTTCTTATTGCTTGACATGCCTGCCTCTCCTGCTGACATTTTGGATTTGAAAAAGTCCCTCTTTATTTTAGTTGAGGGACTCACTGTTGGCCAACTAGCAAATCCTCCACCAACAACTGTGGGCTTCCCATGTCCTTTGCCTGTCATGATGGAATTTTTTATCTGCTGCTCTGCCGGAAGAAAGATGATTTAAATTAATCTTTATTTGTGAAAATGAGGTAGATGAATGTGTGACTACAGTGATCCTTCTGTGTGTAACATTGAACACCACACAGAAAGAATACACTACAGTAGAACCATTTTATTATTTTGCTCTGCTGATTAACGCAGTGCACACATACAGAAAAAAAATATAATGATCTAATATGTATGGGAGTACTGGTAGAACACAGTGCACTACTAAATGCAGCAACAAATAAATGCACAAAGTAGCTGAGTGTACCTGTGATGGTGACTGGCACAGACTGCGCTCTTTGTGGATGCACTGACTTACACACACAGATCAGGCCCAGAGAATTAAAACAGCCTCTCTGTCTTGGATACTGTGGCACAGCTAAGGTACTGGTACTACAGTGGGTAGTTAACACAGCAGCAGGTTTAAAATTTAATTATGGAACAGACTACCCTTTCTCTAGGTCAGTGGCAGTGACAGTGAGATTTAAAAAAAATAAAAATAAAAACAAAAACCTGTGCCAATTAACACAGCGTGACAGCAGCTAAAAGGATTAGAAAAGATGGTATGTTTCTAATGTTGAAGAAAGGCACCGTTGCTACAGAAGATTACATTAAAATACAGAATTCCCACACAACACCAAAGCACCATGTATCCTCAACAAGTGAGAGATCCAAATGCAACTGTAACCGTCTGGGAATACTATAAGAAGGATAGAAAGATCAGTGATTCACTGATTTACAAAGATGCTTCCCTCTCAGACATTCCCTTGCTTTGTCAGTCTGGTTTCCTTGATGACAGATCTCAGGTTCTCCTCTGACCTCACACATGAGTCATAGGCATCAGGGCTGGTTGCTATGGAAATTCCCACATGACCAGCTCAGCTTCAGGCCCTTTCTTTTCAATGCAGCCAATGCTTTTCAATGGGAAAGCAAACTAATTGAAGGAATAACATATGTTTCATTCGTGGGGCTTGCTAATACTTTTTGGGGAGGGGCAAACAAATAAAAAAAATACTGCACATTCATCGCAGTTTGACCATTCTTTTTAAATGAATGCACATCCCTATTTTTAGCAAATTTGATGTGGTGGATCATGCGATCCTGATTAAGAGGAATTGTTCTTTTCGTTTAGGGGAAAGGTGATTGACTGACTTTTGAGTTAAGAGATCATAGATAGTCCAGGTGGGGGAGGTTTACACTGAACCAGAGAAGGGAAGAAAGGAAGTCTCTCTCAGGACTCTTGCTTGTCACCACTATTATTTAATAACTTTAGGAAACCTTTGTCAGAGCGTTTTTAGGAACTTGGAATCACGGAACATATTTAGGCCAGTGATATCCATTTCCTGATTGCAATTTAGAATAACATCGTAACATAGTGAATGATGGCAGACAAAGCCCAAGATGGTCCATCCAGTCTGCCTAGAAAGTTTTTTAGGATTGTAGCAACTGCTGCTCCATGCAGGCTTCACCCAAGAAAATATGTAAATTTTACGTGCAATAGAAAAGTTATCCCATTTCCATTCTCTAGCCAGCAGAGATCCTCTGTGTTTTTCCCACACCCTTTTGAATTCCATTACCATTGTCTTCACCACCTCTTCTAGGAGGATATTCCATGCATCCACTACCCTTTCCTTGAGAAAATATTTCCTGACATTATGCTTCAGTCTTTCCCCTTGGAGTTTTATAACGTGACCCATGGTTTTACAACTTCCTTTTCATCGAGAAAGATTTGATTTTTGTGCATTAATTCCTTTCACTTATTTGAAAGTCTATATCATATCTGCCCTGTCTCTTCTCTCCTCCAGGGTATATATATTAAGATCCTTCAGTCTCATCTCATAGGGTTTTCCATGCAGACCCCACACCATTTTGGTTGTCCTTCTTGGACCACTTTCATTCTATCCTTATCCGTTTTGAGATGAGGTCTCCAGAACTGCATATAATATTCCAGGTGAGATTTCACCAAGGATTTGTACAGTAGTATTATCACCTCCTTTTTTGCAGCTGGTTATACCTCTTTCGATGCAGCCTAGCATCCCTCTAGCCTTAGCAACTGCCTTGTCACATTGCTTCACCATTTTCTGATCATTAGACCCTTTCATCCTGAGATAGTACACATGCAAATAAATAAATAAATAAGTAAATAAATAAATAAATGTCTCCCCACACCAATATATACAATTCCTTCAGATTGCTGTGCCCCAAATGCATGACTCCATACTTTGTGATGTTGAAGCTCAACTGCCAAGCATTCAACCATTTCTTGAGCTTTTCTAGGTCACTTCTCATTGGATGCAGCAGTATGTTTTCTAAATATTTCTTAATTAGTATTGCTGGATGGATGCAAGAAATCAGACTGATTTTGAGTAGATCAAAGAAAAATTTGGGAGAGGGGAGATTGAGAACCCATTATTGATGTTGGTGCAACCTATATTAGAAGGGCATGTGTAAGATATAGTGGCTAAGGTGATGGATCTGGATTTATTCTTTTCATATTCTCCTTTTGACATATCTACCCCACTTTTGCGGGGTAGATATGTCAAAAGGAGAATATGCAGTTGAAACTAGTGTAACAACTACATCCATTTTTTGATGTACTGGCCCTGAAATTTGTAGTGTTGTCATTGGTCATGGGGGTTTTAGACTACAGTAATATTTTATTGGTAGGGTTGCCAGTCTGTCTTATCAAGAAGTTACAGCTAATCCAGACTAGTGCTGCTTAATTGGTATATGGAAAGTCCAGACATTGTTTAAATAAATAAATAAAATAATGCATGCAGGTATAGTCTGTAAGTGGGGGGTTTTTTTCCCCACAGACTTTAGAACATAAGAACATAAGAAATTGCCATGCTGGGTCAGACCAAGGGTCCATCAAGCCCAGCATCCTGTTTCCAACAGAGGCCAAAACCAGGCCACAAGAACCTGACAATTACCCAAACATTAAGAAAATCCCATGCTACTGATGCAATTAATAGCAGTGGCTATTCCCTAAGTAAAATTGATTAATAGCCATTAATGGACTTTTCCTCCAAGAACTTATCCAAACCTTTTTTGAACCCAGCTACACTAACTGCACTAACCACATCCTCTGGCAACAAATTTGCTCCAGTTCTTAAAGGAAAAGCTTAAGCATAATTTTTCTTATAAAAATTGCCTAGGAAAAAGTAGAGATTTACAGCCTGTGGCACCATGTGTAGTCTTAGAGTAGCCAGAGAACAGATTCAGGCTGGACTGTGGCAGACATCTTGCTTAAACTTATTTATTAGTGACAAGAAAACAAAGACAAGCAGCTCTACTATTATTTGCAGTTCAATAACTCAAATAGAATATTACAGTTCAGCTGTGCTTTCTTTCTCTAGGCTTCCTTCTTTCCCCTGGGTCCTCCTGTTCAAGCGTGGGCCTGGCTGGTTATACCCCTTCCCAGGGACCTTCACTTGTGCCAGGACTCCCCGCTGTCTTAGGCTTAAGGTGGACTGGGCCAGATCTCTGGATGCAGTCCTTAAAGATTTTGGGGGGTTTTCACTTGTATACTCCTTCACCTATCCTCCTCCTTAGTTCAAGCTTCTTAGGTTGTGCACTTTTATTAGGATATACTCCTAAGAAACCCCTGTTCCTCTCTTCCATCCCAGTCCTGTGCTGGGGCTGTTTAACCCATCTAAAGTTTCCCCTCTCCATCCCATTTGGGAAACCGCTCCAGAATTCATGGGCTGCCCACTGTTCCTTGTCTGTCCCAGTAAGTTTCTTTACTATGTTTACCGGGTATCTGGAATACTCCAATTCAGTTTGACAACAGTGCCATTGGTTCTCGGTGATAATCTATCTGGCATGGCTCGATTGTCCATAAGCTGACCCCACAGGTTTTTAAACTGGGGACAATCATGCCCTAAACCCACCAGATAGGAGAGCTTGGGAAGTATTCCCACATTCTTAATGGTTTGCTTCACAGGAATCCACAGGATAATCCAGATAGTTTGGTACTGCTGCTTGTCTCCATGAACACAGGTGAGTGTTGCCTTCCTTTTGCAAATAATCTATCCTCTCTGGGCTATATCTTTACATATGGGGGGGTCTTTTCACATCCTGAATCCACTACAGGCTGGTTGGGCACCTCATTTGTATCCACTGAAATTACAAAGTCTGAAATTTCTCCATGTTGCCCATCTACCAAGTTACAGCTTTGCATTTTTGCAAAAGTATTTGCCCATTCTTGCTTCCACTCTTCATTCTCCCATTGAGGACAGTTCTTTCACATCACAATGGAAGCACGCCTGTGCGATTTGTTCCATTTTGATTTCAACAATGCCTTCAAAAGCTTTTCCACTCCCCTTCATTCGGATGGCTGTCTTTTCTCTTCACTGCTCTGCTAACCCATCATATGTCCTCCAGCCACAGATAATCCTCATCAGCGTGGCTGTCTATCTAACAGGAGGAACATGGCCATGGTGCTTGTTCAGTTTTAAGTTTATTCCTTCCTACCAAGGGTTCTTTATTGTTATACTGGAAACAACTGCAGACCTCAGTTTTGTGGCTTCATTGGAGGGATTTGATGGAGGAGTTTTTTCTACCCCTGTTCAAGGAACTGTTTCTGATATTTCTCTGAAACAGACTTTGTCATTGATATTTGGAGGGGATTCGGCCGCCAATAACACCTCACTGAGCCAAAGTGGCATGGATACCAGGTTATGTTTGGCTCCCAAGGTAACTTTAATTAAACCCCCAGTTATTACATTAGATGCTGTCTGGAATGCTTTAGTATCGCTATTTCCTCATTAACAAAAGTTTCTTTGTTTCTGCTACTGACAAATTGGCTTTTTCACACTGGGAGAAAATTGAAGTTCTGGAGTCACGAGTAGCTACAGTTGAGAAAGTACAAAATGGTTTGGTTCAATCTGATTTAATCTATTCCAAGAAACTAGAGAATATTGAAAATTCTATGAGCAGTTTGGATTTTCAAGTTCTTAATTTTCCAATTACCAAATTGATTTCATCTCTGGAACTTTTTAAGAACTATATTCACAAGTTCTAAAGATTCCCAAGGAGGCGATGCCTGTTATTACTAAAGCATATTATTTGCCACCGCAGATTACTGGCACTTGTTAAGATCAGCAAAAAGATTCATCATTGAATTTAATGGATCTTCTTGAATTATCACAAGAGTCCTTTATATGTAAAAGGGGAAATTTATTGGTCTCTTTTGCTTTTCTTAATAATAGAAATACTGTTTAGATTTTTCTAGCAAAATAGGTTATTGCCATATTTTGGTCAGAAGATAAGGATATTTCCTGATATAATTAGGATAACCCAAGATCGCAGGAATAAATTTCTGTCTATGCAATCTGAAGCTTTGTCATTAGGTGCTCAGTTCACATTAAGATATCCATGTAAATGTAATGTGGAACATCTTAACGTTAATTATGAGTATTTCAAACCTTCCCAACTTAGATTTTTTCTTAGATTCACATGCCCAAGAAGCTCCTTAAGATGGTCAGGCAATTTGGAAATGATGATGATGTCTTGAAATGCTTCTCTGTTTCTTTTTTTTCATTATTTCGATGTTAATTGCTCTAATTCCCTCTTGGATCTCCCTTTTATCTTATAGCTATTTAGAGAAATGTGCTGAAATATTATTTTCATTTTCCTTGTGCTAATATGATGTCCAATAATGTATATGATTTGGAACATTTTTTTTTCTGATACAAGTATTCTTGTGTTTCATTTTGTAAAATTCATAAATAAAAAAAAAAATCTACCAATGCAAATTATTAGGTTTTGCAGTAAAAGAAAGCAATCCAGATATTTTCTTGTCTTGTGCAGTGACATTTTAGAATATTGATAATTGCTTCCTGCCTTCTAGAATTGTTTTTGACATTGACAAATACCGTACAACTGAGGAAATATCCAGCCTTGGAGACATCATCCATACAATGTAGTATATTTATGCCTTTCTTCTGCATATATGCAAATCTGTTATAGATTTCAGATTAATAGTATTTGGAGTTGGGCAAATTTTGAGATTTTGAAACTAAACCAATTTCCTACATGACTAAAAGAATTTAGCTAGCATTCACAGGTAAAAGGCCAAGTAGACCCACTGACAGAGTGTACATATCCCTTTACATTCCTCAGTCTCCCACCAAGGCATTTCTAAATGGAATCGATGGTTCAGCTCCAACAACACACAACACCTATACTTTTTGTAATGCTTACAGAGGAAATTCAAGGCCTTGTGAATATGCATTTCAAAGCTCAAAATATCCATAAAAAACATAACATAAGAACACAAGAAGAATTGCCATACTGTGTCCAAGCGAGGGTCTTCAAGCCCAGTATCCTGTTTCCCACAATGGCAAATCCAGATCACAAATACCAAGCAGGATCCCAAAAGGTTGATAGATTCCATGCTGCAAGTGCCCAAGGATAAGTAGAGGCTTTCCCCAAGTCTATCTGGTTAATAACAGTTTATGTACTTCTCTAGCAACTTGTCCAAACTTTTTTTAAACCCAGCTATACTGCCATGCTTTCCCATTTTCTATGGAGAAGGAAGCGGACATGAATTGTAATAGCTCGACTGGTGGGTAACTGGTGCATGGAAGGCCTTGGGTTGCCAGCTTGCGAGGAATATAATATGGCTTGTCTCTTACATCATATACGAGATTATCTCTTTACAACCTCCTACTTTACTCCTTTGGAGACAGAGACTGAATTATTTAAGCTGCTCAGTCCAGTCTTTGTACTCCACACTCGTCGGGTCCTACTTCCCCCATCACTGCGTAGCAATACTCTTGTCACAGCCCTGTGCAAGGCTTGGACTTACACTTGTGCTCGCTTACAGCAAGATCCAAGGACCTCCGTCTATTTTCCCCTTGTAGGAAATGCAGATTTTCCCCCAGGTCTCCAAATTTCGATATTCCATCAATGGGCTCAGCTAGGTATAATATTCGTATCCCACCTCCTCAACTCTCAGGGAATGGTTGTGTTACCTTCCAGGACTTGCAAACACAATACGGACTTTGTCCAAAAACATTGTTTGCTTATCTCCAAGTGCGGCACTATATTTGCACACTACAGACAACTCATCTTAGTGAGCCCTTTGCAGATCAGCTTTAGGACCTTGTACTGGCTGAATGAAGGGAGAAACTGGGGATTTCACATTTGCAGAAGGCCTTATATCAGATAACACAGGGAGTTGACTGTCTCCTGACAAGTGCTGGCTGGTTGGCAGACTTACCTACTCTGGCAGAGATTTTGTTTTCAGGATCAATCAAACGAATACCCGAGTTAACAGCTGATGCTAATTTAAGGGAAATGCAATTTACAATTCTTTATCGGGCCTATCTTTCACCAGTTTGGTTGTACAGAGTGGGGATCTTAGAATGAGACCTGAGGGAAATTTCGGACAGATAAGGACACATTGGGATAGTTTCTGGACCTGTAGGCCCATCCAGATCTTTTGGGAGAAGATTTGCAACTACTTATCTTTTCTCATTGGACAGACGGTGGTTTTTACAACAAAGGGAATGCTCTTTGATGTAGCTTCTTCCTTTCAAATCCAGGGTGGGGGGGGGGGGGGGGTGACAGGTGTCTTCTGGTGTGAAAAGCATGTTTGGTCGCTAAATAGGCTATGGGGAAGATTTTAAAAACATACGCGCGCGCGTACTTTTGTTCACGCACCAGGTGCGAACAAAAGTTCGCTGGATTTTATAAGATACGCGCGTAGCCTCCCCTCCTGGGCCTGGTTAGATATATACTTTCCTAGGGGTCTCCTCCCAGACAAGAATTCCCTGTTGTCTGATGCTTAAGTTGTATTAGGCCAGATCTCTGGATCTGGTCCCTTAAAGTATTCTGTGATTTTCTTTTGTAAGTAGTGGATGCATGGAACAGCCTCCCAGTGGGGGAAGGGGGACAAAAATAGTATTTGAATTCAAGAAAGCATGAAATAAAGACAGAGGATCTCTTAGGGAGTTGTAAAGTTAGATTAGTTGGACAGATTGGCAAACTAGATAGGCTATATAATCTTTTTCTTGTCATATTTGTTTTTCTTCTGTGTTTTTAAGAATGATTGTTAATCTAACACTCAGGACCCCTTCAATGTCTTATTATCAAGTTTTGTAATATTCAACATAGCCACTAAAATTAAGGATGTTGTTATCTAAAACATCTGATATCCCTATGATCATTTATGTTCAGTTTTCAAGCATGGTCACACCAAATATGTAACTACAATGGTTTCTTGAAACCTCAATGCAACCATCCCACCACCATTAAGGGGTGGATTTATCAAAATGCGGTAAGTACCGCATGCGATAGAAAAAGGGATGTGTTTTATGCTAATATAGCATTTATTACCTGTGCAAAGAGCTAAGTTAGTGCAAATTGCGATACCATTTCAGATTCTGCAATAAGTGCCAGACCATTTTTAATATGAGAGAGTGAGAGAGAGAGAGAGAGAGAGAGAGAGAGAGAGAGAGAGAGAGAGAGAGAGAGAGAGACTGGCCATAATATCATGGCCCATAGGCAGGTATTTGTATCCCTATGGTAGGGCCACCTAATAACTCGAGGTGGGGATTAGGTAAGAGTGTAGGGGGTTAGGGGCCACTTTGATATTCTACGTGACACCTACGAACAGAACAGTGGTCTCTTGTCAAGCTAGGTTGAGAGAACATTGCCCAAATCTCATCTTGGAGTGAGTTTCCTCACTCCGAAGGCCAGCAAATCTTCACAAGAGAGCACTGTTCTGTTCGTAGGTATCACATAGAATGTCAAGGTGGCCCCTAACCCCCTACACTCGTACCTAATCCCCACCTCGAGTTACTAGGTGGCCCTACCATAGGGATACACATACCTACCTATGGGCCATGATATTATGGTCTCTCTCTCGCTCTCTCTCTCTCCCTCTCTCCCTAAGGCTCTGAACCTGTCAATTCAGCTGAAATCAGACTTATGGGAGACATTGCAAATGGGGATGAAACCTTACCGCACGGTTACGGCAGCTATCGAAAGAGGTATAGTTAAAATTGGCGTTACGACTGTGCAATAGCTCTTCGCAGACAGGCTAACCCAGCCCACTCTCTGCCCCTAACTCCTCCTATTTTCGGAATTTGCATCGCACCATACAAAATGGTGCGATTGCATGCGATAAGCCCTTAAAGCATGCGAAAACGCCTTATTGCATTTTGAAAAATGACCCCCTAAGGTTGTAACCACTAATCTGTGCAGGTTACCTCACTGCCTTTTTGGTTATACCACTGCTGTTCAGGGTGGCAACTACTGCCCCAGTGCTTTTCTACTATGCTGGATAGTTCAGTATACAAGATTAAGAACATAAGAACATAAGAAAATGCCATACTGGGTCAGACCAAGGGTCCATCAAGCCCAGCATCCTGTTTCCAACAGTGGCCAATCCAGGCCATAAGAACCTGGCAAGTACCCAAAAACTAAGTCTATTCCATGTTACCATTGCTAATGGCAGTGGCTATTCTCTAAGTGAACTTAATAGCAGGTAATGGACTTCTCCTCCAAGAACTTATCCAATCCTTTTTTAAACAAAGCTACACTAAGGAGCAGATTTTAAAAGCCTATGCACGTAAATCCAGGTGGATTTACGTGCGTAGGGGGGGTTACACATGCCGGGCCTATTTTCAACAGGCCCGGCAGTGTGCATAAAGCCCTGGGACACGTGCAACTCTCGGGGTTTAAAAAAATGGGCATTCTGGGGGCAGGGAGGGGCGATCTGGGGGCGTGGCCAGAGGCCTCTCCATGGTCACTGGGCCTGGGGATTGCACGCCGGAACTCGGCTGGCACAGAGGCAGGTGTAACTTCTGGCTTAAAGGTATGGGGCATTTTTTTTTCGGGCTGAGGGTGGGACAGGTAGGGGAAGAGAGGGGAAGGTGGGAAGGCCGAAGGAAAGTTCCCTCTGAGGCCACTCCGATTTCAGAGTGGCCTCGGAGGGAACGGGGAAAGCCATCGGGGCTCCCCTGGGGCTTGGCACGCGCAAGGTGCACTAGTGTACACCCCCTTGCGCGCGCTGAATCCGGATTTTATAACAAGCGCGCAGCTGCGCGTGCATGTTATAAAATTGGGCATACATTTGTGCACGTGGGTAGCGCGCACAAATCTAGGCCACGCAAGTAGGTTTTAAAATCTGCCCCTAACTGCACTAATCACATCCTCTGGCAACAAATTTCAGAGTTTAATTGCATTGAGTGAAAAAGAACTTTCTCCAATTAGTTTTAAATATGCCACATGCTAACTTCATGGAGTGCCCCCTAGTTTTTCTGTTATCCAAAAGAGCAAATAACTGATTCACATTGGGGCAGATTTTCAAATCCCTACACATGCTGGGCATATTTTCAAAAGGTCCAGTGGCGTGCGTAAAGCCCCAGGACACGTGTAAGTCCCGGGGCTTGAAAAAAGGGATGGGTCATGGACGGGGCATGGGCAGGGTGGGGCAGTCTGGGGGCAGGGCGGGGGTGGGGCCTCCAGACACAGCGGCCATTTGGCGCTGTGCCTGAGATCGTGGGCTGGCCATTGGCCGGCGCGCGCAAAATACGCCTGCCCAGAGGCAGGCGCAACTTATAAAATAAAGGTTAGGCGGGGGTTTTAGGTAGGGCTGGGAGGCGGGTTATGTAGGGGAAGTGAAGGGAAGGTGGGGGGTGGAAGGAAAGTTCCCTTCGAGGCCGCTCTGATTTCGGAGTGGTCTCGGAGGGAACGGGGAAAGCCATCGGGGCTCCCCTAGGGCACGCATGTTATAAAATAGGGCGTACGTCTTAAAATCCGGCCCATTAACCCGTTCTAGACCTCTCATGATTTTAAACACCTCTATCATATCCCCCCTCAGCCGTCTCTTCTCCAAGCTGAAAAGTCCTAAACTCTTTAGTCTTTCCTCATAGGGGAGCCGTTCCATTCCCTTTATCATTTTGGTAGCCCTTCTCTGTACCTTCTCCATCGCAATTATATCTTTTTTGAGATGCGGCGACCAGAATTGTACACAGTATTCAAGGTGCGGTCTCACCATGGAGCGATACAGAGGCATTATGACATTTTCTGTTTTATTCACTATTCCCTTTCTAATAATTCCCAACATTCTGTTTGCTTTTTTGACTGCCGCAGCACACTGAACCGACGATTTCAATGTGTTATCCACTATGACACCTAGATCTCTTTCTTAGGTCGTAGCTCCTAATATAGAAGCTAACATTGTGTAACTATAGCATAGGTTATTTTTCCTTATATGCATCACCTTGCACTTATCCACATTAAATTTCCTCTGCCATTTGGATGCCCAATTTTCCAGTCTCAGAATGTTTTCCTGCAATTTATCTCAATCTGCTTGTGATTTAACTACTCTGATCAATTTTGTATCATCTGCAAATTTACCTTAAGTATGGGTCCCAATACAGATCCCTGACGCACTTCACTGCCCACTCCCTTCCACTGAGAGAATTGTCCATTTAATCCTACTCTCTGTTTCTTGTCTTTTAGCCAGTTTGTAATCCTCGAAAGGACATCGCCACCTATCCCATGACTTTTTACTTTTCCTAGAAGCCTCTCATGAGGAACTTTGTCAAACGCCTTCTAAAAATCCAAATATATTACATCTACTGGTTCACCTTTATCAACATGTCTATTAACTCCTTCAAAGAAGTGAAGCAGATTTGTGAGGCAAGACTTGCCTTGGATAAAGCCATGCTGACTTTGTTCCATTAATCCATGTCTTTCTATATGTTCTGTGATTTTGATATTTAGAACACTTTCCACTATTTTTCATGGCACTGATGTCAGGCTAATTGGTCTGTAGTTTCTTGAATCGCCCCTGGAGCCTTTTTTAAATATTGGGGTTACATTAGCCACCCTCCAGTCTTCAGGTACAATGGATGATTTTAATGATAGGTTACAAATTTTTACTAATAGGTCTGAAATTTCATTTTTTAGTTCCTTCAGAACCCTGGGGAGTATACTATCCGGTCCAGGTGATTTACTACTCTTCAGTTTGTCAATCAGGTCTACCACATCTTCTAGGTTCACCGTGATTTGGTTCAGCCCATCTGAATCATTAACCATGAAAACCTTCTCTGATACGGGTATCTCCCCAGCATCCTCTTCAGTAAACACTGAAGCAAAAAAAAATAATTTAATCTTTCCGCGATGGCCTTATCTTCTCTAATTGCCCCTTTTACCCCCTCGATCATCTAACGGTCAAATTGACTTCCTCGCAGGCTTTCTGCTTCGTATATATTTTAAAAGGTTTTTACTGTGAGTTTTTGCCTCTACAGCCAACTTCTTTTCAAATCTTAACCTGTCTTATCAATGTCTTACATTTAACTTGCCAATGCTTATGCATTATCCTATTTTCTTCTGTTGGATCCTTCTTCCAATTTTTGAATGAAGATCTTTTGGCTAAAATAGCTTCTTTCACCTCCCCTTTTAACCATGCCGATAATCGTTTTGCCTTCTTTCCACCTTTCTTAATGTGTGGAATACATCTGGACTGTGCTTCTAGAATGGTATTTTTTAACAATGACCACGCCTCTTGGACATTTTTTACTTTTGTAGCTGCTCCTTTCAGTTTTTTCTATTTTTCTCATTTTATCAAAGTTTCCCTTCTGAAAGTTTAGCACGAGAGCCCTGGATTTGCTTACTGTCCCACTTCCAGTCATTAATTCAAATTTGATCATATTATGATCACTCTTGCCAAGCGGCCCCACCACCGTTACCTCTGTCACCAAATCCTGTGCTCCACTGAGAATTAGATCTAAAATTGCTCCTTCTCTTGTCGGTTCCTGAACCAATTGCTCCATAAAACTGTCATTTATTCCATCCAGGAACTTTATCTCTCTAGCATGTCCCGATGATACATTTACCCAGTCAATATTGGGTAATTGAAATCTCCCATTATTACCACACTACCAATTTGGTTAGCTTCCCTAATTTCTCTTAGCATTTCACTGTGCATCTCACCATCTTGACCAGGTGGACAGTAGTATACTCCTATCACTATAGTCTTTCCCAACACACAAGGGATTTCTACCCATAAAGATTTGATTGTGCATTTAGTCTCATGGAGGATGTTTATCCTGTTGTACTGTATGCCATCCTGGGCACAAAGCACCACACCACCTCCCGGGTGCTCCTCTGTCATTGCAATATCATTTTGTACCCCGGTATAGCAATGTCCCATTGGTTGTCCTCCTTCCACCATGTCTCTGAGATGCTAATTAAGCCTATGCAATCATTCACTGCTATACATTCTAATTCTCCCATCTTACTTCTTAGACTTCTGACATTATCATACAAACATTTCAAAGTTTGTTTTTTGTTTGTGTTTTCATTCTGCTTATTAATTGATAGGGATAAGTTAGAATTTTTTAGCTCAGGTGAGTTTTTAGTTACAGGCACTTGGACTACTTTTCTTATTATTGGAACCTCACTGTCGGGATGCCCTAATTCTAATGCATTAGTCTAACTTCAGTTAGTCAGCCAGAGTGACTCACTGCTCTCTTGATTAACAAATGTTGGTACACATCCCGTGTGTATTAAAATACATGAATCTCACCAAACACATTAAAAAAATTATTCAGTGCAATTGGCATGTTTTAATGACACATGAGCCCTTTAGAATTCCACTTATGTTTTCTTATCCCAGAGGAACTAATATTAAACAACATATAGTACAAGCCGTGTTGCCTGAAAAATTACAGTCTCCCATCACAAAAGTTGGGCATGTACCATGCAAGAAATGTGATTTTTGCAATATTACAATCTCAGGATCAACTTGGAAGGATCCCAATAGTGGCACAGAGACACAACACTGATTGCAATTCAAATTTTGTAGTCTATGTGTTCAGCGCTGTCTGCTACCCTCTTTAACATATATATGCTACCCTTATGTCATCTGCTGGCAGGCCTAGGGATAATACATTACATTTACGCAGATGACATTCAATTAATTCTATCAATAGACGACACAATTGAAAAAACATTAAGTCTAGCTAACATGTACCTAGACATAATTAAACAACTACTAAACCAAATGGAACTGGTCATCAACACTGACAAAACTAAATTCCTTCACCTAGAGAGAAAACATACTGAAATCATTCAAACACCAATAACCCTAAGAAATAACCAAAAAATTGAGCTAGCCAAAAAAGTAAGGAATCTGGGAGTAATAATGGACCCAGAAATTAACCTGAAGCAACACATATCTATAAAAGTAAGAGAAGGCTACGCAAAACTTATGTTCCTCAGAAGATTGAAACCATTACTCACACCCGCCCACTTCAGAACAGTATTGCAAACACATCTTTTCCAGCACTGACTACTGTAATGTACTCTTACTAGGACTCCCAAGCACATCGATAAGACCACTCCAGATACTTCAAAATACTGCAGCCAGAATACTGATGGGAAAAAAGAGGAGGGACCATATAACCGAAACTCTAGCAGACTTACATTGGTTACCCATCGAATACAGGATAAAATACAAACATTGCAGGATGTTTATCCTGTTGTACTGTATGCCATTCTGGGCACAAAGCACCACACCACCTCCCAGGTGCTCCTCTGTCATTGCGATATAATTTGTACCCCGGTATAGTATGTACCATACACAAACTAATATATGATAAAGAAGCAGACTGGCTAAACACAGCCTTACGAGTACACGTTCCACAAAGAAACCTCCGTTCAGCAAACAAAGCACTACTAACAATCCCTTTAGTAAAGTCAGCAAAATTAACCCAAGTGAGAGAAAGGGCTTTATCATTGGCTGGGCCCATACTATGGAACACAATGCCTCCTGAACTCAGATTACAGAATAATCTCAAAACTTTTAAGAAAAATTTAAAAACATGGCTCTTTAAAAAAGCCTTCACTAAAGAGTGTGGAGGGTAGAGAATGAAAGTACAGAGTAATGCAGATGAGAATGAATTTACTCAATCCTACATTTAAGAAGTAATATCTCAAAGAGATAGTAACTCAATAATATACCTGGACTTGACCAACATTACTCAAATAATGATTTTATTTATGAAATTGTAACCAAACTTTATTGGTACCTGTTAGAATGTATGATATCCTAGATTTACTAACCTTAGTCTTTGTGCCTATTTGTAAACCGTTGTGATGGTATATAACTTAGCGACGGTATAGAAAAGTTTTTAAATAAATAAATAAATAATGTGTCCATGTCTTAATTTATGTATTGGATGCACATCCCGCAAAATTAAGACTCAGTTAATAGAACATTGGAGTTGTGTGACCACCAAGGACTTCAAAGTGCCCATAGTACCACATTGTATAGCTGCAGGACATTCTTTCAAGGATTTTAAATGGTCAATATTGGAGCATAACAAAGTTCTGGAATTCATTGCCAGAGGATGTGGTGATAGCTATTAGTATAGCTACATTTAAACAAAGTTTGGACAAGTTCCAGGAGGAAAAGTCCATAAACCATTATTAAGGTAGAGTTGCAGAAATCTACTGCTTATTCTTGGGATAAGCAGCATGGACTCTCTCTACCCCTTGGGCTCCTGCCAGGTATTTGTGACCTGTCTTGGCCACTGTTGGAAACAGGATACTGGGCTTGGTGGACCTTTGGTCTGACCCAGTATGGCAAGCCTTATGTTCTTATATAAGTCCTAAAACTCAAGATCTACAGATGTGTTCCTCATCAAGAGCAGAAGTAAAGTTATGTGGAAATCCAGACTATGCGCACTGCGGCTGACATTTTAAAATATGGAGTTACATGCATAAGTGTTGGCCCTGCCCTGGAACGCCCATGCACCAACCATGCCTCTTCCATTTTTCACCCCCTTATTTTTCATGCAGGCACGGGTACTTACGTATGTAATTTGCAGCTTTTAATGATCCATGTTACTCATGTGAGGCCCACAGTTTTGCGTGAGCAATGTTTTTAAAATTGATCTCTATGTTTCTCACTGACAGCCTGCTGCTCTACGCTTCTGAATGCGCCGTCTGCTCCAATTACAGCTTCTTTACAGACTCAATCCAAAATGTCAAACTAGGAAACAAAAGCCTAAGAAGTCATAAATCCCTTTGCATGCCTCTTTGCTTGATTTGAAGTGGGACTTCCAACGGATTATATTATGTGTAAAACTGAGTGTTTTGAGCCAAAATGGTCCTTGCAATTTTATTGACTGTTTATAGAGAAATGCTAGGTAAGCTTTTTATTTGGAAGCTCTTGAGTTAAAAAGGAAAAGAAAATTATGGTAATCTAAGTATAATTTTAATTGTACTTTGCTCTGATTTATTTTGTAGTGCAGAATATTGTTCTGATTTTGGGCAAAGGCAAATTTGCCAGAAGGAATAATATTTATAAGTCAAAAAATGCTGGGGACCGTGATACTTGTATAATTACTGATTCCAGGGAGAATTGTTCCTTGTATAAGGCTGAGGGAGAGAGTTCTTGTTACAATTCTCGGTCGCAAGGTGCCTGCCCCTACCTCCCAGCGCTGGGCCCAGGCCGCGGCCCTCCTCACCTCGGCCATGGCGGGCAGCTGCCTCCATGGTCCTGCTGCTTCCCGACTGCCCAGCTCAACCTGTGACAACCCTCCTCTCTCTCTTCCATGGCGGGGGAATGCCACCGCACTGGGAGGCATGGTTGGGAGGCATGCTCACCACCTGCCTCCCAACCACGGCAAAGGAACGCCATCATGCTGCCCATGCCGAAGTAGCCTTTCTCCTCGGCCCCCTGCTCCTAGGTGCATGCGCGCACCATCATCGGGGTTTTAAAGGGGCCACGGCAGGAATAGCTCCCCCAGCCCCTAGTGATGACGACAGTGGTCCTGAGTATACAGTCAGAGCTTGCCTTGGCAACAGGTCTCCTCGCTCTTGTCTACTTGAGCTCCAGAGTTGCTGTTCCTGTTCCTGCGTTCCTGTACCTGCATCCATCTCCTGTTCCTGCTCCGGATTCCCTGTTCCTGACCCAGCGCTCCAGTTCCTGCGCCGTTGTGCTTCTTCCCTTGGACGGACCTTAGCTCTTGACCCGGACTGCCTATGCCTTCTGCCGCCTGCCTCTGACCTCTATAATGGACCTGACCACGCATTCTGTCACCTGCCTCTGACCTCTGGACCGAACCTGACCACTTCTTTGGCTCCTGCCTCAGGCCCTCCCTTCCTGGTTGCCTCTGCCCTGTCTGGCCGTGTTCCCGGGATCATCCACGCAGAGGCCCACCTAAGATCAGCTGGCCCCGGCACCTAAGGGCTCAACCTGCGGGGAATGTGGGCTGGTAGTAGCGAAGTTCCAGCTGGTCTCTGCTTCCCGTCCAGCCTCACCACCCGATGGTGGGGACCTGTGGACCCTCGGCCCGAGGTTTCCCCCAAGGGTGGTGCCAACACCACCTCAGGCCAAGGGTCCTCGCTCGCAACAGTTCTTTGGGAGCGTATTAATGCCTAGTACTCCATTAGGACATGATCTGACAGTAGATTATGCCCTCGATCTTTTCTGTATAACAGAAAGCTGCCTTAATCATAATGATTTAGTGATTGCCCAACAGATTTGCTCACCAGGTTAAACATTTTACTTCAAAAGCCCAGGCAGGTAGGAAAGGAGAAGTTGTTATGATTTTCAAGATTCTATCACTAATCTAAGGATTTTCATTAATAAACCTGCAGGTGTGGAATGCCTGCTTTTTAGAAATAGACCTGTAGACTAAAGTAAATGTTCTGATGGTTTATAGAACTCCAGATGCGCCAATAATATTTCAAAGCGATAGTAACTCAATAATATACCTGGACTTGATCAACATTACTCAAATAATGATTTTATTTATGAAATTGTAATCGAACTTTATTGGCACCTGTTAGAATGTAAGATATCCTACATTTACTTACCTTAGTCTATGTGCCTATTTGTAAACCGTTGCGATGGTATATAACTTAGCAACGGTATAGAAAAGTTTTTAAATAAATAAATAAATATATCATTTAAGGGAACTAATTCATCTTATTACACATTTACAGATCTTTAGATCATATATGATAATTTTAGGAGACTTTATCCTCTGAATAGATGAAGATAATGCATCAGCTGCTGCAGAATCTATTTCTGCTTTAACCCTTTATAAGCTAACTCAGCAAATCTAAGTATTTGGATGTAGTCACTGACAACTGTTGTGGTATATGAGCCATGGCAGGCAGAGGGAGCAGATGCAGTCACTGTCTCTATGGTGGTATAAGGGGATATGGCATGCAAACAGAGTGGATGTAGTCAAACCCCTGTTACATAAAATGGTGCATAGCAGTCAGACCAAATGGATGCAGTCAGGCACCTATGGTGGTATATGGAGCAGACAAAATGGATAC
This sequence comes from Rhinatrema bivittatum, assembly GCF_901001135.1. NCBI lineage: Eukaryota > Metazoa > Chordata > Amphibia > Gymnophiona > Rhinatrematidae > Rhinatrema > Rhinatrema bivittatum. Next base: position 82,404,091 of record NC_042621.1, on the reverse strand, counting down.
AAAACAGATACAGTCACTGGCCTCTTTGGTGATATATGGGACATAGCAGTCAGAATGAGTAAATGCAGTATGGTCCTTATGGTGGTATATGGGGTATGGCAGGAAGACAGTGGATTCAGTCTCTGCCCACTGTGGTGGTATATGCAGCATGTAAGCATACAAAGTGGATGCAGTCACTTGCCCCTGTAGTGGTAAATGGAACATTGCAGGCAGACTAGATGTAGTCACTGGCCCCTGCGGTGATATATGGGGAATGGTTGGCAGGCAGAGTGGATGCAGACAGATCCCTGTGGTGGATATGGGTCATGGCAGTCAGAGTGAATGCATTCAGTCCCCTCTGGTGGTATATGGGGCATTGCAGGTAGAGTAGATGCAGTCATTGGCCCCTATGGTGGTCTATGGTATAAGGCATGCAGACAGAGTGAATGAAGTAAGGCCCTTGTGGTGGTTAATGGGGCTTGCAAGGTAGACATAGTGGATGAAGTCAAGCACCTGTGATGGTATATGGGGCATGGCAGACAGAATAGATGCAGTCACTGACTGATGTGGAGCTATATGGAGCAACAGAGGAGACATGTCTGAAGAAATGGAGAGAGTGAAAAGTGATTTAAGAAAGCTTGAAGTGTGCTCAAAGGTTTGGCAGCTGAGATTCAATGCCAAGAAGTGCAGTCATGAATTTGGAATGTGGTAATCCAAAACAGCTCTATGTAATGGGAGGGGGGGGGGGGGGGGGGGAGGGTGAAAGACTGATGTACACTGACTGGGAGAGGGACATTGGGCTAATAGTGTCTGCCAATCTGAAGCTGATGAAACAATGTCACAAGGCGATAGCTAAAGCTAGAAGAATGCTGGGCTGCATAGAGAGAGGAATATCCAGAAAGAAAAGGAGGAAATAATGCCCTTGTACACGTCCTTAGTGAGGCCTCACCTGGAGAATTGTGCTCAGTTCTGGAGCCCATATCTCAAACAGGACTGAGGCAGGATAGCGGCAATCCAGAGAACGGCAACCAAAATGGTATGGGGTTTGTATCATTTATTTATTTATTTATGGATTTTATATACCGGGAGTTCCTGTATACAATACATATCACTCCGGTTCACAGTTAAACGGTAATAACTACTGCCGTGTAGCAGTTTACATGGAACAAATCAGAAACTTGATCTAATAAGCATAAGCGAAACTAACTAGTTACAACTTTAAACATATAAGTAAGGCAATATAAATCTTAGCTAAATAGTGTAGAGAATAATACATTAGAACCAAAGGACCAGGGTTGTTATGGGTTGTTATATCAGTTTGTTCTTAGCTCTCTGGGAATGCTTGCAGGAAGAGCCAAGTCTTTAATTTCGCCTTAAAAGTGGTATGGCACGGCTCCAGGCGGAGGTCTGGTGGTAAGGAATTCCAGAGGGACGGGCCCGCGGTTGATATAGCGCGTCTTCTCAGTGAGGATTTTGCGGGCTGAGTAATCATTCTGTTTTGGTATGCACTTCTAGTCGGCTTGTCCGAAGTATGTAGTTGCAGCTTGAAGGTTAAGTTGAGTGGGGATATGTTATGAAGGGCCTTATGCATCATCATGCTGCTTTTGAACTGTATCCTGTATTTAATGGGGAGCCAGTGAAGGTGCTGGAGGATCGGGGTGATGTGGTCTCTTTTTTTGGTGTTGGTGAGAATTCTTGCTGTGGCATTCAGCACCATCTGGAGGGGTTTTGTAGAGCAGGCAGGAAGTCCTAGCAGAAGTGAATTGCAATAGTCTAGTTTCGGGAGAATGATGGCTTGGAGTACTGTGCGGAAGTCTCTGTAGCGTAGAAGTGGCTTTAGTTTCTTTAAAACTTGTAATTTAAAGAAGCATTCTTTGGTGGTGTTGTTGACGAATTTATTGAGGTTGAATCTGTCGTCTAATATCACACCCAGATCTCTGACTTGTGGTGAGGTGGTGTATCCTGAGGTGTCTGGAGAATTGCTTGAGGTCTGTGAGGTATGTTTTTCCGGTGCTATTATCAGGATTTCTGTTTTGTTGGTGTTCAGAACCAGGTTGAGGCTGCTTAACAGCTCGTTGATGGATGAGAGGCATTTATTCCAGTAGGCCATGGTCTTGTGTAAGGTGTCCGTTATGGGGATGATAATTTGAATGTCATCCGCGTATAGGAAATGGGTAAGCTTGAGGTTGGAGAGAAGGTGACAGAGTGGGAGAAGATAAATGTTGAAGAGGGTGGGGGAGAGTGAGGATCCCTGTGGTACTCCCATATTGGCTTGGATGGGATGAGATTCCTTGTTATTTATTTTGACTCTGTATGTTCTGTTCTCTAGGAAGGATTTAAACCAGTTGAACGCTGCTCCTGTGATGCCGATATCTGTGAGTCGTTGTAGTAAGCTGGTGTGATTCACGGTGTCGAACGCCGCTGACAGATCCAGGAGTGCGAGAAGGCAAGGATGGCCTTTTTCAAGATTGAAGATGATGGTGTCAGCTAGAGTAGTTAATAGTGATTCGGTGTTCTTATTCTTCCGGAATCCAAATTGGTTATTGGTGAGGATATTGTTGTCATCGAGGAATTCCGAAAGTTGTCTGTTAACCACTTTCTCCATAATTTTGGCTAACATAGGAAGGTTTGCTATAGGTCTGTAGTTAGCAGGATCTGTTGTGGGAAGGTTGGGTTTTTTGAGGAGAGGTTTGAGCCTTGCAGACTTGAGTTGATTGGGAACTTGGCCTTGGGCGAGAGAGCGGTTAATGATGTCTGCGAGTGGCTTGGCTACGATGTCAGGGATGGAGCTAAGCAGGTTTGATGGGATATGGTCCAGAGGGTGAGAAGATGGTTTTATCTTCTTGAGAATGTTTGCTATTTCCAAGGAGGACGTGGGTTCGAGGGATGTGAGCTCTGGTGTGTGAGTGTTAGGTTGAGGAGCGGGTGCTGTAGATGCTTGCGAGCTATGGAAGCTGGTGACGTTAGTGTGCGGGGGTGTCCCTTTGAGAGGGGCAACGAGAGTGGTAATTTTTTTGTCAAAGTAGTTGGCAAGCTCATCGGCTTTTTTAAGAGCTTGGTCGTCTGGGATGCACGGTCCAGGTGGTTTTGTGAGGGCTGAAACATAGGCGAAGAGTGCTCTTGAATCAAATGAGAAGTGGTGTATTTTTTTGGAAAATAATTCTTTCTTGGTTTTGTTGATTTCGGTTCTGTATGTGTTAAGACATGATTTGTAGTTGAGGAGGGATGTTTTAGTTGGGTTTTTTCGCCATTGGTTTTCTTTGCTTCTAAGCTCGTGTTTGCGAGACTTCAGCTCTGTAGTGAACCATGGCTTCTTGTTGTCTTTGTCTGGGTTGATGGTCTTTGTTTTCATGGGACATACTTGATCAGCGATCTTGTTAGTGATGTTGAACCAAGAAGATGTAGCTGAGTTGGTGTCTGTGAGGTCTAGATTCTTTAGTTCCTTAGTCAGATGTTTGCTTAGGTGATCTCCTGAGCACTGTTTTCTTACCGAAATGGAGATAGTTTGAGTTGTGTGGGGTGGAGGTTCAGGTATCTCTAAAGTAGATGTGATGATGCTGTGGTCAGACCAAGGTACTGTGGAACAGGTAGGAGTGGAGTGAGATGAGAGACCTTCGTTTATAAAGATGAGGTCTAAGGTGTGACCTGCTTTGTGGGTGGGATCTTTTACTATTTGTCTGAAACCCATATGGTTGAGGGAGGAGAGAAGAGTTTTACAGTTAGAGGATTGAGGTTGGGCATCCACATGGAGGTTGAAATCTCCCAACAAGATTGCTGGTCCTAATAAGGATCTGAATATGTATAATCGTGGAAGAGACAAGGTGCGAATATGATTTGGACCTTCAGATACCTGAAAGGTTCTAATTATGCATGTTCCTCAAACCTTTTCCATTGCAACTCCATCACTCTCTGCTTCAATGGCAGGGGAAAATGGGAATATGATTCAGACCGCAACTAACGAGGGCCCCGACGTCTATGGTCTGGGGAAAAAAATAAGCATGGAGGTAATTTGCTTTTGCAGCGGTTACTACCCTTAACCAAAAAGCTTGATACTTCTGGTGCAACTCAACATTGCTCTCTGCTTCAACGGCAAGGGGTAATGGGGAATTGGATTGAAACAGCAACCAATGAGGGCCTGACTTTTACAAACTGGAATCTGTTAAGCATGGGGGAAACCTGGATGGCACATGCTACCATGGGCTTGCTGGGCAGACTGGATGGACCATTTGTTCCTTTTCTACTGTCATTTCTATGTTTCTATGAAAGGCTAAAGAGGTTAGGGCTATTCAACTTGGAAAATCCACAGGTGAGGGAGGATATGATAGAGGTCTAAGAAATCATGAGTGGAACAGAACGGATAAATGTAAATGTAAATCAGTTATTTACATTAAAAAAATAAAAATTTTAGGGGACATTAACTGAAGTTTAAGAAGCACATTTAAAGCAAATCATAGAAAATGAGTTATTCACTCAATGTACAATTAAGTTCTGGAATTCATTGCAGGAGAATATGGCTAATGTAGTTAGCATAGCTGGATTTATAAAAGGTTTGGACTAGTTTCTGGAGAAGTCTATAAATTGTTTCTAACCAAGAAGACTTGGTGAATAGCCACTATTTATCACTATGCATTAGTAGCATCGGATCTATTTATTCTTTGGATCTTGCTAGATTCCTCTGACCTGGATTGGCCACAGTTGGAAACAGGATACTTTGCTTGATGGACCCTCGGTCTGACCCAGTATAACAATTCTTATGTTCTAATCTCTCATGTCTCTCTATTTTTATATCTCTGCAGATTTTCTGTTCTACAGTTATTTTATATTTATTATTGAGAAAATAGAATCTAAGGTCTTCTATTAATGCAGCATGTTTCAACTTTCTGTTTTGAATTTTTCTCATTATGTTTGACATCCTTTATTCATTGACGTACTCATCTCTCAGTGACATCTCTGCATGCGATGATTTTTTTCCTCTAAATGTTTTTTTTTTTCCAGGAAGATGTTGATACCTTTCTCCTCTTCTTCTGGCCGCGTGTCATTTTCGCTAGGACCCTTTCAATAATTATTTTTGCTGCACAATATTCCATCAGATTTATTTCTGACATCAATAGATGATCATTTTGTGCAGGTTATAAAATTATTGATCATACTTATCAAGGAGCTGACCCCCGGGGAGGCCACAACAGTGGAGGTGCTCCGCCTCCAGTGCCGCTGAACTAAATTTAAGCTGGAATAGTCCTCCCTCCAGCCTCTTCTTTTGGCAGTTTTTGTTGCTCCCTTTGCATACCCCTCCCTTTATTTTGTGGCCTATTTGGGCTGGCAACTTTGGGGGCACTCCCTCCCTTGCGGATTCAACATTATTTTTGTTGCAGGGCAACCAAAGGAAGGGAAGATGACTCGGGGGGGGGGGGGGGTGCAGCTGGGCCACATCATTGAGTTTGTGGATCACAGGAAGGGTGGTTGAGGGTGCGGCCTGGGCCTACTGGGGAGCAGTGTGGCAGCTTTGTGGTGGTTCCTGAGGCAGTGCCTTGGGTCTCGAGGAAGTTCAAGGTGCCCCAGGTTCACCTGTGAGCTGGGAAGAGTGCATTGGGAGAGTTGGCTAGCTGGTGCATGGTCTCCGAGATGCAATTGGGTTTTGGCAGCCAGTGGGGTCTTCTGCCTCCTGCATTGCTGCCATACTGTGACTGGGCCTCGTTTTTCCTGGCCTGTGCCCCTGCAGTCACAGGCGTGGTGCCTGTTTATTTATTTGAAAAAAAAAAAGGGGAATGTCGGCAATAGGTTTGACGGGAGGGGCCTTCCCTCTGCGCCTGCCTCGCTATCTTTGCAGCATCCTGCCCACAGTATCTGGTCCGGGTTCTTGTTGAACCCCCCCCCCCCCCTCTCCCCATCCAAAAAAGATCTTCACTTAAAAAAAATAATTTAAAAGGTTGTTTATATGATGACCTGCCAGGCATGAATGCAATTTAATCTGCTGAGGCCAGGAGTGTTTCACCAGATTACCCTGCAATGTCTTCTGCTTCAAGGCCATGATCGGAGCTCTGTTAGAAAAAAACAAAAAACAAACAAAAAAACTTAGCAGTGGGAAAGCTGGCCAAAAGATGGTCCATGTGCTTCTGCGGACCTCATGCTGGGTTGTCTACAGTGCACACTGAGCAGGAGAGGTACTTTAGAGGTGCAAGTGCCAGATCCAGCAGAAGAGACTGCTGACACGAGGGTAGGGTGCTGTGCCGATTGCGTGGTGGAGGTTACATTTCCAGGAGACAGCGCCTGGTGGGCCTATGCAACTGGAGTGAGATTTCCCCTTTGGTGTCGATGGCCTTGCAGGGAGTGGTGCTCCTTGAGTATGCAGTCCCCTGCTCTATGCCTGCCTGCTTCTGTCCCTGTTGGCCTTTTGATGCTCCTGCACTGGGATAACTGAAGATGGACATGATGATGGAGACCATGGGCCAGTGATCAGAGCACAGATTGGCGCCTCATTTTCTTTTTATAATTGCTGCTGACTCAGGTCAGTTTTATGCAGCAGGGCCCTCAGTTGTCTGAGGGTGTTATAGGAGTAGAGATGTGAAGGCCACGGGACTTCTGGATTCAGCCCCAGTCCCACTCTTCAGGCAGGCATTGGGCTTCCGGTTTGCTTAGCGATACTCATGTACCGAGCCTGTGCTTTTTTGTCCCAGCAGCTGCTGGTGGCACTGGAAAGGTGTGCATTGGCAAGAACAGGTCAGGGTCCGCACTCAGCAAGCAATTTTCATGTTGGTCCAGCTGCTATTCCTGGGTGTGGATATGGGACAGTGTGGTGGCTGTTTGAGCCATGGAAATTCCAAAACAAAACAAACACGAAGAAAGATGTGGTAGGCCTGATTGACAAACTGAAGAGTAGTAAATCACCTGGACTGGATGGTATACATCCCAGGGTTCTGAAGGAACTAAAAAATGAAATTTCAGACCTATTAGTAAAAATTTGTAACCTATCATTAAAATCATCCATTGTACCTGAAGACTGGAGGATGGCTAATGTAACCCCAATATTTAAAAAGGGTTCCAGGGGCAATCCAGGAAACTACAGACCAGTTAGCCTGACTTCAGTGCCAGGAAAAATAGTGGAAAGTGTTCTAAATATCAAAATCACAGAACATATAGAAAGACATGGTTTAATGGAACAAAGTCAGCATGGCTTTACCCAAGGCAGGTCTTGCCTCACAAATCTGCTTCATTTTTTTTGAAGGAGTTAATAAACATGTGGATAAAGGTGAACCGGTAGATGTAGTATATTTGGATTTTCAGAAGGCATTTGACAAAGTTCCTCATGAGAGGCTTCTAGGAAAAGTTAAATGTCATGGGATAGGTGGCGATGTCCTTTCATGGATTACAAACTGGCTAAAAGACAGGAAACAAAGAGTAGAATTAAATGGACAATTTTCTCAGTGGGAGTGGACAGTGGAGTGCCTCAGGGATCTTTATTGGGACCTGTACTTTTCAATATATTTATAAATAATCTGGAAAGAAATACGACAAGTGAGGTAATCAAATTTGCAGATGATACAAAATTGTTCAGAGTAGTTAAATCACAAGCAGTTTGGGATAAATTGCAGGAAGACCTTCTGAGACTGGAAAATTGGGCAGCGAAATGGCAGATGAAATTTAATGTGGATAAGTGCATATAGGGAAAAATAACCCATGCTATAGTTACACAATGTTAGGTTCCATATTAGGAGCTACCACCCAAGAAAGATCTAGGCGTCATAGTGGATAACACATTGAAATCGTCAGTTCACTGTGTTGCGGCAGTCAAAAAAGCAAACAGAATGATGGGAATTATTAGAAAGGGAATGGTGAATAAAACAAAAAATGTCATAATGCCTCTGTATTGCTCCATGGTGAGACCGCACCTTGAATACTGTGTACAATTCTGGTCGCCGCATCTCAAAAAAGTTATAGTTGCAATGGAGAAGGTACAGAGAAGGGCGACCAAAATGATAAAGGGAATGTAACAGCTCCCCTATAAGGAAAGACTAAAGAGGTTAGGACTTTTCAGCTTGGAGAAGAGACGGCTGAGGGGGGATATGATAGAGGTGTTTAAAATCATGAGAGGTCTTGAGCGAGTTAATGTGAATCAGTTATTTACTCTTTCAGATAATAGAAAGACTAGGGGGCACTCCTTGAAGTTAGCATGTGGCACATTTAAAGTTCTTTTTCACTCAACGCACAATTAAACTCTGGAATTTGTTGCTAGAGGATGTGGTTAGTGCAGTTAGTGTAGCTGTGTTTAAAAAAGGATTGGATAATTTCTTGGAGGAGGTCAATTACTTGCTATTAATTAAGTTGACTTAGAAAATAGCCACTGCTATTACTAGCAACAGTAACATGGAATAGACTTAGTTTTTGGGTACTTGCCAGGTTCTGTTACGTTTCCTCCTGTAGCTGTGCGACAGGAGGCCTCTCAACTTTTTTCTGGATGCCGCACCGAAGTCGGGGCCTTGCCTGGACAGTCTATTCCGGTTTTGTTCCATGGCCTGGGAGGCCTTCCTTCCAATCTGGGCCTGCCTGAGGCCTGCTCTGCTTCCTCCTGGACTCTCTGGTTTGGGCCTCGCCCCGCCTTCCTAAGGGGCTGGTCCGCAGTTCTTCGCCTTAGTTATAGGGCCAGTCGGATGTGGCCCATCTAAACTCCTCCCAGGGAGTTGCTTGCTTCCTGCACTACAAAAGGACTTTGCTTTCAGTTCTGCTTTGCCTTGCATTGGAGTTACTTGCTCCTGGATGTCTCGCCTTCTAGCGCTCCATCAGGCCGGTGTTCTTCATTGGAGCTCCATGTCTTGCCTTGATGTTCCTCGCCTGTTCCTAATGTTCCTCACCTGTTCCTGATGTCCTGTACCCCAGGTTCCTCATTGCCTCCTTTCCGGCATGCCATGTTATGGTCCATGACCAGCCCATGGGTAGTGGCTATGTAGGGCGCGTTGCGTCGCAGTCTGAACCCAGTCCTTGATCCTGCTTCTGAATACCTTGCCTGCAGTGCCTCATTCCTGAGTCTTCGTCTGAGCACCCAAGTACTTCGTTCCTGAGTCTTCGTCAGTGCACCCAAGTACCTCGTTCCTGAGTCTCTATGTTTCAGAGCCTCCGTCTGCCCTGCTGCTTCTTGCCGATACCTTGTGGCAGGTCCAAAAGGGCTGGGAACAGTCAGAGGACTGTTCAATATCCAACACCATTGTGTTGGTTCCAGAAACATGCAGGTCCAGCATAGGGTCATGTTCTCTTCGGAGGAAACAGTCTGCTTGGGAGTTAGCAATCTGTTCTGTTTGGAGATAACAGTCTGCTTGGGATTAGCAATCTGTTTTTATTTAGGAGAGTTGTGGGTGGACCGGTGGCAGATGACCACGCCCCCGGTGGAAGATCCCGAGAGGGACCACCGGTCAGGCTCACACTAGTTCTTTTATTAGACAGTATACTGAACCACCAGAGGTGGCAGTAGTGAGCTGGAATGCCCGGCTGGGCTGTAGTCCCTCAGATACTGGAACAGTGATCCCTGGAGTCTGAGCTGTAGATAAACTGAAATATAGTGAGTAGGCAGGGTATGCAGAGTTCATGTGCTGAACTAGATGGTAACACTCACACAATGTCTCATAGAAGCCCAGGAGCTGGAATGTATAGGCTCTCGAGGAGCAAGTACCGGTTCCAGACTGTCACCTGAAAAACAAAGGAGAGAGCAAGGCTCCCGAGGAGCGGGTACCCAAAGTAAGTCCGAAGAGGCAGAGTAGCTTAGGTAGAGTAACCCTTGCTAACTCGAAGAGGCAGAGTAGCTTGGAAAGTCGAAGTGAATCCGTAGTCATTCCTTGCTAACTCGATGTGTTAGCAAAATCTAAGACCTTATATATCCATCGCGGGTGACATCATCTTCAGGGGATGCCCCTGAGGTTCGTGCCATCGCCGGTACTTCAGTCAGGGCCGAGCCGCACGCGCGCCCCTAGGCCTCCAGGAAACATGGCGGGTTGCAGCATCTAGCCGGTCAGGGAACGCCGGAGGACCTTGGCAGAAGGACGCCGTGGCAACCAATCTTCCTGCGGATGAAGAGGGAGGCGCCAAAGAGGTAAGGAGGGCGGAGAAAGGGCGCAGGGAACCGATGGACACAACAGGTCAGACCGTCCATCTCCACCCATGCTGGGACACGCTTCACCGACCCTCGGTGCCGAGGCCCAAGGGCACACAATCCCCTCGAGTAGGACCGCTCCCTCAGCGCTCCCATAACACTTATGGCCTGGATTGGCCTGGATGGACTCTTGGTCTGACCCAGTGTGGCAATCTCTTATGTTCTTATATATTAGTTCTTTATCACTAGACAAAAATGGACATGACAATAGCATCTATTAGATATTTGTTTGAGGGATTTCTATTTACATATGAAGGATATACATTTATTTTCTTACTTTTTATACACAAATTATTTATACATGGGAGGAATAGCCTTATGGTTAGAGCAGTGGGCTACGAACCAGGAGACCAGGGTTCAAGTCCCACTATTACTCCTTGTGACCTTGGGCAAGTCACTTTACCCTCCATTGCCTCAGGTACAAAACTTAGATTGCAAGCCCTCTGGGGATAGGGAAATATCTACAATACCTGAATGTAAACCAGTGTGATATCTCAGATCAAATGTCAGTATATAAAAATAATAAATAAATTATGTTCCTAAAATGATTTTATGCATCTTCTCAAACATGTACATGAGTGCAAGCTAATTTTATGCATGAAAGTAACAAAACAAAATGACATTTAAAAAAGTAACAAAAAGAAAAAGAAAAGAAATACAATCTTTCATGTGTATACTTCTCATAAATGTGCTGCAGTCCAGAAGAGGTAAGAGTGCTTAAGTTAAACCTGACACTCAAAGTAAAAACACTACCATGTCAGGTGTGTACTCGCCTTCTATCCCATATGATTGCTAATTCCACCCTCCCCCCCCCTTCTCTTTCCATCTCCCACATCCCCTTCTAATTTCAATTTATTCTGCCATGAATGAAGCTCTCTGGCACAACATTATTCGAAAGTGAACATTTTGATTGAATGGATATGACTGCAGCATAGGTCAAATTACAATACTAAATTTGACCATTAATTAGACCCTAGAATATGATGCAATCCCTATAGAGTGAGCACATCCTCACCTGAGTTGCAGTTCATTAAGGCTTATTACGTATCTTGCTAATGCAAAATTCTGGTGCAAATCCATTGAAGCCTCACCCCTCCGATGACATCCTAGTTCAAAACAAGAGCACAAATCACTTGTTCAGGATGCACAGAAGTATGGGGGGTGATCAGGCCAATCCTGGCTGTCACCAAACCCTGTGCTCCACTGAGAATTAGATCTAAAATCTCTCCCTCTCTTGTCTGTTCCTGAACCAATTGCTCCATTAAAATGTCATTTATTCCATCCAGGAACTTTATATCTCTAGCATGCCCTGATGATACATTTACCCAGTCAATATTGGGGTAATTGGTCTCCCATTATTACCGCACTACCAATTTGGTTAGCTTCCCTAATTTCTCTTAGCATTTCACTGTCCATCTCACCATCTTGACCAGGTGGATGGTAGTATACTCCTATCACTATAGTCTTCCCCGACACACAAGGGATTTCTACCCATAAAGATTCAATTGTGCATTTAGTCTCATGCAGGATGTTTATCCTGTTGGACTCTATGCCATCCTGGACATAAAGCGCCACCCTGCCTCCTCTGTATCATTGTTATATAATTTGTAAGCAGTATAAGACTGTCCCATTGGTTGTCCTTCTTCCATCATGTCTCTGAGATGCCAATTAAGTCTATGTCATCATTCACTGCTATACATTCTAATTCTCCCATCTTACTTCTTAGACATAGCATTAGCATACAAACATTTCAAAGTTTGTTTTTTGTTTGTATTTTCATTCTGCTTTTTAATTGATGGGGATAAGTTAGAATTTTTTAGCTCAGGTGAGTTTTTAGTTACAGGCACTTGGACTACTTTTCTTATTATTGGAACCTCACTGTCGGGATGCCCTAATTCTAATGCATCATTAGTATCCTTTGACGATACCACCCTCCGAACCATGCGCTGCTGAGTGACTGTCGGCTTTCCCCTTTGTTCAAGTTTAAAAGCTGCTCTATCTCCTTTTTAAAGGTTAGCGCCAGCAGTCTGGTTCCACCAGAGACTCCCCCTTCCCCAAAAGGTTCCCCAGTTCCTTACAAAACTGAATCCCTCTTCCTTGCACCATCATCTCATCCATGCATTGAGACTCCGGAGCTCTGCCTGCCTCTGGGGACCTGTACGTGGAACAGGGAGCATTTCAGAGAATGCTACCCTGGAGGTTCTGGATTTAAGCTTTCTGCCTAAAAGCCTAAATTTGGCTTCCAGAACCTCCCTCCCACATTTTACAATGTTGTTGGTGCCCACATGTACCACGACAGCCGGCTCCTCCCCAGCACTGTCTAAAATCCTATCAAGGTAACGCGTGAGGTCTGCCACCTTCACACCAGGTAGGCATGTTACCAGGTGATCCTCATGCCCTCCAGCCACCCAACTGTCTACATTCCTAATAATTGAATAACCAACTATGACGGACGACCTAACCCTTCCCTCCTGGGCACTAGGCCTTGGGGAGATATCCTCGGTGCGAAAGGACAATGCACCACCTGGAGAACAGGTCCTTGCTACAGGATCCTTTCCTGCTGCACCAGGTTGATGCTCTCCAATCATGAGACATTCTTCCTCCAAGGCAGCACCAGGTCTGCTAGTCTGAAGTTGGCTACTATGACCCTGAAGGTCTCATCTATATACTTCTGTCTGCCTCAGCTCCTCCAGGTCTGCCACTCTAGCCTCCAGAGATCGGACTCGTTCTGAGAGCCAGGAGCTCTTTGCATCGCATGCACATGTACAGCTTCTCACTGGTGGGTAAAAAATGATACATGTGACACTCAATGCAAAAGACTGGGAAGCCCCCCTCTTTCTGCTGGACTGCTGCCTTCATCTCAAATTTGTTCGGTTCCTACTTAAGTTGTAGGTTGCTATGGGAGCAGGAATGTGTCTAATTAATGTCCTTTAAATGTATTAGTGAATTCACTATATGCCTGGTAGTGGCCTACAGGGGAATGATCAAACTCTCAGTAAAGTCTTTTTTTTTTTAAAGTGGCACCTGCTTATAAATTAACGGATGAGCTAGGGGTGGGTCGGTGAGGGTTGGGAGGGTTGGGAAAAACAGTCTAATTTCAGTTAGTCAGCCAGAGTGACTCCCTGCTTTTTTGATTAACAAATGTTGGTACCTAATCAAACCAAATCACACTACCTTAACACGTTTCCAAGGTGAGTAACTGAGCTGAACTATTCACCCTTTCTACTTAGGTATACACTGCTCCTAGCTTATTTCTAGCTTCTGGCTACTTTTTTTTTGTTTTTAATATACAAACATTCTAACTTCTGCTTTGAAGTTGCCCTACAGACTATTAAAAATAAACACACTAATTACTGCTTATTAGCTGCCTTACTGACTATTAAAAGCACAAACACACTAAATAATATTCCCAAATAATTAACTTTGCCCCAATACTTTTAAAAAAGGAAATGTTCCTAGCAAAAACTTACTGATTCCTTTCAGCCACCAGCAAGGTGATCCTCTCCTCTCAGTGCTCCCACTGGATTGTGGTGCAAAACTCATGTTTGCATATCAAGTTGTATGCTTTACCAGCAATTTCACCAAATTATTATACTGATAGATGGTAAGTTTAAAATAAGTGCATGAGTGCCCATACATGCACATATGGATGTGCTAGCAGACAGAAGGTGAAATTTTAAATCATGTGCGCTGTTGCATGTGAATGATGTGAAATACACCTACCACATGTAAGTATGCCCCTAATTTTAAGCCTTACTCAAGTAAAAGTACTTTGTGCATCTTCCTTAGGACTATGTTGGCTTTAGCACGTATAGGTAAGTTGACTTTTAAAAAAGCTTGTGTGATAGACATTCCCCATTTTTCCGATTAGTCAACCAGTTTGCTCTGTCTATCTCAAAGTCATGTAGACCCCTCTGGTTCTTCATCCTGCACTCCCCCCAGTTGACCCAGACCCCTTACCATGTCATGTCAGGCCTGAAAAGCAATTTCTGCAGACTTACACCTTCAGGAGCAACAGTAAATATAGGCAGCTAATAAGTCGGTTTTAAAATATGGATTTACATCTGTGGCCCTGCCCCAGAATGCCCATGCCCCACGCCTTATCCACTCCTTTTGTTAGCTTGTGCATGCACACATATGCGTGTAATTAGATGTTTTTAAAAACCATGTCGCTAAAGCACGGCTCGCATACTCGCTTATATGGGCCTTTTAGTGAGAGCAATGCTTTTAAAATTCAGCTCATAGGCTCCAAGTCTAGATTTTTTAATTTGTAGATAAAAGCTTTAATAAATCAATTTACCTTCCAACATACTGTGCCCAATGCTGTTCCCCATAAATCACTTAGTTTAATTAAGCACAGTAGCATGTCCTAATGGAACCGTCATAGGAGGAAAAGCTGCTCATATCCTAAAATCCTGAAAGCTGCAGTCTCTCTTGTATGTGAAATAGACTTCTTTGAAAATCGCTTGGAGAGCAACAGTGTTTCAATGAGTTACAACAGTTTCAGAATTGGATCAATTCTGTTGATTCCAATTTAACATTTAATATGGATTTTCAACATAATGTCATATTATTTTTGGTCATTTAAATTTATAATCAAAGTGGACTGTTAAAAACCATTGATCAAAACAATTTACTTCGATTTGTCAGCTTCCATCCAAGAAAATTGTGCTGGTATTTCTCAGAGTTTGTTGAATATGCTTGGATCTTTCTGAATTCAGTCCAATCTCAGATTCTCACATAGTGGTCCTTAGTGCACAGTTATCCTCGCCAGGTGATCATCTCCACATATAAAAGAACTAAATATGTGAACCACAGTTTGCTTTAGCAGTTGTCTGAGGATTCTTGTTTGAAATGTGTTTTGTCATATTCTGACAAATCCTTAGATATAGTCAAGACCATTTGCCAACTTTGGCACATTGTAGCTTGCCATGCGATTTTCATAGAACCTCTGTGTTTTGTATATAAGACAGGATGCAGCATTAAGGATTTTGTGGTACTAGCAGCCTTACCTTCTTTGACAGCTCCAATGAGACATACTACTGGGGCCTGGACGGACAGGCACAGTGTTTGAGGTCAGGCCCTTGTAAATACCCAGAAGCTGTTAACTGTACTTAATACTTATGCACTTCAGCTGATGACAAAGGAACTTGAAGAGCTCTCAGAAATAAGAAAACTGCTACTCAAGTCCAAATCTACAATATCAATCTATGTTGACTTTGTACCCTACAGTGCCTCTGTAAACTATGGGAACACAGAGGATGAACTAGAGTACAACTACCACCACTTTTCTATAGCACTAGAAACATTAATGTTGGCACCTAAGAAACATCTAGGGAAAATGGCCCGTATTATGAAGGTCATGAAAACTATTGAGCATATGAAATATCCAAGCTCCAAGCTGGACAGACAGGCACAGCATTAGAGGTCAAGCCCTTGTAGGGACGTAAGGCCTGGAAGGACAGACACAGCATTAGAGGTCAAGCCCTTGTAGGGACGTAAGGCCTGGAAGGACAGGCACAGCGTTTGAGGTCAAGCCCTTGTAAATACCTAGAAGCTATTAACTGTACTTATGCACTTCAGCTGATGACAAAGGAATTTGAAGAGCTCTCAGAAATAAGAAAACCGCTACTCAAGTCCAAATCTACAATATCAACCTATGTTGATGTTGTAGTTTACACAGTGCCTCTGTAAACTACGGGAACACAGAGGATGAACTAGAGTACAACTACCACCAGTTTTCTATAGTAATAGAAACATTAATATTGGCACCTAAGAAAGATTTAGGGAAAATGACCCATATTATGAAGGTCATGAAGACCATTGAGCATATGAAATATGGAAAAGTCAGCTTTTTATGTTCTTACATTCCAATGCAAAACAGGAAAAAAAATATTCTGGAAAGAAGTGATGCACAAATACATGAAACTGAACTTAGAAATACGAGAACTAAACTCAGACAGGCACAGCTTTTGAGGCGAGGCCCTTGTAGGGACTTACAGCTTGGACAGTGGACAGACTGGCATAGCATTTCAGGTCAGGTACATGTGCTGATATTATCTGGAGCATAGGAGGCAGTTGGAGCTGCTGCAAGGCTTTCATTTGCTTTTATTCATCTTGCCATTCACAGGGAAAATTTGGAAACCCAAGCAAAGGCATGTTTATTTTCAAAAACAAATAGCATTTCCATCAACTCTGGTGCCAGCCTTGAGCGGTGAGGGCTCATGATATCCCCTGTCATTGAAAAGACATTTTCACTGGGCACACTGGTTGGTGGACATAACAGATATCGCTGAGTCACTTTGGGTAGATGTGGCCAGACAGTGGACTTGTGTGCCCAATATGCCAACGGATCTGTCTGCATGTCCTCTGTGGGCTCTGAGAGATACCGTGTCACTGACATTTGTGCTAGTGTCTCCTTCGCTTGGGTGGGCTGAGAGTCACTCATGCCAGCAGCTTTCTCTCTAGCCCATTCCAAAACACATGACTTTTTAGGGGTAACATGGCTTTGGCGTACTGAAGTGGAGGAGGAAGTACTAGCTGTCACTGACAGAGTGCTGCTCCTGCTTGGGCTACCACTACTCTCTGAAGTGCCCGCTGTTTCCTCCTCTGCTTCATGCCTAATCTGTCTCTGCCTATAGCGCTCTTGTTCACGGACTTTTACTAACAGCAGGTCCTTCACCAATAGGAGACAATCGTACTGTAGGGTGAGTTTCCTTTTCACACGGGGATCACAGATTGTGGCGAGCATGTATGTGGTCTTTTGTTAAAGGTTTTAATCGCTCTTGTACCTGCTGCTGCAAAATGTCCAGACAATGCAGCACCTCAACTATCATTCCCTCTTCCTGTTTAAAGCCCTCCAAATTTTCCTCCAGAAAATTAACTATAGGGATGATGTCAGCCAAGGTGGCACTTCTGGAACTCAGCTCCTCTGTGGCATCCTTGAAGGGCTGCAGTATTTTTACCAGCTGACTCATGACTAACCAATCATGATGCCCTAGGGGACTCTGCACACTTATGTCCATTGTTGCAGAAAGTTCATGAAGGGGTGTCTGCTGCTCCACTAACCTCTCGAGCATCATATAGGTGGAATTCCACTGGGTGGCAATGTCTTGAATGAGACGCTTGTGAGGCATCTTCAAATCAGTCTGCTTCTGACAGAGAACCTGCCCCACCACACTTCTGTGGAAGTGCACTGCTATGTTTTTGCACTTGTGTATTAACCTATGCAGGTATTCATTCTCTTTGTCATTGGAATCCAACCCCTGAGCTGACTTCACTACCAGGTGCAGAGTGTGTGCAAAACATCGGATGTTCTGAAAGCTCCCATCTGATATTGCCTTTACCATGTTTGCACCATTGTTTGTGACAAAGAACCCTGCCTGAAGATTCCTGTCTCTCTGGTGTAGCTGCCAGCCCACTAGCATCTGTCTGATGCATGCTAGAATATTGACTGAGGTATGGGCATCATCTGTCAGGTGGGTGTGCAGTAAAGCCCACCTCCACCCTGATACTTGTTAAGTAATAGAGCTGCTGGCCGCCCCTGCCTCAGCCAGGACCCACCAGTGTGCTGTAAGGGAGAGGTAAGAGTGTGCAGCATTCATGGCAGTCCAGATATCGCAGGTGAAATGCACACTCCCCTCTGCCTTAGCTAGCAGCGCTTGGATGCAACTGTGACACTGCTTGTACAGGCTAGGGATGACCTTTGTGCTAAATGTGGTTCTGGAGGGGACTTTGTAATTTGGAACTAAGACTTTCAGCAAATGCTTGAAACCCACATTCTCCACTATCTGCAAGGGCTGGTCATCAAGGGTAATCATTTCCCTAATGCTCCTGGTTACAACCTTTGAGGCTGCCTGCCTCCTTCCCCGGTATAGTGTTACCGAACACCATCCCATTTCCTCCATGGTAGGTTGTTGCTTCTGATACATGTCAGGGGGCTGCTGGCCTGCCACCTGACTGCTAGAAGGGGCTGAGGGTATGGGGTGTCTCTGCTCCTTTTCAACCACTTTATGCTGCCTGGAAAAAGGAGTCCCCTGACTGATACTGCCTCCATCCCCAGATGGAAGTACTGTTGGGTGTTGCTTCTGCATATGATGCATCATGCCAAAATTAGTAAGATGTCCCATTTGCTTACCTCTGCTAATAGCCCTGGCACAGTAATTACACTGAGCAAAACACGGATCCTCCGTCACTTTAAAGTGGCTCCAGATCGCAGATTTCTTTCATGATCCCTTCTCTATAGGCTTCGGGGTGGATACTGGCACTGGAGCTGAAATAGTGGGTGCAGCCTGAGAAGCAATGCCAGGGGCATCAGTCACACTCTGTGCCTGCACTGACTGCTCTTCCTCCTCCTCATCATCAGTTTCATGTCTCCCCTGCAGCACTGAAGTGGAGGCTAACACAGAACTAACTAATCCTCCTAAACATTCAGCTATTACTTCTTCCATTTCTGATGAGAATCCTGCACAAGATGATTCTTCATCGGAATCAGAAGCAAACAGTGCCTGAGCTACATTTTCAACGCTAAGTCGAGTCTGCTGTCACACTGCTGCCTTTGGGTCTCACCCTTTTGTCTTGCATGACTCAGCTTCCCCTTCTCTCACCTCCAAAACTACATGGTCAGAAACAGGTGGTGGTGATGCATCATCTTTTAATTTCATTTTTTTCCGGATGGAACTGCCTGCCCCTCCAGAGATTTTAGATTGGAACAGGTCCCTTTTTAACTTTAATGGGGGACTGGCACTGCCTTTTGAAGTGCCTCCTCTTCCAATCACTCGACCACATCTAGCTTTCCCTGACATCATGGATTTATTGTCACTGCCTACTAGGGATTTCAATTAAACAAATTGTTTCCAAAAGAGGCCTACTGGGATTTGGCTTCAAAGATCAACGCTGTCCCAATATATGTGAGTCTGCAAAACTGCCCACAGGCCCTTGATGCAGTTCCTGGATGTACACTACAACTGGGACCGCTGAATGTGCACACACCAAACTTGTAACTACAGAAGAGGCCTACTGGGGATTTGGCTTCAAAGAGCACCGCTGTCCCAATATATGTGAGTCTGCAAAACTGCCCACTGACACCCAGTGGGCTGCCTTGTTAGCTTAAAAGAGCACTGCTGTACCAATATATGTGAGTCTGCAAAACTGCCCACTGATGCCCAGTGCACTGCCTTGTTGGCTTAAAAGAGCACTGCTATACCAAAATATGTGAGTCTGCAAAATTGCCCACAGATGCCCAGTAAGGTTTATTGAAAGCTTTAACATCCAATAAAAGCACATCATATTTGCATACAGGCAATGCAAACATGAAAAAAAAAAACCACGTGTCATAGAGACTATATTATCCATAAAGCATTGTAACATGTTATGTACTGGGCATCAGTGGGCAGTTTTCCAGAAAGAGCACTGCTGTACCAAAATATGTGCATCTGCAAAATTGCCCACAGATGCCCAGTGCACTGCCTTGTTGGCTTAAAAGAGCACAGAGAGACAGTCTTTAAAAAAAGAAAAACTGCAGTTAAAAAAAAAAGTCTGGCTTGCACAGCAGCAAAAATGAAGAAATATCTTTTTCAATGGAAAATTCTATCAAAGTAGCTAGAAATTGAATATATCTCCCATCCACAACACCCAAATCCTGCTTGTAAACTACCCCAGGGGGGTAAAATAAGCAGCAAAACCCCACTGCTAGCAGCTTGTCTCAGTGGGAGAGACAGTCTGAGTTCAATTAAAAAAAAGTGCAGTTAAAAAAAAGCCTGGCTGACACAGCAGCACAAACAAAGAAATATCTATTTCAATGGAAAATTCTATCAAAGTAGCTAGCAATTGAATACAGATTGGTGACACTCAAACTAGCTCTGAGTAAAGCCACCTCCACGGACCACCCCCGCAAAGAAAGAGCATGGCACACCGCGTACGTAAGGTATAAATAGTATAGCGTCATCAGGTACAGCGTCAAAGAGCACTGAGTGAGAGCGGCGATTGGCTGCATTAGAAAAATGCTTAGCTCTGATAGGTTGTATTCTTATCTCCTCGCCAACCTGTCTGACCCACTCTATGACAGGGCTGTGAGATTACTTATGATTCACAGGAAAGGGCTGGTTTTTGCTATCTCCTATCTCAAATAGCTGCTAAGAAATCACTACGAACCAAAAGAATGAAACTAATATGATATGTTGTATTCGTGGGGGATCACCATGCGTTTCGAGAACCCATGAATAGAACGAATAGGGACTTATGCGTTGCGGATTGCACATTCGTTGAAAACGAATGGACATCCCTACAAAATGCCACTGCTACTCTATTTCAGTTCTCTCACACCTGTGATGTTATTCCTCTGATCTATTCTCTTCGGTGACTGTTCCTTAAATACTGACTGAAGATCATACTTCTGATATTCTCCTTCAGATGCAGCCATGGATTTGCACTGTGGGACTGCATTTCCTCTCTTCTGTTTTGCTATCATCCTCCCCAAGCCGTTTGCTTCCAAATGCATTTTCTCTTCTACATCCCCACAGTAAGCAAGTTGTATATTATTTCCAGGTTTCCTTTCTCTTTCTCCTAAGTTCCACTCTGGAAAACAGGCACCCCTCATATCTCCCTCTCATAGTCCATGCTTTCTCTACCTTCTGATCTAAAATCAAAATCCATGATTTAGATCTTTGTAAGGTGCATATGAAAGTAAAACAAACAAATGTCACTAAAATAACTGTAATACTTCAGGTCTGATAAGATTAATGATGTTCTCAAATGCAACATTTCACTTAGTGTTCACTGAAAATGCTACTTAAATGGCAATCCCTACAAAGCTGTTGTATCATTTCCAGCCTAAAATTCTGTGCAAAGCAGTTCAAGAAAATGTTTTATGCAAATAAGCTTTCAGCTTCTGTCCTGAGCCAGAGTAAAGCATACTCCCCATTTATTCAGTTTGTTGTGAATGTGCAGATCTACATGCAATTGTATATCTAATAACCATGCCCTTAGCAGCTCAATATTTATTTCAGTCACTTACCCCTTATAATTACTATATTGAGCCTAGTTGTCTATAAAATGGATGGTTTGCTTATACAATTTACCAAAATAGTTCATTTGGGGTTAAGCAAAATGAAATCCCATTTACAAAGAGTATAATAAATTGTTTCATCTGTGAATTTAGCTGTTCTCCCTAATGCAGACATGGATGTTACAGTGGTTCTCCCTTGATAGGGTTATGGGTTAATGAAATGCTTTTTCTGTTGCTTATTTTCCTCTCTTCTGTGCTGAGTGATAAGTAGCTAACCAACGAAGCTTGTAATTACAATCTTACAGAAACCGGGCCGATCTGTATATAAATCTCACCATCCTATTACAAGATGTAATAATTTTGCACTCAAGCTGGTAATGAGGTCTAATACTTGTGCATGTGATAATCCCCTCTGGATGCCGGCTTGATCAGATGTTGGCTTTGTAATTAGACTGGCAGAAAATCATTATTTCATGTTCAGGAAAAAATTAGGTTGGTGGGGAGTTAATTTTCTCTCCGCTCTCTGAAGCGTAGACAAGAATTTAATGATTTAATCATGATTGTTAGCTCTTTTGCAATCAATTTGTAATGATTGTGTAGCAACTCTCTTCCAGGGAAACTGCATCAGGGAGGAGTATTGCAAACAACTGTCCAGAAGGGCTAATTATAAATAGTATCACATGTCTCATGAGCTCATTAACATAATCTTCATGATGATGATGATGCATTTCATGCTTGAGAATTGAACTACAGCACCAAAGGCTGATAAACTTGATGCCGGCATCTCTTATCTATATTGCATTCGCATAGTACTGTTGGCAAACAGAACCTTCTGATTATTCCACTAAGACTCTAATATTGAAAGAGGTTTGAATATGGCCCAGCAGCATCTGCTGTTTATTACTTTTCTATGGAAAGTGCATTCATTAACTCCTCTTTGCCAGTCATTACACGTTGTGGCTCTTCTCTGTACTGAAATGATGTACTTTTTATCCCCTCCAAAAAAGGAGGGTGAATTTCATCAGCAGCCCTCTTCCTCCCCCCCAGTGCAATATGCATAGAGAAAAAACATGGAGCATTATCAGGAAAAGTAACACAGGTTAATTCTCTGGTCAAGTACTCCAAGATTGCTGACCTATAAGGACACCTTAGATATCAATTAGTATATTTGAGTGCTATTTTTTTTTAATGTGTATATCTTTCCATGAAGGGCTTTTCTCATCATGTTTTCCTATTTTCTGCATCGCTTTTCTTAAATGCAAAATTCAGTTTGCATGCTTTCTCCGCATGCTGGGGTAGATTTTATAAATTTACGCGCGTGCGTACTTTTGTTCGTGCACCAGGCATGAACAAAAGTACGCTGGATTTTATAAGATACGCGCGTAGCCGCGCGTATCTTATAAAATCTGGGGTCAGCGCGCGCAAGGGGGTGCACTTTCCTTCCGCCTCCCCTCACCTTCCCCTCCCTTCCCCTACCTAACCCACCCCCCCGGCCCTATCTAAACCCCCCCTACCTTTGTTGGCAGATTTACGCCTGCCGAAAGCAGGTGTAAATCTGCGCGCGCCAGCGGGCTTCTGGCGTGCCATCATCCGACCCAGGGGCTGGTCTGGAGGCCTCAACCATGCCCCTGGGCCAGCACCACGCCCCCTGACCCTGGTCACGCCCCCGGACATGCCCCCTCCCCGCCCCTTTTATGAAGTCCCGGGACTTATGCGCGTCCCGGGGCTGTGCGCGCGCCGGCGGCCTATGCAAAATAGGCGCGCCGGCGCATGAGTGCCCTGCATGCATAAATCCGGCTGGATTTACGCGCGCAGGGCTTTTAAAATCCGGCCCATAGAGTGACAACCTAGCTCTTGCAGAAAGGACACTCCCATTTCATTTATGGGCTTGCAGTTCCAGTTTCTAAGGCATAGATATACAAATCAATAGAAACAAAACTGGGACTGACGCAGTCTGTTGTATTTAACATAGCATTATAGGGTCTCGTGACCCACGTGCTTTGACATCCAATACTACATTTTCTAGGAATCAATAATGAAAGATATACATCAATTCAGAGCTTCTCTGTTGCTTTAAGCAGGGACCCTGTCTCCACTGTTCTGCATCAGCAGTTATGGCTGCAAAATGTGATCTTTGCTGCAGAATGTACTATTCCTTTCTGAATCACTATGCAAGACCAGGTGCCAGGTGAAAGTGGACGTGGAAGTGAAAGCTCACACATCTCCTCATCCTGCAATGATTTAGGTTTGTGTTAGGAAGAGGATAGAAGCAGTGCATTTCCTGGGGTCCTGTCCTCCTCATCTGCAGCTTGAGGCCAGAGTGTGGTAGATTGAACTACTTTGGACATTGTAGTATTGCATGGTTTAAATGACCACACTTTGGTCACAAACAGCCGAGGAGCGTATGGCCTATTATCCTGGGCCAGCACTTTTCTTCTCTTAATATCAAGCCAAGATCAGAAATTGAAGGAGACTGTTGTGGGGTAGAAAGAGGATTTGTGTGCAGGAGGTAAGTTAGAGAAGGGATAAGTGGGGATGGGAGTGAATGAGGGGACTGGAGGAGATGTAGGCTTTGTGTGAGTAAGGCTATCAGTAGAAGTACGAATAAGAGGATTGGAGAGTAGACTATGAGAGGATCAGAGAGTTTTTAAACTATATGGGAGTAAGTGAAGGGCTAGGAGGAGTGGGGAGTGTGTATGTGAGTGAGGGAAGGAATCTCACAGTGTGTAGAGCCTATGGAAAGGAGTGAGTGAAGGGATACAAGGTGTGGGATAGGTGGTGTAGGTGTGAGGAGTGTATCAAAGTGGGTATGATGTGCAAGTGTGTGGGAAGATTGGAGGGGTAGGGTTTGTGGGAGTGAGAAAAGGAATAGGAAATGTGTGTGGATGAGTGAGTGAGGGGATCAGACAGGGTGTGGTGTGTGAATAAGTGGGTGAAAGAATTGTAAGATATATATATGAAAGAGTGTATGGAGGATGATAAGAAGGGTGGGGTGTGTGCTATGCGGGAGGTCAGTGACTGAGTAAAGGGATTGGAAGGGTGTGGGCATGTATGCATGAGGGAGGAGATCAGGGGGTTATGTGTTATGTGAGATCACTGATCTAGAAGAACAGAGCAGAGGTAGGGTGAATGAATGAGGGGGATCAGAGGTGTTGTGAGGTATGTGAGTCAAAGGGTCAGAGGAGGTATATATATATTATATATTTATATATTTAATTATTTTTTTATTTTTAACTTTTCTATACCGACGTTCCTGTGGGAGTCGGAGTGGGGGTGGGAGAAGAGAATGTTATATGGTAGAGGGGTATGATGAATCCTCTCTCCTTCCATCTCCTGATTCCATATCTTCACCTCCCAATTCAGTATGCCCCCCTAGCTTAGACACAGGCCCAGGCATCAGGACCCCTTTTCTGGACTGGGCCATTGCATAAGGTCTGGGACTGGGCCAGCATTGGGACTAGATAAGGATATGGCATTTGGTTTAGGAAATATTGGGGGGGGGGGGGGGGTTGTCGGTAAATTTCCCAGGCCTAGGATTTTGCTCGGGTCTCGGCCTAAACCCTGGCATTGGGCCAGGATCTAGGCTGAGACCCCAGCATCACACTTGGGCATAGACCATGGTCTCTTTGAGTTGTGGCCTTTGCCTTGGTGAGGCTTTGACTTCAGTTCTAGGCCTAGGCCTGACCGGTGTCTTTATTTTAATAAGTTTTAGTCTCATTTCCTTTCTTGTTTCTCCCAAATTCTGGAGAATAGTACTAGAGTGAGGAATCCCAGACTATTGAAATTTTCCTATACCAGATTCCTGGATTCCATAGAACTTCTCAGTAAACGTATGAAGGATATATTTGATACCAGAGAAGTTTTCAAGGATTTCCCATGTATACTCTGCCTATGGGGAAATGCAATAAGAATCCTGAGGAAGTGGGTTTAGTAATGAAGAAGCCTGATGGGACTATTCATTTGGATATTATATATACCATTGTTCCATGTGTAGATGACAATGGTTTACAAAGTGACATTCATAGTTATTATTCAGCAAACAAATAATGATTGGTTACAGAGGTAATAGTCATAGATATTCATTGATATCTATTCAAGTAAAATTTCTAGTACATATTTATATTTGATCTAGTACATTAGGCAATGAATATGGGAAATTAAAATGAAATGATAGTTTTCACCTCTTAGTCAGTGGGTTGTTTTGATAATCTTACATTCTTTCTTTAATTTACTCTTCATGATTCAAATATTTTTTATTCTTCTTGTCTCTTTGGCGCTCTTTTATCCAATGTTTTTTAAGTTAATTTATATGCATTTTTGAATAACCATGTTTTTAACTTACATTTTAATCTCTTTTTATCTAGTAAAGTGTGTAACATCTCAGGCAGAGAATTCCAGAGTGTTGGACCTGCTATTGAAAACACGTGATCTCTTATTTGCGTCAGATGTGTGCTCTGTATTGTGGGAATAGTCAATAGTCCTTTATTTTGAGATCTTAGTTTTTGTTGAGGGTTGTAGGGTTCTAGTGTCACTCCTAACAGGTTAGAATTATTGTAATGAATGATGTTAAATATTATTGTTAGAACTTTATAGTAGATTCTGGATTGTTAACCAATGCAGTGACATCAGCGAGGGTATGATATGGTCATGTTTTCTAGATCCTAATAAAAGTCTTGCTGTGGCATTTTGTAATAGTTGTAGTGGTTTTAAGTGACTTGCTGGAAGACCTAGTAGTAAGGAGTTACAGTAGTCGAGGTTTGGGAAAGAGTTTGCAATACAATACAGAAGTCCAAAGTTAGCAATGGTTTCAACTGATGTAGTATGTGCAAGTTGACGTAACCTGTCCTGATTAATTTACTGATGTGCATTTTCATTGTTAGGTTCTCATCTATCTGAATACCTAAGTTCTATACTTGATTTGAGGATGTGTTTGATAATTACCTAGGTCTAGGGCAGGTAGCATAACTATCAGAGTGTTTCTACTCAGCCAAATGATTTCATTCTTTTTAGAGTTAATGTTAGCTTAAGTTGCGAAAGTTCTTGTTGGATTTCATTCATATGGTTAGTAAATATTGAGGTTGTATTTTCAAATCATTTGGAGAGTGGTATGTAAAACTGTATGTCATCAGCGTACAAGAAGAAAGTTATTCCTAGATTTGTCAGTAATTTACCTAAAGGTAGCTGTTGCTGGGAGGGCTGAGCCTTGAAGGACACTTGTATCACACTGATATATGGCTGCCCAGTTTGACATGGAATGTTCTGTTAGATAGAAAGGAAAAGAACCTTATGAGGCCCCTGCCTTTGATCCCAATGTTTCTCATCAGATGGCATAGTAGGTTATGGTCCATGGTGTCAAAGGCTGCTGTTAAGTGAATAAGCAGAAGACAGTAAGATTCATCTGCGTCAAGCCCTCATAGAACCGTCCATTAATGAGAGGAGTAATATCTCGGGATGAGTGATGTTTCCTAAATCCAAATTGATTTGGGAATAGAATATTTTTGATCTTCCAGGTGATTATTAAGCTGGGATAACACTGCTTTCTCAAAAACGTTTGCTAGAAATGATAAATTGGGTATTAGACGATAGTTGTCCCAACTGTCCATTCAACTAGCCTTGTTTTTTATGATCAACTTTATCACTGCTTATTTTAACCCATTTGGAACAGTTCCTTCTGAGAGAGACATTAATTTATGTTGTGATTGACTGAGTAATAACCCCATGTACTTGTTTCAAGGAACTGATATAGTTTTGTCAGGTTTTTTTGGAGAGTTCTGTGGATGAGATTTTGACTCAGGCCACACTCTTTATAACATGAAGATAATAAAACTAGCTGTTAAGACTTTAAATCCAGAAATATTTATTTTTGTGGTCAAATTATTAGTGTTTCCTGATATGGCTAAAGTTACTCAACCTACTCTGTATCACCATGTGGTGGCCCTAGCTGTTACATATTTTTCCATAAATTTCTCTGTGTTTAGTGAATTATACATTTCTATTTTTAGACCATTTACATCTAGAGAAGTTTCTGTAAGATAAATCACCTGGGAATGTATAATTTCTAGTATCTTTTATAGAGATCTATTATCATATAGAATGATTTAGGTACCTCCTTTAACGATTTTGTTTTTTTCCCTAGATGTCTATTTCCTTATTGTCTTTGCCCCCTTTTATAGGTGGGGCTTCTCATTAGATGTTTAGTGTAATATATTTGGTTATATATTTTTTCTTAATACTTTAGTTTTTCCTTTTTATGTATTGGGGCTTTCTTGATTTCCATATGTGTGTGAATCTCTTGATAAAATAAATAAAAATAAAATTTTTATAAAGAACATAGCCCATAAAGAACGACTTGTTAGGCCTTCAGTTAGACAGGTAAATACAAATCCATAGTTGAACAAATGTTCTGACCCTTCTAACCTTACAAGTTGTGATTGTTATTCCATCTACTTTCAACAACCCATGGGCTCCTCTAAGAAGAAGTTAAACATTTGAAAATGAAGATATTCACTCTTTCAAAGCAGGGTAAGGCTATAAAAATCTCTAAACACTTCCAGCTAGTAATTTCAACTGGGGGAAACAATGTTAAGAAATGGAAGTTACATGGAACTCTGGCGTCTCTGCTTTGGGTCTTGGCCTATGCCTGAGCATGAAGCTGGTGCCTTGGCCTAGGCCCAATGCATTTAAAATGGTAAAATAAGGTTTGGTTCATTTAGGGGGCCCCTGATTTGGATTGGGACCCCTTGAATAAAACAAATTAGCCTTATTTGTCGTGTTTTGCACATTCCTACAATTTAGTTCATCAAACACTAATTCTGTCTGGTATGGATTACTGTAACACTGTCCTCATGGGTCTGCCAACGAATCTGATTAGGTCAAAGCAAATTTTTCAGAACTCAGCAGCATTATGCTCATAGGAAAAGACTACGAGAGCATGCAACGCCTGTACTATCATCCCTACATTGTCTCCCAATACAATTTAGAATTTAAAATAAGATAATTACACTTGTTCATAAATTACTCCAAAATGATTCCTTTCCATGGTTCAAGTCAAATTTATAGACACAAGCGAGTTCTCCGATCTGAAAATAAAAATCTTCTAGAAGTTCCCTCCATTAGAATTGCCCTATTAATTATTACAAGAGAAAGAGCATTCTTGGTAGCAGCACCCACATTTATGGAATACCTTCCCTGAATAATTATGCTTGATATCATGCAACTGAACTTTTAAAAAGTATTTGTTCAAAACTGCTTTTGAAAATATAGGAGCATAAGAGAGAATTGTTACTATACAGCAGGCTTTTATTTATGATGTCATTTTGTTATTAATTACCATATGTCTTATTCCAACATGTTATGTTTATTATGTCAAATATTTTATTGTGTATGTTCTCCTGTAACCTGCTATGAACTTTGGAAGTAGTGGGCTGGAAACTGATTTTAAATAAAAAAATTAAATTTTTTTTTTTTTTTCAAATAATGTGATATGTGGTTTAGATTCATCATTGGTCACCTAAATATCAGCTTTGGCACTTCATGGTCCTTTACACCCTATCATCCACACTTATGACGAATCTGTATTAAAAGGCATCTCTGAATTAGAATGTAAGAAGACATCAGTTTTAATAATCTTACAAAATTGAAGAAAGAAGCCTTGTCAAAATTACAAGAAGAACGCTCAATCATGATTAATCTTGCAGACAAGGGTGGAAATAGTGTCATCATGAATCATCAGGAATATATGAATGAAGTGTTATGACAGCTTTCTGAACCAGTGACATATATTGCTTTTGGATCCCGCAAAGAGCAGTTATAAAATGGGTCTCAACTACAGCTTTACAATCTGGTTTTCTTACCCAGAAGGAATTTCAGTTTTTAAATGTGAAACATCCATGTATACCTACTTTTTACATTTTACCAAAAGTGCACAAAACTTTGATTCATTCTCCAGGAAGTCCAATTGGCCAAAACAATCACTATCTTTTAGAAGAATTATCTGTATATGTAGGTCTGAAGCCTTTTGCTTTTATGAGATGCCAACATATTTGGGTTCTTTTGATGATTTACCTTCAGACACTCTTTTTATCTTAGATGTCAATGCTTTGTTTACTTGTATACCACAAGATCAGGAACTCACTGTTAAATGCAATGTTTTGGCCGATCATATCACAGAGTACCAACATCCTTTATTGTAAGACTGGCTAACATTTTTTTTAAAGAAATTCTTTTTTTTTTCAAAAACAACTGATTTACAGATAAAGGTTACAGTGATGGGTGTCATTATGGCGCCCTCGGTAGCCAATCGCTGAGTATGTCTGATTATGAGACTCAGGGGTTGATTTTTAAAAGACTGTGTGTGCGTCCATGTGCTTGTGGTTCCTAGCACACATGGATGTGTTGATTTTAGAACATGCGTGCGTCGGCACGTGCATATTATAAAATCTGTTGGCACACTGGATTTTAAAATCGTGCATGCATATGCGGGTGGCACATACACGGGGGAGAATTTTCAAATATTATATTCAGCGATGCAATCGGGCTTCCCTCAGTTCCCTCCCAGTCCACTACAATTAAGGAGCAGAGTGAGCGGGAACTTCCCTACCCCTCTGCCTAACCTTCCTTCCCTTTACCCTCTTCACCCCGACCCATAACCTCTACCTAGCTCCCTGAAAATGTTCTTACTACTTACTGCTTCTCCAGAGCAGAAGTAGTTTCTGCGAGCCAGTCGGCTGCCGGCGCGTGCTTCCACAGGACAGTGGCTAATGACCGCTGTCCCGGCCGGCCTCCATCCCTCCCTGCCCCTTTTTCAGGGCCCAGCCTGGCACTTGTGCGCATATCAGCAGTTACACGTGTGGCTGGGCCCTTTATAAAATGCACGCGGCTTTTGTTTTATCTCATTCACTTTATCACACCACATTGGCCATCTCGCACATTCAGATCTTCTCAGCAAGAACTACTTATTTTACCTACTTCAAGAGTCATCGGGGCTAAAATTCACTGGAAAACTAGTTTCTCTTATCTTGCCCCTAGCCTATGGAACTCCTTACCCCTGACTTTCAGACTAGAGAAAGATATTCTTAAACTTAAAAAAGCTTTAAAAAGTTATTTGTGAAGGCCTTTGAGTTTCAATAATTTTATTAATGATTTCTGTTTATCATAATTTTAGTATATTTTATGCTCTATTGTTTTAGTATTAGGTCATTTTATGTTTTATGCTGTAATTGTATTTCCTTGTTATTTTATATTATTATCTATTTTAAATTTAATTTAAGATGTTTTGAATTTAATTTTGTTCTCTGTACTTTGCTTTTATTTACATTTGTAACATATTGTGATTAAGTAAACTAATAATAATAATAATAATTCTATTTGGTTCTCCTAATCAAATGTGTAACCTTTCAATCAATTAGTGTAACAACCCCTGGTGATGGACAAGTTTCTCTTTCTACTCCTGGATGGGATTTGTGAACGGCCGGCGACTTTGGCCGGGCGCTCAAGGTCCATGAACGTTTGAGGTCGCGGAGTCCATTCGTGGACCTTTCCGCTGCCTTGAGTGCCTGGCTGGACGACCAAGCCGGCGACTTTGGACATCTGGCCGGGCGCTCAAGGTCCATGAACAGATGTCCAGCCGAGTGCTCAAGGCTGTGGGAAGGTCCACGAACGGCGTCCAAGCCGTGAGAAAAGAACCATCCACTTACCTGGTGGAATGACATTTCAAATGACATTTTGAAATGACAGGTACTGGTGCATCCGGGATACTGTATAGGCGCTGCATACCGCTCTATACAGTAAAATGGATTGCGCACGCCTACCGCTTCATGGGCGCACTTTGGATGCCGCTTGCATTTGCGTCTCATTTGAATACTGAATCGAGCGGTATGTGAACCAAATTGTGCGCGCGGCAAATGAGCTGGAGCCCGGCACTGCCGCACTGTTTCTTACGCGTCCTTACTGTATCAGCCTGAAGGTGAAAAGGGGAATAAAATAGCAAGGTATATTACTGTCCACGTGGCTAGAATGAACACCCAGATAATGAAATGTTAAAAGAAATTAGGGAAGCTAAAATCAGCAGCACAATAGTAAAGGATGATTTCAATTGCCCCAATATTGACAGCTTGAATGTCACTTCAGGACATGCTAGAGAGGTAAAGTGCATAGATGAAATAAATGACTGTTTCACTGAGCAGCTGTACAAGAACCATCTAGAGGGAAAACCTTTTTTAAACCTAATCCTTAGTGGAACACAGGATTTGTTACGAGAGGTAGCAGTGTTGAAGCCACTTGGCAATAGTGATCACAACATTATCAAATCTGACTTAATAACTGGAGGGAGGACACTAAAGAAACCTACTGTGACATCATTTAACTTTCAAAAGGCCGACTATGATAAAATGAGGAAAATGATTAGGAAAAAAAAGGAGCAGCTGCAAAAGTTAATAATTTACATCAGGCATGGACCTTGTTTAAAAATACCAACTTGAAAGCCCAGAACAAATGTATTCCATACATTAGAAAAAGTGGAAGGAAGGCTAATTGACTACCAGCATGGTTAAAAAGTGAGGTGAGAGAGGATATATTCCCTAAAAGAACATCTTTTAGGAAATGGAAAAAGGATACGAATGAAGAAAACAGGAAACAGCATAAGCACTGGCAAGTTAGATGCAAAGTATTGATAAGGAAGGCAAAGAGAGAATTTGAAAGGAAGCTTGCCCTGGAAGCAAAAACTCATAAAAAAAACCTTTTCAGGCCATTTGAAGTAAAAAGCCTGCGAAGGAGTTAGTTGTAATATGAGATGATAAAAGGGTAAATGGGGAATTTAGGGATGACAAAGTCATAGCAGAGAGACCAAATACATTCTTTGCTTCAGTCTCCACTGAGGAAGATGTAAGAGATATCCATGCCAGAAATTATATTCAAAGGTGAAGATTCAGCAGAACTGAAACAGAGTACCTGGGAGATGTAATGAGGCAAATTGCCAAACTAAGGAGTAGCAAATCACTTCGGCCATACATTTACATTCCAGAGTGCTGAAAGAATTGAGAAATAAAATTGAGGCCCTGCTATTAGTAATTTGTAAACTATCATTAAAATTGTTTATGGTACCTGAAGACTGGAGGGTTGTCAATTTTTAAAAAGGACTCAAGGGTTGATCGAGGAAACTATAGACCAGTGAGTCTGATGTTTATGTCATGCCAAAATGATAGAGGCTATCAGAAAGGACAAAATTGCTGAAACTATAGATAAGCATAGTTTAATGGGACAAAGTCAACATGGATTTAACCAAGGGAAGTCTTTCCTCACCAATCTGCTACATGCCTTTGAGCGCATAAACAAACATGTGGATAAAAGTTGGTTGATATAGTGTACTTGGATTTCCAGAAAGCATCTGACAAAGTCCCCCATGAGCAACTTCTTAGGAAATTAAAAAGTATGGGAAAGGGAGCAATATTCTATTGAGGATTGGGAACTGGTTAAAAGATTAAAAACAAAACAAAACAGAGAGTAGGTCTAAATGGTAAATTTTCCAAATGAAAGAAAGGTGAATAGTGGAGTGCCCCAGGGATCCATTCTGGGACCACTGTCTTTAATATATTTATAAACAACCTGAAAATGGGAACAATTGAGATGATCAAATTTTCAGATGACACATGGTTATTCAAATATGTTAAATCACAAGAGGATTGTGAGAATTTGCAAAAGGACCTTGCAAAACTGGGAGACTGGGCATGCAAATGGAAATTAAATTTAATGAGGACAAGTGCAACGTGATGCACTTAGGGAAGAGTAACTCAAATTATAGCTACACATTGCAAGGTTCCACATTAGGAGTCAACATTCAGGAAAATGATCTAAGCATCATTGTTGATATGTTGAAATCATCTGTTCTTCAGAAGCCAAGAAAGGAAATAGAATGCTAGGAATTATTAGGAAAGGAATTGAGAATAAAACAGAGAATATCATAATGCCTCTGTATCGCTCCATGGTGCGACCTTACTTTGAGAATTGTGTGTAGTTCTGGACACCAGATCTCATAAGAACATGCCATACTGGGTCATACCAAGGGTCCATCAAGCTCAGCATCCTGTTTCCAACAGTGGCCAATCCAGGCCATAAGAACCTGGCAAGTACCCAAACACTAAGTCTATTTCATGTTACTGTTGCTAGTAATAGCAGTGGCTATTTTCTAAGTCAACTTAATTAATAGCAGGTAATGGATTTCTCCTCCAAGAACTTATCCAATCCTTTTTTAAACACAGCGATACACAAACTGCACTAACCACATCCTCTGGCAACAAATTCCAGAGTTTAATTGTGCATTGAGTGAAAAAGAACTTTCTCTGATTAGTTTTAAATGTGCCACATGCTAACTTCATGGAGTGCCCCCTAGTCTATTATCCTAAAAGATAATAACTGTGGCTCAGATTACTCTACCATTGCCATACTCAGACCAAAGATACAGGTATATGATTCATGAAAATGTGGCTGTGTCCTTTTAGTTTTAAAAGTCAAGTTTGGGGATTGTACTTGTACTGTAATGCTCAGGCTTGTGAACCCTTGGCCGACGGGAGGATGGTATACCTTTCGGAGGATCCGTAGGTTCTCTCGTCGGAAGGCAAGGCAGAGCAGAAGACGGGGTGAGCTGACCCTTGGCACTGGAGACTGAGGTGGTGGCAGAGACGGATGGACGAGAAGAGGAGCTGAGTCTTTACCCCTGGAAGTCTGTGGTCCCCCCAGGAGGAGCCCGTAGGGACCCAGACCACTGGGACTTATGTGGACCTTTGAGAGGTCAGGAGTCGGTGCAAGGGCTGACTGGAGCTTCGCCCTGGAAGCCCGCGGTCCCCCCGGCAGGAGCCCATAGGGACCCGGGCCGCTGGGACTTAGGTGGGCCCTTGGAGATGGTAGTCTTGAAGAAGTCCTAGGTCGAGTGCCAGAGGGTCGTCGCTCACCAGTCCAAAGTTGTGAACCAGAGAATCACTGCTTGCCAATCCGAAGTCGTACACCAGAGAATCACTGTAAGCCAATCCAGTCGTACACCAGAGAATCACCGCAAGCCAATCCGAAGTCAGGAACCAGGAACACCAGGATGAAGAGGAACAGCAATCCAAGCTCAAGGAACTCACTGAAGCAAGCAGACTAGTCAGCGCTGGAGGACGTTGCCAAGTCGCTGGATGAGCAGAGAAAGCTGCCTTATCTACTTCCCCTGCTCTGGCTGACAGAGAACAGGTGAAGCCATTTAAAGGGATTGGGTCCCTTTAAATTTGAGGAGGAGGCGCAGCCTCGCACCTAAGGATGGCGGTGGCCATCTTGGATTTCCCCCGCGGAGGGGAGACGCCGCTGGACGCCACGAGGGGGGAGCAGGACAGCTTTCCCTGCAGCAAGCAGCACCGGAGGCCACGCAGGCGCGCCGGTCCGAATCGGAGCACTTCCCCGGGGCTCCCGTGGCGAAGGAACGCTGCGAATCAGGTAGGGGGCCGCGGTCGAGGGACGCCATGGCCGCGGAACACAACATGTACATGTGAAAATCAATCATAGTGCCAACAAAATATGCCCCTAGATTCATCAAAATGCATTATTAACGCATGTGATAAGAAAAAGAGGTATGTTTAGAATTACTGCACCCCTTTGCATTGGGTGGATTGGTAAACTTATTGCACCCCAAAATAACTCCAATTTTACATATATGAGACAGACTATCTATGAGCTTAGCATAATAGTGATGTATTTACATCTCTATAAGAGGGCCATCCAATAGGTCGAGACGAGGCACTGGTGGTGCCCTAGGGGCCAATTTCTCATGCAAAACAGCAGAGCACACCTCAGTATACCGTCCAATTGGTCAAGATGGTGAGATGGACAGTGAAATGCTAAGAGAAATTAGGGAAGCTAACCAAATTGGTAGTGCAGTAATAATAGGAGACTTCAATTACCCCAATATAGACTGGGTAAATGTATCATCGGGTCACGCTAGAGAGATAACGTTCCTGGATGGAATAAATGATAGCTTTATGGAGCAATTGGTTCAGGAACTGATGAGAGAGGGAGAAATTTTAGATCTAATTCTCAGTGGAGCACAGGACTTGGTGAGAGAGGTAATGGTGGTGGGGCTGCTTGGCAATAGTGATCATAATATGATCAAATTTGATTTAATGACTGGAAAAGGAACAGTGTGCAAATACAAGGCTCTCGTGCTAAACTTTCAAAAGGGAAACTTTGATAAAATGAGAAAAATTGTTAGAAAAAAACTGAAAGGAGCAGCTACAAAAGTAAAAAATGTCCAAGAGGCGTGGTCATTGTTAAAAAATACCATTCTAGAAGCACAGTCCAGATGTATTCCACACATTAAGAAAGGTGGAAAGAAGGCAAAACGATTATCGGCATGGTTAAAAGGGGAGGTGAAAGAAGCTATTTTAGCCAAAAGATCTTCATTCAAAAATTGGAAGAAGGATCCAACAGAAGAAAACAGGATAAAGCATAAACATTGGCAAGTTAAATGTAAGACATTTATAAGACAGGCTAAGAGAGAATTTGAAAAGAAGTTGGCTGTAGAGGCAAAAACTCACAGTAAAAACTTTTTAAAATATATCAGAAGCAGAAAGCCTGTGAGGGAGTCAGTTGGACCGTTAGATGATCGAGGGGTTAAAGGGGCACTAAGAGAAGATAAGGCCATCGTGGAAAGATTAAATGATTTCTTTGCTTTGGTGTTTACTGAAGAGGATGTTTGGGAGGTACCCGTAATGGAGAAGGTTTTCATGGGTAATGATTCAGATGGACTGAATCAAATCACGGTGAACCTAGAAGATGTGGTAGGCCTGATTGACAAACTGAAGAGTAGTAAATCACCTGGACCGGATGGTAAACACCCCAGAGTTTTGAAGGAACTAAAAAATGAAATTTCAGACCTATTAGTAAAAATTTGTAACTTATCATTAAAATCATCCATTGTACCTGAAGACTGGAGGATAGCAAATGTAACTCCAATATTTAAAAAAGGCTCCAGGGGATTTCCGGGAAACTACAGACCGGTTAGCCTGACTTCAGTGCCAGGAAAAATAGTGGAAAGTGTTCTAAACATCAAAATCACAGAACATATAGAAAGATGGTTTAATGGAACAAAGTCAGCATGGCTTTACCCAGGGCAAGTCTTGCCTCACAAATCTGCTTCACTTTTTTGAAGGAGTTAATAAATATGTGGATAAAGGTGAACCGGTAGAATACTTGGATTTTCAGAAGGCGTTTGACAAAGTTCCTCATGAAAGGCTTCTAGGAAAAGTAAAAAGTCATGGGATAGGTGGCGATGTCCTTTCGTGGATTGCAAACTGGCTAAAAGACAGGAAACAGAGAGTAGGATTAAATGGGCAATTTTCTCAGTGGAAGGGAGTGGACAGTGGAGTGCCTCAGGGATCTGTATTGGGACCCTTACTGTTCAATATATTTATAAATGATCTGGAAAGAAATACGACGAGTGAGATAATCAAATTTGCAGATGACACAAAATTGTTCAGAGTATTTAAATCACAAGCAGATTGTGATAAATTGCAGGAAGACCTTGTGAGACTGGAAAATTGGGCATCCAAATGGCAGATGAAATGTAATGTGGATAAGTGCAAGGTGATGCATATAGGGAAAAATAACCCATGCTATAATTACACAATGTTGGGTTCCATATTAGGTGCTACAACCCAAGAAAGAGATCTAGGTGTCATAGTGGATAACACATTGAAATCGCCGGTACAGTGTGCTGCGGCAGTCAAAAAAGCAAACAGAATGTTGGGAATTATTAGAAAAGGAATGGTGAATAAAACGGAAAATGTCATAATGCCTCTGTATCGCTCCATGGTGAGACCGCACCTTGAATACTGTGTACAATTCTGGTCGCCGCATCTCAAAAAAGATATAATTGCGATGGAGAAGGTACAGAGAAGGGCTACCAAAATGATAAGGGGAATGGAACAACTCCCCTATGAGGAAAGACTAAAGAGGTTAGGACTTTTCAGCTTTGAGAAGAGACGACTGAGGGGGGATATGATAGAGGTGTTTAAAATCATGAGAGGTCTAGAACGGGTAGATGTGAATCGGTTATTTACTCTTTCGGATAGTAGAAAGACTAGGGGGCACTCCATGAAGTTAGCATGGGGCACATTTTTTTTTTTTATTTACAATTTTTCAAATTATAACATTTACATCCATATGATATAATCATGAATACAGAACAAAGGTAATTACACCATCAATATAACCTAATTAGGAAATATATATCTGATCTAGCCCACATCTAGAGGAGAAGGAGATAGAAGGAATTAAGTGCTTGTCAATTTATTTATCCCATCCAACTTCCTGATCCTACTAAGAATTTTATCCCCAATAAAACGTTGTAATTGTAAAGGATCAAAGAAAATAAAATTGTTAGATTGATAGGTGATTTGACATTTACATGGGAATTTCAGAAAAAAGGTTGCACCTATATCCAAAACTGCCTGCTTTAGTAATAGAAACTGTTTCCTCCTTGCTTGCGTTATACGAGATGCATGGGGCACATTTAAATTAATCGGAGAAAGTTCTTTTTTACTCAACGCACAATTAAACTCTGGAATTTGTTGCCAGAGAATGTGGTTAGGGCAGTTAGCGTAGCTGTGTTTAAAAAAGGATTGGAAAGTTCTTGGAGGAGAAGTCCATTACCTGCTATTAAGTTCACTTAGAGAATAGCCACTGCCATTAGCAATGGTTACATGGAATAGACTTAGTTTTTGGGTACTTGCCAGGTTCTTATGGCCTGGATTGGCCACTGTTGGAAACAGGATGCTGGGCTTGATGGACCCTTGGTCTGACCCAGTATGGCATTTTCTTATGTTCTTATGTTCTTATGAAAAGACCCGACATCACGCGGAGTGAGGAAAGTCCCACAAAGATGCCATCTCAAAAAAGATATGGCAGAATTAGAAAAGATACAGAGAAGGGTAACATTTACCTCCTCCCAGTATGTCATTTACTAGCAGGCCCGGGAATCATACACTACATTTACGCAGATGATATACAATTTCTATTACCCATTCCAAACACCATCGAAGAAACAATGAAACTAGCCAATATGTATCTAGAAATAATCAAACGGCTCCTAAACCAGATGGAACTGGTAAAAAACATCGACAAAACTGAATTCTTATACCTTGAATGTAAAAACACACACCACACACAACCAACATTCACAATAAAAAATAGTCAAACCTCCGAGTTAGCAATAAAAGTTAGGAATCTAGGAGAAATAATTGACCCTGAGCTAAACATGAAACAACACATCTCACAGAAAATAAAAGAAGGCTATGCAAAACTAATGATCCTGAGAAGACTAAAACCTCTACTAACGATTAACAATTTTCACACTGTTCTACAAGCAATGATATTCGCAAGCACAGATTATTGTAACTCCCTGCTTTTAGGACTACCTCAATCTACAATTTGGTCTCTGCAAATATTGCAAAATTCCGCTGCCAGAGTTTTGACAGGCAAAAAAAAAGAGTGACCACATTACAGGAACACTTGCTGAACTCCACTGGCTTCCAATTGAACAAAGAATACAATATAATAGGGATGTGAATCGTTTTAGGACGATTAAAATTATCGTCCGATAATTTTAATATCGTCTTAAACCGTTATGGAACACAATACAATACAGATTCTAACGATTATAACGATAAATCGTTAGAATCGTGAGCCGGCACACTAAAACCCCCTAAAACCCACCCCCGACCCTTTAAATTAAATCCCCCACCCTCCCGAACCCCCCCCAAATAACTTAAATAACCTGCGGGTCCAGCGGCGGTCCGGAACGGCAGCGGTCCGGAACGGGCTCCTGCTCCTGCATCTTGTCGTCTTCGGCCGGTGCCATTTTCCAAAATGGCGCCGAAAAATGGCGGCGGCCATAGACGAAAAAGATTGGACGGCAGGAGGTCCTTCCGGACCCCCGCTGGACTTTTGGCAAGTCTCGTGGGGGTCAGGAGGCCCCCCACAAGCTGGCCAAAAGTTCCTGGAGGTCCAGCGGGGGTCAGGGAGCGATTTCCCGCCGCGAATCGTTTTCGTACGGAAAATGGCGCCGGCCATACGCGTATGGCCGGCGCCATTTTCCGTACGGAAAATGGCGCCGGCAGGAGATCGACTGCAGGAGGTCGTTCAGCCAAAAGTCCAGCGGGGGTCCGGAAGGACCTCCTGCCGTCCAATCTTTTTCGTCTATGGCCGCCGCCATTTTTCGGCGCCATTTTGGAAAATGGCGCCGGCCGAAGACGACAAGATGCAGGAGCAGGAGCCCGTTCCGGACCGCTGCCGTTCCGTCCACCGCTGGACCCGCAGGTTATTTAAGTTATTTGGGGGTGGGGGATTTAATTTAAAGGGTTGGGGGTGGGTTTTAGGGGGTTTTAATGTGCCGGTTTTTCGATTTTTCGATTTTTCGATTTTTTAACGATTTTTCACGATTTTTCACGATATTTTACCCCCCCAAACGGCAACAATACGATTCCCTCCCCCTCCCAGCCGAAATCGATCGTTAAGACGATCGAGGGACACGATTCACATCCCTACAATATAAGGCACTTTGTATAATCCATAAACTAATCCACGATGAAAAAGCCGACTGGCTTAACACGGCACTGCGCGTGCACATACCACAAAGAAACCTGAGATCTGCAAATAAAGCTCTACTAACTGTCCCCTCTGTCAAATCAGCACATCTCATGCAAGTAAGGGAAAGAGCACTGTCACTGGCTGGTCCCGTACTATGGTACACCATGCCACTTGAAATAAGACTACAGAGAAATCTGAAATTATTCAAAACTAATCTGAAAAGGGGATCGAGAGAGAGGAGAGTGAGCGCCCAAACTCGTATACCTGCTGAGCCAACCCAAAGAGAGCCGCCAAGAAGGAGGAACAGCTGAGGCGAGTTGGCTGACGTCATCGGAGAAGGCCCGCGGGATGCTTGAAAACCTGCGGTTGAGCAGCGAGGTGTGGGGATCGAGAGAGAGGAGAGTGATCACCCAAACTCGTATACCTGCTGAGCCAACCCAAAGAGAGCCACCGAGAAGGAGGAACAGCTGAGGCGAGTTGGCTGATGTCATCGGAGCAGGCCCGCGGGATGCTTGAAAACCCGCGGTTGAGCGGCGTGCAGTCGACACCGGCGCATGGCTTTGATCGGCTTAGATCGCCTTAGATTGCCTTTGATAGACATAGCCTTAAATTTTTCTTTCTTGAAAATTGACTTTGAATATATGGGTAGGAAACGTAAGGCTAAAGTCTACACCTCCTCTCCAGCTCCAAATAACATCGGACCGATGGATGCCCACATAAAGATAATGCTAAAGACGGGCTGTGAAAGTGCCACTCTTGAAGTGTCTCTGAGTCCGGGCAGGGGCCTGACTACACCTCCACAACCTCCAGGAGCTCTTCTGGTTGAAAGGTCTCTCGAGGACAGTCAGATAAGTATGAGTAAGGGAGATGGAGATGGTTCTCTCCCTGAAAATTCTTTTGATGGAATATCTCTTAGAACTGGAGAGGGACCTACACCACTAGTGCCTAGTAAAAGTCTGTTGAGCTTGAGAGAGCTACCAGACATTACTCTGAGAGACTTGTGGAAAATGTTAGGTTAGACTCTAGTGTCTTGCAAGTAAATGAATCGCTTACTTCTCTGGTTAATGTTAACAAGAGTTCAATAGAAGAACATGGAAAAAGATTGGTTGAGGTAGAAACAGCTGTAAAATCTATAACTGGAAATATGCAAAATGTACAAAATGCTGAAAGTATGCATATAGTGGACAGTTTAGCACTGTATTCAGAGATAGAAAATGTGGAAAATATGTTACGTATTAAGAATTTACGTTTGGTTAATTTTCCAATTACAAGGCTTCTGTCCCCATATGAAATGTTTAGGAAGTTCCTGATAGAAAATCTTTCATATGATGCTGAGAAAATCCCAATAATATCTAAGATTTTTTATTTTCCCCTACAATCTAGAACATCACAAGATGGAGAAATGGAGAGGAGTCCAGGGATTTCCTCCTTTTTGGAGGAATCACTTGACATTATTAATAAAAGAACTACTTTATTTGTTTCTTTCTCTCTTGAGAGGGAGAAAGATCAAGTATTTGAGAAGTTTTTCAGGAATAAAGATCGCTCCTTCTGTGGGCAAAGAATATATTTGTTTCCTGATGTCTCGAGGCCTACACAGGCTCGTCGTAGACAATTCCTTGCCCTGAAAAGTAAAACCCTAGAAATTGGGGCAACTTTTTTTTTTTTTTTTTTTTTTTAAGTTTCCTGCTAAGTGTTATATAAATTTTCAGGGTAACAAATTTATATTCTCAGACCCCTTACATTTGGAGACATTTCTTGCAGATAAATCTGAGCCTAATAGAGCTTTATAACATCTTAATGTCAGGCCAAAAGAAATATTGCGTTTGTTCTCTCCTTTTTGACTTTGTGTGGATATGATGATTATTTATTTTATTTAGAAACTTTTATATACCGGCATTAGTGGGTACATCATACCGGTTCACATAATAACTGAAAGTTTGGAAAATACATTTCAACAGGGAGACAGTAACTGGGCAGGGGATAAAATAAATAGGCAGAAGGAAAGATAGTTAAAAAACAAGAAAGTCATAACCAGAGAATACAGTTTATAATTTACAATGATAGACTCCTTAATATAAGGAGAGGGCAGACCCCTGAAGGGGGAACTGTGAGGGGAGATGGAGAAGGGTTATTCTGGGTAGGCATGGTTGAACAGGAGTGTTTTTAATTTCTTTTTGAATTTGATTGCACAGGGTTCAATGCGCATGTGGTCAGGTAGGGAGTTCCAAAGAGCCGGACCGGCAATAGAGATAGCACGGTCGCGGGTAGTGGAGAGATGAGCCATTTTCAGGGATTGGACATGTAGGGTGCCTTTGTTGGTAGATCTGGTGGCTCGGGTGGACAGGGGGGCAGTGAAAGGTAGGTCGAGCCAGTTGGAGTTGTGGGTGTGGATGGACTTGTGTATTATGGTCAATGTTTTGTAATGTATACGGGACAGGATGGGGAGCCAATGTAAGTCCTTAAGGATGGGGGTAATATGGTCGTGTTTGCGTGCGTTAGTAATGAGTCTTGCAGTAGCATTTTGCAGTAGTTGAAGGGGTTTTATTGAGGACAATGGGAGCCCTAATAGGAGAGCATTACAGTAATCTAGTTTGGAGGTGAGAGTGGCTTGAATCACTGTACGGAGGTCATGGGTGTAGAGCAGGGGTCTGAGTTTCTTTAGTACATTGAGCTTGAAGAAGCCCGCTTTAAGGATGGAATTGATGTGAGGTTTCATGCTAAGATTAGGATCAAGAAGGACTCCGAGGTCCCTAATGGACGGTTGGGCTGTGAGGAGGTTAAGTTTAGGGTCGTTAGGTGGGAGGTCGGGGGGATGTGAGGAGATGTAGAGGAGTTCCGTTTTGTTCGTGTTGAGTGCAAGCTG
Organism: Rhinatrema bivittatum; assembly: GCF_901001135.1. Classification (NCBI taxonomy): domain Eukaryota; kingdom Metazoa; phylum Chordata; class Amphibia; order Gymnophiona; family Rhinatrematidae; genus Rhinatrema; species Rhinatrema bivittatum. The sequence goes on along the minus strand of NC_042621.1, from coordinate 82,361,500 downwards.
AAGGTTGGAGAGGAGTGCGTTGATGGCTGCAAGGCACTTTTCCCAGTGCTCCAGGGCGTCAGATATAGAGTTGTGAATGGGAATGATGATCTGTACATCATCAGCATAGAGATAGAATTTGAGTTTAAGGTCGGAAAGGAGATGGCAGAGAGGGATGAGGTAGATATTGAAGAGGGTAGATGAAAGTGATGAACCTTGCGGGACTCCTTGTTGTAGGGGGTATGCGGCAGATAGGTTGTTTCCGATTTTAACAGAGAACTTTCTGTTAGAGAGATAGGATTTGAACCAGGCTAGAGCTATTCCTGAGATGCCGATGCTTTCTAGCCGTGTCAGGAGGTGGTGGTGGCTGATGGTGTCGAAGGCCGCTGAGATATCGAGAAGGGCGAGGAGGTAGCTGTGACCTTGTCCCAGTCCTCTGAGGAGATAGTCAGAGAGGGAGAGCAGTAAGGATTCGGTATTAAAGTGTTTTCTGAATCCAAATTGGGAAACATGGAGGATATCATGATTTTCTAGGTAGTCCATGAGTTGTGAATTGACCACCTTTTCCATAAGTTTGGAGATAAAAGGGAGGTTGGAAATGGGGCGGAAGTTGGAAGGGTCTTTCGGATCTAGGGAGGGTTTCTTAAGGAGGGGTTTGACAACAGCGTGTTTGAGGGAATCTGGGACTACCCCATGGGTAGTGGAGCAGTTGATAATATCTGCTATGGTGTTGGATATGCTGTTGGGGATGGTTATTAGGGCTTTGGTGGGGATGGTGTCGCTGGGGTGAGAGGCTGGCTTAAGTTTTCGCAAAAGGCCTGTAATTTCTTTAGAGGAGGTGAGGTCAATTGTGGTCATTGAAGGTTGGGATGGGGAGGGGATTGACGGTGGGTTAGTGGGGGGAGAGGGGTTGGTGGGGGAAAATCTGGAGAGCAGGTTGGCGATTTTGCTTTGGAAGTAGTTGGCGAGTTCTTCAGTTTTAGCCGCAGCCTCCGAGTCTGGAATGGTAGGAGGGATAGGGGTGGTAAGGCTAGCGACATAGGAGAAAAGAGCTTTAGGGTTGAAATTATAGTCATGGATTTTTTTTCCATAGAAGTCTCGCTTATGTTTATGGGTGGACAGTCTATATATATGAAGGGCTGTTTTGTAGCTGGAGGATAGTTGGGGGGTTGGGTCCTTGCGCCATTTTCTCTCTTTTTGTCTGAGATTGCATTTAAGGGTTTTTAACTCTTGGGTGTACCATGGCTTAGAGGGTTTCACTGCGGTATTTATGATACGTTCGGTGATTGGGCATAGTTTGTTGGCAATGTCTTCTGTGAGGCTATGCCAGGATGCTAAGGCTGTATCTGGGTCTGATAAGATAAGTCTTGGTAGGGAAGAAGCTAGTGCGTCAGTTAATTTGTCGCTGGGGCAGGTTTTTCTGGATATGATGGTGGTGTGAGCAGGATAGTTAGTTGGGAGGGGTTTCTTCATGGCGAGTCTGCTTTCAATAAGGTAGTGGTCGGACCAAGGCACCGGGGTGCAGGTGGATGAGTTGGAGGTCTGGAAGCTGGAGTTAATAAACATTAGGTCCAACGTGTGACCAGCTTTATGAGTTGGAGATGCTATAATTTGTTGGAAGCCTATGGCATGGAGCGATTGAATGAACGTTTCGCATGATGCAGTAGGGGGGAGTGAGTCAACATGGAGATTAAAATCTCCAAGGATGATGGAAGGGGTATCTGTTTTTATCCATTCTATAATGAATTCAATTAGGGGGGATGGGTTGGACTCAAGGACGGTAGGGGGGGCATATACTAGACATATTTGCAGGGTAGCTGCATTAAAGAGACCTATTTCAAGTTTAGGCGGGGCTGCTATGCTGATGGGTTTAAGGTTAAGTTGTTTCTTGGCTGCTAGGAGGAGTCCTCCTCCTCTTTTTTTAGGTCGGTGGATGGGGAAGATGTCATAGAGGGAGGATGGGAGTTGGTTTATGAGGACGGTATCTGATTCTTTGAGCCATGTTTCAGTGACTGCACAAATGTCTGGAGTGCAGTCTGCAAGTATGTCGTTGAGGATTAGTGTCTTTTTAGATATGGATTGTGCATTCATAAGTATAATGGAGAGGGTGGTGAGACCGAGGAACTGAGTCAGGGGTGAGGTGAGGATGGGGATAAGGGATTTGCGGCGAGGTGATGGATGGCGGGGAAGGAGGGGGGGGGGGAGGTAGTCTGGAGTGAGGGTGGTGGATGCGAGGGATTGGGTAAGCAGCCATGTTGATGCCTTCGTGGTCAGGTAGGAATGGTAGGAACAGGTAGGAGGAGTTTGTACCTTGATAGTCAGGTGGGAGGGGAGGTGCAAGGGGAGGAGGAGGGTGATCTGGTAGTGGAGTAGGTCAGCAGGTTTCAGCAGTCTGGATATCAGCGGGTTACAATTAGAGGCAAAATGGTACAAAACTTTAAATAGGGATGAGGTACAGAGTAGAGAAACAAAAAAAAAAAAAAAAAAACAAAAAAAAAAAACATATTTTGGATTATGGTTATTTTATTTGAATAATATTGGTGTTGTATAACAAGATTTCTTTTATTTATTCTGGAATTATGCTGGAACATATAAAACATTTTCAATAAAGTATAAATTGAAAAAAAAAAAACTAATCTGAAAACATGACTTTTTAAACAAGCATTTTATAAAGATAAAGAAAAGGAGAAAAATAGTTGATAGATAAGGATGCACCAAGCTAGAAGTTATTAGTAACCTACTAAAGCATATTAATGTTAAAATCAAACCACCTAATTTGTTCCCAACAATCAGGATTAACTTACACACTTAGTTTATTATTTTAAATTGTTACCGTACTATGATGACACATGAGTAATTTGTAATCTATACCACCCATATTTCTCTTTATCATGCCCTTCTGTAAAACGTTGTGATGGTTATTTAACTTAACAACGGTAGAGACAAAATTTTAAATAAATAAATAAATGGTGACCAAAATGATAAATGGGATGCAATGATTCCCCTATGAAGAAAGTTTAAAGAGATTAGGATTCTTCAGTCTGGAGAAGAGATGCTAGAGGGGAGATGATAGAGGGCTATAAAATAATGAATTGAGTGGAACAAGTATATGTTAATTGGTTGTTTAATCTTTCAAAGAGTACAAAGACTATGGGACACACAATGGCATTATTAGGTGATACATTTAAAACTAATAAGAGAAAATATTTTTTTTACTCAGCCTATAATTAAGCTCTGAAATATATTCCAGAAGATGTGGCGAAAGCTGTTAGTGTATCTGCATTTAAAAAACGTTTGGATAAGTTCCTGAAAGAAAAGATCATGAACTATTATTAAAGTGGAGTTGCAGAAGTCCACTTAATATATAGAAACATAGAAGTGATGGCAGAAAAAGACCAAACGGCCCATACAGTCTGCCCAGCAAGCTTTCACACCTAATTGTTTTCATACTTATCTGTTACTCTGACCGCTGAAGTCAGGGCCCTTATTGGTAACTTTTTGGTTCCACTTCCCTTCCACCCCCACCACTGATGTAGAGAGCAGTGTTGAAGCTGCATCTAAGTGAAGTAACTAGCTAATTGGTTTGGGGTAGTAACCGCCATAATAAGCAAGCTACTCCCATGCTAGTTTACCCAGCCTGTACAACTCAGTCCTTGTTGGTTGTTTGAATACAAATCCTCATTTCTTCATTCCCCCTGCCGTTGAATCAGTGAGATGCGCTGGATATGTATTCCAAGTGAAGTATCAGGCTTAATTGATTTGGGGTAGTAACCGCTGTAATAAGCAAGCTACACCCATGCTTATTTGTTTACCCAGACTATGTAATTCATTCCTAGTTGGTTGTTGTCTGAATATAAATAGTCTTTTCTTCATTCTCCCTGCCGTTAAAGCAGAGAGCTATGCTGGATATGCATTGAAAATGAAGTATCAGGCTTATTTGGTTTGGGGTAGTAACCGCCGTAACAAGCAAGCTACTCCCCTGCTTTTTTTGAGGATGCAAATCCTTTTTTTCCACATTTCCTCTTGCCATTGAAGCATAGAGCAATGTTGGAGCCACATTAACTGTGGTTATGTTTATTGAATAAGGATATTAATCTCCAGGTAGTAGCCGTCTTTCTCGCAAGCAAGTCGCCTCCGTGCCTCTTCTCTTCATACACATCCTCTAGACTTTATGGATCCACAGTATTTATCCCACTCCCCTTTGAAATCCTTCACAGTTTTGGTCTTCACCACTTCCTCTGGAAGGGCGTTCCAGGCATCCACCACCTTCTCCGTGAAGAAATACTTCCTGACCCTGACATTGATTCTAAGTCTTCCTCCCTGGAGTTTTAAATCTTTACCCCTGGTTCTGCTGATTTTTTTGAAATGGAAAAGGTTTGTCGTTGTCTTTGGATCATTAAAACCTTTCAAGTATCTGAAAGTTTGAATCATATCACCCCTGCTCCTCCTTTCCTCCAGGGTGTACATATTTAGATTCTTCAATCTCTCCTCATAAGTCATTCGATGAAGACCCTCCACTTTTTTGGTCGCCCTTCTCTGGACCGCCTCCAATCTGTCTCTATCCCTTCGGAGATACGGGCTCCAGAACTGAACACAATACTCCAGGTGAGGCCTCACCAAGGACCTGTATAAAGGGATTATCACTTCCCTTTTCTTACTCAATATTCCTCTCTCTGTGCAGCCCAGCATTCTTCTGGCTTTAGCTATCGCCTTGTCACATTGTTTCGCCAACTTCAGATCATTAGAGACTATCACCCCAAGGTCTCTCTCCTGCTCTGTGCATATTAGCCCTTCTCTCCCCATCGAATACAGTTCTTTAGGATTTCCACACCCCTTATGCATGACACTGCACTTCTTGGCATTGAATCTCAGCTGCCATATCTTCGACCACTCTTCCAGCTTCCTTAAATCCCATCACATTCTCTCTACTCCTTCCGGCGTGTCCACTCTGTTGCAGATCTTAGTGTCATCTGCAAAAAGACAAAACTTACCTTCTATCCCATCCGCAATGTCGCTCACAAAGATATTCAACAGGATCGGTCCTAACACTGATCCCTGCGGCACTCTGCTTAACACCGCTCTCTCTTCAGAGTAAGTTCCATTTACCATCACACATTGTCTTCTGTTGGTCAAACAGTTTGCAATCCAGGCCACCATCTCGGCACCTACTCCTAAGCTTTTCATTTTATTCACCAGTCTCCTGTGCGGGACCATATCAAAAGCCTTGCTGAAATCCAAGTAGATGACATCGAGAGCTCTTCCTTCATCCAATTCCTTGGTTACCCAGTCAAAAAAGTCAGATTTGTCTGACAGGATGTTCCCCTGGTAAATCCATGCTGCTTCTGGTCCAGCAATTCTCCCGACTGTAGATAGTTCACTATTCTCTCTTTCAACAGTGACTCCATTACTTTTCCCACCACCGAAGTGAGGCTAACTGGTCTGTAGTTACCAGCCTCTTCTGTTCCCACTCTTGTGAAGAGGGATCACCACCGCTCTTCTCTAATCACTCGGCACCACTGCCGTTTCTAGGGATCTATTGAACAGGTCACACAGTGGACCCGCCAGCACATCTCTGAGCTCCCTCAGTATCCTGGGTTGAACCTCATCAGGCCCCATGGCGTTGTCCACTTTCATTTTCCCCAGCTCTTCCCATACATTCTCTACTGTAAATGGAGTTACATCTACTCCATTCCCATCCAGTTTCTTGTTAACTAGCGACGGTCCTTCTCCAGGATCCTCTTTAGTGAACACTGAACTGAAGTATTTGTTTAATATTTCTGCCATTTCTTAGTCTCTCTCCACACATTGATTCTTGTCATCTTTCAATTTCACTATACTGCTTTGGACTTTTCTCCTTTCACTGATGTATCTGAAAAAAGTTTTGTCACCTCTTTTTACCTCTTTGGCAATCCTCTCTTCTGCTTGACTTTTTGCCATCTTGATTACTTTGTCTCCCTCAGCTCCATCAGATATTCTTCCTTGTGCTCCTCTCTTTGGGATCTTTTATATTTCTTGAACGCTGTTCTTTTAGCCTTTATTTTGTCAGCCACCTCCTTGGAGAACCAGATAGAAAAGTAAAGAAAAGCAAAAGAAAAATAAAACCTAGCATATAGATTAGTTGCCTTGGTAATTGCTCCTTTTAGTTTGGTCCACTGTTCCACATCTCTCTCGTTCTCCCAGCCTACTAGGTCATACCCATTTCTTCAAAGTCTGTGTTTTTGAACTGCAAAATGTGGGTCTTTGTGCTTCTTTTCTATATCCTTTTTGTGATATTAAACCATACCGTATGATGATCACTGGTGCTGAGGTGAGCGCCCACCTGGACATCAGAGACATTATCTCCATTAGTGAGCACTAAATCGAGTATAGCCCCCTCTCTTGTGGGTTCCATTACCATTTGTTTGAACAAAGCTCCTTGCAGGGCATCCACTATTTCTTTACTATTGTTAGATTCTGTAGATGGGATTCTCCAGTCTACATCTGGAAAATTAAAGTCTTCAATGATCACCCCTTCTCCCTTCTTTCCCATCTTTTGGATGTCTTCAACCAGGTCTCTGTCCAGCTCTTCCTTTTGGTTTGGGGGCCTGTAAACCACTCCAATAAAAATGGATGTCCCATCTTTTTTTAGGTTGGCCCATAAAGCTTCTTAATTGCAGCTCAGATGCTTGGATATTGTTTCTGACATAAAGAGCCACTCCTCCCCCTTTCTTATCCTCTGTCCTTCCTTAACAAGTTATAGCCCGGTATTACCATATCCCAATCATGTGATTCCGTGAACCATGTCTCTGTGACAGCAACAACGTCCAAGTCTGCCTCCTCCATTAGGGCTTGCAGAACTGGGATTTTATTGCCCAAACTACGAGCATTTGTGCACATAGCTTTCCAGCTTTCATCATTCAGGTTGCTGTTGTTCCTGGACTCCTTTTGTGACTTTAGTTGAGTTCTGTTATCCACTTCACCCTTTCCCTTTGCATGATTAGTGCCTCTGATGTCTGTTTCATCCAGCACAATGAGCTTATTCCTTTGGTTACTGATCTGGAATTTCTGTATGCATTGGGTTACTTCTCTCTTTTCAGACAACACTTCAATCTTTTTCTCAAGAACTTCTTCAGTATTTAATACAGAGGGTGTTTTGTTCTTGTTGCACTTGATACAGTGTGTGTCTCTGTATCACAGTGCTGATTCTACCTGAGCCCACTGTACTCCTGTTTTGTGAGTTCCTTAATGCCCTGTGTGAGTGGGGGCGTAGACTTGTGTGCTGCACAGCTGTCAAGAATGGGTGTTTGTGGGTCACAGGTCTTATCCTACCTGAGCCCACTGTAAATCTCTTTTCCCTTGACTTTTTTTTTTTTTTTGTGGTAATGGGGAATTCCTGAATAATTTAAAGTGGGTGAGACTTTCTCTCTTCTTCATTGAAGCTAATTCAGCTTTAACTTCATCCAACTCCTTTTTCAAGGAAGAGAGTTCTGAGCAAATGGGGCAAGCCCTAAGTTTCCAGATGATTTCCCTCAGAATGAAGGCTCCACAATAGTTACATTGGACAGTCCTCATTTTGGTAAATTTATTTGATAGATACCACCTAAGGGATTACCAAACTACTAATTTATCTAGTTGCCCATTATGTATTCATGCAGACTATATCAGAAAAACAAGCCTAGGGGTGGGTGGGAGTTAAACAGTTAACCCTTAGTCAAGGTTGTTCATTGGACACTATCTGCTATTGATTTTGAACAGACCCTCCTGCAGATATGTCTAACTAATTTAAGCTTTTTCCTTATCTCTCCTCAAGAGTTTGTGCTTCTGGCTGTCTCCTTCAAGTTCAAATCAGACCGATGACTTGAATGCCCCCTGCAATTCACTGAGTCTGATGCCAAGAGCAGTTTAGCTAGAAAGCAGTCCCTCCCCCACAAACACAGGCTGAGGAGGAAGTCTGATCTGAATTAATGGCCGACCCTTGAAAGCAGACTAAAGATCTCACCAGTTTCTAGTTCAAGTTTGCTACTTTGTAACAGACAGTGCACTAGTTTTGGCAAATATAATGCCCTAGTTCTAAACACAGATAATAACCATACAAATTTGCACTTTACTTTAGCAGCAAGAGGTAAGGCTCTGGTTCATGAAGAGTCCAGCTCCAAAGTGATTCTGGGATGAGTAGCATGGAATCTTTGTACCCCTTGGGATCCTACTAGGTAGTTGTGACCTGGAATGGCCACTGTTGGAAACAGGTTACTGGGCCTGATGGACATTTGGTCTTTTCCCAATATGGCAAAGCATATGCAGTTATGTAATTACTGTATGTAAAAATATAATCCCCCAACACATGCCAAGAGTCACTGGAAACTGGTGGGAGCATTACACAAGCAAAAGGATATTCATGTCCATTCAAGGAAACCAAAATCGTTGTCATGCAATGTTTTCCATGCTTTCTTCCTCCTTCTCCATTTAAAAATATCCTAATGTTAAATCCAGGGTTGAGAACAAAGCAGCAATTCCCAATGAGTCTAGGGTTCTTTGATCTTTTACTATGATGCTGTTTAATTGCAGCAAAACCAAAGGGTCCCAGTCTTCTTTTTATGACAACTGCTGGTGAGATGCAGGGACTATTAGTTTTTTCAACATTCTTTGTCTTAACAGTTCGCACACATGCTTTTGTTACAAACTACATTCACAAAACCCAGTTTTTCTGTTGCTTGCTCAAATCTTTTCTTGTGCTGGATATCCGATTGGATCTTATTAACTCCCTTGGTTCTTGTTTTCCCCAATAATTCTTTCAAGCTTGTAAACATTCCCTCTACATACCGCAGGAGATTCATACCAAAAATCCCTGCTATTTTGTCTTCTTTGGACTCCCCACTTCTCAGGTTGTCCTGTACAAAAAATACACATCTCACTCGCATCATGTCTGAGACATTCTACATCAGCTTCTATATACCTTATCAAGTGGAGTGTTGTACTATTAGCAGCTGTTAATTTTACCCATTTGGCATCTTGAAATTAGTCTGTTTTTGAAATGTTTTATAATAATGACGCCATGATGTTAGATACATCCAACTGAAACTATCCAAATAGGACTTTACCCAATGGCTTTTTCCTGTTTATTGTTCCCACTTCTCCCACTCCTCTTCTGTTTATCTGTTACATGTATTCTAATTTGGGTGTTCATAGGACCTCTCACTCTTTCTAGTCCCATTGTTCCTTTCTTCAGCTTTGGCTGCTTCAGTGCATGGACCTGGAAACTCCTTTCAACCATTGCACTACTCCTATCATTTCTAAGACAGGTATAATTTTTCTTGCTTTATTTTTTCTGGCTGTGACCTTCTTCATTATGCGGTTGATTTTAAGACATGCGAGAATCCATGTGCATGCGTTACCCGGCGCACACACATGGACATGCAATTTTATAACATGCTTGCGCAGGTGCACGCATGTTATAAAATTGGAGGTCGGTGTGCGCAAGGGGGTGCACAATTGTGTACCTTGCGTGTGCCGAGCCGCGCTACCTTCCCCCATTCCCTTCCCCCTAGCCTGACCTTCCCACCCCTTCCCCTAACCTTCCCCCGAGCCCTACTCTAACCCCCCCTGACTTTTATCTTACCTTTTGTGCCTGCCTCTGGGCAGCCGCAAGTTGCATGTGCTGGCAGCCTGCTGGCACGTAATCCTCTGACACAGCAGTAATGGCTGCTATGTCGGAGGCCTCTGGCCCCACCCCACCCCCAGACCACCCCTTTAGTAAAGCCCCGGGACTTACACGTGTCCCGGGGCTTTATGCCTGGCGCGCATAACCTTTTGAAAATCCGGCCCTATGCATATAGCAGTTGATCTTTCTCAAAGGAGGCTTTCTTTAAAAACCAAACGCAGGTTCCACCACCTTCTGTATTTCTTGGGTAACATGGTAGTTTTGTGCTGACTTATTTTTCATTTAAAATATACGGACATATTTCTGTGTTTAAGTTTAATATTAATAATTAAAAATAGGTGAAAGCCAGGCATAGCATTGTAAGTGGTTTTATAAATACCACAGGGCACACAGATATATGATTCTGTAGTTTCTCATTTATTTATTTATTTATTTATTTATTTATTTATTTAAAAGGTCTTTTATACCGATATTAGTCAAAACATCATATCGGTTTACAACGAACTGTAGGAAGGAAAATACAAAAAACAGGGGAGTGGGGAGGGGGTACAACGAACCAAAAGGAGAACAAGGAAAGCACATGAACAAATCAACAGGCGAACTTGAGAACCTTGAGGACTAAAGCAGAGTCAAATTAAAACATTATAAAATTAAAATTCACAAAGGTTGATTAAGGTTTTTGGGGGAAGTCTTGTTGGAAAAGCCAAGTCTTTAGTTGGGATCTGAATTTTATAATTCATTGTTCTAGCCTGAGGTGGGTTGGAAGAGCGTTCCAATGCATGGGGCCAGCAATGGAGAGCACCCGATCCCTCGTGGATGTGAGGTGTGCCTTCTTTAAAAAGGGCACATGGAGGGACCTTTTCTTTGAAGTCCTCGTGGGCTGATTTGGGCATGTGAGGCGGAAAGGGTAGATGAGCCAGTTGGAATTGTGTGAATATATTGCTTTATGGATAATGGTCAGGGTCTTGTAGAGGATACGAGAAGGGATAGGGAGCCAGTGCAGGTCCTTAAGGATCATGGAGATATGGTCGTAATTACGTGCATTGGAGAGGGTTCTGGCTGCTGTGTTCTGCAGCATTTGGAGGGGTTTTATGGAGGAGTAGGGTAAGCCAAGAAAGAGGGCATTACAGTAATCCATCTTGGATGCGAGTGTGGCCTGGACAACAGTGCAGAAATCACTGGCATGAAGTAGAGGTTTCAGATTAAGACATTTAGTTTGTAGAATCCCTCTTTGAGAATAGCATTGATGTGTTTTTTAAGGTTCAGTTGCTGGTCAATCTGAACCCCAAGGTTCCTTGCGCAGTGCTGCGCATGAAGAATCTTGTAGGTGGGGTCAATTGTGAGTGAAGGGTTAGTGGGAAGATGTTGGGAGATGAGGTGCAGTTCAGTTTTGGAAGTGTTTAGGGCTAAATGGAGATTGGTGAGTAAGGTGTTGATGGTGGCAAGACAGTTTTCCCAGGATTCAAGGACGTTGGATAGAGAGCCTTGAATGGGTATGATGATTTGCACGTCTTCTGCGTAGAGAAAAAATTTGAGGCCGAGTTCCAATAAGAGTTTGCAAAGATGGGTGAGGTAGATGTTGAAGAGGGTAGAGGAAAGGGAGGAGCCCTGAGGGACTCCCTGGGAGAGAGCATTGTACGTAGACTCAACATTGCCTATTGTCACAGTGAATTGCCCATTGTCGAGATAGGATGAGAACCACTTGACCATTGGCCGTGCCGGAGAGGCCAATGTCGGTTAGGCGGGAAAGGAGTTGGTTATGGTTTATTGTATCAAATGCCGCCAAAATGTCCAGGAGCGCAAGGATGTAGCTGTGGCCTTGATCCATTCCCCTGAGTAGGTGGTCGGTTAAGGAAAGAAGGAGGATCTCAGTATTGAGATATTTGGGGAAGCTGAATTGGGAGGAGTGGAGTAGGTTGTTGGTTTCAAGGAAGTCTGTTAGTTGCGAGTTGACGACCTTCTCCATGACTTTTGAGATGAATGGGAGATTGGAGATAGGACGAAAGTTGGCAGGGCCCTTGGGGTCTAGTGAAGGTTTTTTGAGCAGTGGTTTAACCACGGCATGCTTGAGCGAGTCGGGAACAATGCCTGAGGAGAGGGAGCAATTTATGATATCCGCAATGGGTTTAGAGATGGTGTCAGGTATAAGAACATAAGAACATAAGAAAATGCCATACTGGGTCAGACCAAGGGTCCATCAAGCCCAGCATCCTGTTTCCAACAGTGGCCAATCCAGGCCATAAGAACCTGGCAAGTACCTAAAAATTAAGTCTATTCCATGTAACCATTGCTAATGGCAGTGGCTATTCTCTAAGTGAACTTAATAGCAGGTAATGGACTTCTCCTCCAAGAACTTATCCAATCCTTTTTTAAACACAGCTATACTAACTGCACTAACCACATTCTCTGGCAACAAATTCCAGAGTTTAATTGTGCGTTGAGTAAAAAAGAACTTTCTCCGATTAGTTTTAAATGTGCCCCATGCTAACTTCATGGAGTGCCCCCTAGACTTTCTACTATCCGAAAGAGTAAATAACCGATTCACATCTACCCGTTCTAGACCTCTCATGATTTTAAACACCTCTATCATATCCCCCCTCAGTCATCTCTTCTCCAAGGTGAAAAGTCCTAACCTCTTTAGTCTTTCCTCATAAGGGAGTTGTTCCATTCCCCTTATCATAGTATAGTGAGGAGGGCTTTGGTAAGGATAGTATTTGAGGGGTGTGTTGCAGGTTTGATCTTTCTAAGGATTGATGTGATTTCTGTTGTTGAGACAAGGTCAAGGTCATAGAAGGAGGCTGAAGTTGTGATGGCTCCTGAGGTAACAGGGGGCGAGTGGGGTATAGGGGGAAATCTGAGGAGAATGTTTGCAATTTTATTGTGAAAGTAGCATGCCAGTTCTTCACATTTTCTGCTGGCTTCACTGTCGGGAATTGGGGGGGGGGGGGGTGTGCTTGGTAAGGGTAGACATGTAGGTAAAGAGGGCTTTAGTGTTATATTGTAAACCGATGTGATTTGTATCTGTTACAGGAACGTCGGTATAGAAAAGTTAAAAATAAATAAATAAATATTTAAAGTCATGGATTCTTAGGGCGTAGAAGTCGCGTTTAGCTTTGAGGGTGGCCAGCCTGTAGAGATGTAGTGAGGATTTGAATGTGGACTCTTTTTGAGGGGAGGGGTCTTTGCGCCAGGTTCGTTCCTTTTGCCTGAGCTCATTTTTCATTTGTTTTAGATCTGAGGAGTACCATGGGTTTTGCTTTTTCGCAGATTGTTTAATTTCACGCCTGGTGATGGAGCACAGTTTATTTGCGATGTCTAAAGTGATATTGCTCCACGATTCGAGGGCTGTGTTAGGGGTTGAGCAGTCGAGTGTCATCGAAGACCCAGCAAAGGCTGAGGTGAGGTCCTCACTAGGGCACAATTTTCTGTAAACAATGAAGGAGCTGGAGGAGGGGTCGCAAGCTTTAAGTGTCTTTATGAAGAGGGAAACTTTAATAATGGTGTGGTCGGACCATGGGACAGGGGTACAGGAGGGCTTGGTGGATGAGTGGATACTGGAGTTAATGAAGATGAGGTCCAGGGTGTGCCCTGCTTTGTGGGTGGAGGATGAGATAATTTGGGAAAAGCCGATGGCATCGAGTGAGCTGAGGAAGGCTTCACAGGATGAGGAGTGGGGGGTGACATCTACTTGGAGGTTGAAATCTCCCAGGATAATGGCAGGGGTATCACTGTTAATGTTGTTGGAAATTAATTCAATAAGGGGGAAGGGTTGTGTTCTAGAGTGCCGGGGGGGGGGGGGGGGAGGGCATAAACTAGGTAGATCTGGAGTTCCTGGGATTTGTACAGCCCAATATCTAGTTTGTGGGGTGTGTCGATTTTCACAGGTTTGAGATTCATGTGCTTTTTGACCGCTAAGAGGAGGCCTCCGCCTCGTTTCCTGGGTCTTGGGATGGAGAAAATATCGTAGGTGATGATGCTTTATAAATTAGTTAGGCATCCCTTGCTGCTGATGTTCATGCTTCGGGGGCAGGCCTGTGGGTCCGGCGTCGGCGTGCAGCTCCGGTCGGGGTTGCGTCCTGGTCGCCGGGTGGCAGCGGTGAGGCGGCAGGTCCGGCGAGGAGGAAGAGAGAGATGGCGCCGAAGGTAGGGAGATTTAAAGCCCTACCCGGCTGGTTGAGTAGGACAATGTCTGAGTCTTTGAGCCAGGTATCTATGATGGCGCAGATTTCTGGCTTGCAGTCGACTAGTAAGTCATTCAGTATTACAGTTTTCTTAGTTAGGGGCTGTGCATTTAGAAGCACGATGGATAGGGTAGTGAGTCCTAGGAACTGAATGAGTGGGGAAATGAGGATGGGGAGGAAGGAGTTGCGCTGGGTGATGGGGCTGACTAGGGTGGGGTAATGAGCTCTGTGGGACAGGTAATGGATGTGGGGGATGGGGATGCTTGAGATTCTGGCCATTGTGGAGGCTGAGAAGGTATTGGAGGTGAAGAAGGCAAGGGCAAGGTGGCAGGGGAAATAAGTAATATATACAGCGCTATATAGGAGTAAACACAGCAGTGGTATCAATGATAAGTTATCAGTCATAGCAATTACAGCAGTATCAGGTGCAGGTCACTGGTATCAAGAAGTCACAGACAAAATTAGAGAGATGCATATAATAATAGCAAAAATAAAATGATTAGATGTCACAATAGGTGGCGTTAAGACCTGTCGCTGAGCATGAGTGCTTAGGGGTACAAGTTACCTTGTGCAGGCGCCTAGTTTCCGCCGATCGGAAGAAGAACAGTGGTTAGGCCCTGCCGTACAATGGAGAGGCAGAGTGGTGTGGTGCACTAAGGGGCGCACCAAGGGGCAGGCTCCCTGGTCGCACTCCTTAGGTGCACGGCGCGGGAAGTGGATGCGTGTTGAATGAGAGACCGTCGGCTGGAGAGCAGGGAAGTAGAAGACAGCTGAGTGAGGATCTGTCTGCTAGAATGCTGAGTCAGAGTCCATCTACTGGGGAGCTGGGACGTGGATGAGTGTTGGAAGAGAGTCCGTCTGCTGGAGGGTTGAGAAGGTGGAGGATTGCTGAACGGTGATTCGGTGTGCACGAAGGGGAGCACAAAAGGGCCAGCCCCTTTGTCGCGCGACGCCAAGGACTGCCGCTGCTTTATAAATTAGTTAGGCGTCCCTTGCTGCTGATGTTCATGCTTCGGGGGCAGACCTGTGGGTCCGGCGTTGGCGTGCATCTCCGGTCGGGGTTGCGGCCTGGTCGCTGGGTCCCAGGTGGCAGCAGTGAGGCGGCGGGTCCGGCCAGAGAGGAGGAAGAGAGAGATGGCTTTGAACCACCTTGTCTCTGCTTGCAACTTACACAAACCCTCCTTCACACATACACTGATCTAGAAACATCTCTCTGTCAAAAGCTGCACTATCCTGAAGTGTAACTTGGAAGACACTCTCTGGCCTAACTAGGATGCTTTCAGGGAATTCCAACTCACTCTTACATCTATTTCCATTTAAATTACTTGGCCCTTGTCCTATCTAACCATGTCCAGCCTCATGACTCTAGATGCCATGCTGTGTACACCTTAAACTGTTGGTTTGAACCCTGTTACATATTCAAACTCAGAACCCATTGCAATTGGGAGGTCCATCAAACTATATCCTGCTAAAATCAATAAACTGAATGTCAAGAGACCATTCTATATGTAAGGCAGCACATTTATGACATGGTTGTCCAATAGCCAAGAGTGCTTTCCCTTTGCCTACACCTCTCTCAGAAAAAGAAACTTCTCTGCCTATATGATCATGCATATCATAGCCTGAAGCATGTGAGCACACAACATGAAAGCAGTTGCTGTTGTCTTCTCAGATGACAACTCCTCATCTTTGGAAGAGGAAGAAGAGGAGGAAAAGCAGGCAGCCACTGCTAGGTAGGATCAGGATGCTCTTTCCATACCCTATCCACCCACAAGAGATGTAGCAGTGGAGGTCCAGCACCTCCATCCCCAACTAGCACACCCCAGGCCTCAAGAGGCAGTATACCCTGTCCCCATACCATTAGGGCCTCTTCCCCTTTTGTGCCACGGATATATGGATGCTAGGACTCAGACTGGCCAGCTATTGCTCGCCGAGAGAAGCCCCTCTATGTCCTTCACCAGCTTGGTTAAAAGGGGAGGTGAAAGAAGCTATTTTAGCCAAAAGATCTTCATTCAAAAATTGGAAGAAGGATCCAACAGAAGAAAATAGGATAATGCATAAGTGTTGGCAAGTTAAATGTAAGACATTGATAAGACAGGCTAAGAGAAAATTTGAAAAGAAGTTGGCCGTAGAGGCAAAAACTCACAGTAAAAGCTTTTTTAAATATATCCAAAGCAGAAACCCTGTGAGGGAGTCAGTTGGACTGTTAGATGATCAAGGGGTTAAAGGGGCAATTAGAGAAGATAAGGCCATCGTGAAAAGACTAAATGATTTCTTTGCTTCGGTGTTTACTGAAGAGGATGTTGGGGAGCTACCCGTACTGGAGAAGGTTTTCATGGGTAATGATTCAGATGGACTGAACCAAATCACGGTGAACCTAGAAGATGTGGTAGGCCTGATTGGCAAACTGAAGAGTAGTAAATCACCTGGACCGGATGGTATACACCCCAGGGTTCTGAAGAAACTAAAAAATGAAATTTCAGACCCCTCATTAAAATCATGCATTGTACTGAAGACTGGAGGTTGGCTAATGAAACCCCAATATTTAAAAAGGGCTCCAGGGGCGATCCGGTAAACTACAGACCAGTTAGCCTGACTTCAGTGCCAGGGAAAATAGTGGAAACTATTCTAAAGGTCAAAATCACAGAACATATAGAAAGGCATGGTTTAATGGAACAAAGTCAGCATGGCTTTACCCAAGGCAAGTCTTGCCTCACAAATCTGCTTCACTTTTTTGAAGGAGTTAATAAACATGTAGATAAAGGTGAACCGGTAGATGTAGTATATTTGGATTTTCAGAAGGCGTTTGACAAAGTTCCACATGAGAGGCTTCTAGGAAAAGTAAAAAGTAATGGGATAGGAGGCGATGTCCATTCGTGGATTACAAACTAGGGATGTGAATCGTTTTTGAACGATTAAAATTATCGTCAGATAATTTTAAAATCGTCCAAAATCGTTAGATACGCGATACAATACAAATTCCCCCGATTTATCATCAGGGGCATTTGTATTGTATCGTTAAATAGGGCGCGGGAAAACCGGCACACCAAAAAAACCCTAAAACCCACCTGAACCTTTAAAACAAATCCCCCACCCTCCCGAACCCCCCCCCAAATGTTTTAAATTACCTGGGGTCCAGTGGGGGGGGGGGGGTCCCGACGCGATCTCCTCCCGCTCTCTGGCCACCGCTGCGTTGAGAAATGGCACCGGTTGCCCTTTGCCCTTATCATGTGACAGGGCAAAGGTAGAGCCGGCGCCATTTTGTTTCCTGGCTCCCTACGTCACGCGTGCGGGAGATCACCCCCGGACCCCCGCTGGACTCCCAGGGACTTTTATGTCATATGGCCCGTATGACATAGTGAGGGCAAAGGTAGCGCCGGCGCCATTTTGAAGATTGGCAATACAGCCCGCGTACAGGAGGTAACTCCCGGACCCCCACTGGACTTTAGGCAAGTCTTGTGGGGGTCAGGAGGCCCCCCCAACCTGGCCAAAAGTCCCTGGGGGTCCAGCGGGGGTCCGGGGGCGATCTCCCGCACGCGTGATGTCGGGAGCCAGGAAACAAAATGGCACCGGCGCTACCTTTGCCCTGTCACATGATAAGGGCAAAGGGCCACCGGCGCCATTTCTCAACGCAGCGGTGGCCAGAGAGCGGGAGGAGATCGCATCAGGACCCCCCCACTGGACCCCAGGTAATTTAAAACATTTTGGGGGGGGGGTTCGGGAGGGTGGGGGATTTGTTTTAAAGGTTCGGGTGGGTTTTAGGGTTTTTTTGGTAT
This sequence comes from Rhinatrema bivittatum, assembly GCF_901001135.1. Classification (NCBI taxonomy): domain Eukaryota; kingdom Metazoa; phylum Chordata; class Amphibia; order Gymnophiona; family Rhinatrematidae; genus Rhinatrema; species Rhinatrema bivittatum. Next base: position 82,343,927 of record NC_042621.1, on the reverse strand, counting down.
GCCGGTTTTCCCGCTCTCACCCGATTTACGATTTTTAACGATTTTTAGAAAAAAAACAACTTGACGATCAGATTTCCCTCCCCCCAGCCAAAATCGATCGTTAAGACGATCGATTACACGATTCACACCTCTATTACAAACTGGCTAAAAGACAGGAAACAGAGAGTAGGATTAAATGGATAATTTTCTCAGTGGAAGGGAGTGGGCAGTGGAGTGCCTCAGGGATCTGTATTGGGACCCGTACTTTTCAATATATTTATAAATGATCTGGAAAGAAATACGACGAGTGAGGTGATCAAATTTGCAGATGATACAAAATTATTCAGAGTAGTTAAATCACAAGCAGTTTGTGATAAATTGCAGGAAGTCCTTCTGAGACTGGAAAATTGGGCATCCAAATGGCAGATGAAATTTAATGTGGATAAGTGCAAGGTGATGTATTTAGGGAATAATAACCCATGCCATTGTTACACAATGTTAGGTTTCATATCAGGAGCTACCACCCAAGTAAGAGATTTATTTATTTATTTATTTATTTATTTATTTATTTATTTATTTATTTAACATGTTTTGTATTCCGTATATTCGGTTTTGCCATCATAATGGTTTACAGGAAAAAATAATAGGAGAATAACATAGAGTTTTAACATATAATTTCATAGATAAAGTTTGGTAACATTGGAGGAAGTAATAGTAGGGTTAGTTTTTATATAGGAAAAAAAAGTTCTTGGATGACTATTGTAGATTTCATGGTTGTGTTGATCTTTCATGGGTTGACGGGTGGTATCTTTGTTTTCTTGTTGTCTGGTTGGGAGTCTGCTGGTGGTGATTAAGTGCATCTGAGAATGGTAAAAAGCCAGGTTTTTAAATCTTTTTTGAAAGTTTTGGTGTCAAATTGAGTTCTTAGATTGTGGGGTAAAGAGTTCCATAGAGATGGGCTGGCGATGGAAATAGCTCTCTCTCGGGGTGATACTAGATGCGTGATTTTTGCGTGAGGAATTTTGAGGAGGCCTTTAGTCATTGAGCGAAGGTTCCTTTATGGAGCATGTATTTCAATGTGTTCAGTTAGGCAGTAGTTTTGTTGTCCTGTGATTATTTTGTGAAGGATTGATAAAACTTTGTATTCTATTCTGTATTTAATTGGGAGCCAGTGCAAGGATATGAGAGTAGGTGCAATGTGTTCTTGTTTCCTAGTTCATGTAAGAATCCTGGTGGCTGCATTCTACAGTATTTGGAGTGGACGGATGGTGGTAAAAGGGAGGCCAAGGAGTAGAGCATTGTAGTAGTCTAGGTTTGTAAATAGTAGTAGTTGCAGGACTGTTCTAAAATCAATTTGTGTAAGGAAGGGTTTGAGACGTCTGAGTGTCAGTAATTTGTGATAACCTTCTTTGATTTTATTTGTTATATGGGTTTTGAAGGATAATTCTTTGTCAACTGTAATTCCAAGGTTTCTAGCATGGTCAAAAGGAGAGATTATTGTTTCTGGGTTTTCTGTTTTGAGTGATTGTCTGGGTGAGTCATTGATTTTTTTGTCGAGGATGATTAATTACGTTTTCTCAATGTTAATTTTGAGTTTTAGGTTGGAAAGACATTGCTTGATTTTTGAGATATAGAAGGTTATTTTCTCATGGGTTTCTTCAAGCTTATTTTGAATTGGGACTAATACTTGAATGTCATCAGCGTAAAGGAAATGGGTCAAACCCAGGTGAGCCAGTGTGTGACAGATAGGTAGGAGATAGATGTTAAAAAGTCCTTGTGGGACTCCTGTATTTAGGTTCACTTTATTTGATAGGTTGTTGTTGAATATTACTTGGAAACTTCTTTGAGATAAATAGGAGGTGAACCATTTTAGTATAGTGCTTGATATTCCTATTTCAAAAAGTCTGTCGAGTAGAATGGAATGGTTGACTGTGTCAAAGGCGGCTGACAAATCTAGGAGTAATACAATGTAATTTAGTCTTTGTCGAATCCTCGAAGAACTGTGTCATTAAGTGAAAGGAGTAATGCTTCCGTGTTTAAGTTTTTTCTGAAACCAAACTGTGTGGGGTGAAGTATGTTGTTCGTTTCGAAGTATTCTGATAGTTGGGAGTGGACGACTTTTTCTATGATTTTTGCAATGAAAGGTAGATTAGATATGGGTCTGTAGTTTTGGATGTTTTCCGGATCTAGGTTGTTCTTTTTTATGAATGGTTTGATGACTGCAGATTTTAAGCATTCAGGATATATCCCTTCAGCGAGGGAGAGGTTGACTATGTCCGTTAATGATTTTATTATTGAGTTGTCAAGTAATTTAATTGTTTGTATGGGGATGCTGTGAATGGGGTGATTTGCTGGATTCATTTTTCTGATTATTTTTTGGATTTCAAGTGATGAGGCAAAATTGAATTCATTCCAGGTTATTGTTGTTTCCAGAGATGATATTGGAGATTGGGTGTGTGTGGTGTTGTTGATGTTAGAGTTGTTTATTAGTTTTCTGATTTTTTCAGTGAAGTATTCTGCAAAGTCGTTCCTTTTGCTTGTGTTTGGAGGTGTTCTTGTTTCATTAGGTGATTTAATGAGGTTTTTTTTACTATGGTGAAAAGCATTCTGGGATTCTGTTGGTATTTGATTATTTTGGTCGAGTAGAATTCTTTCTTTGTATTATGGATTAGAGATGTGAATCGTGTCCTCGATCGTCTTAACGATCGATTTCGGCTGGGAGGGGGAGGGAATCATATTGTTGCCGTTTGGGTGTGTAAACTATCGTGAAAATCGTTAAAATCGTGAGCCGACACACTAAAACCCCCTAAAACCCACCCCAACCCTTTAAATTAAATCCCCCACCCTCCCGAACCCCCCCCCAAATGCTTTAAATAACCTGGGGATCCAGCGGTGGTCCAGAACGGCAGCGGTCCGGAACGGCCCCCTCAATTGAATCCTGTTGTCTTCAGCCGGCGCCATTTTGCAAAATGGCCGCCGCAAAATGGCGGCGGCCATAGACAAAAACGATTCGACGCAGGAGGTCGTTCCGGACCCCCGCTGGACTTTTGGCAAGTCTTGTGGGGGTCAGGAGGCCCCCCCAAGCTGGCCAAAAGTTCCTGGGAGTCCAGCGGGGTTCAGGAAGCGATTTCTTGCCGCGAATCGTTTTCCGTACGGAAAATGGCGCCGGCAGGAGATCGACTGCAGGAGGTCATTCAGCGGCGGTCCGGAACCCCCGCTGAACGACCTCCTGCAGTCGATCTCCTGCCAGCACCATTTTCCGTACGGAAAACGATTCGCGGCAAGAAATCGCTTCCTGAACCCCGCTGGTCTCCCAGGAACTTTTGGCCAGCTTGGGGGGGGCCTCCTGACCCCCACAAGACTTGCCAAAAGTCCAGCGGGGGTCCGGAACGACCTCCTGCGTCGAATCGTTTTTGTCTATGGCCGCCGCCATTTTGCGGCGGCCATTTTGCAAAATGGCGCCGGCTGAAGACAACAGGATTCAATTGAGGGGGCCGTTCCGGACCGCCGCCGTTCTGGACCACCGCTGGATCCCCAGGTTATTTAAAGCATTTTTTGGGGGGGGGGTTCGGGAGGGTGGAGGATTTAATTTAAAGGGTCAGGGGTGGGTTTTAGGGGGTTTTAGTGTGCCGGTTTTCCTGCCCTCCCCCTTCCCCTGATTTACGATTTTTTAACGATAAATCGGGGGAATTGGTATTGTATCGTGGCCCTAACGATTTTTGACGATTTAAAATATATCGGACGATATTTTAAATCGTAAAAAAACGATTCACATCCCTATTATGGATACGTTTTTTGTAATTTGCTAAATGGGATCGGTATGCATTGGGTAATGGGGAGGTTTTTTTCTATACCAGAATCTTTCTTTTTTCCTTTCTCGTTTAGCTGATATTATGGTGTCATTGTACCATTGATTGTATTTTTTTATAATTATTGAGTTTGTTCTATTAACTATGGATTTGGTAATGTTTATCCATGATGTTGTTGCTGTTTCAGTGTTGTAAGATCAATGTTCTTGAGTACCTCTTGGAGATTTTGTTGCAGTATTTCGCTATCAAACGGAGGGCGATATGAAATGGTTTTTATGTCGTTTTCTGTTGTGTTGGGTATACTGTTCTGAGTAAGGGTGGTATGGATGAGGTAGTGGTCAGACCATGGGATTTTGGTGATTTTTATATGGTGTGAGTTCCAGATGTTGGTGTTGATGAAAACTAGGTCAAGGGTGTGTCCTGCTTTGTGTGTTGATCGAAGCAGGTGTAACTTTGCGCATGCCGGGCCGGCTGACGCACTCCATGTTCCGGTCTGGGGGCTGATCCGGAGGCCGCGGCCACGCCCCTGGAACGCCCCCGGGCTGAAATCAGGCCCGCGGCGCCGCCCCTGGGTGACACGCTGAACGCATCATGCCCCCTCGACACACCCCCGATGACGCGCGGATCGCGACACACACCCCGAAATGCCCCCCCCTCCCCAGGAAAGCCCTGGGACTTACGTGTGTCCTGGGGCTTTGCGTATGCCGAAAGCCTATGCAACATAGGCTCGGCACGTGCAGGGGATGTTTGGGCCAGGTTTTCGGGTGGTACACGCATATCTTACACGCGTACCCCTTTGAAAATCTGGCCCTTAATAGCTAAGAAACTGAACATTCTGGAAGGTATGGTTTGGGGAAAAAAACATATATGCTTATTATTAATTTTCAAATATACATGTGTATTTATTTTCCAGTATGTGGACTCTCTGCAGTGACAGCAGGTGCAAGATACCAAGATGCACAGTTAAGTTTCACAGAGAAACCACCCATGCAGCATTTTTCTTTGAAAATGTGGGTATAAAATTATTGCTCACATACCTTGCACCTAGACAGCTTAGCGAAAAGTGCTCCCCAAGGACTTCCACAAAAGATGCACAATTTCAAAGTTGTGCCAGCAAACCAACTTGCACTCTGTGGCATTTTAAAGCCACGATTTTGCTTGGAACTTAAATCTGGCTCTGCTGGCTGATGGATATCCTCTGGCTCGGTTCTGCAATGAAATAATTAGCTGGCTTTGAATTTATGAGTTTAGTCAATGATCACTGAGCCTTCATGTGGTCTCAGTACAGGATATTGGAGAGGAAAAGGGGGGGGGGGCTTTAAAGCAGCTTGCCTCAGGGTTTTGCACTTGAGCAGGTGTAGATCACTCATTGATTGATGTGGCTGGACTATAGGGAAGCTCCTAGTGATATTGAGGGATATCATCAATAAAGAGTCGCCATCCTGGTGGGATCTAAGAGAGGAAGATATGAGGGCAGAACACAGTGAGAGAAAATAAAACAAATAATAGTGTTGTCTGCTTCCATATGACTTATTATTTTCATAAGGTCAAAATATTTCAATTTGAACAAAAGCATTTTAATAAAAAAAATTAGAAGAGTAGTTAACAATATAACATCAAAAATCAGTGAATAGTGGAATCACCTTATCTGTACAATTTAAGCACTGAGTCATATAAAATGATGAACACAGAAGTGAAAGATTTTTTTTTATTATATCGATCTGAGCTATAAAACTGCTGTAAATGAAATCTGAAATAACAAGCACTGTACATTTATGCCAACAAAATACTTTCTGTACGATTTCTTTGCATACAATTCACAGTCTGGAGTCAGCCAAATGTTTATGTATCTTGTACATTCCTTTTATTTCTCACTTGTTTGGTTTTTTTTGGTGAACATAAAACAAAGAATACTGGTCATGGGCAGACACCCACAAACCGTATTGCCTGACTATAATGCAAAAAAAATATGGGCAATGCTTATAGGATAATGATGCAGGGGACTTAAAACGTGTGGTGACATTAAAAAAAAAAATGTCTATTCTTACTTTGGTTGCCACACACTTGGGAGTTTGAGGCATATGCCTTTCCCCTGGCATGAATCTGACAGAGCACTTAGTGCCTACTGAAGGCTAAGTCAAGTACAGCAGAGGGCCAAGCCCTGCGGCCTAACTAGCAGGCTTGATCATTCATCATCCTATGACAGATGATTTTCTGGTAACCTAGTGCAGAGGAAATTTTTTTTTCACACAATATAGAGTAAATACATATACAGTGGTGGGGTTTCTCAGAGACAGAACTCAATTTTTTTTTAATTCTTTTGTTCTGATTCAGGATCAAATTACCATAATTATTAAATCCTTTTAATTAGGTTATGTTCTTGAAGGAGTCATGGAAATATGTAAGTCTCAGTGGTGCAATAATAAATCATTTTGAAGAGAGCACCTGATTTCCTTGAAGCAACTTTTTTTGATGTTCCCCCAAGTTCATCTGACTTTGCTCCTGTAGATACATGGATTTTGCTATATATATATATATGTGTGTTCCAAAGGATATGATATTTATTGATAAGGTCTTAGATCAGACCTAATTATTCTTGGTTTTTTGTTTTTTTGACAAACGCACATAAAATATTAGAGCACATCCAATATGACAGACAAAGCAACATGAGGGCAAATTTCAAACCCATTTACTGAAGTAAATTACAATATATCTGATAAATTAGCTCTCTGAAAATTCTCCGCCCTGAATCTGAAGAAAGTATTTGAAGGCACGTTTTGCGTGGGTTTTGAAAATAATGAGCAGAGACTGATATTTCAAATCAATATGCAGTATTTTCTGTCCAAAGTTTGCATGCACTAAAACAGGTGTAAAACTCTGAGCTTTGTTCATGTCCATATTCAGTCACTGACCAACTAGGAAAGGTAGCCTTATAAACTTATCCGGCTAGCTTAGGCCTGGATTCACCATTCTATCACAGAATGGTGAATCCAGTGAAAACAGGTACAATAAAATACAAGAGGGAGTGATTTAAGAAGGGGCGTTTTCGGTCATAGACCTGGAGGGCGAAGGGAGGGGCGGAGAGGGGGCGTAAAGGTGAAGGAGTGTAGGAGTGATAAGAAGAGGGGGCTCATGCATAGGCTCGTGTGAACAGCCAGGTCTTGAGGTTTTGTCTGAATTTCTTAGTGCAGGTCTCAAGGCGTAGGTGGGTGGGCATAGAGTTCCATAGGGAGGGTCCAGCTAGGGATAGCGCACGTTCTTTGGTGACTGTTAGATGGAAGAGTTTGGGAGAAGGCGTGTGAATGGTTGCGGTGTAGGGTGTTCTGGTGAGTCTGGAAGAGGAACGGATGTGTAAAAAGTCTGAGAACCAGAGCATGTCTGGGTTGTGGATGGCTTTGTGGATAAGGGTAAGTGTTTTGAATTGAATTCTGGCTGTGATGGGGAGCCAATGAAGTTGTTTGAGAATAGGTGTGATGTGTTCCTTTCTGCGGGTGCCTGTTAATATTTGTGCAGCTGCATTTTGTTTAGTTTTCTTTCTTTTTCTTTATATTTAAAGTTGTGAACCGTCTTGGTCAGACTTTGTCTGTGAAAGTCGGTATAGAAAATGTTTTAAATAAATAAATAAAATAAATAGCAGCCCTAATTCATGAATTTCAACTATGCAATCTGAGATATCCAGATTCATCACTATCCTACAGAAAGATGTTAAAGATCTGAATGAAATGATAGACATCACTGAAATACACATGGGAGAGCAAATGGAACATTCAGCTCATTCTCTTAAAAGGCTGAAACCACTGGAACAGAAGGTCCACATTTTAGAGGACAAACAGGAGGATCTTGAAAATAGACAAAAAAAGATCTAATGTACTAAGCCTGGGAGTTCCTGAAAGAGAAGGGATAGAGAATCTGAATGATAATATCAAGTACGTCCTTCTGCTGGTTGTAGGTCCTATCTCTAGTCCCCGTCTGAAGATAGACAGGGTATACTATGCTTGGGGAAAGTTATCCACAAGTGCAGCAATGCCCAGGCATAGTGTGCTTCCTCTATTTTCAGGATAAAATAACTCTAATTAGTAAAGCGGGACTTAAAGATCATATTGTCTTCAAAGGAGCACAGATCAAAATCTGACTGACTTATTTGAAGCTGTGATTATTCTTTTTGATCCAAATTTTGAGATTTTCCCTTTGAAAGCTTTGGTACCCACCTTCACAGAGGACTGGGGCTTTCCTGTGCATGGTTAGATCATGGGGAAGGGAAGACTGGCAGTTTTCTATTACTCCTCCAGGGTATAGACCTGTCAGTAACCTGATGTTAGTTTTTTTTATTCTTTCATTAACTATATCCTCATTTTGAGACAAGAGTTTTTTCCACCCTTCCTGTCTCTTATTTATTTTCCCTATTTTTGAATAAAAGGCTATTGTTTTTCCACCTGCAACTGAGTGCCCTTGTTACCAGGGAATCAGTTTCCATTCTATTGGGAAGAGACGTCTTTCACCTAGGAAGACCCTGAGAAGTGAAGAGAGGGAAGATACTGAAGGGGTTGAAGAATTTTGTTTGCTGCTGACTTACGCGTTCTGCACTTGAGAGGATAGTGCTCATTGGTATTGTCATAAGAAGATCTAAATATTTAAGAAGACTTCAGGAAAGGTATGAGAATTAGGACATATTCTGATAAACTTTTGGGACTTTATTCTAACCATTCTATAGTGGGGAGAAAATGTGTTTTAAATTTGGGAGCTGGAAACTATCTTAAATCTGAGTAACTGGCAAGAGGAATAGAGCAAGTGTTAAGGAATTGGCTTCCAGAAATACTAAGAGACTGTACTAGAAGAGTGAGACCACAAACGTATTAATATTTCTTTTGCCTAATTATTCTTTGACTTTATTTGAAAACATGATTTGAGTGCTGTAAATATTCTTCAATCAACTAATCAACTATCAGTAAACAAGTTGGAAACCACATAGCCTCTCAGTGTGATTTTTAGATTTAAAAGACTGACTGTTATCAGTGCTATTTACAGAGAAGGAAAAGGGACCAACCTGCTTGGATTCTACCCACGGCCTTCACCCGACTAGACCCGCAGGCGCTGCATGCCTCGCCCGGAGAGCCTTCCTGAGCTGTTACCTCCCTGAGGTCTCCAGAGCCTCCAGTTCGGGTCTGGTCCATCATCTCTGCATCAGCCACGCACCCTTGCTCATGGTGGGCACACCCCTCCGCTACCTCTCCGGGAGACCTTCTGAGACCCACCTTAGTCCAGGTGGTCAGGGTACCCAAGGGCTCAACCTGCGGAAACCCCGGACTGTTATTGGCAAAGCTCCAGCTAGCCTCTGTCTCCTCATGTGCTCCGCCTCCTGGTGGCAGGTGCTCTCTGGGTCTGACCAGAGGGCTGTACCAATCATGTAGCAGGCCAAGGGTCCTCCTCCAGCACAACAGCCATAACGCATTTGTTATTTTTTGCATCACCAAATGTGTATGCCAATTTCCAAAATTTAGTTTTAACGCCAGAAATAACTACACCTTTTTTCCTGGCGTTATGCTTTGCAATATGCCCGAATTTGGATTTGCGATAAATATTAGTAAATTATTTATACCACTGTAGGAGGGTCAACTAATAACTCAAGGTGAGGTTATGATGGTGGTCTAGGGTTTGGGGGGCAGTTTTACATTCACAGTCAGAGGTTCAAACAGCACAGTACACATCGGTGAAGATTTGATGTGATTTGGAATGAGGAAAGATACACAAAGATGAGATTTCTACAATGTACTCTTGTCCTAGCTTGATAGCACCTAGGTAGAGAGTGCATACGGCCCGAACGCATGTGATACTGGCCACATCGCTGCGGTACAATTTAAATCATGGGAAGGGGAGGAGTATGGGTGGGGTTTGGGTGGGGTTATGGCCCGGCAGCGCTGCGGGCGATGATGTTTTCCACGTTATCGTTGGCAGTACTGCGGGAAATAACACCTTTTCCTGTGGCGCTATGGGGCGAAAGTGTGCGGCCCAGCCCCAACCACGGTGGGTAAAAACGCACCCCGCAATGCAGCCCGCTGCATATTTTTGCCCCCTTCTCTTTTTTTCCCAAATCCCAGGGAAAGTTAAAGTGAATTCTGCTTCTTAGTTTTAAAATTGTGATTTAAGGGCACCAAAGGTGCGTAACGTTAAAATAATGTAGCTTTTCCATAATGCATTAACAGCTCTTTTGCTTGGTAACTCAGCAGTGAGTTGATTAAAAAGGTTATTGATGATGATGATGATGATGGTGGTAGATGCTATAAGTAAGATGGAACTAGAGGTAACTGGGACTTTGTTTTCTTGCTTTGCACACTTCTAAAATATTTAATCCTTCAGATTAAAAAAAAATGTTCCAGTACATTGTTTTTTAAATGTAATTTCAGGAAGCCAATATAGTTTGGTGGATGCATTTCTTAAGCTGTATTCCGTTTCTGTATGGCAAACTAGCCTGAAAGCATGTAGCAGAAAACGGTTACTGGAAATAATTACATTTGAAAAGACAAAAGCGATTCCCTAGGAAGAGGAAAAATGTATCCCGGGTCATTTTACAGGCTGACCTGAAGCCACAAAGTTGCTAATCTGCAGTCATCCTTTCTGTTATCTTCCAGCTGATGTGTTGAAATGCTCAATAAATCAACTGTTTGTTCCAAAAACTGCTTACATCCATTTTTTTTTTAAAATTTTAAACAACAAAATGAAACCCTGATTGACAAGACATCAATAAAGCTTTAGGTACACAATGCTGACCTTTCTCCTGGGCAGTGCAATCTGTGTTTATTAGAATTTAGTTCCTTTAAATAGGTTTTTGTGATTAAAGAAATGAAAAAGTATTTTGATGGGCTTTTTTTTTTCTGGATTTCTTCCCACTGCTAGTTTCAGTAAAATGTGATTTCATGGCTATGTCTCATTGTCATTTTTGGGTAGTCTTCCCTTACTTAATAATGCTTACAACGCATTAGCGTGATTTCAACTTGTGTAACTCAGAGTCAGATTCTTAAGGCATGCACAGCCCTATTTTCAAGCCAGTGAAAAATACAGAATGGGAGGAAACGTTTGCATAAATTTATTAAACAGAGGCTCTCCTGAATATCTGTTCTCTTTCTTATTTTTTTTTTTAATTTGAAGACTTTTTCTGTCTGGGGTAAAAAGCACATTTGGGCTCATATATTTTTATAGGCTGATAGAATATATGAAAACATCCCCACTTATTGCACTCAAGGATTTCCCTTAAACAACTATACTTGGGAAAACCTGCTTTATAATTGGGCGCTGTGATTCTGGTGCCATTTTACAGTATTGTCACTGTACTAAGAGTACACGTGGTTCCTTGGCAGGCCCCGTGTTGTTTCTTAAGCAAGGCATAACCATGCAACCGAACGTGCAGAGAGACACTTTAGAGATTATATCTGAAACGGGGGGAGCAATGCCTCCTATATTTGTTTATAACATTGGGATTTCACACTCCGTTTCTAGGAATCCTGCCAGCAAACCTCAACAGCAGAGATCTTGGCAAGGCAGAGAGAGAGAGAGCACCGTCGTCAACACCCCAGCGCCACAGGATGGGCAGTGCATCAGGACCAGTAACGGCACCCTGGATTTGTCAGTAGGCACCCATTATTCCTGTGCCTAGGGAGGCACGCCTTTAGCCCCGGAGGTTGACATCAGACTCCTCCATGTATATAAGCTCAGGCCTCACACCAAAACATGGATTTGACACAATTGTTATTTAACAATTTTTTCTATTTGAGACATTTTATCATCAGACCCATGGGATAGCTATGGGATCCTCTTTGGCCCCATCGGTGGCCAATTTGTATGTTGCAGATTTTGAGTCTAAATTCATTTATTCTCCTCGATGGTGGAAATCTATCTCTTGTTGGAGCCATTACAATACCATAGTCATCATCTGATTTCTTTTAAGAAAGGGTTACCGGTGGGCCAATTTTTTCGGATTAGATGAATTTGTTCGATATTGGGAGAGTTTGAAGTGGAAGCAGATATTTGGCTGAACATTTTCATTCTTGGGGGTATCCCCATCCAGTGATCAAAAGGGCATACAAACGAGCCAAGTATTCAGAAAGGGATCAATTGCTGCACTATCAACACAAGAAAGACCAAGGTAGATTAGTATGTGTTACAACAGAGTACATCCACGGCAATGATAGCTGCCTCAATACATAAACATTGGCACGTTCTAGCCCTTCATGAGATATTAAAGGAATATCCATTGATAGCCACCACTCGAGGCACAAATATACAGGATCAGATTGTACATACACAGCTGGAGGGTCATAAAGTTCCACAGAGGGGTTCACATAATAGATGTCAACAGTGCGATTTATGTGTTCTGGCTATACAAGGTGAAGAGTGGGTCGAGTCAACATCTGGGTTTATGATTAAGCGTAGATATATAACAGATTGCACATCGAAAAATGTGATATATCTTTTAATTTTCCCTTGCTCAAAAATCTACGTGGGGTGCACAAGTTGGGTTATTAGAAGATGGCTGTTGGAACATCAATCCCAGTGTCCACCCCCATAGTACAACATTGCATGGACAATCACCATATGTTTAAAGAACTACAGTGGACTGTGATTGATCAAATTCAGAAGACAATTTGGAGAGGAGATGATGCAGCTAAACTCAATTACCATGAGCTTTTGGATTTACAAATTAAACACAGTAATGCCCAATGGTCTTAATGAGGAATTAGATTGGTTGTCATTAATAAGTGGGTGAAAAGATCTCTTCCAATTGGTTGCTTTAAAATTCAAAAGTGTAGTATAAGTAATGGCTAATTTGGGTCTTGGTTAAGTTCCTGTCTATTTGGAATGAGCATTTTGGAAGGAAGCAGGAGTCACAGTTTCCCCTAATGAAGAATCACACATTTCGAAACATGGCCGTGTTGGGAGCTCCTTGATGTGGAATGGATGAGCATTAAAAAGCTAAGCACAGGAAGATTTTACATATTTTCCAGATTGAATAGTCATTTTGATTCATTATAGTAGTAAAACAAACAAAAAAAGAAAATATAAACAAAAGACCTTTTTGTATAGAAGGATTATGACACTTGATGGGCATGTAAAAATATAAAAAAAACAAGTCAAAAAGCAAAGTTGACAGGAGTGGGATTTTCTGGCTTTTTGACAAGGGAGGAAGGTGATATGTTAATGATTATGAAAAAATATGAGACCATTATTAGTACCATTACTTTGGTGCATAACTAATAGGTCAATATATGAAACTACCACCCTCTTCCTTAAATAATTTTTAAACAAAGGAGTTTGTTGCACAGAAGTTTTTGATCCTGAGATGTTTAAGATACATAAGGGGGTTGGCATGAATTAATATGTTAATCATATAATTTTGACACTTGTGTAGCCTAGTTTAGGGGTAGGAAATATACATGTGTAAAATCCTATATAAAGTGTTAGTAGTAAAATCACAGGAGAGAGAGTTTTATACTGGCGCTTTATATAGTACTATGTCTCTCCTCTCTTTGAGCTATACCTTATTATATAAGATTTTTAGGATTTAATAAAAAAGAAGCTTTTCTCCACAGTTGTTGGCTCTAATCGTCTATTTCATTGAACCACATCAAATATATTAGATTATGGGTTTAGGTGAGTGCTGTGTGTAGGAAATTAGTGACATGGATATTAGAGTAGGTCATGAAGAGAGGTAGGTACCCCCTAGAAAGATTAGGGGGCACTCCATGAAGTTAGCATGTGGCACATTTAAAACTAATCGGAGAAAATTCTTTTTCACTCAACGCACAATTAAACTCTGGAATTTGTTGCCAGAGGATGTGGTTAGTGCAGTTAGTAGAGATGTGAATCGTGTCCTCGATCGTCTTAACGATCGATTTCGGCTGGGAGGGGGAGGGAATCGTATTGTTGCCGTTTGGGGGGGTAAAATATCGTGAAAAATCGTGAAAAATCGAAAAAACGTAAAATCGCAAAACCGGCACATTAAAACCCCCTAAAACCCACCCCCGACCCTTTAAATTAAATCCCCCACCCTCCCGAACCCCCCCCCCAAATGACTTAAATAACCTGCGGGTCCAGTGGCGGTCCGGAACGGCAGTGGTCCGGAACGGGCTCCTGCTACTGAATCTTGTTGTCTTCAGCCGGCGCCATTTTCCAAAATGGCGCCGAAAAATGGCGGCGGCCATAGACGAACACGATTGGACAGCAGGAGGTCCTTCCGGACCCCCGCTGGACATTTGGCAAGTCTTGTGGGGGTCAGGAGGCCCCCCCCAAGCTGGCCAAAAGTTTCTGGAGGTCCAGCGGGGGTCAGGGAGCGATTTCCCGCCGCGAATCGTTTTCGTACGGAAAATGGCGCCGGCAGGAGATCGACTGCAGGAGGTCGTTTAGCGAGGGTTCCGGCGCCTCGCTGAACGACCTCCTGCAGTCGATCTCCTGCCGGCGCCATTTTCCATATGAAAACGATTCGCGGCGGGAAATCGCTCCCTGACCCCCGCTGGACCTCCAGGAACTTTTGGCCAGCTTGGGGGGGGCCTCCTGACCCCCACAAGACTTGCCAAAAGTCCAGCGGGGGTCCGGAAGGACCTCCTGCCGTCCAATCGTGTTCGTCTATGGCCGCCGCCATTTTTCGGCGCCATTTTGGAAAATGGCGCTGGCTGAAGACAACAAGATTCAGTAGCAGGAGCCCGTTCCGGACTGCTGCCGTTCCGGACCGCCACTGGACCCGCAGGTTATTTAAGTCATTTGGGGGGGGGGTTCGGGAGGGTGGGGGATTTAATTTAAAGGGTCGGGGGTGGGTTTTAGGGGGTTTTAGTGTGCCGGCTCACGATTCTAACGATTTATAACGATAAATCGTTAGAATCTCTATTGTATTGTGTTCCATAACGGTTTAAGACGATATTAAAATTATCGGACGATAATTTTAATCGTCCTAAAACGATTCACATCCCTAGCAGTTAGTATAGCTGTGTTTACAAAAAGGATTGGATAAGTTCTTGGAGGAGAAGTCCATTACCTGCTATTAATTAAGTTGTCTTATATAATAACTAGGGATGTGAATCGTTTTCCATATCGTCTTAACGATAGAAATCGTGTGGCAGGGCAAGAAAATCGTCTTAGGCATGATTTTTTAGTTAAAAAATCGTTAAAAATCTTTTTTTCCGATTAGTGCGCACTAACTCGAGTTAGTGCGCACTAACGGGAGTTAGTGCGCACTAACTGGGAGTTAGTGCGCACTAACTGAAAATGATACAATTTGACACTTTTCAGGTCAGTTAAGGTCAGTTTAGGAATGAATATGTATTCCTATTGGCTGCCCTCTTATTTATTCATGTTACCAAGTTTCCTACTGACAGTATATGGGGGATGGGAAATGGAAACAGTTGGTAGCTTGACAAAACAAGTAATGTGATCAGTCAATGTGACTAGAACTTGTGCCCTAACCCTGATACCAGGGGTATTGTGATCTTCCTGCACACAGTGCCCTATCCCTATTAATACCAGGAGTGTTGTGATCTTCCTGCACACAGTGCCCTATCCCTAATACCAGGGGTGTTGTGATCTTCCTGCACACAGTGCCCTATTCCTGATACTGGGGGTGTTGTGATCTTCCTGCACACAGTGCCCTATTCCTGATACCGGGGGTGTTGTGATCTTCTTGCACACATCCCGGTATCAGGGATAGGGCACTGCGTGCAGGAAGATCACAACACTCCTGGTATTACTAGGGATAGGGCACTGCATGCAGGAAGATCACAACACTCCTGGTATTAATAGGGATAGGGCACTGCATGCAGGAAGATCACAACACCCCTGGTATCAGGGATAGGGCACTGTGTGCAGGAAGATCACAATACCCCGGAGGAGTGAGGGTCAGGCAGCTCCCCCCTGTCTGTGAAGCCAGCCTCTCACTAGTAATGCAGGGAGGGAGCTGTCTCAGACTTCACCATCCTCCCCCCCCCCTCACCCACACACCATTCACTAGCTGGGACATGGAGGAAGTCAGGAGTGAGGGTCAGGCAGCTCCCCCCTGTCTGTGAAGCCAGCCTCTCACTAGTAATGCAGGGAGGGAGCTGTCTCAGACTTCACCATCCTCCCCCCCCCCCCCCTCACCCACACACTATTCACTAGCTGGGACATGGGGGAAGTCAGGAGTGAGGGTCAGGCAGCTCCCCCCTGTCTGTGAAGCCAGCCTCTCACTAGTAATGCAGGGAGGGAGCTGTCTCAGACTTCACCATCCTCCCCCCCCCCCTCACCCACACATCATTCACTAGCTGGGACATGGGGGAAGTCAGGAGTGAGGGTCAGGCAGCTCCCCCCTGTCTGTGAAGCCAGCCTCTCACTAGTAATGCAGGGAGGGAGCTGTCTCAGACTGGTATCAGGGTTAGGGCACTGTGTGCAGGAAGATCACAACACTCCTGGTATTAATAGGGATAGGGCACTGTAAGAGATGACTGTAGTAGATTGAATAAAGATCTGATGTTTCTGCTCTCCTCACACCAAACAAAAACAACACACAAGCAGAGAAGCCCTTCTTACAAAGCTGAGCTAGTGAGTTAAGTAGGAGGAAAAGTAAACATACTTGTGCCAGTGTGGCTACTTAAAAAATACACTTACCAACAATCAATTACATATATTTGAACTGTGTACAGTTCCAGCCAGGACCACCTTTCTAAAATGCACAGTGATTGGCAAATTCAACATGCACTAGCATTTCAGGTGCCTGCTAACAAAAATAATAAACAAACAAGTTCTAGTCACGTGAGTGCTGATCATTACATTACTTTTTTTGTCAAGCTTCCAACTGTTTCCATTTCACATCCCCCCAACCATTACCTCAGTATTAGCCTTGGTAACATCAATAGATAAGAGCACAGCCAGCCAATAGGAATACATACATACATATTCATTCCTAAGTGACCTTTACTGACCTGGGAAGTGTGAACACTTTGTTTCATTTTCTGTTGGTGTTCGTTAGTTTCCAGTTCCATTTCCCATCCCCCCAACCATCACCTCAGTGGTAACCTTGGTAACATCAATAGATAAGAGGGCAGCCAGCCAATAGGAACACATATTCATTCCTAACTGACCTTCAGTGACCTGGAAAGTGTTTATTTGTATCATTTTCAGTTAGTGCGCACTAAATCGAGTTAGTGCGCACTAACGGGGAGTTAGTGCGCACTAACTCGAGTTAGTGCGCACTAACACGATTTAACGATTTTTAACGATAAATCGTTAGAATTTCTATTGTATCGTGTTCTATAATGATTTAAGACGATATAAACATTATCGGACGATAATTTTAATCGTTGAAAAACGATTCACATCCCTAATAATAACCACTGCTATTACTAGCAACAGTTACATGGAATAGACTTAGTGTTTGGGTACTTGCCAGGTTCTTATGGCCTGGATTGGCCACTGTTGGAAACAGGATGCTGGGCTTGATGGATTCTTGGTCTGACCCAGTATAGCATGTTCTTATGTTCTTATATGTAGAAGTGTGTGTGTTTGTGTGTGTATGGGTAACAGGTGAGTATGGATATATGGGGGATTGAGGTAGGTTTGTGACCATGAATCTGTGTCTATGTGAGTATGAATGGGGGCATATGTGTAGGGTGTGTGGGTATAAGGGTGTATTATGGATTTCTATGGATATGTGTGTATGTATCGGTGAGGGGGTAAGGGGTATATGTGTTTAGTGGAAATAGGGGATGTGGATGTGTGGAAGGGAGGCAAGTGAGTGTGGGAAAATGGGTGTATATATCTGCTTGTGTGAGTGTGGAGAATGTAGGCGTTGGGGGTTGTGGTTTTCTGTAGAAGGGTGTGGATGTACGAGTCCATGTGTTGTGGCTTTGTGTGGATGTGTGGGTATGTGGAAAAAATATGTAGGGGTGTGTTTGCATGGATTATTGTGGACTTGTGGGTGCGTGACAGGTGACTGAGAGATATGGGGAGTTGCATGTGTGTGTGTGCTGCAGTTGGCTCTGGATGTGTGTGCACATATGGGACTACAGAAGTGTGTGTGTGTGTGTGTGTGATGGGTGGGTTGTAAGACAACATGTTGCACCTTAGACAGGTGCTGAAGTGACATCAGTTTGGCACTGACATCCAAGCCACCTGCACAATTATTAAATACATGGAAGGCAGGGCAGGAGAGAATGGGTTCTGCTCCTAGAAATGGGAGTCAAGATGAATCAATTCAATAGTTTTCATAAAACTAGGGCATTTAAGGGAGAAATAACAAACTTTTAATCAGTTTTTGTTTATCAAAAAACCATTGTCAGAATGAAATGTTGCCATATGTTATTTTCCCCTTATAGATCTTGGTTCTCTTCTGCAACAGATTAAGCACCAGATGAAAAATTCTGTTTATCTATGAGCTAACAATGTAATACCTTGTAAGAAATGAAAAGGTCAGTCATTCCCTGTCAGTGATTATAAATAGTGCCTTTTCCCTTTCCGTGAGACTTTGCATTTGGATTAGTGGTGATACAGTACCAGCTGCTAGATAAAATATGAACTTGGAAAATTATGGTCAAACATTTTCTCCGGCGCAGTGACCTTGTTAATCAGTTCCCAGGACACAAGTTCCAATTGATTTATCAACCCAATACCTGTGGTTTCAAAGAGAGATGAATTAACTTTAAGATACCTAATTGATAATAGCTTAAGCCAAAGCTCTGTAGGAAGACTGTTTGTCACTGGCCTGCCCTCCTTAATTGCAGAAAAATCGAGAGTGGCTACCTCAGGCAGATGACACATAAATCATTGGTCAACAGATCCGGGGTGATGCATCAATTTCTGAGTGATACTGTGAGGCCTTTTTTGTTTTTTTGCTCCTTGGGGACAAAACACCAATAGCTATGACATTATGTTGGCCTGGCTGACTCAGTGTTGTAAAAATACACATCTGATTTTAACTGAGTTCTGTAGGACTTCCTTTCATTACTTTTTTTTTTTTGGTGAATTTGGTACTATTCAGGTCATAATAATATCACTTCATTTCAAATACTGTTCTTCTATGGAGGACCTGTGAAGGTTGACAAATCAGGTGCACTTCTTCTATACATATTATATTTCTGTTCTGTAACTTAATCTATACAGATAATAGCTTTACATTGTACATATATTTTGTAATGCTTTTTCTTCTTCAAATTGTAACATTTGACCTCAATTATTACAGTAATTATTTTATTTATTTTATTTTATCAAACCTATATTCTGCAGCATCTAACTAGATGTTCAGTGCTAATTACAAATTAACAGACAAAAATTATAAATTACTTTGGAAGGAAAGCAGAATGAACATATCCAGCATTTAACTTGAGAAGTAATTTTCTAATAATAAAATATTTGCATATTGTGGTGGGTAGTGATAATGCATCACTAACCTCTCTGAGATCTATATTCAGTCACTGGATAGAAAAGCTAGACAGATAAACTTATCTGGCTAACTCTGGAGGTAAACTCAATAGTGCAGCCTCACTTCTGAATAAAGCTAACTATCTTAAAGTAAGCCAGCATGACCAGACTTAGCTGAACTTATCTGGCTAACTCAGAATATCAGAGTTAGCTAGATAACTTATCTGAGTAATTTAACTCTTCCCCGAAATGCCCCCAGAAGGCCCCTAAGTTATTCGGCAAAATTTTAGCTTGATAATAAGATATCTAGTTAACATTTAGCTGGATAAATCCCAAAATATTCAATTAGCTGGATAACTTCTGATTTAAGAACATAAGAAATAGCCATGCTGGGTCAGACCAAGGGTCCATCAAGTCCAACATCCTGTTTCCAACAGAGGCCAGACCAGGCCACAAGTACCTGGCAATTACCCAAACACCAAGAAGATCCCATGCTACTGATGCCTCTGAATGTGGAACTCTCTATATCTTTCTATAAACTGGTGTGGCCTATAGATCTGTAACAATTTCCTATATAATTCTCCTCTATGTCATGTAGATTCTGTTGAGGATTATGATACTTCAATTCTTTTGCTCTTCTATTAATAAAAACTCCGTTTTATATAGCAAACATAGTTCATGCTTTCGGTTCAGTCTTTTTCAAATACCTGAAGTTTTAGCCCAAATCATTTCAAACTGCACTGAGTGCAAGGACTGGAAGGCTCATCTGCATACTACTCCCAGCATCCGGCTAACTTTGGAGGCATTTTCAGTAGTTTAGCCGTACAATTGAATATAGTCAGCTACCTTAAGTAGTTAGCCAGCTAACTATATCTGGCTAACTTTAGGACAGCTCTTTGACCCCATCAGATTAAGCTGAGTCGTCCAGCAAACTCTGAATATTGGAGTTAGCTAGTTAACCTCCCAGTTATGGCCCCAGAATGCTCCCAATTTATCTGGCTAAATTTTAGCCCCCTAACTTAGTAGCTGACTAGAATTTAGCTGGATATAAGCTGAATATAGCCGAGTAAGCTATTTAGATGGATAACTTTTGTAATCTGTCTAAATGACTTTTGAATATCGACCTCTGAGTTATATAGCTAGCTTTGCCAATTTTTAATTATAACCAGCGAACAGGGTCATTTTTCAAAATGAGATGGGCTGTTATTGCGTGCATTAGGGCCTTATCGCATGCAATAATGCCCTAACACATTCAAAAATGACCGCATTGTGGTGATATAATTTAAATGAGGGAAAGGGATAAGGTTTGGGTAGCTAAAATAATTTGTAGGCCAGTTGGGCTGCGGGCGATAATGTTTTACACATTATCGCCGGCAGTAGTGCTGGAAATAGCTACACATTTTTCAGGGGTGCTATGGAGGCAATAGTGTGTGCCACGGCTGCAACCGCAGCAGGTGTAACGCACCACGGCAATGCTGCCAGGTGCACCACAATCAGCCCTGCCACCCCTTTTCTAGCCAGATAACTTTCAACTTGCTTCAGAGCAGTTCTAAAGTTATCCGGCCTTGTATGCAGATAACTTCCTACTTAATCGGATATATATATATAAGATTACCTTTTTATTGAACTAAATTTATACATTTCTTGGCTTGCTTTAGAGAGCTAATACTCTCTTCCTCAGGTCAGAATTAGAATGAGCAAAAGATGAAATTATCAGAAAATATAAAGCAATGAGTCTGCCGTAAGTGAATCATGAAAGGTATTCTAGGTATGTTCAAAGAGAAGGGGTACCTGAAGATTGGAAGATGGCCATTGTAAAAAAGGATCCAGAGGTGATCCGGGAAACTATAGACCAGTGAGCCTGACTTCAGTGCTGGGAAAAATCGTGGAAACTGTTATAAAGAATAAAATCACAAAACATTTAGATAGACATGGTTTGATGAGACACAGCCAACATGGATTAACCCAAGGGGAAGTCTTGCGTCACACATCTCCTACATTATTTTGAAGGGGTGAATAAACATGTGGACAAAAGTGAACCAGTAGATGTGGTATATTTGGATTTCCAGAAGGCATTCGACAAAGTCCAGCATGAGAGGCTTCTAAGAAAACTAAAAAGTCATGGGATAGGAGGCGATGTCCTTTCGTGGATTACAAACTGGTTAAAAGACAGAAAACAGAGAAGGATTAAACAGTCAGTTTTCACAGTGGAAAAAAGTAAACAGTGGAGTGCCTCAGGGATCTGTACTTGGATGATGCTTTTTATTATATTTATAAATGATCTGAAAAGGGTGCAATGAGTGACGTGATCAAATTTGCGGACAACACAAAATAATGCAGAGTAGTTAAATCTCAAGTGGATTGTGATGAATTGCAGGAGGACCTTGTGAGACTGGAAGATTGGGCTTCCTATTGGAGATGAAGTTTAACGTGGACAAGTGCAAAGTGATGCATATAGGAAAGATGACCTTTGCTGTAGTTACGCAATGTTAGGTTCTATCTTAGGAGTTACCACCCAGGAAAGAGATCTAAGTGTCATAGTGGATAATACATTGAAATTGTCGGCCCAGTGTACTGTGGCGATCAAAAAAGCAAACAGAATATTAGGAATTATTAGGAAGGGAATGGAAAATAAAATGTAGGATGTCATAATGCCTCTGTATTGCTCCATGGGGAGACCGCACCTTGAATACTGTGTACAATTGTGGTCGCCGCATGTCAAAAAGGATATAGGTGCACTGGTGAAAGTGCAGAGAAGGGCGACCAAAATGATATGGGGCATGGAATGGCTGCCCTATGAGGAAAGGCTAAAGAATTTAGGGCTGTTCAGTTTGGAGAAGAGACGACTGAGGGGGGGATATGATAGAAGTCTACAAAATCATGAAAGGACTTGAACAAGTTAATGTAATTTGGTTATTTACACTCTCAGATAATAGAAGGACCAGGGGGCACTCCATGAAGTTAGCAAGTAGCTCATTTAAAACAAATCAAAGAAAATTCTTTTTCATTCAGCGCATAGTTAAACTCTGGAATTCATTGCCAGAGGATGTGGTTACAGCAGTTAGTGTAACTGGGTTTTAAGAAAGGTTTGGATAAGTTCCTAGAGGATGAATCCATAAATTGCTATTATGGTAATTAATAAGCAATAGTAGCTTGTGATCTAATGTTTGGGTACTTGCCCGGTACATGTGATTTGGATTGGCCACTGTTGGAAACAGGATATTGCAGTTGATGGACCCTTGGTCTGATACAGTATGGCATTTCTTATGTTATTATGGGTGAGGACACCCATTATTTGATGTGTGATCAGAAGGCAATAGGCAGTATAAATTTATGGCTCATATAACAATAGAAACTTTGAACCCTTTTTAACAGTTTGAAAGTGTCTGAACATTTTATCTTCAAAAGTCTTGCATTCCTGGATTGTTTAAATTTCCCTTTGATTATTCTGATCATAAGGTCATTGATGCAGTGGTCTGGTTCTGCTCACCCATGAAGGTATCGGCCCGGTCCTCCCTGTATTGTTTGATCATGTGTCCATTTTCAATGACGCTTGTCTTTAATGGCCTGCCTGTCTCACCAATGTAGCATGCTACTTCACATTTGCTGCATTGAATATAATATATCCTGCATTAAAGGGGGAACATCAGTAGGATAAGAACATAAGAACATAAGAAAATGCCATACTGGGTCAGACCAAGGGTCCATCAAACCCAGCATCCTGTTTCCAACAGTGGCCAATCCAGGCCATAAGAACCTGGCAAGTACCCAAAAACTAAGTCTATTCCATGTAACCATTGCTAATGGCAGTGGCTATTCTCTAAGGGCCAGATTTTCAAAAGCATTTACTCGAGCAAAACTGGTTTTTGCTCGAGTAAATACACTTTACTCAAGTAAGTGGGCTTTTCAAAATTGCTACAATATATGCCATTGAATTGTCCATAGGATTTACTCAAGTAAGTGCACTTTACTCGAGTAAATAGCTTTTGAAAATTGCTACGATAGTATGTCACATTTACATGCGTAACTCCTTTGAAAATGACCCCCTAAGTGAACTTAATAGCAGGTAATGGACTTCTCCTCCAAGAACTTATCCAATTCTTTTTTTAAACACAGCTATACTAATTGCACGAACCACATTCTCTGGCAACAAATTCCAGAGTTTAATTGTGCGTTGAGTAAAAAAGAACTTTCTCCGATTAGTTTTAAATGTGCCCCATGCTAACTTCATGGAGTGCCCCCTAGTCTTTCTACTATCCGAAAGAGTAAATAACCGATTCACATCTACCCGTTCTAGACCTCTCATGATTTTAAACACCTCTATCATATCCCCCCTCAGTCATCTCTTCTCCAAGCTGAAAAGTCCTAACCTCTTTAGTCTTTCCTCATAGGGGAGTTGTTCCATTCCCCTTATCATTTTGGTAGCCCTTCTCTGTACCTTCTCCATCGCAATTATATCTTTTTTGGGATGCGGCGACCAGAATTGTACACAGTATTCAAGGTGCGGTCTCACCATGGAGCGATACAGAGGCATTATGACATTTTCCGTTTTATTCATCATTCCTTTTCTAATAATTCCCAACATTCTGTTTGCTTTTTTCACTGCCGCAGCACACTGAACTCCTTATGCTGCCGCAGCACACTGATCTCCTTATGCTGAATGTTTTTCTCATGAGCGTGATTGTGGGTTCCTCTAATATGCGTTGGTATTGTTTGCACCAGGGTGCATTTCAGGGATATGTACCATTTTCTTCTTTTTGAGTGGTGCCTGAAGGCCAGTACTAGGTGGGAAAGGGAATGTTTGTTTCAGTGCTTCATTTTACAAGAATAGTGGTTGGAGGCCTTTGGTGATTTTTTCAGCTCAGAGTTGTAACTACAAGGAGTATTCACCCTGTGGTTTTCCTTTCTTTTTATTGCACTAGATTTGTCTTGGGTGTTTTAAGTAAGCAAGCAAGCTTCTTGGGATAATTAGAGGGTTGTAGCCCTTTTGTTTGAAGGATTCAGTCAGGACTTTGAGGTGTTCGTCCTTGTCTTTTGGACCAGAGCATATACAATAATACCGTGTGGTTTGAATGCGTATAATGGACATTTTTGTGAGAGAAGGGTAGAAGCTGGAATTGTAAAACTAGCTGAATCTATCAGTCAGTTTCCTATAAACAGATGTTTGTAGTTAACCGTAATTGATATCTAAAATGTTAATGCTTTCTGTGGAGTGATCCATTTTGAATCTGGTTGAAGAATGGTGGACATTAAGGGAAATATAAAACTGTTTGAATCTTTTCCCTCCCTCTTTCGAAATTCTAAAAATGTCGTAAATGGGTCTGGTCTGATGTTTATTCAAAAATGTCTCTTCCAGTTCTGCCATGAAAAGGTTAGCGTATTGTGGTGCCATCCTAGTGCCCGTGGCAGTGCCAATGATTTGTAGACAGATGTCATTATTAAAGCTGAAGTAATTGTGTGTCAGGATGAATTTGAATAATTTTGTAATAATTTCTGGTGTGGTCCAGGGTAGATGTCTTTAGAGATTTGTCACACATGCAGTTATACCTTCTGCATGGGCAAGGTTGCTTTTATAGTGATTCTCTATGCATGCATGATGCATTGCCGCTAGGAGAGTGCCAGCAGACAGACGCTGGCCCATGCTCTAGCATGTTTGACACAGAACCATGTGGCTGTTTCATGACTACGTTTTCATTACTGTTCACAGTTCTGCAACGTAACTTCTGGCAGGCCTTTCTTAGCACACTCATTTATTTTCATGAAATTAGTCTTTCTGATGTCTGTCATCCACGGTCATTTTTATTTCCTTTCTCCTTCTTTTCCCTCATTGAATCCATAGGAATCATTCAGGAAAAGGGCCATATCATTTTTTTGAGTATAGTTAAGTGAGGCGCTATGGTAATTGTAGTGTAGGCAAAAAAACCCAAAATAACTGGCATATGATGACAAGGTGTGTGGAGTTCTTCACTATAAAAATTCTTTTGGTGAAGCTCCAGGTTTGAAGCCTTCAAAAATGTAAAAGACGTTTCTGCTACAATTCATTGGTGATTGTGTACCCATGTTATTTTTATTATCTAATATTATTAATACATGCTGTGTTGTCTCCTGATTACTTTAACCTGATAAATTATTGCATTAATGATATGGGGTTCAATTTTAAACTCTGCATAGAGAGACTATTTGGTTTTCTTGCCATACTCAAGGCTTCAAATAAATGCTGCACTCCTGCTCAATGTATAATGTGTGCAGAAAAACCTAACAGGTGAATTTTCAAAAGGTTACTCATGCAAAAATGCCCACATGCACAGTTTATTATGAGCAGGGCGTGAATAGCCCTCGTTTTAAAAAGCTGCAAAATCTGCGTGTATATATCCATACGTGAGTGAAAAATAACAGGTATATTTTTAAAGCCCAGTACACACAAATGCTGGGAGGTACGCCCATGGCTGGGCCATGCACGCGCCGAGCGCATTTTCGAAACAGCCTGGCCACGCGCATATCTCCTAGTACGTGCGGAAGTGCCAGGTCTTTAAAATGGGTGGGCCGGGGCAGGGTCTGGGTGGGGCAGGAGCAGGGTGGGGGCTGGCCGGGACAGCGGCCATTAGGCCCTGTCCTGGGGAAGCGCACTCCGGCAGCTGTCCAGTGAGCAGAACTTGCTACAGATCAGGAGAGAGAGTGTAAGTTCAAAAACAAAAAAAAATATATAGGTTAGTTACGGGGGGTGGAGTTGGGGAGGAGAGGGGAAAAGGAAGGAAAAGTAGGCAGGGGGATAGGGAAGTTCCCTCCCAGTTCGGGAATGGGAGGGATTTGGGAACGGCCCGATCGCTTCGCCGTGAGGTTTTTTAGAAAATCACCCCCTTGTGCATGCAAGTCGCGACCCACTCGTACATGCATGTGCCGATATAAAATCTGGTGCACATGTGTGCACGGGCATTGTATTACATAGCATGCGATCGGCAATGCTCCGGGAACAGGACAGGGTGAGTTGTCCAGGTCATCTAGGGTGCTTACAGGATGAAACACCAGAGGAGTGACTGGGCAAACTGGTGCATGACTGAAAAATTGGGAAGATCTCTCACGTGATCAAGTTTTAAAGTCTGCTTACAAATGTGCATTAAAACTGGCAAAGCCTATAGAAGATGCACAAAGTAGTTTTGATTGAGTAAGCACTTAAAATTAGGAGCATACTTGTGCACAGTAGATGTATTTTATTTAGTATGGGGTCAATTTAAGACCTGTGCGTGCGTGTCTATTTGTGCACTGTTCATGGCGCCATACATGGACATGGCTATTTTATAATACACGCGCATCAGCGCACACGTGTTATAAAATACAATATTCACGCGGACATCTGCACACGCATATGCGGGCAGATGGCCTCCTTCCCCACCACTAGGAGGCAACAGATAAGTCTGATATCAGTGCACTAATTCATTAGCTGGTGCTAAATTGCACAAATAAATTGTCTAATGTACTTGTATAAGTCTCTCATAAAAGAGCAACTTCCTCAGGTCACTCATCCCTGCTCTGGAACGGCCCTAGACCTTTTCTGCGCATGTGAATGTGCGTGTGAAACCAATAGTACGCATGTATTCGTGACGTATCTAATATTGCATATACGCGAGCACAAGCTTCTTACATGTGTAGAAGTGAATTTCATGAGTGTAACAGCTTTGAAAATAAGCTCATACATTAAAATATAGGCAATGCATTGTATTTCTTTCTTTGATCTAATTTTCCAGAACCCTCGCTTCTATTGGAATCAGTTTTTTATACCTTAAATAAATCTGAAATTTCTTACACATAAATGAGTGAATACTCATTAGAGAATCCTAATTATATAGCATTCACTTGAATACTTGGAAGAAAAATTATACATGCAAACACTTAACATTCGGTGCTAACTCTGGTTTGAAATGAGATAAAATCTTAAACCCTGTGACCCATGTGTTTTATTTTAAGATGTGCAGTATGCTAAAAATGAAGAGATGACTAAAGAAAGCAAGAATCCCAGGGGAGAGTAGTTTATTTGCTCAACAGAGAACTTGACCACCTTGGTTAAAAGTTGAAACTGTAACCATGTACAAGGCCCACAGAAAATATGATTTGTGCAGTTCTGTTTTTATAAGCTTGAAAAGAATTGAAAGCCACAATGATTTATATCCTGGGAGTTGGTATTCAACTTTAAACATGTTCGTTTTCAAATCTGACTTGTCGGCCGTAGATAAATATAGATTAAGGCAAACCAAAATAAATGGGTGGGTATAGAAATCCATAAAACAACTAACCATAATATGAGAGCGTCTCTTTGTACTCAATAGACAAACAGCTTGTTACTTAGTTTAAATAGTTGGTTTGGGTAAAATGAATGTATTATTGGACAAGAGCACTTAGCCAGTATGATACAAACAAGTCAAAAAATAGCCAGAGAACAACCACATGAAATAAAGCAGTCACCAGATTTAAGTATAATTGGTCACCCTCCCATGTTTTAGATTCCTTTTATTATAGCTCAGAGGGCTCTGAATTGTTCCTTTTGAAAAGTCAAAATTTTCTTGGGTTTTTAACCTTTGCACTTTACTAAGAGAAACCATTGAGAATGTTCAGTGTCTATAAAACAAAATAACGAATCATTAAGTGAAGCTAGAGTTTGGGAACATTACTTAAACTTCCCACATCCCAACAGCTTCATGCAGGTCTATTTAACAGTTACAACATATGAATTAGCACATTTGGTCTGTGCATAAATTTGCATTGCCAGCGAGATAACACTATTATAGTTATGGTAATAAGTAATAACCCCTGTCCAGTGTTAAACTGCAATTTAGTATCACTGCATTGCCAAAACTGCCTTGCTGTTCCTGAAAGTTTGTTGAAAATGTTGAACTGTCAGCGACCTCCACCCCACACACCTACTGCCCTTCTGGTTTGCAAAATTCATGAAAATAGTTAATGAAGAGTGAAAACTGACTATGCATGAAACTGTCTTCCCGTAAAGGTGGTGATGGTATAAAAATTCCAGAAAACAGGGGAGGCTATGATAGAATGAGGAAACTAGATAGAAAAAAAAACCTAAAAGGAGCAGTTACAAGGCTTAAAAATTTTGCATGGGTCATGCAGGTTATTTAAAAGACTGTTTTGTAAGTCCAGATAAAATGAATTCCACAAATTATAAGAAAGGTGAAAAGAAACAAACACAAGCACCCACCAGCCTGGCTGAATGGTTCTGTAAAAGAAGCCAACAAAGACAAATAAAGCATCCTTTAAAAAATGAATAGCAGGACCTAAGCACTGTAAAATTAAATGTACAACACAGGGACGGTAACTTTGAAACAGGCGCGCGGGCGCACAAGTGTGCACGTTTGCTGGCTCACATCCAGAGATGCATCCATTTATAGCATACATGTGAATATGCGCACGTTATTAAATACCCTGGATGTACACACATGTGCACACAATTTTAAATCGATGCATGCATGTGCCCGCAAATGTTACCACGTAACTGGGGGAATTTTATAGGGGATTCGCACTGCCATAGGTAATTTTCCCAGTTCGTTCTCAATTTGCCAAGTTAAGGGATAGGACTTCCCAACCCCCCCTAGTTTAATAGTCTCCCTTTTCCCCTATTGGCACCAACCCTTAAAACCCCACTGACTAGCCTAGATATTTTTATTTTATTACTTCCACACCATCCATAGCAGTAGTAAAGTTATGCAGCAGGGGACCCCAGTGCGCGCCTGTGCGGGTAATTATTTGCACACACATCTCTTGGCCTTTCCCAGCACACCCTGGCCCCACCCAGACCACACACATGCACCGCCCCTTTTTCTGTACTTTTGACTTGTGCGAACAGCGGGAGATACATGAGTATGCAGGCAGCTTTTAAAACCCGCTCACAGCATGCTGGCCCAACTTGTGCATGTATCTCCCAGTTTTGGCGCACACAGGGCTTTTAAAATTCACCTCTAATAAACTAAGCCAAGAGGGAATTTGAGGAGAAACTTTCCAAAGAGGAAGAAACTAATAATAAAATCCTTTTCAAATACATTAAAACAAAAAATGTGTGAGGGAATCAGTTGGGCTGTTAGATGACAAGGATGGTAAAAGGGGCACTTCAGGAGGATAAGGACATAGTAGAAAAATAAAATTAATTTCAGTCTTTACAAAGGAGAATGAGAAGATGCATACACATGAACCATTTTTTCCAGGTAATGACTTATAGAAACTGAATCAAATCAGTATATATCTAAATGAAGTGCTAGAGCAAACTAACAAGTTAAGAAGTAGCAAATCACTGGGACCTGATGGTATTCACCCAAGAGTTCTTATGGAACAAATATGAAATTACAGATCCACTACTGGCAATCTGCAACTTATCATTCAAGTCTGCCTCTCTAACTGAAGACTGGAGAGTAGAAAGATATCACCAATTTTGAAAGAAGGCTCCAGGGATGACCTAAACAATTACAAAGCCAGATGTCAGTGCCTGGTAAAATTATAGAAACTATAAATAAGAACAAAATCACTAGTCATATGAATAAACATGTTATAATGGGAAACAACCAGCATGGATTTAGAAAAGGTAATTTGTGCCTTACTAGAATTCTTTGAAGGTATAAACAAGCATGTGGATAAAGGAGACCCAATCATTTTAGAGAGGTCAATATTCAAAGTGCATACAGTGCTATTTAGCCAGATAAGCAGGACTAAGTAGCGGCTGTTGAATATGTATGCTCGTTCAGAGTCTGCTGCTTAACTATATAAGTCCTTTATATGGCTAAAAAGTATCCGCATACAAAGCAGGCATGTAGTGGGCAGATTGGGACAGACCAAGTTAATTGTATGGCTAAACTAGATGTGGCATAGAGCAGAAATGTATCTGGTTTGACTTATACAGCTAAGTACTCAGTTATATGAGTATATATATCTGTGCCACTGAATAAACATCGTACGTTTCTTGGTTAGGTTCTAATTGGCTAAGTTACTTAACCATGACAAAAAATAGGGACCAGCTAGTTTCCAATGAAATGTCAAAAAATAAACTAACTGTAAAATGGTCACAGGTAATACGGACAATAATGTAATTTAAAAGCCAATCTTTATTAAATTAGTGGTCATGAATATGAAAGAATTTTTAATATAGAGACAGAAACCTCAGAACTGGAAAACCCAGTGAATTTTGCACGGGTTTGTAACCAGTAAACTCAATCACAGGTTTCTATATGTCTCTGTTTTGTTTTTAATAAAAGGATTTTTTTTCCTTTTTTCTTAAAATTAATTCAGGATTGATGTCAAATTCTCGTATTTAATGAAACTGATCCTATGATGTCAGAGCACTAAGGCTTGATTCTGCTCACTTGCTTTAATTAGCGCTGTATCTATTTTAACCGGCAAGACTTGCTTCTAGCGCAAAGCGGTATAATAGCCGCTACTTTGGTTAACGCTGCATCTATTTTCACAGCAAAGCTTGATTCTACTACTTGCTTTAATTTGCGCTGCATCTATTAGAACGGCAAGACTTGCTTCTAGCGCAAAGCGGTATGATAACCGCGGATCAATTTCTCTATATATGTGTCAACGAGAAAATATCTTCATTTGCTCACATCATGAGTTCTTAGAAAATAAATGTCCATATCAACATGTGTGTTGCAGCCCCAAGTAGATGAATTCAAAGAGACAAGATAATTCTCATAATACTTTGTCTGAACAATGTTGCACTTATCTTGTAAGACTTGTTGCAATTTGAGCACTTTCAACAAGTCTGTGCTTAAATCCCCGCCACAGTATAGCACTTATCTTTGAAACTTGTTGCAGTTTCTTTAGCCGCTTTAAACAAGTCTGTGCTAAGAATCACCGCCTCTTTGATTGGCTTTTAAATTACATTATTGTCCGTATTACCTGTGACCATTTTACAGTTAGATTAAGTTACTTAACCAACCAGTTTTGAATATTGACCCTGTGTATTTGGATTTCTAGACGGCATTTCATAGTCCCTCATAATAGACTCCTCAGTAAACTAAAAAGTCATGGGATAGGAGGCATTGTCTCAGTGTGGCTCAGTAACTGGTTAAAAGACAGGAAATAAAGAATAGGAGTCAGTTTTCCCAGTGGAGAAAGGTGACTAGTGAACTGCCTCAAGGATCTAACCAGGGATGAGTGTCATTCAGCTTATTCATTAATGATTTAGAAAGGGGAACGATGAGTGAAATGATCAGATTTGCAGATGAGACAAAACTATTCAGGATAATTAAAACTCAGGCAGATTGTGAGGAACTACAGAACTACTGGAGAACTGGGCATCTAAGTGGCAGATGAAATTTAATGTGGACAAGTGCAAACTTTTACATAATGATGGGTTTCACATTAGAAGTGACCACCCAGGAAAAGGGGTCTAACGTACATTGAAATCCTCAGCTTAGTATGTGACAGCGGTCAAAAAAGCAGACAGAATGCTGCAATTATTTGGAAAGGAATGGAGAATAAAACACAAGGTTATAATGTATCTGTATCGATAAATAGTGAGGCCACTCCTTGTGTGAAATTCTGGCCACCCCGTCTGAAAAGGATCTAGCAGAGATAGAGAAGGGCAACAAAAATGGATTATGCGGTTGGAACAGCTCCGTCAGGAAGAAAGGCTTAAGAGGTTAGGGCCTCTCCAGCTGGGAGAAGAAATGACTGACTTGGGATGTGATTGAGGTTTTCAAAATTAGGAGTGGAGTAGAACAGATAAATAGGAATCGGTTATTTACCCTTTCAAATAATAATATTTTTTCACTCAGTGCACAATCAGGCCTTTCAGTTTGTTGCTAGAGGATGTGGTCAAAGCAACTAGAATGGCAGGTTTTAAAAAGGGGTTGGATAAGAGCAGGGAAGAAAGGTCCATAAACAGTTATTACCCAGGACACTCAGGGAGACCCCCACAGGGAGTGTGCAGCAAAAAACTGAGGGAGTAGCCAGCCACTGACAGAGACAGGATGCTGGGCTCAATGGACCTTTGTTCTGACCCAACATGGCACTTCTCACATTCTTATGATTTTGAGGAGAGGACGTGAGGGAAGGACTCTAAAGCTGAAGAAGAGATATGGATGGGGTGGGCTGTATGGCCGTTATCAGATGCCATGTTCTATTTTTCTATGAAAACAAAACTTAAAAAAACATTAGGTCCTTTTCGGTTTATGGCTTATTCAGTGAGCTCTGAAAGCTTGATTATGCCATTAAAAGTCATTTATTTATTTGGCATTTTGTAATTAAAACACTTGAGGTTTCTGAAAATTAATTTCAGGATTCTAAACAATGTACCTTTAAGTATCAGACTAGAAATCAGGGGCAGTGACCTTTAAACAGGCGCATGGGTGCAGATGAGCACGCTTCTCTCGGCCCATGCCCAGGGACGTGACTATTTCAAGCAGCGTGCATGCCACAAAACAGTCTGAATGCGCGCATGTTTGCGTGAAATTTTAAGTGGACGCACGCCCATGCGTGCAAATGACGCTTCCACCGCTTAACTGGGGGGGATTTTAATAGCCACGTGTGCCAGAACCATTACCAGTTTTCCCAGTTCTCTCCCAGTTAGCCCAGGTAAGAGAGGACTTCCGAACCCTCCTGGTTTTAAAGCTTCCCTTCTCCCCTGTCAGTCCCGACCCTTAAAACCCGCTGATCTATTTTTATTTTATTACTTCCATGTCCTCCCTAGCAGAAGTAAAGACACGGGCAGGGGACCCGGCGTGCGCCTGTGCATGTCAGGGCTTACACGCTGATTTAAAGCTGAAATCCAGGAAAGCCCCCTTTTTTTTTTTTGTAACTTCTCATTTGTGTGCACAGCGGGAGGGACTCTTGTACTCGGGGTGGCTTTTAAAATCTGCTCGGCGCTCATCGGCCCTACGTGGTCCTGCGCCTCCCAGTTTTTGGTTTATTTGGAGGAATAAACTCACCTTTATTTTAGTAAGTGAAGTTCTCACGGGAGGGACACAATGTCTCAGAGAGAGAGAGAGAAATGAGATTAGAAAAAACTGCCCCCCCCCCCAGACAAATGTACATTTTGTGGCCCCATAACTGGAAACAGCTTCTCGTTCTTGTGGCTTAGTTCACAAGGTCCGTACACAGAAAGTCACATTCAGGTAGCAAAGCTCAATCACTGAAAACTGTCTGAACACAGCGTGGACAATTTCAAAGCCATTCCCAAGGGTAAAACTGTGTTTTATATTTAGAAACGGGTTCTTTGATCATAGCTCATTCTATAGGCAGGACAAAGTGTTTTGTACGTCCACAACATTTAACGGAGGCTTTCCCAGAGTGTAATGAGAGGACAGGGAATGCAGTGACACATTCGCTTTTGCATTTTCATGACAGCACACGTTATTGCGCATGGGTAAAGTGCACGCAGGAAAAGGACGTGCTAGTGTCTGAAGGGTACGTTTTTCTAAGGCAGTGTTCAAAATGAAAACATGTGCGTATTCTCACTTTGAAAAAATTGGTACAATGTCTATGGGGGAAAAGTACCTATGGACAATTGCTAGTGTGAAAATTGCCCCATATCATTGTAGTACCAAAGAAAGACTGGGACCACGATCCTGAAGGAATTCGAAAAAATGATGAAGTTGTGATTTAATGGGATATTCCCATTGTAACTGATAAAACGCTGTATTCCAGAAAGCCAGACATAAAGGCCTAACCACTAAAGCTTAACATGCACGCTAAGACCATTTAACATGCACAAAAAATAGCATGCTATGCACTAATGGTTTAGGAGTGAATTTTCAACAGGAATTCACATGTAAAAATGCCTTGTACCTGGAAGGAGCAGCCTATTGGTTTAATAGTGGGCTCTTAACCTGGGAAACAAGTGTTCAGATCCCACTGCCCTCCTTGTGATCTTGGGAAAGTCACTATCCCCTCCATTGCCTCAGGTACAAACTTACTGCTAGATGCATCATGCCACTTTAGTGGTCTAACATATGTTAAACAGCATATATTGCACAATAGAGCACTTTCACAATGATATTTTGCATTTCCCCGACCTTCTACCTCCCCTATTACAATGACTTTCTCTGCATGTAATTTGCAGCCCCAGATCCTTTAAAAATGGTATAGGGTTCCACATTGGGGCCAGGGAACACCCTTGCCACTGGCCCGGTCGGCACCAATTTCCAAAATGACGTTGACCTGACCTTGCCCCAGCCATGTAACTGGAACAAGGTTCGAGGATCAGACTCAGGCCATGTGGCCTGGGCAGATCTGAGTGATGTCATCTCTACAATGAAGATCTGTTGCATCTTTATAGCTTTCTGCATGCTCCATATCCTGGACAAAACCTGAGGCCTGCCTTCTCCAGAGGGGAGTGATGCTCTTCTTACAGCGTCCAATAATGAAGTGGCGAGGGAGGCAAACCTCGTAGGAGGAGCAGGAGATACAGCACCAAACTCACCATCAGGTTGTATATGGATGGAACACACTGATAAAAATAAAGGTGAAACAGGCAGAATTATGCCCGATACATCTGAAAGCTGAGAGATACATGTGAGTACAGACCATTAAAATGATTGTATTTAGAGGCTGAGTTGTTAAACTAATTCTGTTGCCCTCTTCTTTATATTAGTTTCCAGAATCCGCCCTGAAGCAGCGTTTAGCGAAACGTTAATGCTGGCGGTGGAGCACGGCACTGACTTGTTAAGCTAAGAAAATCAGAATGACGCTACAAGTTTCAGATAAGTGCCTTTTGCTGCATTAAATCAGCAGATACAACAGCCATTCAAGAGAGGCTTGCATTGCTTTGGCTAGACATCAGCAACAAGATTTGAGAATTTGTAACATGCCTCCTTGATACTTTGTAGCCGTTTCTTGCTATTTTGAATTCAAATGTATAGCAAGCTGATCGCTAAAAAAAAGAAACCACATCAAAGCAAGATTACAAACGGCTCTCCTGCAACATTGGGCAAGTTTCAGTCAGTCAGATTCTGAAACCATTACACAGTTGTGCAAGCTATTAGGGATGTGAATCGTTTTTTGACGATTTAAAATATCGTCCGATATATTTTAAATCATCAAAAATCGTTAGGGCCACGATACAATACCAATTCCCCCGATTTATCGTTAAAAAATCGTAAATCGGGGGAAGGGGGAGGGCAGGAACTTACTTACTTGCCCTAAACCAATGGCAGGAAAACCGGCACACTAAAACCCCTAAAACCCACCCCCGACCCTTTAATTAAATCCCCCACCCTCCCGAACCCCCCCCCCCCCAAATGCCTTAAATTACCTGGGGGTCCAGCGGCGGTCCGGAACGGGCTCCTGCAATTGAATTGTGTTGTCTTCAGCCAGTGCCATTTTGCAAAATGGCAGCCGCAAAATGGCGGCGGCCATAGACCAACACGATTCGACTGCAGGAGGTCGTTCCAGACCCCCGCAGGACTTTTGGCAAGTCTTGTGGGGGTCAGGAGGCCCCCCCCAAGCTGGCCAAAAGTCCCTGGGGGTCCAGCGGGGGTCCGGAAAACGATCTCCTGCCGCGAATCGTTTTCCGTACGGAAAATGGCGCCGGCAGGAGATCGACTGCAGGAGGTCGTTCAGCGGGGGTTCCGGACCGCCGCTGAATGACCTCCTGCAGTTGATCTCCTGCCGGCGCCATTTTCCGTAAGGAAAACGATTCGCGGCAGGAGATCGTTTTCCGGACCCCCACTGGACCCCCAGGGAGTTTATTTTTCTACTGACATAGGCACCACAGTTAGTAAATGTGAAACACGCATTCTAAATCAAATTAAAGAAGCAGCATTACACTGGTCCTCTTTACATCTCTCTTGGTGGGGCCGTTTGGATACCATTAAGATGGTGTTGATTCCTAAGATTACTTATGTGCTTGCTATGCTTCCCATTTTCTTTTCCACAGATTTCTATACACAAGTTGACCGTCTTCTGTCCCGTTTTCTGTGGAAAAATAAGGCTCCCAGAATCACATTGGTCAAGCTCAAAAGAATATCCCGTGACGGAGGTGTTAATTTCCCAGATATTCGCTTGTATCACCAGGTGTATATGCTTCAACAAGGGTATCACTTTTTTGCTAATCATATCTCCTCCTTTGACAAACCAAGCTGGCTATCCTTAGAATCTTTTTTAATGCAACCATACCCCGCAGAATTTTTTTTTCGCGGTTCCTTTAGTGGCCCAATCCCGATTGAATCCTATTCTGCGGGCTACGCATCAAGCTTTTCAAGCTCTGGATAAGATACCATACCTGGACTCTAGCCCTTGGCTTTGCTCTAGATATGCTCCCTTATGGGGGAACCCACATATTAAAGTAGCAAATAGACCCCTCAGATGGGCTACATGGCAGGCACATCAGATTTGGTTTCTCAGTTCTGTAATCCAGAATGCAAATCTCCTTCCTTTTGAAATATTACATCAGAGGTTTCATCTACCTCATACTCAATTTTACGCTTGGTTACAACTCAAACATGCTTTCCATGACTTACCTTCTTCTGCCTTTCCTACCTCATTGCTTCCTCCAGTTCTTACCATATATTCGGAATACGGCATCCCGTTTTTACAAAGTCCTTCAAGCATTTGGTATAATGTCTAGCTCTCTCCAGGGCTTATATGATGTCTGGACTGCTGACTTTGCTAATGACAACTCTAATATTAACTGGTCATATGTATGGAAGGTGGCAAACCGTATTTCCCTATCCTCTAGTTTAACTCAAACAGCCTTTTTTGTCACTCATCGAGCTGTTTGGACCCCCTGGAAATTACATTGAGCTGGCTTACTTGTATCTCATCAATGTTGGTCATGTTCAGCAGATCACGGTACCCTCTCTCATATGATTTTTCATTGCCCGCTAGTAAATTTATTTTGGCAACAAATTTGGCAAACCATCTCCTGTATTATAGCTCTTACACAGCCTCTCACCTTTTCGATTGTTATTTTAAAAGGAGCAGACCCTTCACTTGATTTATCTGTTTCCTCTAGCAAACTACTTGATTTTTTCCTTAAAGTGGCGATTCACAATATTCTTTCCAATTGGAAACATAGTGATAGACTGTCGGAGAATTTGTGGTGGAACACGGTTTGTCTATACAGTAGGTATGAGCAGTCTGCGGCTGTTAAGTATAATAGAATGTCTACCTGGTGTAGGGTGTGGAAACCCCTTAATGATTATATTTCATCAACAGAATGAATGGTTTTCTTATGTCTGTTTCCGCTTCTCATTATCTTAACAAGATTCATGACGGCTACAGGTCCTTTATACTGTCCTTTTCCCCTGGATGACCCTTGGATTTATCTTTCATATGCCTATCTCTTAATTGTTTCTTTGTTCTGCTCATCTTGCCACTCTTCCTTATCAATCTATTCTCCCTTTCTTCCTTTTTCTTCCCCTCCTCCTTGTTTTTTTTATTTTCTGCTCTCTTTCTCTACTTATTTGCTTTCTCTCTCTCTTTCTTCTCTATAAAATGAGGGCAATATTGTTTTATGGCTCATTATTCTGTTCGTTTATTCTCTCTTCATTCTATGCAGTGCTTGTTAACTGTATTGGATTGTAAATTGTTTTATGGTCACTGCATTATACTGTCCATGTACATATTGTTCTGGATTAATAAAACAAATTTAAACAAAAAAAAAAAAAAGAAAGTGGATGTTCAACACTGAGTGCCCTTTTTCGTTGCTCATTTATTGCATCAGCCCCATGATATTTAAGAGAAAACAGTGCAAACAAAACTTTTAATACTTATCTGATAGATAATTATCAGAACCGGTTCTGCTTATCTTATTGATAAGCAGAACCGACAATTACTTGTACATGTAAAAGAAAGTTTGGTTATCACTGCTGGCAGCTTCTTCTAAGAATCCGCATTCTTTGCTGCTGGCCTCTACCTCTCTTCCGGTACTACCACGTCTTTTAAATGTGCATCTGGTCTAAAAAAAACACAAGCAATCACAGACTGGGATATCACTAAAATTAGCACTCAAAACGGTCTTATTTTAAAGATAGTTGTGATGGTACAAAATAAATGAAAGTGTCACATTGGCATATAGATTCTTTCACTCAATAAAGTTTTGTCTTAAAGCAACATGTGCCATTCTAACTCTTCATTAAGACCAACGAGAGATGTTTGCACAGTGAAAATCTAATATTGTTCTCGATAGTGTAATTGTGCGCATCTCTATTCTCCCCCCACCCCTGTACGGAGGGCGGGATGTGTTCCAACACTGTCCATTTTAGTTGTGAAAAAATATGCAATCTGTCAGTAAAAAAAAAAAAAAAAAAGACTTGACACAAAGGGTGGAGGTAACAGGTGGCCTATGATGATGAGATAAT
Source organism: Rhinatrema bivittatum (assembly GCF_901001135.1). Taxonomy (NCBI): domain Eukaryota; kingdom Metazoa; phylum Chordata; class Amphibia; order Gymnophiona; family Rhinatrematidae; genus Rhinatrema; species Rhinatrema bivittatum. Next base: position 82,305,466 of record NC_042621.1, on the reverse strand, counting down.
GGCACCCAAGATTAAATATGCGGTAGCCGGTTATGAGTAAATTCCTGCTGTTGGCATAATATTATTTGTATTGTTTTTCAATTATTATAATAGCAGCACTTCTCTGAGTGATCTTTGGTGCTAATTTATATGTTCACTTAGCTAGTGACGTTAGATATAGCAATGTTTCCATTCCTGCCAGCTAACCATTCACCCACCCTTACAGTACTCGTCACTGTCCCTTCTGACATACATGCACGTTGCTAGTTCCTCTCCCCCCCCCCCCCCCCCCACGACCAAAAAACCAAGCTTGTCACTTCAGATGACACTTTAATACTATGAGTTGTAGCCTTCGCTGCCATTTGCACCCCCCTCCCCCTGCCAACCCCTGGAGCTTTCCTAATGCCGTAAGGGCGTTGTGCTGTATTCTGATGCTCTTTGCAAGGCTACGTTGCTTCTACATCTCTGGATATGAGGCTGTACACTGCCCCTGTGTGTCCATGTGTGAGAGAGCACCGTGACATGTGAAACCTTTTCCCTTGCTTCTCTGCAAAACAGCATGCTGAGTGCAAGAGCCTTCACCCATTTCATGTCATTTTGCACATGCACCCTGATTGCCCTCTCTTTTATTTTATTTTTGACCCCCCTACTTCCCTCCAGGCACCTGTTTACCAGGGTAGGAGGCTCCACAATTAAACTCGAGGTGCAAGTCCTGCCAGGCCTGACTTATGTGCCTGGCAGGTTCTTGATCTGGACTATCAGCTTGCCGCATCTCTGTCTAAGAAATTCGGCTTCCTTTTGGTCCTCCAGATTAGTCCAGATGAGAGCATTTTTCATCCCAACCAGTAGATGGAGGTAGAGAACCAAAGCCTTGTTGTACCATGGTATTTAAGCCAGAGGGCCACCTGCAGTGTCTCCAGCAGATGGTTGTGTGATAAAGCCTTGCCGTCTTATTAAGAGACAGATTATTTTATGGAAATTACAGCCAAATTGTTCCCAGCGATGTTAGGCTCTATTAGGGGCAAGTGGCTTTTTGGAAGGGATCTGGTAGCCAGTGGTCTGGCTCCCTCATTCCCTGACCTTCTTCCTATCTCCTGGACTTCCTGGCATAACATCAGGGAAGTATTCACTTTGGAAGGAATCTTTTTCCTTTAATAAAAAATAAAAGGGGAGGTTTTTAGCTTCTCGCACTGCGGGTGTTGATGGTGGAAAGTGGAAGGTGACTTCTCATGCAAGCAATCAGCCAAGGTTGATGGCAGTGAGCATCTCTGTTTTCTGGCTCATGCACTGTGTCTGCTCTGTCTGGGAAAATTGCAAGCACCTTCACAGTGGTGGCTCCCATGCAACGCAGCAAAAATCTCCAACTTTACAAATCATTGCTTAATGAATATAAATCTTTGATTGTTGAGGCTAAAAAATGCTATTATTCTAAATGTATTTGTGAAATTGGTTACAATCCAAGAGACCTCTTTACAATTGCCAAAAGATATTTATCCTTCCTAGGAAATGACCAATTTAAAACAGACTTACCAAGCTGAGCATCGTTTTATTTTTTTCTTCACAAATTTCTAAAATGGCTTTTCAGGATGTTTCTGCTATTGAAGTATCTCAGTATATTTCTAATTAAACCTTCAGTACTTTTAATATTTGTGATAAAGCTATTTTTAAAGCTGCTAAAGACTGATTAGCTCCTTCTCTGACAGTATTAATTGGACCCTACCAATTTGGTTTCTGGAAGGATATGAGTTCTGAACTTTTAATTACTTCTCTTTTGGATATTATTAGAAGAGGTGTTGACACTAGAAATAGTTATGTTCTTGTTTCATTGGTTATTCTGTTGGCTTTGTTGTTCTAGCTTGGGTCACTTCTTTTTTAGCAGATGATTCTCAGCAAATTTCGATTGGGAAAAAATATTCTAACTGATTTATCCCAAACAATTGAATCCCTCAGGGCTCCACTCTGTTCGCATCACTTTTTAATGTCTATATGACCCCTATTTGTAAACTTCTTACAACTCTTTGTGAAGTTTATAAGATATATGCAGGTGATATGTTGGGCAAGAAAGATTTACTTTTTTGCAAACTGGTTGACAGAAGACAATGTGTGATGGTAAATGGAACTTACTCTGAAGAGAGAGCAGTTAAGCGGAGTGCCACAAGGATCGGTCTTGAGACAGGTCCTGTTCAATATCTTTGTGAGCGATATTGCAGACAGGATAGAAGGTAAGGTTTGTCGTTTTGCGGATGATACTAAGATCTTCAACAAAGTGGACACTCCGGAAGGAGTAGAGAGAATGAGATGGGATTTAAGGAAGCTGGAAGAGTGGTCAAATATATGGCAGCTGAGATTCAATGCCAAGAAATACAGAGTCATGCATATGGGGTGTGGAAATCTGAAAGAGCTGTATTTGGTGGGGGGTGAAGGACTGATGTGCACGGAGCAGGAGAGAGACCTTGGGGTGATAGTGTCTAATGATCTGAAGTCGGTGAAACAAAGTGACAAGGCAATAGCTAAAGCCAGAAGAATGCTGGGCTGCATAGAGAGAGGAATATCTAGTAAGAGCAAGGAAGTGATGATCCCCTTGTACAGGGCCTTGGTGAGGCCTCACCTGGAGTAATGTGTTCAGTTCTGGAGATCGTATCTCCAAAGGGACAGAGACAGGTTGGAGGCGGTCCAGAGAAGGGCGACCAAAAAGGTGAAAGGTCTTCATAAAATGACTTATGAGGATAGATTGAAGAACCTAAATATGTACACCCTGGAGGAGAGGAGGAGCAGGGGTGATATGATACAGACTTTCAGATACTTGAAAGGTTTTAATGATCCATGGTCAACAACAAACCTTTTACATTGGAAAAAATCAGAACTAGGGGTCAAGATTTGAAGCTCCAGGGAGGAAGACTCAGAACCAATGCCTGGAATGACCTTCCAGAGGAAGTGGTGAAGACTAAAAGTATGAAGGTTTTCAAAGGGGCATGGGATAAACACTGTGGATCCATAAAGGCTAGAGGATGGGAATGAAGACAAGACTCATGGGGGTGGATTACCGGAGTGGAGGCTACTACCTAGTGATTACTACCCTTACTCAATAAGCCTTCATACAGTTAATGCAACTCCAACATTGCTCTCTGCTTCAACGGCAAGGGGAAATGCAGAAAGAGACTTTGCATTCAGATAACAACCAACAAGGACTGAACCTCTCAATCTGGGTAAACAAATAAGCATGGGGATAGCTTGCTTATTATGGTGGTTACTACCATAAACCAATTAAGCCTGATACATCACTTTCAGGTCTATCCAGTACCGAGCGGTAGGAAGAGCTGCGTTAGTGCCTGCGGCACCCGCGGTTGCCGCACGCACAGTGCAGCTCACCTACTGCTCGATCCTGAACACTAATTTTATTTAAATGTAAACCGCGTCCGTGAAGCCTTAGGCCCGTGCAACCCATTTTACTGGATAGAGCGCCTATACAGTATCCTGGGTATGCGGGGCTAAGGCTTCACGCCACGCTGGTATCTGTCATTTGAAATGACAGATACCAGGAAGTCGGGTCCGATCGGATGCAAAAGTAAGTTGCTTCGCCGCTGTCATCTCTCTCCCCTCCTCCCGAAGCAGGGCGCAAAAAGCAGCCTTGCTCCAGGAGGAGGGGAGAGAGATGACAGTGGCGAAGCAACTTACTTTTGCATCCGATCGGACCCGACATCCTGGTATCTGTCATTTCAAATGACATTTGAAATGACAGATACCAGCGTGGCGTGAAGCCTTAGGCCCGTGCACCCAGGATACTGTATAGGCGCAGCTGGGGCAGGTGAGCGGGGGCTGGGGGGAAGCTTGCCACCTACCCTTACCCCTGCCTCTACCGCAGGGGTCAGGGTAGGCGGTAAGTTAGCAGGTTAAACGCGCGACAAACAGCAGGGAAAACTAGCGATAGTCGGGGCGCAGGTTACGGGATGCTAGGGAATAGCTAATTTGCTCGTTTGCATGCAATATGCATGCCGCGTGCGGAAGGGGTTGCCCGGGGAATTTAGGACGCGGTAGGAATAGGTTAAAGGGGATTCCGGATCGCAGGAAGGGCTAACGTGGCCGGAAAGTGAGTAGAGAGCCGGTTAGGGACGGGGAAACCGCGGACGCACTTTACAGGATAGACCTGTTTGAATGCATATACAGTGTTGCTCTCTGCTTCAATGGCAGGGAGAAATGTGAAAAACAGGATTTATATCCAGACAACATCCAACAAGGCATTGATCTGTGCAGTCTGGGTAAACAAGCATCGGGGTAACTTGCTTGATGCTGCGGTTACTACCCTTAACCATTAAGCCTTATGCTCACCTTTGATGCAACTCCAACATTACTCTCTGCATCAATGGCAGGGGATGGCAGGAAACTTGAATGAAACAGTTATCAACAAGGGCTCTGAAACTGGTGGTTGGTGAAACAGATACATATGGGAAAATAAGTGTGGGAGCTTGCTGGGCAGACTGGATGGGCCGATTGGTCTTTTCCTGCCGTCACTTCTATGTTTCTATGTTATATGTTACATCAATTGCCAAAGAGGCACCAATCCTTGTTCCAATAACCAAATCACTACAAGAAACCCTCCATTTTTGGAACTCTTGCTTCCTTTCTATATCCAATCTTCTTGCGGACCTCTGCCTAATTCTCAATGCCAACAAAACCGAATACCTCCTCATCACCCAAGATGGCAACTACCAGCTCTCTAACTCTCATTCAGTGGCAACCCCCTCTCATTCAGTGGCAACCCCCTCTCTATCTCCCCTGGTTAGAAATCTAGGAGTTATCATGGACAAACAATTAAACCTCAAAAGCTTTATTAGCAACACAGTGAAAGAATGCTTCTTCAAGTCCTAAAAAGACTGAGACCCTAACTCCACCACCAGGATTTCAGATCAGTTTTGCAAGCAATCATATTCTCAAAAATTGATTACTGCAATTCTCTTTTACTCGGTCTCCCAGCTATCTCACTAAGACCTCTAAAATTCTACAAAATGCTACTGCTAGGATCCTAACTAAAGCAAAAAAAAAGGACCACATCACTCCAATCTTAAAGAATCTCCATTGGCTTCCTATAAAATATAGAATACTCTACAAATCTCTTGCAACCATACACAAATCTATCTACACAACCTCACACCTCGATCTCAGGATCCCACTGCAGTTACATTCTTCATCCCGTCCATTGAGATTGGCACAAAAGGTTCGCTAAAAGCCCCTTCAATCAAAATATCCTCAAACAATAGAGCCTTCTCTACAGCGGGCCCTAAACAATGGAACGCTCTACCTTCAGACCTTAGGCTTGAACAATGCCCAATAAACTTCAAAAAAAGACTCAAGTCTTGGCTCTTCACCCAAGCATACGCCTGATTTCGACTTCACTAACACTCCCCTGTCTGGATCTATACAACAAGTGTCCCAATACTTAACAATCCCACTACCTAACAATCCCAGAAACTAATACAATCTCCTCCTGCCAAAGACGGACTACTTGGTTTTTGATGGACCCGAATCATTAGTATGTTAGATTACAGTAATTTAAAATGTTGTCTATGTTTATGCTTTATGCAATTTTAATTGAATCATTTTAATTCATATTATTTATTCAACCAGTTCTTCATTTCCTTGTTCTATGTAAGACACCTGTGTTATGTCATCCCAAAGTTATATGTAAACCGAAGTGATTGGTAACATTGTTACCAGAACCTCGGTATATAAAAAAAGTTAAAATAAATAAATAAAGAGTCTGGTGGTATCTCTAAAGCCCCAGGAGTTTTTTCGCTGGGTGTAGAGGAATCTATAATTTCTGTTGTCGCATGTAGCTGGAGTGGAGAACATTCAGGCCAATTTTCTCAACAGTCACACACTAGATTTTAGAGAATGAGAATTGTTGAGCAAGGCAATGTCCCTTATTTGTTCAAGATGGGGTGTTCCTCAGATGGATCTAATGGCAACCGGGGCAAATGCCAAAGTTCAGAAATTCTTCAGTCACAGACGAAGGTTTGGAGTAGAAGAATTCAGTGCTCTCTCCAGGCTGTGGTAAAGTGAGATTCTGCTATATGTGTTTCCACCTTGGCTGCTGATTGGCAGGGTTTTGCGAAGGACAGACTCATCATGAGCAGGATATTCTGGTGACTTCAGAGTGCCACAGTTTGTGGATCTGGTAAATCTGGTGCTAGACAGTTCATTGAGTCTCACACATCTTCCCAGTTTGCATCATCAAGGCTCAATCATCTTGGATCAGGCAGCTTGCTTTTGTCTCATGGCTTGGCTTGTTAGCAGAGACAGTTGAGGTCAAAAGGTTACTTGGAAGAGATTATTACAATCTTACTTTGGGCTAGGAAGATATCCAATTCCTTGGCTTATGTAGGGTCTGGAGGGTATTTGAGGAATGGTGTTTTGAGCAAGGGCTAGTGATTCTGTGAGCATCTATTTCTGGGATCCACCCTTTCTGCAGAGAGGGCTCCAGAAAGATCTGGCCTTGAATTCTCTTAAGTTTAAGTGGCAGCCTTGGCTTTTTACAGGAGAAAGGCGAATAATCCCTCCCTGGCATCTCACTCAGACATAGTTCAATTTCTCAGAGGTGTGAAGCATTTAAAACATCTGATGAAATGGGTATGTACCCCATGGAATCTTAATATGGTTCTCCAGCCCTGCCACGCTACTCAGTGTTGCCAGCCAAGATGTCCCTGTTTGTCGGGCCTCTCCATGTGGCCCACGGAGAGATGCCGCCATCAGCATCGTGCCCATTCCTAGGCCACCAGCGTGCGATTCCCCAGCCCGGGAGCAGTTTCGGAGGCCTCAGCCACACCCCGGAAACACCCCAGGCCGGAACCACACCCGCAGCCCCACCCCCGAATGGCACACCACCGTAACACGCCCCCCCCCCCCCAGTAAAGCCCCGGGACTTACGTGTCCTGGGGCTTGCACGCGCAGCAGAGCCTATTCAACATAAGCTCAATGCATGCAGGGGGAACTTGTGGCAGGTTTTCGGGGGTACGCACGTATCTTACACGTGTACCCCTTTGAAAATCTGCCCCATAATATATTGTTTTATAGACAGACATCTATTGTAGATGCTTCACTCAACAGTAGTGTGCATTAAATATGACTGACACATGAATAAGCTGTTTTTGAGTCCTGAATAGAAAGGTAATTATATATATAAAAAAATATTTTTTATAACAAACATTTAAAAAAATATATGTTCAATTGAGGCTTTGATGGATTATGGGTCTTACTAATTAAAAATAATATAATTTTTTCATGTTTTAATTTTTATAATTAAGCTTTTTTTATGAGAGTGCATGAAGATAATTCATCCTCTTATATGGCTTTCACACTTTTACCCCTTTTTCATTTAGACACATTGTTTCTGATTCTTGTATCGCTTTTATGCTCTTGTTTATATTTTTTGTCACCTTTTAATCGTAATATTTTAAGTTTGTGTTTATATTTATCATTTATTGTTTTGAGTCATGTATTTTATTTACATTTTTATTTGTTTGTTGTGAGTACTGATATGTATGTATTTATTTATTTCTATGTCATTTAATTGTAGCTCCTGAGGCAGCCACGAACAGTGGCGAAACTCAGCCAGAGTCAGTCATTTTAATACGTCTCCACCATATTAAAGATTTTAAAAGGACATACGGCATCTATCTTTTTTTGTTTATACCATAATGGCTTTCATAGATCACCTCCCTTCTTGCTTTTTCGGTCCAGGATAGGACTATGCTATCTACCGGCTGCTGTCTCTGGGCTGAATCACTTTTCATCTCTAGCTAACCTCGAGGCGCACCTAAGTCCTGCTGGCCCTGGCACACAAAGGCTCAACCTGAGGGGAACGAGAGCTTGTATAGGTGAAGCCTAGTGGCCTCTAGCTTCAGCCCACTCCACCTGCTGACGGTGCCTACTGGTTGTATCAACCCCACCTCAGCCCAATGGTCCTCCTCAGATGCAACAGGTTGCAAAGTCCATGGACTTGGTGGAGCCATGTGCCCTCCAGGCCATCCCAGGCTCATTACCTCCTCTTTGTCCTCATTAGAGCAGACCATGACAGCTTGGACAAGCCGAAACAGATGCAAAACTAAAATGGAGCAGCTCCTTGCAGACCCAAAATACCTAAAAGACCATATAGATGAAGTTCAAGGAATGCAGGATCAGTGCTTTGCAGCTGAAAATAGGCTCCCTCCAGGGTTCTTCTGCCAGTCAAAGTGAGTTGCCTTGACTGGGCCTGTCACCTCCAGAACCATGATTGCCACTTCCCAAAACTTTTGGTGCAAATACAAGTGAGTTGCAGATATTCTTGCACCACTGTAAGCTGTAGCTGCACTTGGAGTGGCGAAGTAGCCTAATGGTTACAGTAGTGGGCGGCAAAACCAAAGTTCATATCCCACCTCTGCTACTTGTGATGTTAGGCAACTCACTTTACTCTCCATTGCCTCAGGTATAAACTTAGATTGTGAGCCCACTAGGTACAAGGAAATTATACAGTACCTGAATGTCATCCACTTTGAAGTGCTGAAAAGTGGAATATAAATTTTTAAGACTCTCACCCATACTTGTACTCATCAGAACCACTTAAGGTATGTTTTATGATTAGCCTGCCCAACAAGAAGGCTCTGCCATGGCTAACACCATTTTTGGAATAAGGTAATCGAATCCTGAACCAAACAGACCCATTTATGACTGCCCTTTTCCAAGTTTTAAGTGATCCAGATTACATTTAGTCAATGGAACTCAAGATTTTGGGGCTCCATCAGGGCCAGTGAAGCATAATGGAATATGCCATGGAATTTAACCAGTTAGCAAATAATCTGAACTGGAATGAGCCAGCCCTACGTGCTCATTTCTGGTGGGGTCTTGTGGCCTATATCAAAAATAAATTAGCCCAGCTAGACCGCGGGGCCTACCTAGAGGCCTTACATAACTTATGTGCAAGAATTGAGAGATGCTTGGGAGAACAAAACTATGAGAAAGAAAGAGTTATGAAACATGAGGGGGCCAGTTAGGCTGTACCAACAGATCATTAACCTCCAAGGAGCCTATACTGCTGACGACACGAAGCGCCATCTTTCTGAATAAGAAAAGGAGAGGCGCCACCAAGAGGGTTTGTTCCCCTATTGCAGACTTTCAGGAGACTTCAAAAATACCTAAGAACATAAGAAAATGCCATACTGGGTCAGACCAAGGGTCCATCAAGCCCAGCATCCTGTTTCTAACAGTGGCCAATCCAGGCCATAAGAACCTGGCTAGTACCCAAAAACTAAGTCTATTCCATGTAACCATTGCTAATGGCAGTGGCTATTCTCTAAGTGAACTTAATAGCAGGTAATGGACTTCTCCTCCAAGAACTTATCCAATCCTTTTTTAAACACAGCTATACTAACTGCACTAACCACATCCTCTGGCAACAAATTACAGAGTTTAATTGTGCGTTGAGTAAAAAAGAACTTTCTCCGATTAGTTTTAAATGTGCCCCATGCTAACTTCATGGAGTGCCCCCTAGTCTTTCTACTATCCGAAAGAGTAAATAACCGATTCACATCTACCCGTTCTAGACCTCTCATGATTTTAAACACCTCTATCATATCCCCCCTCAGTCGTCTCTTCTCCAAGCTGAAAAGTCCTACCTCTTTAGTCTTTCCTCATAGGGGAGTTGTTCCATTCCCCTTATCATTTTGGTAGCCCTTCTCTGTTCCTTCTCCATCGCAATTATATATTTTTTGAGATGCGGCGACCAGAATTGTACACAGTATTCAAGGTGCGGTCTCACCATGGACCACAGAATCAGGTTCATTCATAGCAGGAAAACACAAAGCTCTAGTCCCAATAAAGGGAGCAGATCAGAAGATAATTAACCTTCTGAGTATCAATACTGCCTTGGAGATATATCTCTCAACTACAACTTTCCTAGGGGGTTAATGGAATTCCTGCTCTAGAAATGGTTGACTTTGGTCATATATTTCCTGAACCTTGTGTTTGCTAAGCAACACTAAGTCCCTATTAGACAGAAGGGATTAAGTGATATGATAGAGACCATCAATGGCTCCTCCTTGTCACTAGGACCAGTAACCACTGAGACTGAACCTCTTGTTTTAACAACGATACCTAACCATCAAGTGATTCTTTGTTTTGACCACATCAAAATGTCACACTTTCCAGTCATTCTAGGTCTTCAATGCCTGAAATAACATGAATCACATATCAATTGGAAGATCTAGCAAGTGCTATCCCCATCAATATATTGCCAACAGAATTGCATGTCTAATGAAGAAGCCCAGGAAGTAGGGCCCAAAAATAGGAATCTAGACAATCCATGTTGTTTGGCATGCATTGATGGGATTGGACAATTGCTGCAAAAGTATTTGGCATGCCAGCATATCCAAACAACTGCTCAATAGATTTGTAGCCTGGGAATAAATTTCTTTTGGGAGAATCTATTCTTTGTCGGAGCCATAACTGAAAGCTCCCTATGAATACTTGAAGGAAAACATTTGGAAAAAATTTGACATTTGATTCATTAGGGCCACCTCTTCTTTGTGCCAAAGAAGAACAGTTCCTTCTTGTATTGACTATTGGGTCCTAAATGCCATAACTATTAGTAAACGATATCCCCTTCCCCTTATTTATAAGCTCTTAGAATAGCCCAAATGTTTACTAAGCTTGATTTAAGGGGAGCCTATAATCTTTTCTGGATCAAGAAAGGAGATGAGTGGAAAATGGCATTTTGAACCATTTTAAATACCGTATTTTTCGCTCCATAAGACGCACTTTTTTTCCCCCAAAGGTGGGGGGAAAATGTATGTGCGTCTTATGGAGCGAATATAAAAAAAAAACCAAACAAAAATCTAACAAACACCCCCCCCCCCCCCCCGACTCCCCCAAGACCTGCCGACTTAATTTCCTACAACCCCCCCCCCAAGACCTGACAAATTAATTTCCTGCAACCCCCCACCCTCCTGACCCCCCCAAGACCTGCCAAGTCCCTGGTGGTCCAGCGGGGGTCCGGGAATGATCTCCTGGGCGTGGGCCGTCGGCTGCCAGTAAACAAAATGGCGCCGACGGCCCTATGCCCTCACTATGTCACTGAGACCGACCGCTGCTATTGGTCGGTCTCGGTGACATAGTGAGGGCATAGGGCCGTCGGCTGCCAGTAAACAAAATTGCGCCGACGGCCCTATGCCCTCACTATGTCACTGAGACCGACCAATAGCAGCGGTCGGTCTCAGTGACATAGTGAGGGCATAGGGCCGTCGGCGCCATTTTGTTTACTGGCAGCCGACGGCTCACGCCCAGGAGATCGTTCCCGGACCGCTCCTGGACCCCCGCTGGACCACCAGGGACGTTTGGCAGGTCTTGGGGGGGTCAGGAGGGTGGGGGGTTGCAGGAAATTAATTCGGCAGGTCTTGGGGGGGTCAGGAGGGTGGGGGGTTGCAGGAAATTAATTCGGCAGGTCTTGGGGGGGTCAGGGGGTGGAGGTTGTTAATTTAAAGGGTTGGGATGGGGGTTCCCACAGAAAGAAAAATTTTCTGATCTGGGGAGTGGACCGAAATGGCCCTCCCCAGACCCGAAAACAAAATGGGGAGAAAAAAAAAAACTATGCACTCCCCTAATTTGCTCCATAAGACGCCCAGACGCAGAGCCGGTTTAGCACAATTTTTTTTTTTTTAATTTTCCCCCTCTGAATCCTAGGTGCGTCTTATGGTCAGGTGCGTCTTATGGAGCGAAAAATACGGTAACTTGTGATGCCATTTGGATAAGAAATGCTCCTGCTACTTTTCAAAAACCAATGAACAAAATATTTGTGTTATGCTGGTTCAGGGCAGAGTCATATATCTGAATAACATCTTGATATTTTCAGAAGATCCAGCAGAAAATGATCAACGGTTCTATAAGATCCTGGACTATCTCCAGAAACACAAATTGTATGCCAAGCTTGAGTAATGTAGATTTGACAAGCGATCAATGGAATTCCTGGGACACAATTTCTCTCAAAGGAATATAAATAGACCCCAGAAAGCCAATGCAGTGGTCCATGGCCTGTCCCAAAAAACACAATGGAAATACAGTGCTTCCTTGGGTTTGCAAACGTTTACCAATTGGCTGTAGAAGTCAATCCCTGGTCGCTTGCGGTGACCTCTGGACTCCTCTCCCAGGGGATGCTGGGAGCAGTATGCAGATGAGCCTTCCGGTCCTCCTCTACTGCAAAGGGTGCGGGGCCTCTGGAAGCTGGGGCTGTGGAAGTCAATCCCTGGATCGCTTGCGGTGACCTTTGGACTCCTCTCCCAGGGGATGCTAGGAGCAGTATGCAGATGAGCCTTCCAGACCTCTCTGTTATCCTTTGAAGATCAATTCTGTGAGTATGTTGTTTGGGGCAAAATTGGGTTTGCAGGCTCGTGGTGACACTTTTTGGCTGTCTCTAGGCATTCCCAGAAACTGATGTCATATGCATGGAATGTACACTCACAACTATTACGTTCATATACTGTTTGGGCCTGAGTTTCAAAAGCATTTACACATTTAAAACTGTGTATAATATGTGTAAATGTATGTTACCCATGTAAGTGGGCTTTTTTTTTAAATTCTTTATTTATGCATTTTCCATAAATTCAAGAAATACAATCTTGAACTAGAAAAGGAAAAAGAAAATGAAATACATATCCAAATATAAACAAAACAAAAGGAAATACATTATATTTTCCTACGTTTCCATAAGTCCATTATGAGGGATCCAATTACAAGCTTTAAGGAAAAATTGTTAAAGAGCAATGGGTAGATTTTAAGAAATTGTGTTTGGGCAACCATGTGCGGGCGCTACCTGGCGCGCACACATGGACTCCTGATTTTATAACATGCGCGCGCTGGCGTGTACATGTTATAAAATCGGGGGTCGGTGCACGCAAGGGGGTGCACAATTGTCCAATTTGCGCACGCCGATGCCCGCAGCCTTCCCCCATTCCCTCCCATGCCGCTCCAAAATCGCACATCCTGGGGGCTTTGCGCACGTCGCCGGGCCTATGCAAAATAGGCTCGGCGCGCTCAGGTGCGGTTATGAGCATAAATCCTGAGGATTTATGCGCGTAACCCTTTTAAAATCCACCCCTAAGTGCACTTACTTTGGGTAAATGGCTTTTGAAAATTGCTACAAGAGTACGTAAAAACACAAGATATGCCATACTGGGTCAGACCAAGGGTCCATCAAGCCCAGCATCCTGTTTCCAACAGTGGCCAATCCAGGGAACAAGTATCTGGCAAGTATCCAACACAAAAATCTGTTACATTTATGTGCATGTCCTCTGAAAATTCACCTATATGAATATAACTGTAAAGATATGAGATAATTTTTTTTTGGCGGGGGGGTGTATTGCTAGATGTATATTTAAATTTAAGATGTATATTCAAAACCTTATTTGCAGGTAAAAATTCATCTTATCCACAAAGGTGGATACTTTCAACATTGCCCAGCCTATCTGCAGATAAAAGCTACATACCTTTACCCTCAGATTCTGGAGGCATTCCCTGGGTGGATAGAGGCCCCACACGTGTAGAAATAAATATTCACCCTACTTGTTTAGTTTCAGATGGAAAATACACGCACAGAGAAGGCAGGCATAATTTCTATGGGTAAATTTTACAGAGATAATAAAACACAAAACTTGTGTGGACTTTCGCTTGGAATATTGTTGCAAACTCCAAGAGTAATAGTATCTGTGCAGATGGCAGCAACACAGGCAGTTTTGAATATTTGTCCCCAATGGAAAAAGTTCCCACAGAGATTTGCACCTGCTTTTTCCAAAGATACTTTTTTTCTGGCCAAAACAACCCTCAAAGTTTTGAAAATGCCTCCTGAATCTTAACCCTGTCCTGGGAATGTTTCCACAAAAACGTGGATAAAAGTGTTTGCATGGTGAAACAATGAACATACTTTTACCTGCATATCTGGTGGGCAATTTTCATAAAGCTCTTTCACCTGGGTCTCTAAAAACAAGTAAAAATGGTTTATCGATTATTTTTTTCCCATGGTATACATGACCTGTGAGCTAATTTATTTCTGTATAGGAGGTAATTTTTTTTCACAGTAAACACAGAATAACTTTCTGCCATAAATATTTATGAGTCTTGAATTTGGGTGATTTCAGCTCTTGTGCTATTTATTGTCTGCTTAGACTAATGTGCAGTCAGAGTATGTTAGAAGTGGGTTTCCTAAAATCTCAAAGCTTAAGTGCTTTGTTTCTGACTGTTAGAACTGCAGTCTTCCAGGTAACTACTACTATACTCCAGTGAAGGTCAAACAAGCAATCCATGACAGAAGTCTGTGTTAAATGATGAATACGTCTTCCAAATTGCCATAAGGTGCAAGCCATGATGGAACTGTATTTGTCAGACATGCATTGTAACCCTGAGGTTATCATAATGGGCCAGGAGATACAGGAGAAGTGCTTAACACTATCACCTCATAATCATATCTCCAGGCGGAAATCTCAGCAGAGAGCACTCTCTTTTTAAAATGTGGTAGTGTTTATATGGACTTAGTGTACAAAGCAATAGGAAATACCTACAAAAATGATTTTAAGTGATAGAAGCTCTATATAAACGTAGCATATCATAATCTGAGATAACAAATAGTCTCAGCAATGGGGGAATGCTTATCATTTTAAATAGCAAGAAGAACTATTTTATAATTCTAAGTTTTTAGTTTCTTAAAAAAATGTCAATTACTATCTGGCTAAAAAGCTGGAATTAGTCATAGTGTAGGTGTTAGCACTAATTAGCAGGTATAATTATATTCCAGTGCTTTTGGTGTATATGTTTAGAAATTTATTTAGACTCAAAAAGCTTACCCTCTACCAGGGCATGTTTACTTCTTACCCACAGCTAGACAAAGTACATACCTTTCTAAAATTCAAATTTACATGTATTGTTTCAAGCCCTACCCAGGGGAACACTGTCCCAAATGCCGTTAACATTACACGCCGTACCACTATGATCATACTTTTGCCTGCATACATAAGAATATGCTATACAGAGTCAATGGAGCAAAGGCCTATTGAGCCCAGCATCCTGTCTCCAACAGTGGCTAATCTGGGTCACTAGTACCCAACAGAAATGAAAGAGAAGATCAATTCCTTGTTTCTCGCTTACAGGGTCATTCATCAAAATGCGTGTGTTAACGCCCAATGCATGCGATAATGCTATTGCATGGTGCGAATGCAAATTTTGGGAAGGGGCAGGATTAAGGAGGAGTTTGGGCAGAAATTATTAAAATGAGGGACACTATCGCATGGTTTTAACGCCGGAAATAACTACACTTGTTTCCTGGCGTTAAGCCTGTGATATGACCGAAATGGCCGTAATGTACATTTCTGGGGAAAGGAGTGGAGGAGAGAGAGAGAGGGGGAGCCTCTGGGGAGGCCCTCAAAGTGTGCAACTATTTATATGCCTATAGGAGGGTCATTTAATAGCTTGAGGTGAGGTGTTGGTGGTGGTTTAGGGTTTAGGGGTCAGTTTATCATGCAACGTGAGACGTACAAACAGCACAGTACACCGGTGAAGAGTAGACTTCATTTGGAGTGAGGAAAGTCTCACAAAGATGAAATTTCTACTATGTTCTCTCACCCTAGCTTGATGGACTCTATAACAGGGTACCATCAAGCTAGGCTGAGATAACATAATACAAAATTTCATCCTTGTGAGACTTACCTCACTCCAAATAAATGTGACAAAAATCTGAAAGACATGCTTGTCCCATCTGCACTTCCACAAAAAAATTATGAAAGATATAAAACTATCAGGGTATCGTCCTTGTGGTTCCTGTTCTATATGTATGGCGAATCTTAAAATAGATAGCATCAATATTACTGGCCAAGAAAAGCCCTTTAAACTCGTTTTACTGTTTGTAAGAGCAGTGGAGTCATTTACACTGCAAGATGCCCTTGTGATAAAATGTATATAGGAAAGACCATTAGACCTTTACATAAAAGATAAATTGAACACAAAAGTGCAATTAATTGGAGACTTGATGACAAACCATTGGTATCTCTGCTAATCATGCGTTTCAAGATTATAGATTTTGAGTTGTATAAAACCTGGAACTTAATTGGAGAGGTGAGAATCTTGATAGTATACTGCTGAGATTGGAGAAATAAATAAACAAATAAATAAATAAATATAGGGATAGATTTTAAAAGGTTGCACACGTGAACATGGATGCCCAATTTTATAACATGCGCGCGCAGGTGCGTGCATGTTATAAAATTGGGGGTCGGCGTGCACAAGACGGTGCACAATTGTGCAACTTGTGTGCATTGATGCACGCGGCCTAACCCCGTTCCCTCCCAGGCCCTGTTGCACATGCCTCTCACGTGATCCTCTGACACAACAGCAAAAAAAAATAAAAAGACTGAATGAAATAGGACTACAGAACAATATAATTGCCTGGTTTAGATCATACCTAATAGATTTTTTCAAGTACAAATCAAAAATGCGATGTCAGAAAAAATAAGCCTAAAAACAGGAGTGCCCCAAGGCTCAGCAGTGTCCACGACACTCTTTAATATTTACCTACTACCTTTGTGCCATCTACTGACAGGCCTGGGAATCATACATTACATTTATGCCGATGACATTCAACTAATCTTATCCATTGATGGCTCAATTGAAAAAACATTAAACCTAGCAACATCTATCTGGACATAATCATGGTTAACTGTATCGAAAGCTGATGATAGGTCCAATAGTACAAGAATGTAGTGTTTTCCGCTGTCAAATCCTCTCAGGATATTGTCTGACAGTGAAAGCAGTAATGTTTCTGTGCTGTAGTGTTTCCTGAAGCCATGTTGTGAAGGATATAGGATATTGTTGATTTCTAAATGTTCTGCTAGTTGTTTTTGTATGTTTTTTTTTCAATTAGTTTTGCAATTAAAGGTAGGTTTGATACTGGTCTGTACATGCTCAGGATTAGGGGGTCCATGTTTTTTTTCTTTAAAATTGGTTTCATGATTGTTCCATTTAGAATATCAGATAAAGATCCTTCTTCTAGGGATAGGTTTATGATCTGTGCTAACATTGGGGAAGCTATGTTAGCTAACTTTTTTATGTCCATTGTAGGTATTGTGTCAATTATATGGGGTGCAGGATTTAGCTTTTTTAGTATGGTTTCTACTTCAAGGCTAGATGTCTCAGTGAATTCAGTCCATTGTGTAACATCTCTTGTAGACATTTTAATCTCTTGTTTAGTAGTGCTTGGGATTTTGGCTCTTAGGTTTGTAATTTTGTCCCTGAAAAACTGTGCTATTTCGTTGCACCTATTCTCTGGCAGATTTTGGGGAGAATCTGTTTCATCTATTTTAGAACTGTAGTATTGTTTTTTTGCCTCAAGGATTATTTGCTTATAGTATGCCAGTTGTTTTCTATATTTGGTTATGTTTTCTGTTGTTTTGTGGTTTTTCCATTCTTTTTCTTCTAAGGTTTTGCTTGACTTCTTTTATTTTTTCGGTATGCCAGGAATTTATATGTTTTGGTTCTTTGATGTGTATGTATTTTGTGGGGTTAATTTCATCTGCTAATTTATTAGTCATATTAATCTATGCTGCTGTTGCAGAGCAGCAATCTTTATAGTCAAACTCTATTAGATTTTCCTCTAACTTTTCTTTTAGTATTTCTAAGTTATAGGGCGGACAATACTTAAATTCAATGGATTCCTTTTTTTGTTTTTCTAGTGGGTTTAGAAACGTAATGGTAGATTGAATGAGAAAGTGATCTGACCATGGGATTTGAGTGTAATCTGTGTTTGTTTGTTCGAGGAGGGTGTGGCTGATAAAAGGTCGAGGGAGTGCCCTGCTTTGTGTGTGGGATTGTCTGCAATTAATTTGAATCCTAGTACGTTCATTATATTGGTTAGAGTTTTGCAGGTATTTGATAATGGGTTTATGTCCATATGAAGGATAAAATCACCGAGTACAATGGTGGGTTTTGATGTATTGAGATGTAGGGTGAAGAATTCAATTAATGGGGAAATGTTTAATTCCAGGAGGCTTGGTGGACAGTAGATAAGGCAGATTTGTATATAATCAGTTTCAAATATTGTGATTTCATGATTCTGTGGTGGTGTGATTAGTAGCAGTTTGCATTTGAATTTCTTTTCAATGATTAGTAGTAGCCCCCTCTTTTATTTGCTCTTGAGATTGAAAAAACATCGTAGTTCTTATGTGGTGTCTGGTTTTTCAGAACTGTGTCTGATTTTTTTAGCCATGATTCTGTTAATGCAACGAAACTAGGTTTTGTGTCGTAAAGATCTCTGATAATTGTCAATTTTTTCATTACGGATTGTGCATTCACTAGTAGGAAAGTTATCATCAGTAATTTGTTTATATTTATATTATTTACACTTATGTTCCTTTTTATTGGAATGAGGTTGTCTATTTTTTGTTTTTATTGCATGGTAACATTCTTTGGGTTTTCTTGTGGAGTTATTATTGTACTCACCTCTGTTAAGGCAAACCTGTATTGGGTGTGTGTCTTGCATTTTTTTTCTTTTCGTCCATGTCTCTGTTTTGATCAAGATGGTTGTGTCGATTGTTTGTTTCACAGCTCAGGGTGTACAAAGGGATGTACAAAGGGGCATGCCCCTTTGTCGCGCCCCTTCATCTCGCAACGCCTCCGGTCCTGGTCGCTGATTCAAATCCCTTCTTGGTGTGCTTTTCCGACATCGATGACGTCGGCAGCGTCAGCCAAAAGGGGGGGTGCATCTCTTCCGGGATCAGAGGTGGTGAGGTGTGGCGTCTGAAAAAAACAGAAAGGGAGAAAAGAAGCAGAAAAATGTAAGTTTTAGCCTCGACTCCCGAGGCAGCTGGCAGTGGCAGTTCCTCCGGTCCTGGACGCTGATTTAAATCCCCTCTTGGCGCGCTTTTCTGACATCGATGACATCGGCAGCATCAGCAAGGGGGCGGGGCGCGTCTCTTCCGGGTTCGGAGGTGGTAAGGTGCGGCATCTGAAAAAAACAGAAAGGAAGAAAGGAAGCAGGGAAATGTTTTAGCCTCTGTTGACTCCCAAGGAAGCTGGTTTCAAGGTTTTGGTTTTCATCTCTTACAGTCATTTATCAAATTGTGATAGGCCAGTATCGCACACGTTATGATGGTATTGCGTGGAATACTAACGTGAAAAGCGCTAAAACGGCCTATCGCAAAATGCGTATGCAAATGGAAAAAATTGATATTCAAGTGGGAGGAGTTGGGGGTGGGATAAATGTAAAGCAGGGGGTGGTAGCACAGTGTGCAATAGATATTGAACGTTATTGTGGGTTAGTAAGGCCTGTAATACCTAACCTTTTTCCTTGGTGGTACGGTCCAATCGCAGGCAGTATCGCGGGCCGCAGTATTATTGCGGCTTGTATCGTGCGTGATAAACAATGCAAACAATTCCCACACACCTACCAAGCATTCCTGGACCAAGAAAAATACCTGTTTTTACCAAGTCAGTCTTCCTAACACTATTTTATCAGCTGCTATGCTGTAGGCTCTGCTGTAAGTGGTATTACACACTTCTACTGTTATTTCTGGGGTGGCCTGCTGTGATCGTTCACAGTCCATGTACTCCTTTGTGTATTGCATTCTGTGTTTACCTACAGTCAACAGCTGAATGGGTTATCAGCGTACTGACTGGCTGTATAGTAACCACCACATGGTGCTCATTGTATAGGCCTACTGCTCCCACAGATGTCATGTGGTTTCATAATTGGTGATGACCTTTAGGTGTAGGCATTTTACAAACAGTAATTTTGTGCCACCAAAGCCCTTCAGGGGCCATCTTGAGGATCGGTATAGTAAAAGAATTTAAATAAATAAATAAATAAATAAAATGTCAGAATCTTGCACTAAGTAGAGGTAATATATGCCTGTCACAGAAGTGTTACCTGTGGGCATCTGTAGATAATGTTTGTGGAAGAAGGACTCACACAAACTCATTAGCTGTTATAGCAAGCTGCCACACACCTCTATGTTGTTTAATGGCAAACACAGCTGCAACATAGGCCTTGCACATGTGTGCATGGAGGAACTGCAGCATGTATTCCCTACTGCTAACATAAGTGAGTATGTGACTCTGTGACTCCCGTGCTATGTGTGCCTTGCTCACTCACTGTGTGAGGATGTTGTAGCATGCAGGTTGCTCCCTTAGGCCTGCTTTGCAATACCCCTTAGCGGGCATGGTTTGTTGCTAAATAGAGCATAGACACCTTTAGCACACTTTTGATGGCATGTGGCTTTCACAAGGCAGGATATGCATAGCGTTAGGAATGGTCTTAGCCCTGGAAGTGCTCATTTTCCCCAAGTTCACTGGCAGTTTATATGTAGTGTTCACAGAAGTGCTGAGGAGTGCAGGTGGACATGGTAACACATCCAGTATGGTGTACTACCTGAATGTTGTATTTAACATTTGGTTGTTGTTCTCACTGTGGCCTGCCCCCCACACTGAGGTTATACCACCAACGAATTGGAGTAGGCTGAATTATGCAGCTGTTATGGGGAGTGCTGCCTACCCCCTTCTAGGCTGGGCCGAGACCCTTGTAAAGTTATGGAGAGAGGTTCTGCTGCTTAAGAAACTGCCCAGTGAATGTGTGAATGCTGTGATGCATGGAGCAGGCACTGTAAAGGAGTATGCAATGCTATGCCTATTGGGCAGATTCTAATGAGTGCTTGCCATCATGGACCTGTACACGCTGCATGTACTGAGAAACTTGGTGCATGGGTTGTGTGTGTATGTGTGTGTGTGTGAATGTTGTGATGTAAAGGAGTATGTAATGCTATGAGTGCTCGCCATCATGGAGCTGTACATGCTGCATGTACTGAGAAACTTGGTGCATGGGTTGTGTGTGTGTGTGTGTGTGTGTGTGTGTGTGAATGTGTGAATGCTATGATGTAAAGGAGTATGTAATGCTATGAGTGCTCACCATCATGGAGCTGTACACGCTGCATGTACTCAGAAACTTGGTGCATGGGTTGTGTGTGTGTGTGTGTGTGTGTGTGAATGTGTGAATGCTGTGATGTAAAGGAGTATGTAATGCTATGAGTGCTCACCATCATGGAGCTGTACATGCTGCATGTACTGAGAAACTTGGTGCATGGGTTGTGTGTGTGTGTGTGTGTGTGTGTGAATGCTGTGATGTAAAGGAGTATGTAATGCTATGAGTGCTCGCCATCATGGAGCTGTACATGCTGCATGTACTCAGAAACTTGGTGCATGGGTTGTGTGTGTGTGTGTGTGTGTGTGAATGCTGTGATGTAAAGGAGTATGTAATGCTATGAGTGCTCGCCATCATGGAGCTGTACATGCTGCATGTACTGAGAAACTTGGTGCATGGGTTGTGTGTGTGTATGTGTGTGAATGTTGTGATGTAAAGGAGTATGTAATGCTATGAGTGCTCGCCATCATGGAGCTGTACATGCTGCATGTACTGAGAAACTTGGTGCATGGGTTGTGTGTGTGTATGTGTGTGAATGTTGTGATGTAAAGGAGTATGTAATGCTATGAGTGCTCACCATCATGGAGCTGTACATGCTGCATGTACTGAGAAACTTGGTGCATGGGTTGTGTGTGTGTGTGTGTGTGTGAATGTTGTGATGTAAAGGAGTATGTAATGCTATGAGTGCTCGCCATCATGGAGCTGTACACGCTGCATGTACTGAGAAACTTGGTGCATGGGTTTTGTGTGTGTGTGTGTGTGTGTGTGTGTGTGTGTGAATGCTGTGATGTAAAGGAGTATGTAATGCTATGAGTGCTCGCCATCATGGAGCTGTACATGCTGCATTTACTCAGAAACTTGGTGCATGGGTTGTGTGTGTGTGTGTGTGTGCGTGTGTGAATATAGAAACATAGAAACATAGAAATGACGGCAGAAGAAGACCAAATGGCCCATCCAGTCTGCCCAGCAAGCTTCCCTCATTTCTTCTCCCATACTTATCTGTTTCTCTTAGCTCTTGGTTCTAATTCCCTTCCACCCCCGCCATTAATGTAGAGAGCGGTGGAGGAGCTGCATCCAAGTGAAATATCTAGCTTGATTAGTTAGAGGTAGTAGGAGTAGTAACCGCCGCAATAAGCAAGCTACACCCATGCTTATTTGTTTTTACCCAGATTATGTTATACAGCCCTTATTGGTTGTTTATCTTCTCCCCTGCCGTTGAAGCACGGAGCTATGCTGGATATGCGTGAGGTATCAGTTTTTTTCTTCTCCCCTGCCGTTGAAGCAGAGAGCTATGCTGGATATGCATCGAAAGTGAAGTATCAGGCACATTTGGTTTGGGGTAGTAACCGCCGTGACAAGCCAGCTACTCCCCGCTTTGTGAGTGTGAATCCTTTTTTCTTCTCCCCTGCCGTTGAAGTTATGCTGGATATGCGTGAAGTATCAGTTTTTCTTTTCCCCTGCCGTTGAAGCAGAGAGCTATGCTGGAAATTCGTGATGTATCAGTCTTTCTCCGATGCCGTTGAAGTAGAGAGCCATGCTGGATATGCCTCGAGAGTGAAGTATCAGGTACATTTGGTTTGGGGTAGTAACCGCCGTAACAAGCCAGCTACTCCCCGCTTTGTGAGTGCGAACCCTTTTTTCTTCTCCCCTGCCGTTTAAGCAGAGAGCTCTGCTGGATGTGTGAAGTAACAGTTTTTCTTTTCCCCTGCTGTTGAAGCAGAGAACTATGCTGGATATGCATTGAAAGTGAAGTATAAGAATGGAGTGATCAAGCTAGTTGAAAGGCATCAGGAATAGAGGAAGGTGGAGGTAGTAATTTGGATATTTGGTTTGGGGTAGTAACCGCCGTAACAAGCCAGCTACTCCCGTCTTTGTGAGTGCAAATCCTTTTTTCCACATTTCCTCTTGCTGTTGAATCTTAGAGTGATGTTGGAGTCACAGTAACCATGTGTATGTTTATTGACTAAGGGTATTGTCTCCAGGCAGTAGCCATCATTCTGGCGAGTCACCCACTCTTCATTGGCGGCCTCTTGACTTTATGGATCCACAGTGTTTATCCCACGCCCCTTTGAAGTCCTTCACAGTTCTGGTGTTCACCACTTCCTCCGGAAGGGCATTCCAGGCATCCACCACCCTCTCCGTGAAGAAATACTTCCTGACATTGGTTCTGAATCTTCCTCCCTGGAGCTTCAAATCGTGACCCCTGGTTCTGTTGATTTTTTTCTTATGGTAAAGGTTTGTCGTTGCCTTTGGATCATTAAAACCTTTCAAGTATCTGAAAGTCTGTATCATATCACCTCTGCTCCTCCTTTCCTCCAGGGTGTACATATTTAGATTCTTCAATCTCTCCTCGTACGTCATGCGATGAAGATCCTCCACCTTCCTGGTCGCCCTTCTCTGTACCGCTTCCATCTTGTCTTTGTCTTTTTGTAGATACGGTCTCCAGAACTGAACACAGTACTCCAGGTGAGGCCTCACCAAGGACCTGTACAAGGGAATAATCACTTCCCTTTTCTTACTCGATATTCCTCTCTCTATGCAGCCCAGCATTCTTCTGGCTTTTGCTATCGCCTTGTCGCATTGTTTCGCAGACTTCATATCATTAGACACTATCACCCCAAGGTCCCTCTCCTGCTCCGTGCACGTCAGCCTTTCCCCCCCCATCGAATACAGTTCATTCGGATTTCCGCTCCCCATATGCATGACTTTGCACTTCTTGGCATTGAATCTCAGCTGCCATATCTTCGACCACTCTTCCAGTTTCCTTAGATCCCGTCTCATTCTCTCCACTCCTTCCGGCGTGTCCACTCTGTTGCAGATCTTAGTGTCATCCGCAAAAAGACAAACCTTACCTTCTATCCCGTCCGCAATGTCGCTCACAAAGATATTGAACAGGACCGGTCCCAACACCGATCCTTGCGGTACACCACTTAAAACCGCTCTCTCTTCAGAGAAGGTTCCGTTTACCATCACACATTGTCTTCTGTCTGTCAACCAATTTGCAATCCAGGTCACCACCTTGTCACTCACTCCCAAGCTTCTCGTTTTATTCACCAGTCTCCTGTGCGGACCCGTATCAAAAGCTTTGCTGAAATCCAATATGACATCGAGCGCTCTTCCTTGGTCCAATTCCTTGGTTACCCAGTCAAAAAAGTCAATCAGATTTGTCTGACAGGATCTTCCCCTGGTGAATCCATGTTGCCTCTGGTCCATCAATTCTCCGGACTGTAGATAGTTCACTATTCTCTCTTTCAGCAGAGACTCCATTACTTTTCCCACCACCGAAGTGAGGCTAACCGGCCTGTAGTTGCCAGCCTCCTCCCTGTTCCCACTCTTGTGAAGCGGGACCACCACCGCTCTTCTCCAGTCTCTCGGCACCACTCCCGTTTCTAGGGATCTATTGAACAGGTCACACAGCGGACCCGCCAGAACATCTCTGAGCTCCCTCAATATCCTTGGATGAATCCCATCAGGCCCCATGGCTTTGTCCACTTTCAGGTTCTTTAGCTCTTCCCACACATTTTCTACTGTAAAAGGATTTTCATCTATTCCACTTCCCTCCAGTTTCTTGTTGTGTAGAGATGGTCCTTCTCCAGGGTCTTCTTTAGTGAACACAGAGCTGAAGTATTCGTTTAATATTTCTGCTATTTCTTCGTCTGTCTCCACACATTGATCATTACCACCTTTCAATTTCACTACACCACTTTGGACCTTTCTCTTTTCGCTGATGTATCTGAAAAATGTTTTGTCACCATTTTTTATCTCCTTGGCAATCCTCTCTTCTGCTTGATTTTTTGCCAACTTGATTGTTTTCTTCGTCTCCCTCAGTTGATACAAATATTCTTCTTTGTGCTCCTCCCTTTGGGATCCTTTATATTTCTTGAATGCTGTTCTTTTAGCTTTAATTTTGTCAGCTGTGATGTAAAGGAGTATGTAATGCTATGAGTGCTCGCCATCATGGAGCTGTACACGCTGCATGTACTCAGAAACTTGGTGCATGGGTTGTGTGTGTGTGTGTGTGTGTGTGTGTGTGAATGTTGTGATGTAAAGGAGTATGTAATGCTATGAGTGCTCACCATCATGGAGCTGTACACGCTGCATGTACTCAGAAACTTGGTGCATGGGTTGTGTGTGTGTGTGTGTGTGTGTGTGTGTGAATGTTGTGATGTAAAGGAGTATGTAATGCTATGAGTGCTCGCCATCATGGAGCTGTACACGCTGCATGTACTCAGAAACTTGGTGCATGGGTTGTGTGTGTGTGTGTGTGTGTGTGTGTGTGTGTGAATGTTGTGATGTAAAGGAGTATGTAATGCTATGAGTGCTCACCATCATGGAGCTGTACATGCTGCATGTACTCAGAAACTTGGTGCATGGGTTGTGTGTGTGAATGTTGTGATGTAAAGGAGTATGTAATGCTATGAGTGCTCACCATCATGGAGCTGTACACGCTGCATGTACTCAGAAACTTGGTGCATGGCTTGTACGTGTGTGTGTGTGTGTGTATAGATGTGGTATCAGGTGCTTGGTTTGCTACGTGACTCAGACGTTGGGAACATGCTATTACAGCGTCCCTTTTTTCTGTCGCTGTTCTCTTTTACCTCCTCTCTGTATCTGATATCATGCACAGTTCACATACAGTTGCCACAACAGCCCCCCTTTTTTCTCATTCCCTCAGTGCTGTGTAGACACAGGGATGGTACACCTACCATCTTTTGCCCATATGAACAACAATATCCTTTCTGTGCAAAGCTAGATGTGGTGTGCCTATATCTGCCTATAAAGGGAGGGGCCACCATTCCCTAAGCACTGTAGGAGCTTCACTTGTACAGTAACAAAACGTTCAGATGCACTACGCTGTGTACTTGTTGACTCTTGCAACACAGTGTCAGCTGCTGGGTGACAAGCAGGGAGGATGTGTGAGTGAGTAGTGTGTGGTACAGAATCTGCACAGGTGCAGAGCCCAGGACGAGGAGGGGTGCTGCTGGTGCTGTTGACCAGACACACTTCCAAAGATGGCCTGCCATGCCTGTAGTGGTCTGCCTTTGGGATCTGGATGCTACGTGTAAGGTTCAGCTTTACCTTACACAAATAATAATGACCCACAGGCCAGGCCAGTATAGGGGTGGGAGGCAGATTGTGGAAGGCAGCCTGGTCCCCAGCACCAGCAGCACTCTTCCATGGACTCTGGTAGTTGGGCATGGACATGGTACACAGCAGATGGTTCTCACTCAGTCATCATCCCTACTTGTGAGGCAGCAGCTGAGCGTGTGTACCAAGGCTCAGTAAGTACACATCATATTAGGTTCACAGTGAAAGCTACAAATGTATGTGGTCATATACTCTTGCACTCCTGACAAAAGTAAGGGGACAGAAAGTAAACTGTTGGGTCAAGAACACTCAGAGTTCCCGCTTTACACCACCCAAGCTGTACTGGCACAGTATATAATGTGTTTACCATGAAGGTACAGAGCAGGTCACATACTGGCAGGTGGCGATCAACAGAGTCAGAAAGCAGCATGCAGGTCAAGGAGAATAGGGATAGAATAAAGGCCTTTGGCTTTAGCCATAAACAGGTCATTGGAAACTTTGGCAAGGGCCTTTTCAGTTGAATGTAGAGGGCACAAAAAAAAAAGACTGGAATGGATCAAGAATGGCTTGAGATGTAAAAACGTCAAGACACTGCCAGTGAACAGCACTTCAAGTAGTTTGGAGGCAAAAGGAAAAAGGGATATGGGATGATAATTGGCAGGACAGGTAGGATCCAGTGAGGGTTTTTTAACTAGAGACCAGACTATAGCACGTTTGAAGGCAGCA
Organism: Rhinatrema bivittatum; assembly: GCF_901001135.1. Lineage (NCBI taxonomy): Eukaryota > Metazoa > Chordata > Amphibia > Gymnophiona > Rhinatrematidae > Rhinatrema > Rhinatrema bivittatum. Next base: position 82,278,702 of record NC_042621.1, on the reverse strand, counting down.
GGAACAGTGGCAGTGGAGAGTGATAGATTGAGGATGTGACAGATAGAAGGGATGACTGCAGTGGGGATGGAGCTGAGGATCTGAGTAGGGAGAGGGTCAGAGGAACAAGTAGTGAATTAGGAGGAAGAGAGAAGACGAGCTGTGTCCTCCACTGTGACTTCAGGAAAGGAGGAGAGAGAGTGGTGGAAGCTAGAAGAATGGTAGAGGAAAGAAGTGGGGAAGAGGCAGATAAAGGTAAAATAGTTGAAAACTCTAGTCTAATTTTGTGAATCTTGTCATAGAAGTAATCAGCCATAGTCTGGGCAGAGAGAGAGAGAGAGGGGAGGAGGGAGGCGAGATTGGGCTTCTGTCTTGGAGCCCAATGTAATAAGCTATGATCAGCAGAACATTAAGTTTTAGCTGCACTTAAGAACATAAGAAAATGCCATACTGGGTCAGACCGAGGGTCCATCAAGTCCAGCATCCTGTTTCCAACAGTGGCCAATCCAGATTACAGATACCTGGGAAGTACCCGAACATTAAATAAATCCCATGCTACTAATGCCAATAATAATTAGTGGCTATTCCTTAAGTCAACATTCAGGAACTTGTTAAAACCTTTTTTAAACCCAGCTATGCTATCTTCCTTAATCATATCCTCTGGCAATGAATTCCAGAGCTTAATTGTGCATTGAGTGAAAAGGAATTTTCTCCGATTTTTTAAATGTTCTACTTCCTAACTTTATAGAGTGCCCCGAAGTTCTTCTATATCTGAAAAATAAATAACTGATTTACATTTACCCATTCTAATCCTCTCATGATTTTACAGACCTCTATCATATCCCCCCTCAGCCGTCTCTTCTCCAAGCTGAACAGCCCTAATCTCTTCAGCCTTTCCTCATAGGGGAGCTGTTCCATCCCCTTTATCATTTTGGTCGCCCTTCTCTGTACCTTCTCCATCGCAACTATATCTTTTTTTGAGATGTTGCGACCAGAATTGCACATAGCACTCAAAATGTGGTCTCATCATGGAGCAATACAAAGGCATTATGACATTCTCCATTTTATTCTTTCCCTGGCCCTGGCTGGTTTGAGGAAGGTTACAGTCCTGGCCAGCTCTGGAGCAGGTCCCTGTTGGGTCTGTCTCTGGGGTAGGGTAGGTTAGGTTTTTGGCCAGGGGAGGCCAAGGCAGTCCTGCTAGTTTTCTTTTTTCCAAAAATTGCACAAATATGAAAAGGTTTGGGAGTACCTCGACTGGCAGCCCCAGGTGGTCATCACTGACCCTGCTCAATCTCCAAGTTTGCCGCAATTTTTTGTGGGGGGCCAGAAGCCCTTTAAGGTGAATGCAGTCCCATGAGGTTGGGGCCACCATCATTTTACAGGGCCTCTCACCATGTTCTTTTTTGCTGTAGTATTTGGCTGTGACACAAAAGAATGCGCCATACAACCTCGATGCTTTTTCAGGCAGGGGCCCCACTATTTTGGCAACAACCGTCTGTGATAGTGAGACCCCTCCTGCGATAAAACATTGCAGCTTACAGAATCTAGGAGTAAATAAAACAAAATAAAATCTATAATGAATTGTACTTGCTTTATCTCATGCTTTAATAATATTGCCAATAATGTTTATTAGTTTTTTAAGAGTCACAATGAAAAGAAATTCATGAACGTTAAGTAAGGACCTTCAAAAAATGTGGCATAGGAGTTATACAGTAAATATGATATTTGTTTTACTCCTTTATCTTTGCACAAATCCACTACACAATTTCATCATCGGTCCCAATAGTCACTTTTTTGTTTCAAATTTTATTTATGCATTTAAAATCCATTAATTTAAGTGAAGCACTTAACTTGACATTTTTAACCGTTTCTTTAAAACAAACAATGACTGCTGTCACAAGTTCCGATAAATCAAATTGTGCACTATTCATTCTTCATCACATCACATCCCAACACAGACTGTGTTTCAGAAATTTTAGAAAAAATGTGAAGCAAGAAAAAATGGGTAGCAGTGTTATGTCCTATACAGCCAATGTTCTGTCCCTGCACTTAGCTCACACAGAGATTGTGAGTGCTGTCTGTCCAGACTTGAGAAATGGCTATGTCTTTGCAACATCGCTGTATGGCCCTTTGAATCCAACAATGCCTAAGATATACACACTATTGGGTACATGCCCTGGCTTTGAGTGTGAGCAGGGGTACACTCATACATGAATTTTCAGACTGTGCAGGGTTGAAGGAAAATACGAGCACCCTCAGATGCAGAGAGAGATACAAAAATACCCTTGAGAAAAGTAGACTATCCACAGATAAACCACCAAAGCCTGGGGACAATCAGTTTCTGCAAGCCCTGAAGCCAACTTTACTTGTAAGATATAGTCCAGAGGAGACAAGAAACAGGTAGAGTGTCCTATAACCTCAGAACAAGCAGCTTGGAAAGTGGGAGCAAAAAACCTACCAGTTGCAGAAGCTGTGCTGTTGCCTTGCTGACACTTGAAGCAGAAATGTCCTGTCTGGAAAACAACCGGTCATCAACTGAGGCAACAGCTCATGGAACAGAAAACGGGCATGAAAGAGCTTCTACTGCTGGAAGCTATCTCAGAATACTCCAATAACAATGTATTGTATGTACCAGTCTCGAAACAGCTAGTATGCTATCGGGAAAATACTGCTGGCATGACAAGATGATCTGACATCTCAATGAGGAATGGCAGTACCTGGAGGCAACCAGATATTTGCTGAGGCAAGAGCATGTGGAGGACAACACGACCTAACAGCTGGAAAAAAATGTTCCGTGACGTGAAAAGAATGACTTGCGAGAGCTACTATTACTGAAGGTCACCATCGCATACTCAGTAAAAGATGTTAATGAACCAGTTAGGTGATGTGCCATTCAAGGTGAGCTTGGAGGCACCAAGAGATGCAGGATCCTCCCCCAAAGAGGAAAAATTTAGAGGTTACTGACCCACTCAATTCTGAAATACTAACCAGAATGGAATGGGCCCCTGAAGACCCAATTGCCCTATGCCATTACTAACTTAATGTAAGAACACCTTATTCATGAGCTGAAAACAGTTCATTCCATGTAGTCTATAAATTTCGTGTGGACACCTCATAAATTTGCGTGGGTTTCTATTTGGATACCTCATGCTAAGATTGTGCAGCGTTTCGAAGCTGTTGTACACGTCAATTAGGTTATTTTTGACTGTATAACCAATTTATAATCATCGGTGACCACACTCATTAATGTACATTTTTTGAAAACTTTTTTGAGAAGAAATTTTGTTTGGAAACCGAACATTTATCTTAGCATTGCTTGGACAGCATTTGACAACACTGACCCGACACGGTTCGTATTTCGTGGGTTTCGTCAGGGGTGGAAAACTTGTGCAGTGTCTATAATATAAAAACCAATCTTAGCGTGAGCTATCCAAATAGAAGCCCACGCAAATTTATGAGGTGTCCACACGAAATTTATAGACTATATGGTAGGAACTGTTTTCAGCTCATGAATATGGTGTTTCTGTAATTACAGTGGTCTCATATATATCATATATATACAGTTTCAGTTAATATAAATTACTAACTTAATGACCACAGGATGACAATGGATTTCAAACATCGCCACATACAAGAATACTATCTAAACAACAAGGTGATACACCTGACTACCATGAGGCAAGTTGCAGGAGGTAACAAATGCCTGCATACCATCATTGACCTGTTGAAACATATAGAAACATAGAAACATAGAAATGACGGCAGAAGAAGACCAAACGGCACATCCAGTCTGCCCAGCAAGCTTCCGCACTTTTTTTTTCTCTCACATACTTATCTGTTTCTCTTGGCTCTTAGTAACCTTTTTTTATTCTATTTCCCTTCCACCCCCACCATTAATGTAGAGAGCAGTGTTGGAACTGCATCCAAGTGAAATAGCTTAATTTAGTTAGGGGTATTAACCACCGCAATAAGCAAGCTACACCCATGCTTATCTGTTTATTCAGACTGTGAAATTCAGTCCTTGTTGATTGTTGCCTGAATATAGATCAACCTTTCTTCATTCTCCCCTGTCGTTGAAGCAGAGAGCCATGCTGGCTATGTATTGAAAGTGAAGTATCAGTCTTGCTCCCCTGCCGTTGAAGCAGAGGACTATGCTGGATATGCGTGAATTGTCAAAATTTCCTCCCCTGCCATTGAAGCAGAGGGCTATGCTGGATATGCGTGAATTGTCAAAATTTCCTCCCCTGCCATTGAAGCAGAGAGCTATGCTGAATATGCGTGAATTGTCAAACTTCCTCCCCTGCCGTTGAAGCAGAGTTATGCTGGATTTGCATTGAAAGTGAAGTATCAGGTATTTTTTGGTTTGGGGTAGTAACCGCCGTAACAAGCCAGCTACTCCCCTGCTTTTATGTGGTTGCAAATTCTTATTTCCACATTTCCTCTTGCCGTTGAAGCATAGATCAATGTTGGAGTCGCATTATTGAATAAGGATATTCATCTCCAGGTAGTAGCCATTATTCCCTCAAGCCACCCCCATGCCTCTTCTCTTCATTCATATCCTCTAGACTTTATGGATCCACAGTATTTATCCCACGCCCCTTTGAAATCCTTCACAGTTTTGGTCTTCACCACTTTCTCTGGAAGGGGTTGAAGAAAGATAACATGTAAAGAAAACTGCCAACGACTACTGGAGGTGATACACTTGATGCTGACTGGCTTAGCAGGCTGATAGCAATTCGTCATTAACTGATAGAACAACAGAAGAAAGCAAAACCTGGCATTATATGACATGGAAAGGCTGGCTTGTAATATCTAGTTCTGTATGCTGTCACAGAAAAGACTCAATAACAGAAGTGCCATGTTCCTGTCCTGCACAGATAGATTACTGGCTGCAATCCAAGGAACTGTAAATGTTTTAGCATAGAAATATTGTCACAGGGAGGCAGTCTTTTCACTGTTGGCTGTCATGCGAAAATAGAAAATTGGGTTTGCTGTCTTCTGATGCCCGAGTAGGCATGCTTGAGCAGTCTTAATGCAGGGGAAGTGGTGAATATAGCTGCTGTTAGAAGACAAGCTACAGCAGAGGCTTTTGGAGGCAAAATTATGCTATTGGGGCACTGTTATATATGCTATATGTTACGAACGCGGCCTCCGGCAGCTGTTACAAACCGAGGGCTTGGAAATCTTTGGCTACTGTTATGAGCGCGGAGGCGTGGTCATTTCTAAAGCAGGTGATGTGAGCCCTTGGGCCACAGCATGACTCAGGGAGGAGCCCCAAGACACACCGCGGGAGGTGAGCTGGTACGCGCATGGGTACGAGGAACAGGGCAAGGCTGAAATGAAGACAAGGAGACTGAGGTCTGACCCTCTACTGGACCTGCATGCACCAGGATGACCAACAACGCAATGTTGATCGATGAACAGTCCTCTGTCCGTTCCAAGCCCTTTCGGACCTGCCACTGGGCATGGCAAGAGGCGGCAGGCCGGACAGAGGACGAGGGCAGACGGAGAACACAGAAGACTTTGGATGAAGACTCAGGTGAGGACACTGTAGATGAAGGCAAGGATCAAAGTGCTGGGTCGAGACTGCGACGCAGCGCGCCCTACACAGTCCACCCGCGGGACTGGTCGCGGACCACACGGGCTTGAAGCAGACTCCAGGAGGGATATTGGAAGCTGATACCAGAACATGACAAAGATACTGAAGAGGCCTGCACCGGGGAGCACCCTACACAGTCCACCCGCGGGGCTGGTCTTGAACCATGGTGGTGCGGAGCAGGTTCGAACAGAGTCTTGACATGGACGGACGCAAATTGTGATAGGTTAGGACTGTTCAGCTTGGAGAAGAGACGGCTGAGGGGGCATATGATAGAGGTCTTTAAAATCATGAGAGGTCTAGAATGGGTAGATGTGAATCGGTTATTTACTCTTTTAGATAATAGAAGGATAAGGGGGCACTCCATGAAGTTAACAAGTAGCACTTTTAAAACTAATTGGATAAAATTACTTTTCACTCGATGCACAATTAAGCTCTGGAATTTGTTGCCAGAGGGTGTGGTTAGTGCAGTTAGTGTAGCTGGGTTAAAAAAGGTTTGGTAAGTTCTTGGAGAAGTCCATTAACTGCTATTAATCAAGTTGATTTAAGGAAGAGCCTAGTAGCATGGGATCTGCTTAGTGTTTGGGTATTTGCCAGATACTTGTAGCCTGGATTAGCCACTGTTGGAAAAAGGATGCTGGGCTTGATGGATCTTTGGTCTGACTCAGTATAACAATTTCTTATGTTTTTAATGCAGTTTGCTACCATCCGCAGAGGACCCCTTGGGGCTGACTGCCAGTTCCTCATTGGCCAGTCCAATATTCGAAGACAGCCTAAATAAAAGCCTGCTGAGAACCAGAAGAAACAAAAAAAGATTGCATTATGGATATAGAAGCTTTCCACAATAACCTACAGACACAAGCATAAGCCTACTCACAGGAGACCTCACACATTCCCTTGGTTCTTGGTCTGAACTTTTCCCGACTGCTACCACAGGCCACCCTACAAAAAAAGCTACAAGCTGCGGCACACCTTCCCCTCTCGCTATCTTCAGCAGTGGCTGAACACAGGGGGTGGCAGCCGCTAGAGCCTACAGGCATATTGCTCTCCACATGGCCTTCCAATCAGGCCTCAACTCAACCATGGGAATGCAGGCCCCCGAGGAACACAAGGTCTACTTATCCACTACTCCCACTGGTGGTGGTGTTTGTGGGGGAGTCGGCGATTTCTAGCCTGCTGAATTATTTTTTAAATAAATTTTGTAGCATCCTGTAGCCTGCCTCTCCTCTGCACGTACTGTAAGCACAGCCACAGCATGGTCCAGCAGCTTGGGAAGGGTATAGAAGCACTGTATTCTGCTTACCCAGGCAAATAGAGGACCTGCAAGTGAGCCACATGAGCCCACCAGTCTCCTCTGCCTCTGAGCAGACCCCAGTGTCTCTACTCCCTCTCATGGCTGACAGATCTGACCAGGACACCAGCACGGTGTTTTTGTGTTTTGTTTTGTTCTTTTAAATTAAACAAGCGCTGGAGTAGCTGCTTGCTGTGGGGGCCCTCTCTTAACTGATGAAGGGGATCGGAGACTACAACTTGCCCCATACCGATATTACCTGGTGCTCTACTCTGTGCATGGCCTGCACTTGTCTCTGGCAACATATACATGGCCTGAGCTATATTTTACCGCTCAAGAGCTGATATGTCCTAGAAACCAAGGGTTTGCTTGGCAGAAGAAGAGAGCAACAAGGTAGGAGGAAAGGACATAAATCCTTACCCACAAAAACTGCCTAAAGAAGAGGCTGGCGAGTGGGCTGGCCCTGCTTCAGAGATGGTGCACCCCTATGGTCGTGGTCTCCTGTCTTATCTGGTAATAAAAATAGCTATTGAATTCAACCAGAAAATGTTTAACCAGATAAATTCAACAGAATATTTACTTGGCTAAGTTTTGCTGAATAGAATATCTGGGTCCTGCCTCCCGGCCTGCTGATGAATATCATCCTCAGTGAGTTTCCATGACTGATTCTCCACACTAATTGGTTTCCTTCCTCCTCTGAAATATCTCAACTCAAATGCTTTGCCCAGGTTTCATTACACTTCTTTAGAGGGTCATTCTCATTCATTATAATGTGGTAGAGTCTTGAAATAAGTCCCCCATTAAATAACTGATCAATGGTTAGTTCTGTAAACAGTATAGTCTGCTTTCCATCATTTGCCTTGCCCGTACTAAGAAGGCCATTTAATGGAAGGCATTTAAACGTAGGTATAAATTCTACCTCTAGCTTGTCTTTAAGTTACTGTATGGATAGGAATTTACCTCCCCTGAACAGCTGGCATACGTACAGTATGTAGTCTTGCACTCAAATAATCACTAAAAGTTATCTTATTAAGATGACTGGGAGAAACAGGGATTTCCTTAGAGAGACGTTAAAAGAGAAACCTGAGAGGAAGAGAAATCCCCTCAGTAATGCCTCTTTTGGATTCATAGAGCAGGCTTTAAACTCTCCCTTTCCAATGCATTTCAATTGTTTAAATATTATTTTTTCATATAAAGAGCTACTCCTCCCCCTTTTCTGTTATCCTTATCCTTCCTAAACAGATTATTGCCTGGTATGGCCACATCCCACTCTCGGGACTCATTAAATCACATCGCCATGATAGCAACAATATGTACGGTAAATTCACTTCCACCACTAAGGCTTTTGGATCTGGAATTTTATTACATCGATAAGGACCTTCATTTTTTGTTTTTATTTTATTTTTCCCTGCAATTTCTTAGTATTTACAGAAAAAAGACAAATATAGGAGAAAAATCAACTAATTTTCTCCCATTTTTATAATAAACACTGAGAAATTCTCACAGAAAATAAAATAAAATTGAAACAAAGGAACCCATACATAGACTATGAGTATAGTTTTCTGGTTGTTTTGCCTTGGCTTGCTTATAACCATATAGCCTCATACTTGTCCTTTTTTCCTACTCTGTTGCTCAAGAGTAAGGCACGTGAACTCATAGCTTTTCTGATTTCTCCCCCCCCCCCCCGTAGCCTCCCTTTGTGACAGGCGTGACAACCTGAATCAATTGTTTAAACATCTGTTGATATAACAAGCTTTATTAACATTCATTTTCAATTAGTTATGCATGTTTACAGTACCTTTATCAGGTGTGCTGATTAAACGCTACTCTCTATCACACAGAAAAATGTGAAATCCTTTTACCTGTTTCAGCTTCCTGAGCAGCAGACAAGGGTACAATATCATCTCTATGAGTTTTATCTTTGATGGATGGGATTACGAGAAATCCTTATTTCTTGGGTGAATTTCAAACACTACTAGACAATGATACCAACGAAGAATGAATTAATGAGATAGTAGATCTTGGCTAGCAGAAAGTGGCTTTAAACAAACTTGATTAGTCTTTTCTCTGTTTCCATGAGCCACAAGCAAGACATGAACAACAACAAAGCCTCCGCTCTCTCACTTTTTATTAGTTTGATAAAAGAAGGGTGCACTTTTCCAAAGGTGTTAATTAAAAGATTTAGGTCCATTCATTCTGCTCTTTTCCTTGTTTCAGTGCCTCGGTTTTCCTTTTTTTGTGTGTGTATGTTGTGCTGCTAATTTATTTGGAATGTGAGAGGTAGAACTGCAGTGCAGTTACTACAGCTGCATTGATTTTCAAAGGATTCAGCTTTCATTTTATTTGTGAGAAAGAAATCTTAATTGAGCATGCACATTTTATCATTAGATCTAAGAGCAAATTTCAGTAGTGCCCTATTTTCATACACTTCATCTTTTTTTAAATTAATCTTTTCATAATGCTCAGTCATATTAAAGTCATTTTATCAGCTCTTTCTACTTCAATAAAATGCATAATACATGGCTTGTGTTATCTGTTCAGTAATTTTTCAGTCCTTCAGAATTAAAAAAAAGAAAATGCTAATAAAATTTTGACACGATAAAAGGACAGAATCTTTTGCTTTATTTATAGATACATATTGTAGTTTCTCAGTATAATTATGAAGAACAGCCCCTAGCTCTGTGCTTTCACAATATTCTTTCCAATTGCACAAAAAGTTATGTTTACATTTACCTTGTGAGTGTAATATCTTGCAAAATACTCCAGTTGAAAACACATTATAAATGCCATAATGATAATATATTTATGTACTTAATAAAAGAGGGCAAATCAAATGAAAAAAAATAGAGTATGGTTATTGATAATACCAAATGATCTAAGGACTAGATATTGAAAATATGTTCACTTAAAGACACATTGCTTCATATGCTGGAAGTAGATACTTTTATTCTGCTTATATATATATATATATATATATATATAATAAATATCCAGCATACACATACAAATCAAGACATTCCCTGAAAGCAGTCTGTTTTTTCTCAAGACTGTACTTAGGCAGCCACCTACAGTTCATCCGTATGTTAATATTAACATTCCCAGTTTTAAACTCATATGCCTTTTTTCCAAGAGCCCCTGTTGGAACCAACAGCCTACGGCAAGCACTGTGCTGCCTTTTACTTAATTGCTTCTTAAAGCTAACAGTGAATTACATTAAGTGTAATTTCATTTTCGTTGGATCTTGGTGAGTATGAGGTGGCACGTTTACCAGGGGAGTTCTTTTGCTCTGGTTCACTGGCTGCATCAGAGCGGGGATGCATTTCTCCTGGACTAATCCAGAAGAATCTTTCCTTTGAAAAGGAACAGATGTAGGATTTACATATCTGGAGGTCTCTGGCCTCTGATGAGATTAGTCGGTGTTTTTAAACCCAACTGGAAGGTGCATATTTAATAAATGCCTAAAGCAAGCCTGTGTGAAATAGCTGGGCCCTGGGAGACAGGATGAGAGCCAAGGAGGCGATGTCACCTTGCACATTGCAGGATTGCCGTAATCGTTGCTGAAAACAGACCAAGACTTGAAATAACAAATAGATTCTGATTTAGTTGTAAATGAAGCGAGGGGTTTACCCTGCCAGGAAGACTGACAAAGAATTTGCATCAAAGTCATTTGATTGTAGATACAGCTGATCAGTTCATTTCAGTTCATTCAGAATGGGTGACTTAAGCAAAATCACAATCACGAAAGAGCACCAAACTGGAGTTCAATATTCCAAAACTGTTTAAAAAAAAAAAGACAGACAGACTGTTTGTATTCTCCTTGAGATAATTTCACAGTCTAGAACCTGAAACAAAAGCGTATATACTATTTTTAAAGGAGAGGGGAGCTACTGCAAACCTGCAATGAAGATTTCATTTCTATTTACAGGAAAGCTTTAATGAAGATTTTCATTATTAAATAGTTTTAGTTCAACTTCCTGCAAGCTAGCTAGCTCACATTCCTTCCTTTCATGCCTCATACCCAGCTTCCTATTCATACCTCCTCTTGTGTGCTTAAGCAAAGGAATCTGAACCTATTGTTCAGAATTATGATTTTCTAGTCCTACCGAGTCACAACCAAATCAGTCAAAACCAATGAAAAGCAGATGTCATGTGAGACATGCACGCATCCCAACAGGTTCACTTACTCTCGCCTCACTTCTGTTTAACCTATTCCAATTACTTTTATAGATGTGCTTTCAGATTTAAATACAAAGAATTTTCAGCTGAAAATTTCCTAAATTTAGCAGATCAAAATGTGGCCCACTTATCTGAAGGATATTTTACAGGTTCCTGAGGCTAGTATCCCCCCCTAATAGCAAAATCCGTTATCTTCCTCTTCTAGGAAAATAAGGAAGGGACTACAGCAGGAGAAGCGGGAGCTCTGAAAGACGTTTCTACAGATAGTTTGGATGTTTCGGGACTTTTGGAAAGATGTGTAGAGGAGAAATCCAATAGAGCTACATTCTTAGTGACACTTGTTTTCTCTGCAAGATCACAGCTCATATTTTTCATGTGTTTTTTGGTAGCCGATTAGCCTTATTTAAAAGGCGGAAAACTCTGGATTTTTCCTGACTTGGCAAAATCTGCTCAGGATCGTAGAGAGAAGCTTCCTGCTTATGCGTCCTGAAATGTTTTTCCTTGAGTGCAGCACGTTTTGTTTATTATCCGTGAAATTGTATTCTTGTTCTAAACACCTTGAAATATATATTTCTATGATCCCATCTCAAGTAAGAGCTTTTATAGATTCTCATCAGGAGGCTAGGAGTTGAATTTTGCCCCAGAAATCTTAATGTCACAATTTTAGTTCTTGGCAGGGATGTCTAGCTTAGATTAAACAGTATTCTTTTTCTTTTTTCATGTTCTCAGCCTTGCCCTAAGGCCTTTTACTGGTCTCTCTCTCCCTTATGGTGGTCTGATGGGAATACATATAGATTATTTATTTATTATTGCTTATAATTATATCTCTACAATTTTTTTCTTTTTTTTACTGATATTCCTATATTTTTTTTTCTTTCAAATATGTTTCATATTTGGATTTTGTTTAACATGCTAATGAAAATAAAGTAAAAAAAAAAATGGTTCTGCTAGATTTAGTGCGGCTGGGTTTCCTGCTTAAACATAATCAGCATTGAAAAACGGTGCGAACAGGGACAGTTAAAACAAACAAACAAAAAAAAAGCTGTCCGGGGGCTGATTTCCTCCTTCAATCTCTCCCCACCCACCCAATATAAAAACTAGTGTGGGTGCTTGATTCTCCCCTTCTCACCCCCCTTCTACCTGTCTGTGATGGATACTGTATCAGCCTACCAAATAGAAAAAAAAATCTATTTGAGGTGCAGGATCTCCTCACCCCACCTTTCTAGCTCCCCAAGTTTTAAGTGAAAAGCATGCGGCGTTAGATTGCCCACTCCTAGCCGCCCATTCAATGTTTATTATTTATTTATTTATTTTTAAATTCTTATATGCCGACATTCCTGTATGTCATACAGATCATACCGGTTTACAACACGTGGTAGCGATACATTGAACATTAGAACATATGAGTGAAAAAAAACGTTAACAGCTTGATCACAAACAATTCCAAGTAACAAAATGAAAACGGGAAAGGATTAACAACTCGGATGAAAAATAAACTTCGATACAGAGCAGAAAATTAGACATCGAGTACCGTATAGGACCCAAACTGGACGTGGGTTAGGTAGGGATGAGTTCAAGAATGGGAGCAGATCAGGGGATGGGGGATATCTGGGCAAAGGACCCGCACTGAAGGGAGCTGGTTGGGGAAAGTTAGGTCTCCTGCGTAGAAAGTAATATATATATATAGGGGTAGATTTTCAAAAAACGCGAATAGGCGTACTTTTGCTGGCGCATCAGGCGCAAGCAAAAGTACGCTGGATTTTAGTAGATACGCGCGGAGCCGCGCGTATCCACTAAAATCCTGGATCGGCGCGCGCAAGGCTATGAATTCTGTATAGCCGGCGTGCGCCGAGCCGCGCAGCCTACCCCCGTTCCCCCCACGGCCGCTCCGAAATCGGAGCGGCCTTGGAGGGAATCCTCTAACGCCCTCCCCTCACCTTCCCCTCCCTTCCTCTACCTAACCCATCCACCCGGCCCTGTCTACACCCCCCCCCCCCTTACCTTTCTCCGGGGATTTACGCCTCCCGGAGGGAGAAGTAAATCCCCGCGCGCCAGCGGGCCTGTTGCGCGCCGGGATGCGACCTGGGGGCGGGTACGGAGGGCGTGGCCACGCCCCCGTACCCGCCCCCAAAACACTGCCGCCTCGCCCCCTAAACGCTGCGACGACCGGGCCCGCCCCCCGACATGCCCCCGACACGCCCCCCTCGGAGAACCCCGGGACTTACGCGAGTCCTGGGGCTCTGCGCGCGCCGGTAGGCCTATGTAAAATAGGCTCACCGGCGAGCAGGGCTCTGAAAATCTGCCCCATAATGTCCTACCGAGGCTCTCCCTTGTGATCCAGCCTGCAAGATAGTTATGTAAAATCCAGCTGCCTCTGCACCTCCTCCTATACTAATCCCCGCCTTCCCAATACTAGTGTTGTGTAGAGCACTACTGTGTGCTGGGAGGACTCGGCTTGCAGCCTTCCTGGCTCTGAGAGCAATGATGAAAACATAAGATGCCAGCACTAGGGTCATATCCGGGGGGAGGAGGATAAGCATTTACCGCCATGCAGCTTGCTATAAGCCAGTGGTTCCTAAACCTCTCCTGAGGGACCCCCAGCCAGTGGACTTTTCAGGATATCTGCAATGAATTTGCATGAAACAGATGTGCAGGCACTTTCTTCATTGCATGCAGATTTATCTCATGCATATTCATTGTGCATATCCTGAAAACTGGCCGGGAGTCTCCCTCAATAGGTTTGGGAGTCACTGGTAAAGGGCCCTATTGGAATGGGTGAGAGGAATATTAAGAAGAGGGGTCAGATGATGGACAGGGTGATATTTATTTTTGTCTGTAAGAAGGGACAAGGGGGTTGGACATCAGTGAGCCCTTTTTCTTTTATTACAGGTGGGAGCGAGGTAGGGTAGCGGACCAAATGTAGGACTGCTTTTGTAAGTTCCTAGATTTGTCCAATCAAGTCAGGCAGGCAGTGCTCAAACTCTGTGTTAGCTATCAAACTTTCTTCCCATTTCTTAAACCATCCCCCGGCTCATCAACAATTTGAGCTGCTAAATTTATCTACCTAAAGAAATATACATTTTTACTTTTTAGACAAAGGGAAGGAGTTTCGGGTGGGGTTTATGAAAATGAGGGGCATTAACACTGCATGCGATAGCATAATCCATGTTTTTAACTCTGGAAATAACTACACCTTTTTTCCTGGTGTTAAACTGAGCAATATGCCCGAAACAGGATATGCGATAAATATTGCAAATCCTGTTTTGGGCATTTTCGGGCATGGAGAAGGGAGAGGGGAGAGGAGTGAAGGGGAGTGGAGTGGAGTAGAAGAGAGAGAGAGCCTCTGGGATGGTAACTAGGGATGTGCATTCGTTTTCGCCGTATTGGCAATCCGCAACGTATATTGCACTATTCGTAGTATTCGTGGGGAAGCGAAACGTATCGCGATTCCCCACGAATACACAAATCTTCACTGAATTATACGGCCACCTAAATAAAAATTTTAACAACCCCATCCCCCCATGAACCCTCCCAAGACTTACCAAAACTCCCTGGTGGTCCAGCGGGGGGTCCGGGAGCCATCCCCTGCACTCACACCCTCGGTGCCGGTTTCATCATGGCACTGATAGCCTTTGTCACAGGGGCTACCGGTGCCATTGGTCAGCCCCTGTCACATGGCCATCGGCACCATCTTGTGCTCCTACCATGTGACAAGGGCTGACCAATGGCACCGGTAGCCCCTGTGACATAGTATTGGCAAAGGCTATCGGCGCCATTTTGAGTACTGGCATCTGACGGCCCGAGTACAGGAGGTCGCTCCGGGACCCCCGTTGGACCCCCAGGGACTTTTGTCCAGCTTGGGGGGGGGCCTCCTGACCCCCACAAGACTTGTCAAAAGTCCAGCGGGGGTCCGGGAGCGACCTCATGCACGCCGGCCGTCTGATGCCAGTACTCAAAATGGCGCCGATCGCCTTGCCCTCACTATGTCACAGGTATCGACGGTCGGCCCCTGTGACATGGTGAGGGCAAAGGCGATCGGCGCCATTTTGAATACTAGCATTCATATCTGTTGCACTCAGAAGTGGACCCGTGTCCTGTGGCAGTGGAGATCTGCCTCCTGGTAGGGACCAGGAGGCAACTGCCCCCAGGGGGAGGAGCACGGAAGGAGATAGAGGCTAGGAAGTGCTTCACCACTGGAAGCCCGAGGTCCCCCTGGGAGGAGCCCGTAGGGATCCGGGCCACATGGACTTAGATGAGCCTCGCAGGGCCTCCTGGGAGAGTGAAAGTTTGGCATGCCCACAGACAGAAGAGGAGGAGCACGGTCATGTTCAAGACTGGAGGTCAGGTGGAACAAGGAGGACCAGAATAGCGTAGGTGATAACAAGGCTAATAACAGAGCGAGAATCTAGAGACAAGGTCAAGCAGGCAGAGGCCAAAGTCCAGGAATCAGTCCGAAGAATGGTCAACAAAGCAGAGGTCAGGTACCGGAGGTCAGACGAAGTGACAGGCAGGCTGAGGTCAAGAGGCAGGCAGCAGGCAGGCGAGTCAAGTAGCAGGCGGACGTCAGAAGGCAGGCAGCAGGCAGGCGAGTCAAGGAACAGACTGGAGACAGAAGGCAGGCGGCAGGCAGGCAGGTCGAGGAACAGACTGGAGGCAGGCAGGCAGGTCGAGGAACAGACTGGAGTCAGGAGACAGGTAGGCAGGCAGACAGGTCAAGTAGCAAGCCTTGGTCAGTACCAGAGAGTCAGTCCGGAGGTACTACCTGGGAGATGAACAGTCGAACAGGAACAGAAGGATGCTGGAACTAGGAAGCAGGAACAAGGCAGGAACAGAACTGGAACAGAAGGATCCTGGAACGAGACTTGGAAAAAGACAGGAGCAAGTACAAGCACAGAGGCAATCTAGCATAAGCCGACCTGATTGCCAAGGCAAGAAAGTGCAGGCAGGGACTTCCTTATAACAGAGAATCAATCAGGGCACGCCACAGAACTAAGACCCGCCCTTGCCCTACACAAGGCCGGGCAGTCCATGTGCGTGCACACGCGTAGGGGCGTGACCAACAGCGCCGAAGACACCGAGCTCCGGCGTGAGGCCTGGTGCGCAGTGGAAGGCCCAGCGACTGCTGCTGTGGGACACCGGGGCCTGGAAGTGCCAGCAGCTGCCGCTAGGGAGGCTGACCCAGAACCTGCCGAGGAACCATGAAGGCAGGCTCATGGGCGGGACGGGCGCGGACGGGGCACGTAACAATATCAGCTTATTACTATTCCTACAATGTGCCGTTTATTTGAGATGTGCATTCGTTTTTCACAAATTAGACAATCTCAACAAAATCGTCTATTTCGTCATGGTTCGGGAGGACCAAAAAAATGAATGGAATTTTCCTACATTTCGGAAGAATTCGTAGTTTGTGTTAGTGCGCACTAACACGAACTAACACGAAAATTGGGGCCCACAAAAAAAAAACCAACCACGGGAAAAAGACATTTCCTGCGAGGAACCAAAAAACAAAGCCCGAACTGTAAGAACTAAACAATGTACATCTCTACCTTTTATTTGGGAGGGGGGAGAGAATGATTGGTATTTGAAATGCCATGCATTATTTTCGTGTTGAGACTTTTACCACACAGCTTTGTAAATGACACCCTTAGAATCCCACACATTTATTATTGCGACCTATGAATTACTTATATTCTGTTCTCTATGTACAAGGATGAATTTACTAAAAATGATGTGATAAAAAAATTGTCTAAAAATATTTTGTATTGAACCTCTGGGTGACCATCACGTTGTAACAGTTAAAAAATGATGTTTTGAAACGGCATATGCTTAGATCACGGAGCATCCATAAAGACAGTCAAACTTTGTTTCTGGCTGTGTCTGCCAGGAAGTTTGTTACTAGCTCTTGAACATAGAAAATACAAAATGAATGAAAAGAATACTTTAGTATTTGTGATCTGTAAAATGCATAAGATACAATGCTCAGTCCCTATAAATGTATTATGTACCAGACTTGTGAAATCATAATATGTGTCCATTTGAATTAGTCCTACTAGCACTAGTTATTCACCAAAGCCCCATCACTAAATTTGTCACTCTTGCTGTATTTTTTTTTTATTTGGTACAACATTAACATTTAAAGCATTATAGAATTATCTGTAACTACCAACAAACCAATTAATTTTTAAATTTAAAACACAACGAAATGGGCAAAACAAATTCTGGAGAATAAATAAGTAAATGTGAATGTCTTGAATATTTTAAATACTCTGGGTGGTTTAAAAAATAGTGATGGTATGAATAATTAGTTGTAGCTTATTCAATTGATCACCTTCGTAGTTTATAATAATGGAAGCCAAGCCAGACTTTCAGTACCTACAGAGTGTGAAATGGTGAGCCTGTAAGACAGAGACTGGCCATCCAGTGCTCCTACCATGTGACAGGGGCCAGCCAATAGCACGGATACCCTGTCATGGTAAGGGCAAAGGCCACCGGCGCCATTGTGATTAGTGGCAGCCAACGGCCCGAGAGCAGGAGATCGCTCCCGGGACCCCCACTGGACCACCAGATACCTGTAAAATGTTTTTGGGGGGGTCGGGAGGCTGGGAGAAGCAAAGGGATTTGTTTTAAAGGGTCGGGGTGGGTTTAGGGGTTATTTTTGTGTGCCGTTTTTCCCGCCCTCCCCCAAAACGATAAGAGAACCCCCACGATCAATATCGTGGAGTTTTCCTATCGTTTCGGGGGAGCCCCTGATTTCTGACGATTTTGAAAATATTGACGATATTTTCAATCGTCCGAAGCCCGATTCACATCCCTAGTTAAAATAGGCGATACGCGTGTGGTTGGGCCGCGTACATGCCACATGCATTTTCAAAGACCCGCGGCCATGAGCGTATCTCCCAGTACGCGCAGAAAGACAAGCTGATAAAAAAGGGTCTGGCCAGGGGCAATGATATGGGCGTGGCATGGGCATGCCAGGGACAGCACCATTAAGCACTATTCCGCTGAAGCGCGCACCAGCAGCCTGCCGGCCCACGCAACCTACAACTGCTCCGGAGAGCAGATAAGCATGAAAAAAAGGTAGTTAGAGGGATTTTAGGGGTCAGAGCAGATAGGGGAAAAGGAGGCAGGTTAGCAAGGGAGTTTAGAAAGTTTCCCTCCCAGGCCGCTCCTTTAATGGAGCGGCCTGGGAGGGAGCTGGAAAGGCCTATAATATTACCGTGCACTTCTTATAAAATTTTCCCCCCTTTCGTGCATGAGTCGGCATTCGGGCATGCTTGTGTTCGCATACAGCGGATTTTATAACATACACGTGTATGTTATAAAATCAGCGCATCCACATGCATGCACCGGGAACTGCACGCACATGGACGCCCGTGCGTTTTAAAATTTACTTATGAAGGATAGCCACTGCTATTACTGGCATTAGTAGCAAAGGATTTATTTAATGTTTGGGTACTTGCCAGGTACTTGCAACCTGATTTGGCCACTGTCGGAAACAGGATCCTGGGATTAATGGACCCTCAGTCTGACCCAGTATCGCAACTTCTTATGTTCTTAAGGTACCAAGACTGGCTTGGAGCAGCAGTGACTGTAGCAGTGATACTGGCAATTATTCAAAACAGCAATGGTAAGAGCAGAGCTCTTTGAGGACTAAGGTAGAGGAAAAATGGTATCAAAAGTCCGAGGAGGGTTGCAGCAAGCATGCAAAGCAACAGATTACCAAGGCAAGAACTGCAATTGACAATTACCACAAGGGAAGGGGATTTGGACAAAAGTTACAAGACAGACAGAGTGGGGATGTCTGTCACAGCAGGAGGATTGTGGTGGATTCTAGCAGTGGACTAGCATATGCTTCAGTCAAACTATAACGATCGAGCCATGCACATGTGATATTCACACGGCCGATATAGTGAAACTGCGAATAACTCATTAAATCACTTATGGTTCCATCGGTATTTTTTATATAACTATGATGACTACAGAATTAATATATGCAACGAGCACTGAACCCCAAGACATGGTGGCGCAATTGCAAACAGTAGAAAGGCATCAAAGCACCCAAGTGCAGACAACAGCAAACAACACAGAGGTGCTTATACCCCCAAAGTGTATATTGCAGGTAATCGCAAGCAACACAGAGGTACCACAGTGTGGGGAATGACAGACGGGAGAAATTTGTCAAAAGCTGGTTATCTGAATTCAAGAAAGCATGAGATAACTACAGGGGATTTCTAAGGAAGTGATGGCAATTATAATACTAAATTAATTCTAAGTTTCTATGCCACGAGAACTTCCGCTTGCTGTGGAATGGGTGGGGGAAGGTGAGCAACTGCACCAACAGTGCCTAAGGTAGGAAAATCCTAAATCCATTACTGACTGCAACTCTTAAAATATAGTAAACGTGGAAAAAAAATAACATACATCATTACATTTCTCACAATCTGTCTTATTATTTTTTAATATTATTGATCTACTTTGCACACATTTGTATGTGTTGTAGTTAATTAACATTTTACTCATATTGGACTACTTTGTAATATCAGCAACGCTTGCATAAGCCGTATTGATATCACAGGATAATATCATTTTAATGCTCATTAAATGCCAAATTCAGGATTTAATGCACATTGTTGCATTACTGCAGCTTAATAAATAAGCCCCTATGTTAGCAATTGTTAAAAGACCGTCTGTAACGCGTGGTAATTTTGATGTCATTCAAGGTAGATTGATATTGATGTACTATGTATTTCTTGCATTTCATTAAAAAAATGCCATTTCATGTCATTATTAGCTGTTATTACTATTTGGCTTTTTTTTTTTTAATGTCAGCTATGTAGTTGTATAAGTAAAAAAAAATATTATAGTGAAAAGATACAATTATAAAAAAAGACCTGTGGCATATTGCACATAACTCTTAAAATACACTGCAATCATAATGGCAAATATTTAACATATAATTAACATAGATCTACATGTTGTTTTTCAGGGTTCGTACAGAAGAGAGCAGCGTTATGGTCGAAGAGACAATAAAATATTAATAAAGCAGCACTTTGTTCTCAGCACAGTGCATAGAGGAGATTGTAAAAACTGGATTCCTGCAGTTGCTATTGCTTTAATTAGGGAGGTCGCCCTCTTTCTTGACTTCCTTGGATTCTTTTAATTTCCACAGAGGGAAACAGCCTCTGTGTTTTATTGAACACGGTTGAATTTTTATTTCCCAAAATCAACGCAGAAACATTTCTTGGCATCTCTTATGAGCATTGGGTGTTATTTGCTCTTTAGAGGTTAAGATGTTTTTATACAGGTATATTTCTTGAAAATAGGCCAAATATATTCATAGAGAGAAATCTGCTCAAAAGGGATATCATAGTCAGCACAAAATATCTACCCAATCTCTGTTTCACTATGTTGAACTTCATTTAAGGCCCATGGAAAACAGTGGAATAATGTATAGCTCCACAATGATAATCTACTTATATTGCATTTAACTGTTTTCACATCAGATGATAAATATTTAAGAATGATTAATTTGACTGACAAAGATAACAAGGTATTTAAAGAAATGAAAGGATAGTGTTAAAAAGAAACTACCCACAGTATCATAAGAGCAAACAGTACATCTGCTTATGTAGCACTCTCTTATGTCAGCTGTAAAGGATCATTTAAAGAAGTTTCCAGGAAATCATTGCGCTCCAAAAAGCAAAAGAAAGATTACATAATGATAATTGTCAAGCTGCAGGGATAGATAGGAAATACAGAAAGATAAATCATATGTCAAATCTTACAGATCAGAAAAAGTAAGAGCTCAAAAACTATCCAGAAATAATAGAGCCATTGATCCAAAGAAAGGAAAAATTCACAAGCGAAAAGCTATTGTTTAAGCAGATAAAAAATCAGCTTATCATCATGAGGAAACTTGTCCACCACCTTGGGCGGCACTTTAACCAAATGCACAAGTTTTCTTGTGAAGATAAGTTGATTTTTTTATCCATTTAAACAAAATTTTAAAAAATGGACTTTCTCTACATATGACCTATGATGCAATTTATATCAGGTTAAAATTATCCTAATAATGAGTGCGTTTGGTGTCTTCAGCTATATATGCTGGTCATATGAATGTATTCTTGAATGGTGCACCTTTGTTTATTATTATATACAAGTTGCATCTCAACTACATATATGGTGATTTGCTATAGTGACTTCCTCAAGTAGGGGACATTTCTCTAGACACCCTAAAAGCCCCAAAACCCTGCAGACCTCAAATTGAGTACCTTTTTTTGTGTAGCCCCCATCCCTTTCTGGTCCTGGGGGCGAGGACATATGGTGAGGACTATGGACCATGAAAGGCCCCATGACCTCACAAGGTTCCTGAACAGAGAAGAAAAGCAGAGTCTTCTTAATTCCTGAGGAATTTTACTTACAGGGGTTCTGTTAGGATTTCACCTGCTATGCAGTCTCATCCAGCCCTGCTGCCTCCTGCTGTGACAACTCCTTACCAGCAGAGGACTTGTACGAACTCTGCTCTCAGCCAATGGAACCAACTCCTCAGTGAGCAACCTGAATCAGCCTGTAGTGCAGCCTTCTCTTCACTAGCAGTCCTCAGCAGGCTTGGCTTCCAGAACTTGCCAGGCTCCTCCTGCCTCCTGTACCACACCCAGGCCCAGCTCTATTTAGACTTGCCTTGCCATATCCTCCTCGCTGGTTCTTTGAGATAATTTTGGATCTTTGTCCTGGCCTCTGTCTTTGGCCTAAGGGTCTTCCTGCCTTGTCTTGGCCTTAAGGCAGTGGTTCTCAACCGTTCTAATGCCGTGACCCCGCAATACAGTTCCTCATGTTGTGGTGACCCCAAACCAAAAAATAATAAATTTTTCCATGGCCCGCAAGGCGGGGTGGGGGGGGGGCGGGGGCGGGGCGAGGGTGGGGCTTTGTCATATGGGGGCGGGGTTATGGATGGGGTTGGATTTTAGTGCATACTTATTTATTATGACATTTATAAACAGAACCACCATTCCTCATAAAACAATAAAATTAAGAACATAAAGCATCAGTTATAATAGTAAAACCATACTAATAAAATAATATTTTAAATACTGATAAATAGAATTTCTATTAATTAAAATCATATACATTTTTATAATTTCCCAAACACCAATAAAATATTTCAAACAGCACATATATCAATAACACACAATAATTAAAACTAATAAGGATTTTAAAAGCCCCTGCTGTCCATACATGGGAGCTCTGATTTCAGTCACCCTGATATTGTCAAGGATAGGAGGTTATCCTCTCTCCCTCTCTCACATACTCTCACATGTCCATTCTCTCTCACACATACCACTGTCACATACATACACATTCATGCTCTTATACCCACCATAACCTCTCACTCTCACAGACACTGATACACTCTCAGGGTGTAAGAAACATCTCTCTCCCCCCCCCCCCCACTCACACACACTCTTACTCCCTGGATTTTCTATACACACTCATGCTCTCACTCTTTACTTGGCTCCCTCACAACTCAGAGCCTCTCAGAGTAAAACTCTATGCAGCAGAATAATGGCTGAATGTTGAGAATTGTGTTATGCAGACTAATCTGGACAATGCACTAATTTCTACATGAGTCATAATGATCAGTCCTCAGCTTGCAGGCTTCAATTGATTATCCTGGCTCCCTTTAATGTTGCCAAATACAGTTCATGTGTAACAGCAACCTAATTCTCCACCAGATCAAGCTGATTTTCACATCCCACTTCATACTTTGACACCTCCAGCTGAGTCAAACAATTAATCTAATTACTGCCACGTGGCTATTGGGGGGAAAGGCGCTGATTGCTGCTATTGGCACTGAAGCCCATTCTGCTGCCTCCTCTGTGCAGGCCCCGTGGGTTCCACTTCCTCATGTTGATCTCTTGGCACATTCCCAAAGATTACATGTGCCAATCAGTAAAAAGTAAATTTATTTTTTTTTACATCTGCTTCCCTTCTTATTTTTTTGCCATTTCCTTTTATATTGCCTTTTTTTCTATTTCTTTTCTCTCCACCTGTCTTCTTCCCTCAAACACACAGTCAGCTTCTCATTCTCACATGCATTTCTCTCTCACACACACATACACACACAGGCTCTCACTGTCACATGCTCTCTCTCATGCAATCATTCATACACACAGTCTCTCACTGGCACAGGCTGTCTGAGTCTCACACACAGGCTCTCTCACACCCCCACATGCTGCCTTGCTCAAGCACAGGCTCTCACTCTTACATGCTGTCTCTTTCACACACACAGAGGCTCTCACATGCTGTCTCTGCAAACACACACAGTCTCTCAACTCACTCTCACACACAATCTCTCAACTCATCTCATACTCGCACACACCTCTCTCTCACCTCTGGGCCTCTTCTTTACGGGTTGCCACAGGATGGGCTCTGCAGCGGCCCTAGTGTTCCCGGCCCCGCTGCTCCTCTTCTGCACGCGGCTGAAGCGCCTCTTTTACCCACGCGGCTGACGCGCCTCCTCCTTCCTGCCCGTGCGGCTCGACAACATTTGTCTTCCAGGGCAGGGCGGGCAGGAAGGAAGTAGGAGGAGCACCTGCAGTGGCTGATACACCTCCTTCCTGCCTGCGCGGCTCCAGCAACATACTTCACCGCGACGCGCTAGCTTTTTGGGCCATGTCTCTTCCCTTTTGGGGTTGGAGGAGGCAGGTCTCCAGCTTCGTCCCACCTCGCCGCAGCAGCCGCGGCGCCGCAGACCGGCAAAAAACCCCAATGGCCCGGTACTGGTCTGCGGACCGGTGGTTGGGGACCCTGCTTTAGGTGACCCCTGTGTTTTGGTCGTTTGATCCCCGCCGGGGTCGCGACCCACAGGTTGAGAACCGCCGCCTTAAGGCCTTCTTGCTCTCAGCTATGCTTTGTGACCTTAGGGCCTTCTTGCTTTCAGCCTTGCCTTGAAGCCTCTCTGCTTTGCCTTGTGGCCTATGAGCCTTCTTGCTATATAGAAATATAGAAACATAGAAATGATGGCAGAGAAGGATTAAATGATAAACCCAGTCGGCCCAGCAAGCTTATGCCAGTATCTGCTGCACTGTGCAGGTTACCCCCATGCAATCTACCTTAACTTGTGGCCTAGGTGCCTTGCCTAGCCCTGTGGCATCCTACCTAGCTCTGTGGCCTTTGGGTCTTCTGTGTTATCTGACTTGTCCAGTCCTTGTCTTATCTGTGTCTTGTCCTCTCATGTCCTGGCTTTATCCTGCCTTCATATCCAGCCTTTGCCTCCAGCCCTGTACTTCCGTGCATTCAATCTGTCTCGTCCAGCCTTGCCTCAGCCTTCATTCCGGCCTTGCCTCAGTCTCCCGTCCAGCCTTGCTGTTTCAGCTACCCAAGAACCCAAGGGCCCCAGTTGCAGGGAAGGGGGCTGGCTATGCAGAAGAGCAACCCAACTTTAACCCAGTGGTTAAAATAAAAGAAAGGGGGAGGGTAACTTTTCTTTTTTAATATAATAAATGAGAAAAATGCCTTAAAGCTGAAATTTATGGTAAAATTGGCTCTCACAGTATAGAGTTTCAGGGATCCTATCCCCAGCTCTCAGTTCATTGGGACTGTCATAGCCCATGCTGGAACCTAAGAGCTGCTGGAAACTGTTAGTTTACTATATCCATGATAACCTAAATGCTTCAAGCTAAGCTAACAGGACATTTGTTGCAGCTGGGATTCCAGTCAGAGAGTGGCAGCTGACAGAGACAGAGCCAAAGGGATTTTATGTCCCAGCTCTACCAGAGTCTGTTCAGAAATTGAAAAAAGTCGTAGAAAGCACAGAGACGTAGGCACACACCAAAGAGTGTTGAGTATTGTGTGTGTGTGACTGCATACAGAGAGTTTTAGTAGTGGTTGAGTCAGTATATTCCTGGTAAGTGTCAGGATAAAGACAGTTAATGCTGTAAGAGAAATAATTTTGGCTGCAGCCCGTTTAATTTTGGCATGCATTGATAGAAAATTCATGTGCTATCTGAACCTGATAAGTATGATTGTGAAGTAAATTTCTGTTCCCAGAGGAGCTGGAACCTAATAGATTGCTAACTCCGCCCTCCTGGGGGGGGGTGAGCAATAACATTGACATAGTCTTGATGTTTTAGCATGCCCTCACACCTTTGATGCTGTCTACCCAACAGTTTCACTTGAAATGATTAGAAAATCCCAATTTGGGAGCACAAAATAGGCTGAATTGTTTCCTCCTTTGACAATAATGGCAAACGAATGAATAGAATAAACAAACAAAAACTGAAAATGAAATAAATAGAGGTGCCCTACGAAATGAAGGAGCAGTCTGAAATAAAAATGTTTCCTCTGTACTTCCCTTGTGTACTTTGAGGTCCATATTTAATAAGCTGGCAAGCAGACACGTTATCTAGTTGTAGTGAGCTGGATAACTTTTCCTAGCTATTCAGAGGGATAAACATCCCACTAAATGTTCTTCTCAAAGTTATCCAGCTGCGTGTACCTGAATAACTTAAAAATCTAACCAGCCATGTTAGAGTACAGCTCCTTAGGGTTTTAAGTTATCCAATGTTGTGTGGCTACTTAAAAGAGCACTGGTTCATGTGTGCACGGGCACACATGAACCAGCGCACGAGCACACATGAACCAGTGCACGGGCACACATGAACCAGCGCACGAGCACACATGAACCAGCGCACGAGCACACATGAACCAGCGCACGGGCACACATGAACCAGCGCACGAGCACACATGAACCAGCGCCCAAGCACACATGAACCAGCCCATGGGCACACATGAACCAGCACACGGGCACACATGAACCAGTGCATGGGCACACATGAACCAGCGCACGGGCACACATGAACCAGCGCACGAGCACACATGAACCAGCGCACGGGCACACATGAACCAGCGCAAGGGCACACATGAACCAGCGCCCAAGCACACATGAACCAGCGCACGGGCACACATGAACCAGCGCACGGGCACACATGAACCAGCGCCCAAGCACACATGATCCAGCACCCGAGCACACATGAACCAGCGCACGAGCACACATGAACCAGCGCCAAGGCACACATGAACCAGCGCCCGAGCACACATGAACCAGCGCACAGGCACACATGAACCAGCGCACGGGCACACATGAACCAGCGCACGAGCACACATGAACCAGCGCCCGAGCACACATGAAGCAGCGCACGGGCACACATGAACCAGCGCATGGGCACACATGAACCAGCGCACGAGCACACATGAACCAGCGCCTGAGCACACATGAACCAGCGCACGGGGCACACATGAACCAGCGCATGGGCACACATGAACCAGCGCCGATGCACACATGAACCAGCGCACAGGCACACATGAACCAGCGCACGGGCACACATGAACCAGCGCACGAGCACCACATGAACAGCGCCCGAGCACACATGAAGCAGCGCACGGGCACACATGAACCAGCGCACGGGCACACATGAACCAGCGCATGGGCACACATGAACCAGCGCACGAGCACACATGAACCAGCGCCTGAGCACACATGAACCAGCGCACAGGCACACATGAACCAGCGCATGGGCACACATGAACCAGCGCCCGAGCACACATGAACCAGCGCCCGAGCACACATGAACCAGTGCACGGGCACACATGAACCAGCGCCCAAGCACACATGAACCAGTGCACGGGCACACATGAACCAGCGCACGGGCACACATGAACCAGCGCCCGAGCACACATGAACCAGCGCACGGGCACACATGAACCAGCGCCCGAGCACACATGAACCAGCGCACGGGCACACATGAACCAGCGCCCAAGCACACATGAACCAGCGCCCGAGCACACATGAACCAGCGCATGGGCACACATGAACCAGCGCCCGAGCACACATGAACCAGCGCACGGGCACACATGAACCAGCGCCCTAGCACACATGAACCAGCGCACAGGCACACATGAACCAGCGCCCAAGCACACATGAACCAGCGCCCGAGCACACATGAACCAGCGCACGGGCACACATGAACCAGCGCCCGAGCACACATGAACCAGCGCACGGGCACACATGAACCAGCGCCCAAGCACACATGAACCAGCGCCCGAGCACACATGAACCAGCGCACGAGCACACTTGAACCAGCGCCCGAGCACACATGAACCAGCGCACGGGCACACATGAACCAGCGCCCAAGCACACATGAACCAGCGCCCGAGCACACATGAACCAGCGCATGGGCACACATGAACCAGCGCCCGAGCACACATGAACCAGTGCACGGGCACACATGAACCAGCGCACGGGCTCACATGAACCAGCGCCCACGCCCACATGAACCAGCGCACGGGCACACATGAACCAGCGCCCGAGCACACATGAACCAGTGCACGGGCACACATGAACCAGCGCCCGAGCTCACATGAACCAGCACATGGGCACACATGAACCAGCGCACGGGCACACATGAACCAGCGCACGGGCACACATGTCCGCACGTTCGTCTGCCCGTGTCCAGGGAGCGGCTATTTAAAACTTGCACTTGTGTATGCACTCATGCTGTAAAATGGCCTGGCCATGTGCACATGTGCACCTGAGTTTAAGAGGGTGTGTGCAAGTGTCTCAAATGCTGCCTTCTGCCACATACACTGGGGAATTTTAAAAGGGGTGCGTGCCGACGCCATTTCCAGTTTTACATCCCCATTTCACCCAGTTAAGAGGTAGGTCTTCCAACCCCCCCCCTCCCTGGTTTAATTGCCTTCACTCCCCCCCAGGTTTATCCCAGACCCTTTAAAACCCCGATCTACCTATTTTTCCTTCGTTTTTAACTTACACATCATCCATTGCAGAAATAAAGTTAAGCGGCAGAGAGCCTGGGTGCGCACTATATCACATAAGTAAGTAGTTACACCCACATCTCAGGTTCACACTCTGAAATGCCCATGCCCCACCCAGACTATGCCCAAAATCCCACCCCTTCCTGAAAACCTCCAAGATGTGCACTGCGGCATTTACCTAAATATCCAGGCGCCTTTTAAAATCCTCTCCGGGTGCAGCAGCCTGAGATATTTGTGCATCCCCTAATTGATGTGTGAGTTGGGCTTTTAAAATTCACCTTTAACTGTCTACAAAGATATCCAATTAAGTAGCTCTGTCAAACTTAAAGTCCTTTGTGGGCCTGCAGCCCGATTCCCAGCCCCCTCCCTAATATGTTTCAATTGGCTGTGCCAAACCGAGAAGCTCCAACCACCACCAACAGATGAAATTGTTTTTGGGGGGCTTCCGGCATTGTTCTGATAAGAGAGGTTGCTGGAAGCATAAACTACTCACAACGACTGCTTCCAGGGCTGCTGCTGGCAGAGTGGGTAAGAGGTTACTTCAGTCTCGGCAGGAGTTCTGTGGTCCAGGGGTTGTGACGGGTACCAGCTTATTAGAAGAAATATCTTTTTATTTTTAAAGATATTGTGGCTCTCTGAAATCTTAGATAAAACTTCTTTAGGGATACTTAACCTTTCAGTTAGGCACAGTATCTTCTTCCAGCAGTTATATGGGGAAAGTGGAGAGTTTATCATTCTTAAATTGAGACCCCCTTGCTTGGTTTTCAAAAGCCTCCAAGCAAGCTAACTCTTTAACCTAATCCAGCTGAATTCTCCAATGCCATGTTGAACAGGCAAGTTACATTCCTGTTTCCCTTTAACTATTAACTATTTTATTTTCACTTTCCAAATTTTTCAAAGTATTTCAAATATTAACTTTCTTTTTCTCCCTTTTTTCCCTGCAGGTACAAGAATTCACCAATTAAAAAAAAAAAAAAATCAGATAAGTTTCAGTTCAAACGATCGACACAAATTTGTAGTGCAAATTCTTAAACCAAGAATATGATTCTTTTCTCTACTCACTCTTTGTTTCTTTCAGGTTTTAGTTCTTACTCAGAAAATCACCAGGTAAATATAGAGTATCACTAGTTCTGAATAGGTAAGAACCTTCTCTGTGTTTCTGGCCAGAAATATACTGTCTTTATAAGAGGTTCGCAAGAAATAGCTCACAGCTCTGCAGGTCTTGCGATGGTGCAGTTTCTTCTTCTGAAAATATTTGACCATCTGATTCTGGGTCCAGATTCAGCCACACCACCTACTATCCTGAGCTTTCCCAAATAAAAACAGAGACCATCTACTCTTTATGCAAGTTCTCTTCTGGCACAATCTAGGTACGCATATGCCTCATTCACTGGAATTGTTGATCTGGATTGTGAATTAGCCAATAAAAAAACCCAATAAAAATGTGTGTCCTTATCTAATATTTTGCTTGCTACTCAAAAATACTTTCTTTCTTTGATTATGGGAAGATTTTAAAAGAAGCACACTCATGCTTCCTGGCACACACATGCACGTGCCGGCACGCGCATGTTATAATATCCTTGGGCCGAGCGCACATGTGCGACGGATTTTATAATCCATGCACGCATGTACGGACAGTGCACACAGGGGGGGGGGGGGCCCTTTTCTTAGAAATCTACGCACGGTGACGCAATCGGACCTCTCCCAGTTCCCTCCCGGTCTGCTCCAATTAACTTAGCCAGCTAACTCAACTCCTCCCAGTAACTCCTCCAGAACGTTCCTAACATATCCAGCTAAATTCTAGCTTCCTAACTTATTAGCCGGCTAGAATTTAGCCAGATAAAGGTTGAATATAACCGGGCAAGACATTTAGATGGATAATTTTTCAGTTATCCATCTAAATGGCTTTTGAATATTTACCTTGATATGTGTATTTGAAATAATGTTAATAAGTATAGATTTTGGATGCCTTGTATTTTTTATCAATATGATATTATCGCTACCATATTTTCACTCTTTTTCAATGAACAACCATACTTAGAGGATCATTTATCAAATCGCAAATTGGGTATGCACATTTTTCATTTGTATTCAAGTAGGAGGGCTTTGGGAGGAATTTGGGTGAAGTAAATGGAAATGAGCATCTGTTAGCATGGCGTGCGATAGAGTAATGCACAGCAACCAAGGTTCTAATGCCGGAAATAACTACACCTTTTTCCATTGTGTTGTGCCTGCATTAGCTGTGTGTTTTTTTGCAAATTGCGGTTCAGGAAGGGAGAGGAGAGAGGAAGGGAGGAGAGATAGAGCCTCTGTGGAGGCTCACTTATATCTGAACTTTTTAAACCACTGTAAGAGACGGCACTAGTAACTTGGAGTGAGGTTTTGTGGAGTGAGTTGGGTTTTGGGGGCAGTTTTTCAAGCACAGTCATACGTACAAACAGCACAGTTACATCAGTGAAGATTTAGGGCCTCATTTTCCAATATCGTATTGGTATCACATGCGATACCAAAAAGGGGTGTACCTTATGCTAATAAGCATGTGTATCGCGAGTTGCACTATTCCAACAAGCTAGGTAGAGAGAACATTGCACAAATGTCATCTTGGAGTGAGTTTCCTCACTCCGTAGGTCATCAAATCTTCACAAGAGACCACTGTTCTGTTCGTACGTCTCACGTGAATGTGAAAGTGGCCCCTAACCCCCTACATTAATACTTAAACCTCACCTTGAGTTACTAGGTGGGCATCCCATAGGGATACAAATACCTGTCTAGGGAGAAGGCACTACGGCAAGTCTCTCTCTCTCTCTCTCTCTCACACACTCTCACTTCATGGAGGCACCCCCTAGTCTTTCTATTATCCAAAAGAGTAGCCCTTCTCTGTATCTTTTCCATCGCCACCTATCCATGACTTTTTACTTTTCCTAGAAACCGCTCATGAGGACTTTGTGAAATGCCTTCTGAAATGCAAATACACTACATCTACCGGTTCACCTTATCCACATGTTTATTAACTCCTTCAAAAAGTGAAGCAGATTTTGAGGCAAGACTTGCCTTGGATAAAGCCATGCTAACTTTGTTCCATTAAACCATGCCTTTCTATATGTTCTGTGATTTTGATATTTAGTAGGGGTGTGCATTCGTATTGACCGCATATGTAAAACGCTACTCATATTTTTTTTTTAACTTAAAAAAGTGATGCGACATAAATGATCGGATTTCCCACATATCCAACATAGCTATGTTGGATATGTTGGAATCGCGATTGTTGAGCCAAAATAAAAATTTAAACCCCTCACCTTCCTTAATCCCCCCCCAAAGACTTACCACAACTCCCTGGTGATCGAGCGAGGAGTGAGGACGCCATTTCTGCAATCCTTGGCGAGAAGCACGTGACGTCGGCGCCACGTCGACTGACGCGGCGTCACGTGATTCCCGGCATTGTCCGCGCCGGAACGCTCGTTCGGCCCAAAAGGAACTTTTGGCCAGCTTGGGGGGCCTCCTGACCCCCCAAGCTAATAATAACATTAATAGCTACCTCTTACAATGTTATTTATACAATGCTATTTATACATATATATAATCATCTGATCTTCATTTTCCTTCTCACTCCAAGTTATTGATTTCCTTGTTATATGTAACTGCTTTTCTGCACTTTTGTTCAAATTGTAAAGTCTTATTATTATTGCACCCCTGTTTCTTGTGAACCAGCATGATGGGACTATCGTCCTGAATGTTGGTATATAAAAAAACTTAAATAAAATAAATAAATAAATAAATCCTATGTTTAAAGAGCCTATACGCATAGCTTATTCCAGAGGAAGGGAACATCAAGGACCAAATCGTACATTTTTGTCTACGTGAGCCATTAACCCCTCACATTGCAGCTAATGATTGTGCAAATTGCACGTTCTGCAGCCTCAAATCACCAAAAACCACAATAAGTACAGCAACAGGACGATCAATACCATTACCACAATCTTCGTGCAGAACGTCATATGTTGTTTATGCAATATTTTGCCCTTGCTCACTTATTTACGTGGGCATGACTAAACGTCCTCTTCGCACCCGTCTAACAGAACACAAGTGTTGTTTAAAAACAAGAAGAATTGAGGAGCCATTGGTCACACACTTCATGGAACATAAACACACTTTCGCTGACATTCAATGGACCATCTTGGAGATAATTTCACCACACTGGAGGCGAGGTGATAGGTTATTACGTCTACGCCAAAGTGAACAACGATGGATTTTTACATTAAATACAGTGCATCCTACTGGACTCAACAAAGAAATAGAATGGGTCCATTTTATGTAAACATTATACACCCAGCTGAACCAGTCAGATTTTCACACAGCTGCTGAATAAAAAATCACTTAAAATCAACGAGATTCTCGCGGTAATCTTGCCTAGACGCCAGCAAGAGTAATTCAGCGGCAAGGTTGGGCAAGTGTAACACGTCACACACCCAGCTGAATCGGCCTGATTTCACACAGCTGCCGAATGTAAAATCACTTAAAATCAGCGAGATTCCCGCGGCAACCTTGCTCAGACGCCAGCAAGAGTAATACGGCAGCAAGGTTGGGTGAGTTTATTCACTGTTATCACTTCAGTTCTACCCAGGTATGTGCCTATTTCTTTTACTTATATATGTGCTGCACAGCTTTTAAATAATAGATGTCTGTCCTTACAGAAGGCTAGAAGCAAGCCAAAAAGCAACTGAGTAACGGGGCAACTCCTCTCCATTGATAATAATAAAAGCGGAGAATCTGTGTTTCAGTCCCTGATGAAGCAGTGCGAAACGCCCGTCGGACTGGGCTTTAAACTTCCTTGACACTCCGAGTTACTTTAAGGAATACATTTACCCCGATACAGAATTTTATAAAAACAAAAATTAACAAAAATACGTTGAAGAATAAAGGACTTGAGCCAATGATTAAATACGACCTGAAGTGGCAAAACCTTCAAGCTAAATATGCTGGTATGCCTGCAGGTGTTATGATGGCTCTATAAATAACAGTAATGCACATTGAAATATAAGAAAAATACAATTACCCGACGTCTTTTCAGTGAGATTTGTATTCGTTGTGGTTCAACATAACTGTTTATAGTCAGTAGTTGAAATCTCCCATTATTACCGCACTACCAATTTGGTTAGCTTCCATAATTTCTCTTAGCATTTCACTGTTCTTCTCACCATCTTGGCCAGGTGGACGGTAGTATACTCCTGTCACTATAGTCTTCCCCAACGCACAAGGGATTTCTACCCATAAAGATTTGATTGTGCATTTAGTCTCATGCTGGATGTTTATCCTGTTTGACTCTATGCCTTCCCAGACATAAAATGCCACACCGCCTCCCGGGTCGGTCATTGCGATATAATTTGTACCCCGGTATAGCACTGTCCCATTGGTTGTCCTCTTTCCACCATGTCTCTGAGATGCCAATTAAGTCTATGTCATCATTCACTGCTATACATTCTAATTCTCCCATCTTACTTCTTAGACTTCTGGCATTAGCATACAAACATTTCAAAGTTTGTTTTTTGTTTGTATTTTCATTCTGCTTTTTAATTGATAGGGATAAGTTAGAATTTTTTAGCTTAGGTGAGTTTTTAGTTACAGGCACTTGGACTACTTTTCTTATTATTGGAACGTCACTGCTGGGATTCCCTAACTCTAATGCATCATTAGTATCCTTTGAAAATACCTCTCTCTGAACCATGCACTGCTGAGCAACTGTCAGCTTTCCCCTTTGTTCTAGTTTAAAATCTGCTCTATCTCCTTTTTAAAGGTTAGCGCCAGCAGTCTGGTTCCACCCTGGTTAAGGTGGAACCCATCCCTTCAAAAGAGACTCCCCCTTCCCCAAAAGGTTCCCCAGTTCCTTACAAAACTGAATCCCTCTTCCTTGCACCATCATCTCATCCATGCATTCAGACTCCGCAGCTCTGCCTTCTCTGGTGACCTGCGTGTGGAACAGGAAGTATTTCAGAGAACGCTACCCTGGAGGTTCTAGATTTAAGCTTTCTACCTAAGAGCCTAAATTTGGCTTCCAGAACCTCCTTCCCACATTTTCCTTTGTCGTTGGTGCCCACATGTACCACGACAGCCTGCTCCTCCCCAGCACTGTCTAAAATCCTATCTAGGTGACGCGTGAGGTCCACCACCTTCACACCAGGTAGGTATGTTACCAGGTGATCCTCACGCCCACCAGCCACCCAGCTATCTACATTCCTAATAATCGAATCACCAACTATGAGGGCCAACCTAACCCTTCCCTCCTGGGCAGTAGGCCTTGGGGAGATATCCTCGGTGCGAGAGGACAGTGCATCACCTGGAGAGCAGGTCCTTGCTACAGGATCCTTTCCTGCTACACCAGGTTGATGCTCTCCAATCATGAGACCTTCTTCCTCCATGGCAGCACCAGGGCTGCCAGTCTGAAGTTGGGACTTGGCTACTATGTCCCTGATGGTCTCATCTATATACCTCTCTGTCGGCCTCAGCTCCTCCAGGTCTGCCACTCTAGCCTCCAGAGATCGGACTCATTCTCTGAGAGCCAGGACCTCTTTGCATCACATGCACATGTACAACTTCTCACCGGTGGGTAAAAAATCATACATGTGACACTCTATACAAAAGACTGGGAAGCCCCCCTCTTGCTGCTGGACTGCTGCCTTCATCTCAAATTTATTCAGTTCCTAGTTTTAGGTTGCTATGGGTGTAGGAATACGTCTAATTAGCATCCTTTAAATGTATTAGTGAATTTAAACCTTCACTGATGGTAACTGTTCTGTTTGTACGTATGACTGTGCATGTAATACTGCCCCCCGCCCCCCGAAACCCAGCTCACCCCACAAACTTTACCCCGAGTTACTAGTGACCCTCTTACAGTGGTAAAAATAGTTAACTTTTTGTTGAGGCTCTACAGAGTCTCTCTCACTCTCTCGCTCTCTCTTCAACCGAAAACACCAATTACGATAAAAGCCTGTCCAATTAGTAACGCAGCTTGCAATATGAAAATAATGTGGGTGTGATAAATTTAATGCGTGCTACCAGGAAAATTATCCTAACCTCGCTCCTTTTTTTTTTTTATTGCAGGTGCTATTTTTGCTATATTTATAGCAAAATAATGAATCTAGGCCTTAGTGCCCTTGTCAAAATCTTTTTAATAGATTAAAGCATCTTCACATGACTACAAATTGATCACATAAATATTTATCAGGTTCTGTTTGTGTAACCATGCCACATGACAGGGTTGGCCAACTCTGGTCATCGAGAGCACAAACAGGTCAGGTTTTCAGTATATCCACAATAAATATGTATGAGATAGATCTGTATGCATAGCCTCCATTAATGCAAATCTATCTTATGCATAATGTGGATATCCGAAAAAACTTGGAATTGGCTACCCCTGCCATAGGAGCTCCAAAATAATTATCAAATGTTGATCTGTGCACTAGTATTAAAGGCATGTCAATTTCTCTAACTCTAATAAGGTAAGAAAATATGTTTCAATGAAAAATAAACACATAAATCAAAACAGAAGCTGATAAAGTTTTAACATTGAAAAACATTAAAATGTTTAAAAAAATAAATCTTAGTTGCATTCACAAATTATGCACCTCGGGTTGCTATTGTATTTTGTCTACAGACAAGGTTATGAGTTAATAAACATTGTCTTTTTTTTGACAAAAAAATTATTAGGTTTGACAAGAATGTTACATTTTATAGTAATTACTATGAAACACAAAAGAAAAGCAGAATAGTTTCACAATACCCAAGAAATTTCTGGTATACCAAAGAATGATTTTACATTCTGTTTGAAGGGAACTGATTAATTGGTTCTTTGTACCTCCAAATTGAAAGCACAATGTAAGCTGGCTGTTTGCAGGATAGAAAACCATTGGGGACACCAAACTTTGGAGAAGGGTTTGGGACACAGAGGAATTTCACAACTATGGTACGCAGTGAGCTGTGAAAAGTCACTCAGAATGAAAACACTCTGCATCATTTATTTATTTGCATTGAAATATGTGCTCTGTGATATCTGGCATTCATAACAGATTGTCGATCTCTTGTGCCTTCTGATAGAACAGGATGACTTCCAATGAATTGCAAATATTTTCCTTTTGTGAATATTTTCATAATTGCCAAACTTTATTTTAGCTCAAAAGTGTTTCCTAACCCTCAGACCTGATGTTGCTTTTTCACTTTAAAGGAAATATTAAACGTTTAATTTTCTACATTTGAAAAGCTGGTTCACCTACCTAAATTATTAACTTTTGAACTTAGAGATTAAAACTCAATCAACCTGAAAATTCATGTCTTGCTGCACTTTCCTGATAATTGACTGAAATTATTAATGTAGCATAGATTAATATTGTTTCTTGTTCTACCTGACACAACATATTACAGCAAGACTTTGAAATGTATGATTTTGCAACTGAAAATGGTTTAATATTATAATTGGATTTTAGGATTTAGCCATGTTTTTCTATTTGTTAGCATTTAAAATCTATAGCAATTTAGTGCCTCATGTGATTGAATGATGTGAATGGTTTTTAACAGCCACACTGTGAAACAAATATACCTTTTCATTTTCTAACCTAATAAGAGCTAAGTATATGCGAATAATTAGTTCTCAGCTATGTATTTTATCTAATGAATCACACATGGATTTACAAAGACTTTTCCTTATGGACAAAAAATGGAAATGATTTACCTATTCAAAATTTCCACCTAATGTTGCGCGTCCCGGCCGCGTTGGTGCTGCGGTCGGGCCTGCTCGCCTCACGCTGCCCTCCACCGGCTCTGGCCTTGCCGCTGCCGCCAGCTCCCGACGTCCCCAAGGCTCTCTCATGGCGTCCTCGGCCTCTTCCACGCCTCAGGCCTCTCAGCGGAGCTCCCATAGGGGCTCCACGTCTTCCATCACATCAGCCCCACCACTAGGTGTACGCGCGGCCGACGTCTCCACTTTTAAAGGGCCAAGCGCAGGAAACCTGAATCGGATGCATCCCAAATGACATCACATAGCCCTAGTATAAAAGGCGAGCCTCTTTCCCCAGAGCCTCGCCTTGGCAATTGGGTTGACACCTCAGTGTACTAGCTTGCCTGTTCCTTGTATCTGATACTGCGTTCCAGTGTCTCCTTGTTCCAGCATCTCTGTGTCCCCATGGTCCTCCGTATCTTCAGCGTCTGTCTTGTTCCTGCTCCACGTTCCCTGGTAGTACCATTCAGACTGATTCTTGGTACTGACCCCTGCTTGCCTATGACTGACCACTGACTGGACCTGACCTCTGCCTGCCTGACCACGTTGACCGCTGCCTGGACCTGACCTCTGCCTGCCTGACCATGTTGACAGCTGCCTGGAACTGACCCTTGCTTGCCTTGACTATGCTCAGACTGACCTTGGATTTGATCCTTGCTTTGGATGACCACTTCTGGATGGATACCCTGGCTTTGACCCTTGCGCTTCACTCGGATACCCTCTTCTTGCCTTCTGTGACCACCGGACTGACCTGCTTGGACTTTGACCGTGGCCTTCTCTGACCAGACCCACAGGCACTGCCTGTTCCACCCGGAGATCCTTCTTGAACTGTTACCTCCCTGAGGTCTCCAGAGTCTCTAGTTCAGGTCTGGTTCATCCTTTCTGCATCAGCCGTGCACCATTGCTCGTTGTGGGCACACCTCTCTGCTACCTCTCCAGGAGATCCTCTGAGGCCCACCTAAGTCCAGGTGGTCTGGGTACCCAAGGGCTCAACCTGCAGAAACCCCAGACTGTTATTGGCGAAGCTCCAGTTAGCCTCTGTCTCCTTGTGTGCTCCACCTCCTGGTGGCAGATGCTCTCTGGGTCCGACCAGAAGGCCGTACCAATCCTGCACTAGGCCAAGGGTCCACCTCCAGCACAACAGGTTGCCAAGGCCATGGACTTGGCGGAGTCTCTGGCCTTGCAGGCCATTCCCAGTCTGGTCACTCATGTCTGAGAACAACAATGGATCATGGAAGCATTGGCCTCCTCTGTGGAAAAGATGCGTTCTCAATTGGAGGAGTCAGCCATGGCCAACCCAGGGACTCTTGCCCATACCTTGTCCTCATGGGCAACAATGGCCTTCCCAACTCCACCCCATTTCAATGGGGATCCTCGTCTCTGTCGAGATTTTATTAATCAATACTACATGCAGTTCTCACTGCAACCTTCGCTCTTCCCAGATGAAGTGACAAAGATCACATTCATCGTCTCACGTCTTGAGGGGAAGACCCTGGCATGGGCTTCCCCACTCTGGGAGCACTCCGACGCAATTCAATGTCAGCTTCCTCAGTTTATCTCCATCTTCCGACACACCTTCAAGGACCCAGGCCAACAGGCTGTCGCTGGCCACCACCTAATCCATCTCTGTCAAGGTTCTCATCTGCTAGCCAAATATACGGTGGAGTTCCAAACTCTGGCAACAGAGTTGGGATGGCAAGAGGACTGCCTGTGGGCACTCTACCTCGAGGGACTTTCTCCTGTCATTAAAGATGAGCTGGCTACCTGGGAAATCCCTGCATCTCTGGAAGACCTGATTTCTCCGGTCGGAAGGATCAACTACTGTCTTCGGCAAGGGTAGCAGGAGGCAAGGGCTCTTCGACCTCCCGCCCTATGGCCACTATGTTCTGCGAGCCCTCAATTGAAGGCCTTACCAGCGGCCCCTCAAGCTCCTGAGAAACCAATGCAGATCAACTGTGGTCACCTGACTCTGGAAGAAAGACGAAGAAAATCTGGCCTCTGCCTGTATTGTGGTGGCTCTGGCCATCTTCTCCACACTTATCCAGTGCATCCGGGAAACTCCAAAGCCTGAGCCCGGTGGAGGTCCTGAGCTTGGGCACTACAGTTTCTGGCCCTCAATTGTTGCTGCCGGTCTCCCTCCTCAGGGAGTCACGTTCGTTCGCCACCACCGCCCTCATGGACACTGGGGCGAGTGGAAATTTCATTTTAGAAGAGATTGTCACACTCCTTTGGATACCAGTTCAACCATTGGAAGTACCACTACGCATTGCCTAAATCCAGGGGAAAGCTCTCCCCGATTGTATCACGCACCGTACCCTTGCTATCTGCCTCGCAGTTGGGACTCTCCATGACGAGATCATCTCCCTCCTGATTTCTGAAATGATCAACACACCCCGTAGTCCTTGGACTTCCTTGGCTCCAATTACATGCACCCCACTTCTACTGGCAATCCCTGCAACTCACCCAGTGGGGTCCTGATGCCAAACCCAGTGTTTATGACAAGTGTCACCATCTATACCACCAGTCTTAAGCTCTACAACCCTTCCCAGGTTACATGCTCCATACATGGAGTTTAAAGATGTGTTCTCCAAACAGAATGCCAACATCCTGCCTCCACTTTGGAAGTTCAACTGTCCCATAGAGCTCCTACCTGGTACCATGCCTCCCAAGGGCAGAACCTAACCTCTTCCACTCCCAGAGACTCAAGTGATATCGGCTTACATGGGGAGGAGCTTGCTTATTGTGGAAGTTACTACCCCTAACCAATTAAGCTAGATACTTCACTTAGATGCAGCTCCAGCACTGCTCTCTACATCAATGGCGGGGGTGGAAGGTAACTAGAACCAAAAGTTACTAATAAGGGCCAAGAGTAACAGATAAGTATGAGAGAAAAAAAATAAGTGTGAAAGCTTGCTGGGCAGACTGGATGGGCCGTGTGGTCTTCTTCTGCTGTTATTTCTATGTTTCTATATTACATCAAAGGAAATTTAGCCAAAGGGTTCATAAGACCCTCTACTTCCCCAGCAGGAGCCGGGTTCTTCTTTATAAAGAAAAAGGATGGCAGACTATAGAGGTTTGAACGCAGTAACCTGTAAGGACCGGCAAAGGTAAGTCAATTTATTATTACTAAATTTTTTTGAAGGTGTAAATAAACATGGATAAGGGTGAGACTATGGATATAGGGGTCAATTTTAAGACCCCCGTGCATATATGAACAGGCAATTTTATAGCTTGTGTGCATCAGTGCATGCATATTATAAAATATGGGACACACATGCACATGCATGCTGGATTTTCATGTGCACACATGCATGTGCGGGCAGATGGCCAGCTCCGCGCATGGGGGGGGGGGGCAAAATACTTGCGGCGACATAATCGGGCCTCCCCGATTACTACCCTTAACTTTATCCTTCCTCTCTCTTCCCCTCCCCTCCCCACCCCCCTAAACTTACCCTAACTATCCCCAAATTTTTTATTTTCCTACTTATTGCTCCTCTGGAACAGAAGTAATTTCCACGCACCCTCGCCCCTCCCCGCACAGACCACATGCCTGGCCTGTCTTTTACTTTGGGCTGAGCACTTCAACATGTAAAGGGAGTTACATGTGTGGCCAGGTATGCTGTAAATTGCACTCATAATCCCCATTTTTACGTGCATGGGCCTTTTAAAACTGGGCCAATTGTGAAACAATATGACAAAGTCTTTCATAAGAGACTCTTAAAGTGGGAGATCATGGGATCTGAGGCAGTGACCTATTATGGCTTGGAAACTGAATAAAATACAGGAAAATACAGGAAACAGTGGAGAAAGTGGAGTGCCCAGGGATCTGTGTTGGGACATATGTCATTTAGCAGATTCTTAAATATTACCACTATTTATCACTTCTATTGCTCTACTCAAATTATGTAGCACTGTACGAAAACTTATAAAAGATGGTCCCTTCTCTATAGAGCTTTAATTAAGAAAATGAATAAAATTCAATAAAGCTAAAAGGAAGATAATCAGGGGTTAAATTTTAAAATCAGTCTAAAAAAGGTGGATTTTTAGAATGAATTTAAATAAGGCAAGAGAAGGAGCATGATACACCAATTCAGGAAATTTATTACAAACATAGGGGCGGATTTTCAGAGCCCTGCTCGCCTAAATCCGCCCAAAACCGGACGGATTTAGGCGAGCAGGGCCCTGCGCGCCGGTGAGCCTATTTTACATAGGCCTACCGGCGCGCGCAGAGCCCCGGGACTCGCGTAAGTCCCGGGGTTCTCCGAGGGGGGCATGTCGGGGGCGGGCCCGGTCGTCGCGGCATTTCAGGGGCGTGTCGGCAGCGTTTTGGGGGCGGGTACGGGGGCGTGGCCGCACCCTCCGTACCCGCCCCCAGGTCGCAGCCCGGCGCGCAGGAGGCCCGCTCGCGCGCGGGGATTTACTTCTCCCTCCGGGAGGCGTAAATCCCCGGAGAAAGGTAAGGGGGGGATGTAGACAGGGCCGGGCGGGTGGGTTAGGTAGAGGAAGGGAGTGGAAGGTGAGGGGAGGGCGTTAGAGGATTCCCTCCAAGGCCGCTCCGATTTCGGAGCGGCCTTGGAGGGAACGGGGGTAGGCTGCGCGGCTCGGCGCGCGCCGGCTATACAAAATCGATAGCCTTGCGCGCGCCGATCCAGGTTTTTAGCAGATACGCGCGGCTCCGCGCGTATCTACTAAAATCCAGCGTACTTTTGTTTGCGCCTGGAGCGCAAACAAAAGTAGGCCTATTCGCGGAGTCTGAAAATCCGCCCCATATGGTACAGCCAGGTAGAAAACAAAATTTGCAGATGACACAAAATTGTTCAGAGTAGTTAAATCACAAGTAGATTGTGATAAATTGCAGGAAGACCTTGTGAGACTGGAAAATTGGGCATCCAAATGGCAGATGAAATTTAATGTGGATACGTGCAAGGTGATGCATAAAGGGAAAAATAACCCATGCTATAATTACTCAATGTTGGGTTCCATATTAGGTGCTACAACCCAAGAAAGAGATCTAGGCGTCATAGTGGAAATCGTCGGTTCAGTGTGCTGCGGCAGTCAAAAAAGCAAACAGAATGTTGGGAATTATTAGAAAGGGAATGGTGAATAAAACAGAAAATGTCATAATGCCTCTGTATCGCTCCATGGTGAGACCGCACCTTGAATACTGTGTACAATTCTGGTCGCCGCATCTCAAAAAAGATATAATTGCGATGGAGAAGGTACAGAGAAGGGTTACCAAAATGATAAGGGGAATGGAACAACTCCCCTATGAGGAAAGACTAAAGAGGTTAAGACTTTTCAGCTTGGAGAAGAGACGACTGAGGGGGGATATGATAGAGGTGTTTAAAATCATGAGAGGTCTAGAACGGGTAGATGTGAATCGGTTATTTACTCTTTCGGATAGTAGAAAGACTAGGGGGCACTCCATGAAGTTAGCATGAGGCACATTTAAAACTAATCGGAGAAAGTTCTTTTTTACTTGGCAGGATTAGCCAGGGGAAAGAGAGATGTTCAGGGAAAGTGTCAGGTACTACTTCCTCCCATACACTTTCCAGTGAACCAACACCCGGAATCATCCCTCGCCGCACGTGAGAGTACATTGGGCCAACTTTGGAAGAAGTCGAGGAAGGTACATGCTCTTTAGCCCTTTTCTTCCTTGCAGAATGAATCATTGTAAGGAAATAGAAGGAACCCGACAGAGTCGATCTCAAGCACATCTCACCAGCGTGACCATCTTGGATCTTATTTCAAGCTGTTAAAAGAGTAGATGATTGTGAAGAACTGCAAAAAGATTTATTTATTTATTTAGAAGTTTTTTCTATAGCGATGAACATTGGGAACATCTCATCGGTTCACATTAAACAAAAATCAGCAACAGGCGCTTTACAATGAAACAAAGAACATGTGTAGAAACAGAGAACAAGATCTTATATGATCTTAATGGCAGATGCAATTTAATATGGACAAATGCAAAGAAGGCATGCAGGGGAAAATAATCCTAGCTACAGTTACACAATTCTGGGTTCTGTGTTAGGAGCCTTTAACCAGGAAAGTCCTTGTAGCAACTTTAATTCAGTAGCAGGGTTTTATCTGATATTTTTATGTGGATAATATGAAACTTGAATCTTTTACTGATCCTCTAAATCCAGTTGATTATTTTAATTCTTACCTGGCAGCAATTATATCCTGATTTGTGGAACATAAATTAAAATTATATCCATCTAAAATATAGGCAGTTTGAAGCTGCAAACTTAATTGACTTGAACTTAGCATTTCAAGTCTTTCAGGGGTTCTGATTCAACCAAAAGAGACAGCCACAATGCTTAGAGTAAAAATAGATGCCAAATTTACAAGAGATCAATTTTCAGTTGTCAGAAGTTGCTTTTATTTCCTAAGATTCCTAAGTAAAGACATTTTTTGACAGGAAAGCTATATTATCCCTGACATATTCATTGATTCTTAGTTCTTTGGACTATTGCAATGCACCATATCAAATATGTACTATTAAGTAGCTTCAACATTTCCAGTTGGTCTAGAATACAGCTACCAGATCACATTCTGGAGTTAGAAGAACTGAGTCAGTGATTCCATTTTTATTCAAGCTCTTTTCGTCATCCAATTTTTTAGGGTTAAATTAGAAAAAATCTTTTAATTGGTTATGTATGCATCTTGCAAAATAGCAACTCTTTATATTCTGCTTTTCAGGCACATTCAAAGCAAATTGCATTCAGGTACTCTAAGTATTTCCCTGTTCCCTGAGGGATTACAATCTAGTGAGATCTCCTTAGCTGCAGTAAAAATAGAGAGCTATCATTTGTTAAAAAGGTTAATACACGTACGATGAAAAAGGAGGTGTGGTTAGGATAAAAAAGTCTCTTGCATCACTCTTTATTTTTATTAGGAGTGTGCATCCATTTTCGACGTATTGGCGATCCGCAACGTATTTTGTCCTATCCGTTAAATATGTGGGGAGGCGAAACGCATCGTGACTCCCCACGTATTTAACTTATTATCCATTTAATTCGGTGCGCCCTGCGGCGTGTGCTTTTCTTCGCCCCCATTAGCTACTAGCTACCTATGATTGTCACAAAATGGCAGCGCCCATGCCCTACATTCCGGTATCCGTGCCAACCTGTCTGACCCTTTCCTGTGAGTCACAGTGACTCACAGGAAAGGGTCGGACAGGTTGGCACGGATACC
This sequence comes from Rhinatrema bivittatum, assembly GCF_901001135.1. Classification (NCBI taxonomy): domain Eukaryota; kingdom Metazoa; phylum Chordata; class Amphibia; order Gymnophiona; family Rhinatrematidae; genus Rhinatrema; species Rhinatrema bivittatum. The sequence goes on along the minus strand of NC_042621.1, from coordinate 82,234,863 downwards.
GGAATGCAGCGTATCCGCGCTGACATTTTGTGACATGCACTGAATGCAGCCAATCTCGCTGTCATTCAGTACTCTCTGTCGATTTTACTTATGAGCCAGCAGTATATAAACATCAGCACGAGGAGCCACGCACTTATTTCCAGCGATGCTGTGGGGAGGTGGGCTGGGTGTAAGAGAAGGCTGCGCTGATAGGCTAGTTAAGCTAGTTAAGGAAAGAAAAAGCTAATTATTCTTTGTTTTGCTGCAGTGCCAGGGCCAGCTAGTCCTGTTTCTTTCAAGCTGTTTATTTTGGTGATCTCTGATTGAGAAGAGAAGCTGTGCTAGGTCAGCTAGCACTGACCACCATTTAGGGTGTTGGGCTGGCTTAGAGAGATATATTATTTTCAATTTCATCCATTTTTCTGGAGTGACAAAAATTCCAGCTTTTTTAAACTGATTTTTGATTTTTTTTTTGATTTAATTTTTATTGAATATAACATTTAAAACAAATGATATAATCAGGAATTCCAAGGAATATAACAATCTCCATATATTTTCATAACTCATATTGAAGGTTATCTAGCCCACATCAAGTGGGAGTGAGTTACGGATCTGATAAGCTGAAACATTTCTATATTACAACCTATCCTATACACCATTACACATTTGTCGATGTCTTATCCCTTAAAAATCGCTCTAAGTGTATTGGATGAGTAAATACAAACTTATTATTCTGATACATTATCTGGCACTTACAGGGGAATTTTAAATAAAAACTAGCCCCAATATCTATAACTGATTGTTTAAATGACAATAACTGCTTCCGTTGTGCTTGGGTAGCACAAGAGACATCAGGAAAGACCTGTATCTTCTGCCACAAAAGTTCTGATCTTTATTTTGAAAATACTTTGAGAAGAACAAGTCTTTTTCTTGTCTGAGAGAAAAAGAAATTAGCAAAGTTGCCCTGGCATTTATATTGTCCATAGAGTCCTCTAGGAAAGTAGAGACCCCTGGACTTTCCATTATATCAACTCCACCTTCCGAAGCTTTTAATGTACTTCCTTTTGGTATATAATACATCTTAGAGAGTGTAGGGATTTGCATAGGATCAAAGGACAAAATCTCAACTACATATTTTTTATATAATTCAAAAGCAGAAATTAATCTAGATATAGGAAAATTTAACAAACGTAAATTACATGATCGCAATTCATTTTCAAGCATTTCAATTCTCTTATGCAGTATAAGATTGTCCTTTATAGAGGATGCACTTGTAGCTTGCAAATTACTTACTGAGGGGTTCAGGTTCCCAAGTATGATCTCTATTTTATTAGTCCTATCATCTAACCAAAAACTTCCCCCTAGTTTCCATAGAGAAGTATGAATCTAAGTAATAGAACTAGATAATTTCTTATCAATTTTTGTTGTCAACCTCCATAAATCTATTAACAATACATTCTCTGGTTCCACTTCATTGTCTAATACCTCATTATTTGGGTCAAATATTATCTCTAGACACTTTTTTGTATTAGCAACTACTCCCACCTCCCCCATATTAAAACTTACAGATTGTATATTCCTTCCTGGTTCAGCATCTCCTAATTTAGCAGGGGTTAAGCTACCCATTGGGTCTATATGCATACTTCAAGTGCTCCTTCCCTTCTTGGTTGTATAGGAGTTGTGGGGACCTAGGACAAGGATACTACCAATGTGAGTTTCCTTCAAAAACGTCCTCTCCAATGGACTCACCCATACGTACTACGTGGGAGTCCATGGGTCCCGTCTTTCTCAGCACTGATGTTATTGGTGAGGATGTATAGTTCTTTGATTTCCGTTTCCTACCCATTATACCAAAAGAAAGAAAAAAGATTTACCAGGGGCGCGCCCCTTTGGCACATGGCTTCGGCTGCGCCCTCGATTTTATAATCTCCCGGTGGTGCCCGTTGATGATGTCACCAATCAGGTCCGCCCACTCGGTCCGGGCTCTCTCTCACCACGTCGAAGAGCAAGATGGAATGTCTCTTTACTGCCTCCAGGCAGTTCGAACAGGTGCCTCTCAGCTTTCACTGACCTCCTCTCTCACTCCCCGGTCAGTTGCCGCTAGGCCCTCGATTTTATAGTCTCTCGGTGGCGCCCATTGATGATGTCACCAATCGGGTCCGCCCACTCGGTCCGGGCTCTCTCTCATCACATCGGAGAGCAAGATGGAATGTCTCTTTACTGCCTCCAGGCAGTTCGAACAGGTGCCTCTCAGCTTTCACTGACCACCTCTCTCACTCCCCGGTCAGTCGCCGCTGGGCCCTCGATTTTATAGTCTCCTGGTGGTGCCTGTTGATGACGTCACCAATCGGGTCTGCCCACTCGGTCCGGGATCTCTCGCACCACGTCGAAGAGCAAGATGGAATGTCTCTTTACTGCCTCCAGGCAGTTTGAACAGGTGTCTCTCAGCTTTCACTGACCGCCTCTCTCATTCCCTGAAACTGACTTTTTAAAATTCAAATTACTTAGTCTCTGTGTGCACTGGGCTTCACTGGGCAGTTTAACAGACTGAACCTAACTATTGGGTGGGTCTGTGCAGTCAAGTGCCCCGGGATCTTGCCTCTTTTGTGCTTACAAGCAAGCAGCTTCTGTGTGCATGCCACACACATTAGTGCACAGCCAGGCACCGTGACAGTGGGCAGTGGGTAGTTTTAACAGACTGAACCTAACTATTGGGTGGGTCTGTGCAGGCAAGTGCCCAGGGAGTCTGCCTCTTTTGAGCTTACAAGCAAGCAGCTTCTGTGTGACGCCACACACATTAGTGCACAGCCAGGCACCGTGACAGTGGGCAGTGGGTAGTTTTAACAGACTGAACCTATTGGGTGGGTCTGTGCAGTCAAGTGCCCAGGGAGTCTGCTTCTTTTGTGTTTACAAGCAAGCAGCATCTCTGTGTACACGCCACACACATTAGTGCACAGCCAGGCACCGTGACAGTGGGCAGTGGGTAGTTTTAACAGACTGAACCTAACTATTGGGTGGGACTGTGCAGTAAAGTGCCCAAGGAGTCTGCCTCTTTTGTGCTTACAAGCAAGCAGCGTCTCTATGTACACACCACACACATTAGTGCACAGCCAGGCACCGTGACAGTGGGCAGTGTTACTACTCAGTGACATTAAATCCATAATGTCAGGGAAAGAGAGATGTAGTAGAGTGATTGGGACTGGCAGAGGAGGCACCTCAAAAGACACTAGTGCAACACCACCAGTAAGGCTAAAAAGGCAACTGTCGCAATCTAAACTCTTTGTAGGGGATGGCAGTTCCATGCCAAAAAAAATGAAATCTGACCATGATGCATCGCTATCGCCACCACTTGTTTCTGGCCCTGTAGTTTTCGAGGTGAGGGAAGGGGAGGCAGAATCATGCCAGACAAAATGTAGACACCCAAAAGCAGCAGGGGGACAGAAGTCTTGACTAACACTTAGCATTGACAAGGTAGCGCAGTCACTGTTTGCTTCTGATTCAGATGAAGAATCTTCTTGTGTGGAATTCTCATCAGAAACGGAAGAAGTAATAGCTGACGAATCTTCGGTAGAATCAGTTAGTCCTGTCTTAGCCTCCACAAATGTGCAGCAGGGAAGAAATGAAAGTGATAAGGAGGAGGAGGAAGAGCAGTCAGCACAGGCACAGAGGGTGACTGAGGCCCCCCTGGCATTGCTTCTCAGGGTGCACCCACTACCTCAGCTCCAGTGCCAGCATCCACCCCCAAGGTGTTAGAGAGGGGAGGATCACAAAAGACATCTGCGATCTGGAGACACTTTAAAGTGACGGACGACCCGCATTATGCTCGGTGTAATTACTGTGCCAGGGATATTAGCAGAGGCAAGCAAATGGGACATCTATCTAATTTTGGCATTAACCATCATATGAAGAGGCAACACCCAACAAGATTAATGCTATCTGGGGATGGTGGCAGTACCAGTCGGGGGACCCCTTCCAACCAGTGTGCAGTGGTAGGAAAGCAGCAGAGTCAGCCCACGCCCTCATCCCCTTCTAGCAGTCAGGTGGCAGGCCAGAAACCCCCTGACATGTGGCAGAAGCGACAATCCACCATGGAGGAAATGGGGTGGGGTGCAGTAACGCTATCCCAGGGTAGGAGGCAGGCAGCCTCAAAAGTTGTAACCAGGACCATTGGGGAAATGATTGCCCTTGATGACCAGCCCTTGCAGTTAGTGGAGAATGTGGGTTTCAAGCATTTTTTGAAGGTCGTACTTCCAAATTACAAAATCCCCTCCAGAACCACATTTAGTAGAAAGGTCATCCCCAGCCTGTACAAGTAGTGTTGCAGTTGCATGCAAGCACTGCTAGCTAAGGCAGAGGGAAGAGTGCATTTCACCTGCGATATCTGGACCGCCATGAATGCTACACACTCTTACCTCTCTCTGACAGCACACTGGTGGGACATGGCTGAGGCAGGGACAGCCAGCAGCTCTATTACTGAAGAAGTATCAGGGTGGAGGTGGGCTTTACTGCACCCTCACCTGACAGACCAGGTCCATACCGCAGCCAATATTCTAGCATGCATCAGACAGATGCTGGAGGGCTGACAACTACACCAGCGAGACAGGAAAACGCAGGCAGGGTTCTTTGTCACAGACAATGATGCAAACATGGTTAAGGCAATAACCGATGGGCGCTTTAAGAACATCCGATGTTTTGCACACGGTCTGCACCTGGTAGTGAAGTCAGCTCTGCGCTTGGAGTCCAATGACAAAGAGAATGAATACCTGCATAGGTTAATACAGAAGTGCAGGAACATAGCAGCACACTTCCACAGAAGTGTCAAGGTGGGGCAGGTTCTCCGACAAAAGCAGACTGATTTGGATATGCCTCACAAGCGTCTCATTCAAGACATTGCCACCCAGTGGAATTCCACCTTTATGATGCTGGAGAGGTTACTGGAGCTGCAGACACCCCTTCATGAACTTTCTGGTACAATGGACATAGGTGTGCAGAATCCCCTAGGGCATCATGATTGGTTTGTCATGAGTCAGCTGGTAAAAATCCTGCAGCCCTTCAAGGATGTCACGGAGGAGCTGAGTTCCAGAAGTGCCACCTTGGCTGACATCATCCCTATAGTTAATTTCCTGGATGAACATTTGGAGGCCTTTAAATGGGAAGAGGGAATGACAGTTGAGGTGCTGCAGTGTCTGGACGTTTTGCAGCAGCAGGTGAAAGACAGATTAAGGCCTTTAACAGACGACTGCACATACATGCACGCCTCAGTCTGTGATCCCCGTTTGAAAGGGAAACTCGCCTTACAATCCAATTGTCTGTCATTTGTGAAGGAGCTGCTGTTAGCAAAAGTCCATGAACAGGAGCGCCATAGGCGGAGACAGATTAGGCTTGAAGCAGAGGTGGAAACAGCAGGCACTTCAGAGAGTTGTGCTGCTAGCCCAAGCAGGAGCAGCACTGTGTGAGCGACAGACAGTACCTCCTCCTCCACGTCAGAACGCACAAGGCAGGTTGCTCATAAAGATTCATCAATTGTGCAACGGGCGAGAGAGAAAGCAGCTGGCATGAGTGACTCTGAGCCCGCCCAAGCAAAGGAGACACCAGCACAGCTGTCAGTGACACGGTATCTCTCAGAGTAGAGAACATGCAGACAGATCCGCTGGCATATTGGGCACACCAGTCCACTGTCTGGCCACACCTAGCCAAAGTGGTTCAGCAATATCTGTCATGACCACCAACCAGTGTGCCCAGTGAACGTGTCTTTTCAATGACAGGGGATATCATGAGCCCTCAAAGCTCAAGGCTGGCACCAGAGTTGATGGAAATGCTAGTGTTTTTGAAAGTAAACCTGCCTTTGCTTGGGTTTACAAATTTTCCCTGTGAATGGCAAGATGAATAAAAGCAATTCAAAGCCTTGCAGCAGCTCCACCTGCCTCCTATGCTCCAGATAATATAAGCACAGCAGCACATGTTCCTGACCTCAAACGCTGTGCCTGACTGCCCACTGCCCAGTCCGTATGTCCCTACAAGGTCCTGACCTCAAATGCTGTGCCTGACCGTCAACTGTCCATGCCTTATGTTCCTACAAGTGTTTGACCTCGATTGCTCTGCCTGTCAGTCCAGACCTTATGTCCCTATGACTTCTGTCCTTGACTGCTTTGCCTGTCAGTCCAGGCCTTATGTTCCTACAAGTGTTTCACCTTGATTGCTGTGCCTGTCAGTCCAGTCCTTATGTCCCTAGGTGGAATTGACTTCTGTCCTTGACTGCTTTGCCTGTCAGTCCAGGCCTTATGTTCCTACAAGTGTTTGACCTCGATTGCTCTGCCTGTCCGTCCAGGCCTTATATTCCTAAAAGTGTTTGACCTCGATTGCTCTGCCTGTCCGTCCAGGCCTTATGTTCCTACAAGTGTTTGACCTCAATTGCTCTGCCTGTCCGTCCAGGCCTTATGTCCAGTCCTAATGGCTGAACCCTCGTTGCAAAGCGAAACCTCAGTCTCTGGCAATTAAAACTAGTACTCCTTCACAGCATTGATCCTTAAATAAAACAAAGAGTTTTCTTTAGTTTCAGGGCAGAGAAGAGAACTTCCTTCGTCTTGCTTATGAAGTCATGATCTGTTTGTAAATGATTAAATCTGAACAATTTGTACCATTATACACTCTAGTAGCCAATCCATTCCAAGGAAGCCCTTTCCTGCTCTTAGGAAAGGGAACTCTCCCCGGTGTTGCAGCCTATCTCTTAGGACCTGTTGACCCATGTTTAATCGCTGTTCACATGGCACCCTGTTCCCTGTCGCCAAGCTTTGAAGGCTCGTGCTCCACTCTAGGGTCCAACCCATTCCAAGGAAGTCCTTTCCTGCTCTTGGGAAAGGGAACCCTCCCCGGTGTTGCAGCCTATCTCTTAGGACCTGTTGACCTATGTTTAACCGCTGTTCACATGGCACCCTGTTCCCTGTCGCCAAGCTTTGAAGGCTCGTGCTCCACTCTAGGGTCCAACCCATTCCAAGGAAGCCCTTTCCTGCTCTTGGGAAAGGGAATTCTCCACGGTGTTGCAGCCTATCTCTTAGGACCTGTTGACCCATGTTGAACTGCTGTTTAGGGGCGAACCCATTCTAGGGAGCCCTTTCCTGCTCATAGGAAAGGGAACTCTCCCCGGGTGTAGCCTGCCTGTTTGTACCCTCTGACCCATGTTGCACCGCTGTTCACATTCACCCTGCTCTGTCTCGGCCTTGAAAACTCTCGTTTGTATATCAGCTACATCCACCAGATTTTAAAAGACCAACGAGAGCTCACTGGACGCCAATGGAAACACCCCACTCTAGGGGCGAACCCATTCTAGGGAGCCCTTTCCTGCTCATTAGGGATGTGAATCGTTTTTTGACGATTTAAAATATCGTCCGATATATTTTAAATCGTCAAAAATCGTTAGAAGCGATATTTAATAGGAATTCCCCCAATTTATCGACAAAAATCGTAAATCGGGGAAGGGGGAGGGGAAGGGGGAGGGCGGGAAAACCGGCACACTAAAACATACCTAAAACCCACCCCGACCCTTTAAAATAAATCCCCCACCCTCCCGAACCCCCCAAAATGTCTTAAATTACCTGGGGTCCAGTGGGGGGGGTCCCGTTGTGATCTTCCACTCTCGGGTCATGGGTGCGTTGATAGAAATGGCGCCGGCGCTACCTTTGCCCTGTCATATGACAGGGCAAAAGTAGCGCCAGCGCCATTTTGCTTCCTGTCCCCCGACGTCACGAGCGTAGGAGATCGTTCCCGGACCCCCGCTGGACCCCCAGGGACTTTTGGCCAGCTTGGGGGGGCCTCCTGACCCCCACAAGACTTGCCAAAAGTCCAGCGGGGGTCCGGGAACGACCTCCTGCACTCGAATCGTGTTGCCGTACGGCCGGCGCCATTTTGCAAAATGGCCCGAGAGTGGAAGATCACAACGGGACCCCCCCACTGGACCCCAGGTAATTGAAGACATTTTGGGGGGTTCGGGAGGGTGGGGGATTTATTTTAAAGGGTCAGGGTGGGTTTTAGGTATGTTTTAGTGTGCCGGTTTTCCCGCCCTCCCCCGATTTACGATTTACACGATATTTTAAAAAACAAAACCGCGACGATCCAATTCCCTCCCCCCCCCCCCAGCCGAAATCGATTGTTAAGATGATCGATCACACAATACACATCTCTACTGCTCATAGGAAAAGGAACTCTCCCCAGGGCTCTTGTTTGAATATTTGCTTCTACCACCAAAATCGGCACCTGCAGATGCTCCACTCCACCCAGGCATAGTTCATCATGTTTCAGGTCCTAGCACTCGTGTTAGACTCCCTGGTCCCTGTTTCAAGATGGGTTGGGTGCACAGTATGCACAGTTGACAGTCCCACCACATGCTGAGCCTCATCTTGTCTTGCCTCCTTGTCTTTCCCTTATCAAACCACAGGGAGCTGACTATCTCGGCTCTGCCAGCCTGTCTTGCCCCTATCAACTTTCTGCCACTCTGCCTTGCTGCCAATCACCAGATGACTCACTCAACTCCTTGTGGTGTTATTGCCACTCTCATGGTTCCTCAGTCTTTCTGCTTGCTATGTTCCCCCTTCATTGTGCTGTAGGATGTCAGTGCCACTTGGTTTACCACTTTGCCTGTCGTGCTGCCTTCGAGGGTTCATGCATCTGTTATCTGTGCTCTCTTTTGAAGCTGTGGTGTGTTTTTGACACTCTCTCTCACTGCTGCTTTGCGCCTCTGTTAAAGCACTCTTGCCACTTCTGGTTCCCCTTTGCACCTTTACAGTGCCTTAGGCTATTCATGCCACTTTGGTGCCACTTTGCCACAGTCTAAGTACCTTGGAGCTCTTTTGTTGTTGTGATGATTGCTCCCCAGAAGTTTCATCAAAATTGATAATAAAACCACAATTCTGCAGCCAAAATAGGCTGGAAATCCTTCCCCCATTGACTTTAATGGGAACCGGAAAACAAATTCACATATCAACGTATCGGGGGCGCCATACGTCCAAATGCAATGGAAACGACCCCCGACGAATACGTATCACGAATGCAATGAAAATCTTTTGGCTGCACATCCTTAATTTTTATCACATCACACTTTATTTTATCGCATTGCAATTTATTTTAACTCATTGCACATTATTTTTTTGTGTGTTTATATAAACCAGCTTCCTGCAACTGCCCCTTTGAGGGTAGATCTGGGATTAGTGAAGAAAGGAGGTAGGTTTGTGGTTCTAGAAGAGGAGATTAGAGTAGTTTTATGATTACTGAGTGCTTTGTTCTTAGCTGTGTGTGAGAGCTTTTATTTTGTTGGTCCTGTTTGTCAGTCTGTCTCATTCTGTTTAGGGAGTAGAAGAGAGGAGTATGTGTGCGTGTGTGTGTGTGTGTGTGTGAGAATGGAGCATGAAAGGAGTGGGCATGGGCATGAGAGACATAACCTTATAAAATGTTATGTTACACTCAGTAAGTCACAATGTAGTTAACGTATAAGTATATTATTGTTGTAACCACTATCATTTATATGTTCCTTCCTTCACTCCCTACCTTTCTTCTATCTTCCAAACTCTAGTAACCCTCTTTTCTCGGTAACTTACCTCCCTTTTCAAATGATTAAGCTAATGTTAATTCCCCCTTGTTCAATGTAAACCATTGTGATATGACTTATGTCATGAACGTCGGTATAGAAAAGAATCAAATAAACAAATAAATAAATAATAAATAAATGTATATGGGGCAAAGGTAGAAGGGAAGATAGAAGAGAGTCTGGAAAGGTGAAAGAGCTGGGATGAGGAGGGCAGGAGTGGTAGAAGGGATTGAGTTGGGAAAATGGAGAGGCCAAGGAGTAGAGACAGGAAGGATGGGAGAGATAGGAGAGGGAGGGGGAGGGAGGGGGAGAGGCACTGACAGAAGAGTCCAATGGGAGAAGCAAGGCAGGGAAAACCTAGAGACAGGAGATGGAAGTTGTGGCAGCAGCTGGTTGGGGGAGGGGAGGGAAGGGTGGGGAGATGGGAGTGGGAGTAAAATTGAAGGAAAGAGTGACATAACCCTTCTGTAAGTGGCAACCCAACTCCCTGGCAGCCAGGCAGAGACCAGGCACCTACTAGATAATTTATAAACCAGACTTATTTACGTGCCTATTTGTAAACCGTTGTGATGGTGCATTACTAAACGATGGTATAGAAACGTGTTTAAATAAATAAATAAGTTTAATACTGAGGACAATGACCTCCACATAGAGGAAAGTGCCATCCCCATAGATCGATGGCTCCAGATTCCACCAAAGACCACGGGGAATCATTTCGGACTTAATGTATTGTAACAGACACTAAAACCATGTTGTCCCGCTTGGATTCTATACATATATCCTCCCCATGTATTATGGTGACGCTCGACATTAAAGCCCTGTATACCAGTATACCCCAGGACGCGGCCCTCGCGATCCTTGAACAAGCCTTAGATACCCGCCCTCGCCCTCACCGAGTACCAACAGTGTTTCTGGTCACATTGGCAAAGATGGCCCTGTGTGAAAATTATTTTTTGTTCAATGATCAGTTTTATAACCAAGTACATGGAACAGCAATGGGGGCCACCATGGCCCCCAGCCTTGCGAATTTGTATATGGCAAATTTCGAAGAACAATTTTTATATCCTGCTCCGATTTTTGCACACATTTCACATTGGACTCGGTACATCGATGACATATTCTTCTTATGGCACGGTGATGTCCCGATGCTTAATTTTTTTTTTGCAGTGGTTTAAATGCCTTGGATCTCAATCTTACCTTCTCGATGCAATATCATTGTTTTCAAATCCCATTTTTGGACATTCTTATCATGCAAGTTGAGGATCATTTCGTCACCACTCTGTATAAAAATCTACTGATAGAAACATGCTCCTCCATTTCTCTAGCTTTCATGCATACAGCTTGAAGAAGAGCCTACCAATTGGACAGTTTTTACGCCTCCGGCGTCTATGTTCTGAAAAAGCTGAGTTTGTTACTCAGGCTCAACGTTTAGCATCCAGATTATTACACCGTGGCTATCTGTCCGGAGTTATTAAAAGAGTGTTAAAAAGAGCATCCAATGCACAGCGAGAATGGTTACTTCTTGAATCCTCAGATGAACGGCTAGATCCTCCGCTAGTTTGCACTATCCGTTTCTCTACCAAATCTCAGGATATTGTCAACATTATACGAAAATATTGGCACATATTACAGACCCATGATGTTTTTCACGATGTCCCATTGATTGCCTACAGCAGAGGCAGAAATTTACGGGATTCACTTACACAGTCCTGGATTCATACTGACACTGTCGCACAATCTGAAGAACCGCTTGGACATTGGGCCTGTGGTAAATGTACTATGTGTCCCCAATCCCTCGATGGAATGACATGGACTCATAATGTCGGCCTGACCCACATGGCCTGTTTTCATTCCAATTGCTCTACCACCCACGTTGTATACATCATTGTGTGCCCATGCACTAAGTTTTATGTGGGTAGGACGAAGCGCAGTATTAGAACAAGGCTGATTGAACACCGTAGTTGTCTCAACATGGGCAAAATTAATGCCCCTATTGTCCAGCACTGTCTTGATATGCAACACTGTTTTGTGGATTTGAGGTGGCGGGTCATTGATCGGATAAATCTGACGAAAAGAGGGGGTGATCCACAGAAACCTCTGAATTTACGGGAACAACGCTGGATTTTCCAGCTAAACAGTATGCACCCAGATGGTCTTAATGCAGCCATAGAATGGTATTCATTGTTATGAATCTCCTAGCAACGGTTTGCGTCATTTCCTGGGCGTATACCGTAGCTGATTGGTGAATGCTGTCTTGAAAAATAGCGCGAAAGCGGCCCCTCCAGTAGAGGAGAAACATTACTGCTTCAATATGTTGCTATCGCACTTTCACGTTGGTACTTATGTTGGGTATAAGCTTATAGAATTTAATTGTCTGAATTGTGCTTTACTAAAGATGTTGTTTAAATCTGCAGATACCATTGGCCCTTGATGAAGGCTTTTGAAGCCGAAACGCGGTCCGTGTCGGGCTTGGCGCTATATATGACCTCACGACCATGTCTCAGCCGTTTCTCCGATTATATTAAGCTAAGTGCAATTTTGAAAAATTTTGCAAATCCTAATATGGGTCTAAAACAGGCCATATAATTTCTCACTTGAGCAAAAGAAAAATCTTTAAAAAAAGTGGAACCTGACACCACCAGACCTATGATTATACTGCTGGTATACTACGTGCTAACTAGCATTACAAATGTATGCCTTGTATGAGGTCTTCTGCTAGTATATTTCTAACACTATGTCGTGTATTCACATTGTTGAAGCTGTCTAATTTTTTTGGGATTATAGCATTTTGATTTACGTCAGATTTATTAGACTACATAAGTATGAACATGACTATGTACATTGCTAATAGGATGTCAAACAGCACACATCTACTCATAGTTCATAGTCTCAGGCCACACAACTATATATATTTCTACAAGATAGCAAAAACATTTAATATTTGTCAATGTGTGGTTCTTGCCACCATATAATACAACAATGTAGAATAGAATGGACCTCTTGACTTTCCGCTTAATCAAGTATTATTATTATACTTGAAATTTTTTTCCAGAGTCTCACCCATGTGAAAAGATGCAACTGGGCTGGTGGGCAGTATTGGCCTGGGGGATACATTGTATCTAAACTACAGTCATCTCTTCCATGCTGCTTCTGCTCTGCTGAAAGGACCTTGCCAATGCTTGGGTCCATGCCCTCCTGAGGGAACTGCCAACTCCTGGAATGCTTCTGGGATCCATGCTCTCGTAGAGAACCCAACTGTGCATCTGGACCTACCTCTGGTGACTCCTTCCTCCTGGGGGACTGCTCAATCTGCCTCTGGGGTCCACACCCTTCAGGGGGACCATGATATTCTGCTGGGGTCCCCTTATTCAAGGGGGATCCAGGGTTACCTCCCCTCATCAAAAAGTCCAAGACCCAGGCAAGACCTTGTAAAGAGAATATGTGCACACCATTCAATCCTGCCTGGATTTTTTTCCTGTTGTCTAAGAACTGGATACCCAATGGTCTGACTTCCCTTGTTAGAGTGAGAATCTGTTTGCTTACTAGGATTTTTTCAGTACATTTCTCTCATAAAGCCTTCTCTCATTCAGAATTCTTCAATGTAGGACTTTTCCAGTTATAGTTCTGTAATTTAGGATTTTGCTATCCTTTGATTTAAAGTGATATTTCACTGCAAGTTACCAACAGTAGTCCAGGGGGCTGTGACATGAAAAATCCCCTCATGGAGTATCTGACTCACCTATTCAATGATCATTTAAGTACCTTTACAATAAGAGGTCTAGCAACCTTTTCAATCTTATTCTGGGTTTTCTGGGGTTGGTGGCTCATGTTAAATAGCTGCATTGTCCTGTTTTTTTTTTTTCCTATGCAGTAGTTCACTTAAATGGTAGCATGCTCTTTAACCTCTGTCTCTCTTGGGAGTTGGGATTCAGGTTTTATTTTCTCTCCTGGCCATATTCATCCACTGGGAACTCAGTCCTTCTTTGGTCTTTGGTTAAATGTTGTCTTTCTCCTAGGAATGCTCAACACACAATGGCCTAGTTCTTGCTACAAAGGAGGCAGCCTATTCTTAGCAACAGATCAAGGTCCCAAGTCACCACACCCACAGTTAGTTTGACCCTTCTGCTAGTGAGGGTTTTATGTATTGCTGAACTACAGATGTTAGGACAAACTTGTCAAGTTGCTTCAGTTTTGACTTAAAGCCCAGCACTGCCAAATTTTTCTTTCTCCTGCTATGTCCACTTGATTCTATTCGTGGGGCTTCAAACACAAAATTGTTTTATCAGCATAGAAAACAGCATATATTTGTTCCAAAAATGAAAAAAAGCAAAAATAAATAAAGTATGAAATAGTTCAATCTTTATTTGAAAAGTTTCAAAGCCTGGAAAGTTTCCGGCAGACATATTTTCAATGGATATAGGTGTAAAGAAAGCAGCAGCAGCATCCATTCCCCCAGAGGCTTTCAATTTTCACTTCTATCCTTAGGAGAAAGCCTGTGGCACTTCCCAAGGTGTTGTCATTGACTGAGCTTCAAAGTAAAGAGAGGAGAAAGGAACAATTGGGAGGGAAAAAGGAAGGAAAGAAAGGTGAATCAAAACACCATTTCTTGTTCTCAAGAACAAGGGACAAGTTTTACTTTATAGTAACAGCTTTGAGATCAGCTGTGGGATTACATGGCAGAGGTTTGTAAAAAAAAAAAAAAATCAATAGCTGTTGCTGTTTGGAGAGAGGCAAAGAAAGGACAGCTAACTAGAGCCGATTGTAACAGTTCTGCAAGCCATCACATTGCTCACCTTACAACAGCACAGCTCTGCAAATTATTAAATAATACATCACAAAGTCGAACAGTCTTGGGTGGACAGAATGCGTTTGACTGCAAAGCAGACAGAGGTCTATGAATTATTCACTTCTCTAGCAAAGATAAAACAAGCAGGGAAGGAAAAGGAAAGGCCCTCCTGTTCTGAAATATAACGTTTGATTACTGATACATATTCCGAGATTCAACCTGTCAAAGTTGGTGCCAAAGTTAAGGAAAAAAAAAAAAAAAAGAGATCACAGCATTTAAAGGTTTAGTGTCGTTAGGAAACCTTGGCATTAATCAGCGAAAAAAGAAGTCCTGGGCCTGTGAAATAGCGTTTTGCAATCAGGCTTTCATGTTAGCAATTAAAAGAAATGTACTTGCGGCATAATTAGCAATGATGGCTAAGAACTCCAGCATTTAGCTTTAATTTGGAACCCTGCCTGCATAGCTTTTACAGATCCTGTTACAAAGAACCTGAAATCTATAGGACATAAATCTTTCAGGAGGAGAATGTCTCATCTCTTGGCACCTGCCGTGGATCCTGCTCTTGAAGGTGGGGCAGAATAGCTAACTTCCTTTTAACAGCACCACTGGAAACTCTTTATAGGAGCATCATGTTTATAACAGGCAGGAAGAACTTCAAAGTGCTGGTTTTCCATTTTAAAACTTTAGTTGAAATCATTTTCAAAAGCACTTTTTCCCCTCTGTTGATTACCCTGATGAAAGTGGTGCTCTTTCGGTCTTTTGCTAGTGGTGGACATTTTTTGTGCTTGTATAATATGGTAAATGGACTGTAAAATCTGAATTTTAGATACAGTTTGTGGCTAAAGCTTGCCTGCTGAAATACAAAATGTGCAGGACTGCGAGGAAGGCACCTATGTTGCTAAAGTTTATTTTAAAAGATGCTAAACTAATTAACCATCTTTTGTTTATTGATGGTCTCTTATTATTCTAGTCAGTTTTGTGTGGGTTGACGACATTACAGTTCCTTTGACTGTCTGTCACCATGGCATGTGCAGTAACAGCTGGATTATTCATGCAGTCAGTAATACAAAACTGTTCTGAAAACTAATTTTAAAAAACACTCAGAACAGATCTTTCCATGTTGCTCAGGCTGAAACAGGTTGTAAACATTTTCTTTATAAAAGAATATGTTCATATAAGTGATATTTCTCTATATGGGTGCTATCTAACACCCTTGGAAACTCCCTGGAGGCCCTCTATGAATTGTCCCTCCTCATCACCTAATGCAGTCTGCCCTCCTGCTCCAAACCCCAGTACAGCTTACTCAGCTCCATCCCGGCCGGTCTCCTCCCCTCCCCCCAGCTCACCCCCAGCCCCAGCCCAGACACCTATGGCAATGCCCTGGAGGCTCCGCCCCCGACAGCCTGCCCTTCCCCGTCCTGCCCAAGCACAGCCTGCTTATCCCCCCAGCAGCTCATAAAGATTGCTCTCCTTCCCCCCAATCCTTCCCAGCAGGCCAAGCTCCAGCACCAGCACCATCAGACCCGCCACCCCAGCAGCCGGAGCCTCAGCCACTCTGGGCTTCACGGACTGGACCTGTTCTTTGTGCTGGTGCATGCATACAACCTCTCAGCCACTGACAGGTAATCAGACATTTGGCACTCAGTACAAAGGCCTGGATAACTCCCCCCCTTCTCATTGCTAGACTACTGTCTGAATCTTCATTTTGTTCGGTTGTTAGTGATTTATCATTTCTAAGGGAGCAGGGATGTTCAAACTAACCTAAAGTGCTTTGATCTATTGGTTTATTTCATATTTGTCTGTAAGTGACAAAGAGGGAGGGGTCCCTTCCACCACTTGTTTTCTAGTAACATTGGATATGAATCTTTGTATTCTAATATCCCTCGCTAGTTCAACTCTGAATCAAAGACCGCAAAGCTCCCGTGTCCCTACAGATTTTCTAGTAGCTCTCAGCTCATACACACCAACAACTTTTTTCCGTTTTCAAGTTTTTTTAAACTGTTTATACATTTCAATCATGCAAAGCATAAACAGCCTTGTTCAGAAAACACTTGAGTGCCAAAATCATTAAAGTATCAAAAATTACAGACTATAGAAATACGATATTAAATGCCAGGCCACACATATCTCATAACAGAGAAGAGCAGGGAGGCATGAATCCAAGGATATGAAGGGAAAAGATAAGAGAACTTTAACCTGGCTGAACTACCGAAACAAATAATATCTCGAGCTGACTGACTAGCAGCATGCAGGACAAGCGGCTGTTTCTTGGCATCCAAGAAGGCTCTTATTATTCATTGTAACTATGCCTTTTCAGGGATACTGTCAAAGAAAAGAAGGCACTGTGGAAACAGTTTCCTGTCTTATTGCAAGAAAACCTGTTCTTCCCTTTTGTGTTGTCTTTGAGATATCAGGAAACATTCTAATTAATTGACCATACAACTGAGAATTCAAGTGTCTATAGTACTGGTATCCTGCCCTATATCAAAAGATACTAACAATGTACCGTGTTCTCTCACTTCCGTCCCAGGCTGCTCCAGAAAACTGGTAAAGATTAAATAATTCTGCAGAGCCCTCAGGTTGGCCTGATGAACCAGAGTCTTTATGAACTGGAGCTGGCAGGAAAAAAATCTTTGTTAATTGAAGGAACCCGATCCTCTGGAATAAGTAGAACTTCATGAAAGTATATTTTTAAGATAATATAAGGCAGTTCCCCCATTATTTTAGGAAAATTCGCCAGCCTGAGATTCAAATGTCTACTCCAATTTGCTAACAGTTCAATTCTTCTAGATAGAAAATTCCGATCTTTAATTGTAGCCACATTAAAGTCTTGGATTTTCTTGACATCAGATCCCATAGTTTGGATAGAAGATTTTACACCCTATAAAATTCATGTTTCTTAACCATTGGGTCCAGATTGCTCGTTAACAAATCAATTTTCTTATTGTAGACCGATTTTTTGATGATTTAAAAAATTGTCCTATATTTTTTAAATCATCAAAAATCGTTAGAGTGCGCGATACAATACAAATTCCCCTGATTTATCGTTAAAAATCGTTAATCGGGTACGGGAATTATTTGGGGGGAGGGCGGGAAAACTGGCACACCAAAACAACCCCGACCCTTTAAAACAAATCCCTTACCCTCCCGAACCCCCCCAAAATGTTTTAAATTACCTGGTGGTCCCACGGTGCAGTTGCCTCAAACACTCATCTCTAGCAGAATGGAACAGCATATATTTTTGAAACTCACACACTCTGGTCCGTTCAATTTGTGTGCTTTGCTGTATAGGATGACATCGAGACTTCATGTCCTGCTCGAAAGAGGTGGCCACACCGTTGTCAGCTAAGTACTGGTTTAATTTGGTTATTACATTAAGCACCAATGGTTTGTTTTGTTTGTCACAGATCATATATTAAGAGTTCTTGATTCCTGAAGAAGCAGCCGTAAGGCTGCGAAACACGGCCGCTGTCGAGTTGGCACCCTATATTTTTGAGTATAAGTTCATACACTGTCAAGCACACAAATTGAACGGACCAGAGTGTGTGAGTTTCAAAAATATATGCTGTTCCATTCTGCTAGAGATGAGTGTTTGAGGCAACTGCACCGTGGGATTTTTTAATTACATTGCATATTATGAACATATCAAGATATATACACTAATACAAATTGAAGTAACACCGGAGAGTGTGATGCAACACCGGAGAGTGTGATCGGAATAAACACAGGCTGCAAATGATAGATAAGACCGGACGGCTCAATGTGGTTACATTGAGCACGTCGACAATGGCTTGCTGATGCAGTCCTGTTCTTCAAAAAATTTTATTTACATATAATTCTTTGAGCAGACGGTGTTTATTACAAATTTCTCGGTGATACCTTTTGTGTATACAGCAAAGCATATAATTCATTTATTCTTTCCACGTTGGCCTTATCCTCCCTAAGTGGCTCTTTAACCCCTCGATCATCGACTGGTCCAACCAACTCCATCTCTGGCTTTCTGCTTCAGATCTATTTTTTAAAGTGTTTCTTCTTCTTCTTCTTATTATTATTATTACTATGCTTGATGAAGCAGAGGAAGGCAGCAGCTCTTATGAGGGCAAACAAGTAAGGTGCAGATAAACATCAGCCACACCTTTGTCAATATTTTAGCAGCAATACGTATGATAATAAAAGGCTTGCAAAGAGATAGAAATGTCCCTGCTTTTATTATTGCTGTTATCATCCTTATTATTACAGACAGTAGAGCTAATATGAAACAGGCAGTAGAAGATGGGGGTGTGAGTTGATCCATTACTTTGCACACTTGCTGCACCTGGCATTATGAAACTGGGCTCAAAGAATATGACAGCATAGTCCTGAAGGAACTGGTATTGGGATGCAGAAAAATAGTGGGACATTTTCACTGGAGGGTGACATGTAGGCAATAGCTCTGTGAGAAGCAGGAAGCAGTAGGAGAAACTCTGCATAGGCTCATTCACCTAAAAAGCTGCTGCTGAGCTTTGTGGAGCAATGGACAGCCCTACCTCTCCTGCATTTTCAGGACTTCAGAACAGTCCTCCAAACAATACTATTTTCCAAAATCGATTACTGCAACTCTCTGCTTATAGACCTTCCAACCATAACCACAAAACCTCTACAAATGTTGCAGAACTCCGCCGCAAGGATTCTTACTAACACCAGCAGAAGTGAACACATAACACCCATACTAAAACACTTACACTGGCTCCCCATCAGATCCAGAATCATTTTCAAAGTGCTAACTATAACACACAAGAACATCCATTCACAAACGTCGCTAGATCTAAGCCTTCCACTTCGCCTACACGAGTCTTCACGACCAATCAGAAACAGATACTTAGGCACCTTACACGTACCTTCAGCCAAGTCCTCACTCAAGAAACGTGCATTCTCGACTGCCAGCCCCCTTCATTGGAATGCCCTCCCCACGGACATTCGCCTCGAAACGTGTACTCGAACATTCAAAAAGAAACTCAAGACCTGGCTCTTTACAAAAGCCTACACTTAAAGGTCTAGCTCAGAACCACATCCCAGAACTTGAATCATTCTCGCTTTTATAATCATATCAAACAACTCCTAATTTTATCCTTGGTCTCACAATTCCAAATCATTAAATATTTGAACATGCTACACCAATACCTCTTAATCCAGATGTAACCTTAGTTTTTGAAGTCTTCACTCCTATAGAAATAACTGCCAGTTCTTATTTACTTAACCCTATTCTGTAGACGTAAACTTTTCTTGAAGACTGTAATCTGTAAACACCTGTATTTATTATAAGAACTTGTATTTACTATTTATATTTATTATTTAGCTATTAACATTGTTCTATTACCACTTGGTACTATTTCTCTCCTTCACCTCTAACTCTAAGTTCCTACTAAGTTAGCCATGTTATTTATACCCAATTGTTGGATGTAATTGTATATTTGTTTAATTGTTCAATCTGTTTGATGTAATTTTCTGTTCCTTGTTCCGTGTAAACCGAAGTGGTATGCACTAGTGCATGAACTCCGGTATATAAAAGCCTTTAAATAAAATAAATAAATAAATAAATACATGACATGCCTCTGGAAATCAAGATAAGTTTAGCTCATCCCTTGGTTCAACATGATTGAGTATACATAATGCAGATGGTTTGAATCTTGCAGCCCTTCAAGGATTTGCAGGAGCCATCCTGGGTGAGGTCATCCCTATAGTCCATATTCTGTAGGAAAAGTTTTAGTGTTTCTGGAAGGAGCAGGGACTGCCACTAGAGGTGTACACCTGCAGCAGCAAGTGCAGGATAGGCTGAAACCTGTCACCCAGCTGCAAACTTACATTCTAACAATGCTGTGGTACTCACAGGAGATAGGAAGTATCACACTCTGATCCAAGGGTCTAATATACTGCAAGCTGACACTGGTGGCTAGGGTGCAGGAATAAGAGCACCAGAGGTAGAGGGGCAATGGGAATGCAATGCTGTGTCAGGTTGGAAGCCCTTGCAATAAAAACTGTGCTGGGAATGGTGTTTCAGTGCTGGTTTATGATTTATTATTGGATACGTCAATAACATAACCATTCCCTGACTTATGAGGTACTGAAAATACAAATAAACTTCAGGTAACTTCAACAAGGGTACAAACACTTAAAGCTTAAATCCACTCATACAGTCCAGGGCATTTTCCACATCAATTTCTTTTCATGGGCAAACACAGACAGTACTTGAAACACCTCTTCTACTTACAAGCTTAACACGGAGACAATACTTTCAGATCACATAAAATCAAAATACACAGGGAGACGAGCGCACAGGTTTTCCGTGGGATTCCACACTGTTACTTGGACTCTTAGCCATCTAAATGCCAGGAAAATATTCCTGGGGACCCAACATATATTTTGAATCCCTTGAAGACCATTCTGGTTCTTCAGGGACAGGGCCATACGCCAGGTTATTAGTTGCTGCCATTCTGTGAGTTTACACATAGCATACCAGCCCTCAATTGAATAAACTGCTATTCAAGTTCAGCTGTAGTACCTTATTTCCTAACATATTGTCAGCTTCAGCAGTTACCACTTCCTCCCTCAACTGTATCCAAAACCCTCCCATTTCCATTGCAGACCAGGCTCTCCTGACAGACAATATATACAGCACCCTCTCCCCTCCAGTATAAATTTTTATTTTTAGTCATGTTATTTTATTTTAAGTGTTTATGCTCTCTAAGACATTTATGGTTTTATATAATCAGCATATAAGAAATTGTAAATAAATACATAGCCATATATTTGTTGCATTACTGTGGGGTCTGGCCAAGTGGCCCAGCATTTTCTTGACTACCTACCAACCAGCATATCTAATGAACAGATATTCTCAATACCAGGGGACATCGTGAATCCACATTGTTCATTGCTGGTTCCAAAGTTAAAATGGGTCTTCATTAAAATAAACCTGTTTCTGCTTTCTTTTCCTGAATTTCCATGTGAATGGCAGGAAGACTGAGTGCACAGTTATGGTGAAACAATTCTCTTGAGTTTGTCCTCATCTCCTTGTTTTGTTGTTTCCAGTTGTTCCTGCTGCCCAGACTGTTCCTCATGATTCAGCTCATTGCATTGCTGTTATTTCAGTGTTGATGACTTTCCTGCTTATTCTGAGGTGCTTTGACCCCAGACCAAAAAAAATTTAAAAATAAAAGTAAAACTTTCTCCTTCCCTGCCCTTCTCTGGATATTTTGGTATCCTGAAGCTTAGCTTCTGCTGCTGCCTAGCCTGCACCTGCTGTCCTACACCTGTATTCCTCATGTCTCATCTCTCTCTCCTGGTTCAGCACCTTGCTATTTTCTCATAGCATACTTGTAGCCCAGACTGTTCCTTCCATCCTGCCTCCTTTCAGATTCAACTTCCTGATGTGCTGTTGGACCACTCTTGCTGCCCTTCCTGCTCCTCCATTCTTGCTTCTCTTTTGGATCTAGATGGGTGTTGTGGCCCAAAAACCAACAAATTGAAATAAAGAACAATTTTTCTTCCTATTTCATCTCTCTTTCTGTTGTGGAGGTGGACCCCTGGCCCAAGGTGGTATTGGCACGACCTGTGGTAAAACCCCACAGGTCCCCACCATTGGGACCTGTGAGGGATGCAGAGGCCGACTGGAGCTTCGCTAATACCAGCCCTCGTTCCCCGCAGATTGAGCCCTTGGGTGCTGGGGCCGGCTGGAATTAGGTGGGCCTCCGCGTGGTTGACCCCGATAGACGTTTCCAGAGGGCAGAAGGCAGCAGAGTCGGAGGATCGCAGCAAGGCGAGATGAGAGCCAAGGTCAAGTCCAGGCAGAGGGTCAAAGACAGGCAGCTATAGGCAAGGTTAGGTCCAGGAAAGAGGTCAGAGGCAAGCGGCTATAGGCGAGGTCAGGTTCAGGTGTGGGTCAAGCCAAGGAAGTCCATCCAAAGGTAGGGCAGGAACAGGAGCTAGAGCAAGGACTGGAACTGGAGCAGGTACTGGATCAGGAACTGGATCAGCAACGAAGCACACAGCAGAGAAGTGTGGAAACCTGTTGCCAAGGCAAGTTCTGAGCATCTGAGCTTGCCTTATATAGGGGAGCCGGTTGACATCATCACCTGGGGCGGCTGGAGGCTTTCCTGCCGTGGCCCCTTTAAATCCCGGAGAGACTTGCGCGTTTGCGCCTAAGGCTGACAGGCTGGACAGGAGAAGGTGGTGGCGGCGTCTCCCCGCGCTGCATGCGGGGAGGCCTGGTCGGCCCTAGAGGGACTCATGGTAGCACAGGAGGGTTCTGGGAACATGAAGGGGGGTATGGGCACGGAGGCGACTGCCCACCACCACCAAGGAGGTCAGGCCAGCTCCAGAGGTCTGGTGTCGGGGGTGAGTGAATCCGACCGCAGGCCTGCCCCGGCCGAGGAGCGCAACAGTCTCCTGATTCAGCGCTTTGTCATTGTTACTGCCCAGCCTGCATCTTCCAAACCCCCCAAGAGAAAGTTATAAAATGAAAATAAATCTCCCGAATCCCTGCCTCTTTCCTGTTTTAATACCTTCCTGTGTTGTTTTGCTATTGTTACTGCCCAGCTTACTCCTGCCCCTATCCTGATGCCTGGAGAACATCTGCCACTTCTTGCATCACTTTGTACTTTTTTTTTTTTTTTTTTTAATATTTCTAACCTGCTCATATCAAATTACATTGCCCTGTGCTCTTCTCAATGTGCCTGGGGTTGTTCTTGCTACTTCTGAGGTTGTTCTCTGCTCCGTTTAGTGTTCTTGACAGACATTACTGTTGATATCCTTTGTCTTTATTTTAATGCTTTAGTGAGTTCTTGCCAATGTTGTTAGTGACATTTTATGCTTTGGCGTTTTGATGCCATTATTTTTACTGTATTACTATGCACCTATGGCTCTGAGTTTTAAGATCAATGCTGCTGCTGCTTTCCCTCTCTTTTAGCACTTTTGGGTGATTTTGCTTCCGTTCCTGCTTTCTTCAATTCTTTTTTTTTTAATTCCCTTATGATGCTTATTGCCATGTCAGTCTGATGCTTTATGCACTTGATGCACCTCTCATGGTGCCTTGGGGTGTTCGTGCTACTGCTGTTGGTTCCCTGTGCCCCTCTTTTTGTGCTTTGGGTTTTTGATGCCACCATTAGTGCTGCATTGCCCCTCTCAAGGTGATTTGAAGTGTTGTGCCGCTGTTGCTGCTACTTTGCTCCTTTTTTGGTGCCTGTTGTCCTTCTTTTGGTGCCTTGGAGGCCTTCTTACTGCTTTTCTTGGTTCTCTTTGCCCTGTGTTGGAGCCTTGGGGTGTTCTGAACTCTTTTGATGCTGCTTTGTCCTTCTCACAGTGGTCTTAAGGTGTTCATGCTATAGTTGGTGCTGCTTTCTCCCTCTCGTGGCTTCTCTTTGGGCTGATTTGCTGCTGTCACAGTGTCTTAGGCTCCTCATGACTCTTTTGGTACTGCTGTGCTCACTTTCAGTGTCTGGGAGCACTCTTCCCTCTGCTGCTGACTCCTCTCTGTAAATTTCACTTAATTTGTATTTAAAAAATCCCAATTTTAGACCCCAAAATAGGATGCATGCTTCCCCTTTGAGTTTAATGTAAAAAAATGACTGACACAACTAAACAAGTAAGATTTTTTAAACTGAGCTGAACAAAGAAAATCACTGAAAGAAATGATATGAATGAATGAATTGATCAAAAAGCTTTCCATGTTCGTAATTAGTTCACAACTTCTTCTATTACATTTAGAATATTTATAAAATGGAAATGAAAGTTAGAGATATTAAGTTAACTTAATGTTGTTGCTGATACAGTCACTTTAATCTCAGAAAATATTTGCACTTTCATACACCTCATTTTAGAATTCTGTTGGTATGATGTATGAATAAGATATATGTTTCACAAACTAAATAGGCTCTATTACACTTTCTGTGTTCCGGGTACCCCACTTGTAAACAAAATATTAAATAATAGGTACACCTTATCATCTATTATAAATTAATTGGAGATTAGCTACTATATATTTTTGTGGGACCTCTCCTCCCAGGGTCATGGTATTTTTACCAGACTCTTATTTGTGGTCTGTGGTCCATTTTACTTTATATTTTTTTTAAGTATTTTTATCCATTTATATCACCACACTTTTACCCTTAAAAACTATTATTAAACATTTGTTAAATTTTTGTCAAAAAACTAATGAAACTTTCAAACCACAGTCCAATTTGAAAAAAGTCACTTTAGCTTGGTTGCGGGAAACGCTGTATTCTGCAAAAGTACTTATCTGCATCACCAAACGCGATCGCGTTTCGGACCCCCTCTCTTAAGGTCCTGCTTCAGGGGAGAAACATTTCCATTTTTTCTGTGACAAAAAATCGGTAGGTAGAGTTCAATAGCTATATTCAATGTTTAATAATAGTTTTTAAGGGTAAAAGTGTGGTGATATAAATGGATAAAAATACTTAAAAAAATATAAAGTAAAATGGACCACAGACCACAAATAAGAGTCTGGTAAAAATACCATGACCCTGGGAGGAGAGGTCCCACAAAAATATATAGTAGCTAATCTCCAATTAATTTATAATAGATGATAAGGTGTACCTATTATTTAATACTAAGATATATGTTTGTCATAGAACTCTCACACAATGTGCATTCATAGTTGCTGCTTTTTCTACACTTTTAGACACAATCAAATACTGTTGCTGAAACAAATAATTATGGAGTAACACTCCAGAGAGTGTCATGAAAATTTGGAGAACTCTGGGGCTCATTTATCAAGCATTCATGGCAGTGCTAATTTTTTAAATAAATTTATGACCCAGCACTAATTGTGTTAGCAACAGAGTTAATACTTTCTTCATTAAAAATCACTAGTTACCCTGCATTAAAACCTGTTTGTTCTCAGCTTGATTTTAATATTGTAATCCAGGCAAAGCAAGCAGTAATGATATTCAAATTAACAGGAAGGTTGCTGAAAGGTGTTTAATGACATTATTTGGAAGCAGTGAAGCCTGTTTAGGATGTCTAACTTATTGTAACTCCAAACTAGAAGGAAAACTTGAAATCTCAAAATCTTTTCTTTGAAATCATTAGGAGCCTATGCACTAAAATGTGCCAAATAAGAAAGGAAATCTTCCACATTTTTTGGGCAGCAAATAGTTAAGGGTGAATTTTAGGGCAAACTTGGAGCAGAGTCTGGGCAGGGTATGGGTAGAGCAGCACAGTGCCATTAAGTCCGAATCGTGCACAGGCGCACGCTGGATCCGACGACCGCGTAAATTGCTGATGCTATGGACTGTGGGTAAGTAGTAAAATAAAACAATTTAGGGTAGTCAGCAGGGTTTTACGGGTCAGGGCTAGTAGGGTGAAAGGGAGGCAGATTAGGTAGGGGGTTAAGGAAGTCCACTCCTTTACAGGGGCAAACTGGGAGGGTACAGGAAAATAGGCCCTACTGCATCATCGCGCGCATCTACTAAAATCCCACCACTTATGTGCGCAAGATGGAATTCGTGTGCACATGCACACATCAATATAAGATCGTGCATACAGGTGCGCACAGGTAGTGGATTTTATAACATGAGCACAAATACGCACGCATGTCATAAAATCGATGGGTCCATGTGCGCAGGCCGGAAAACACACGAACATGTGCACCCACGCTCAACTCTAAAAATCTACCTTTAAGGGGATAACTTTCAAACAATTGTATGTAATAGGGATGTGAATCGGTTCCGGAATCATTTCTGAAATCGTGTTCGTACTAGAACCACAGGAAACCCCCTCACCCCGATCCTTTAAATCTCATTATTTAGAATCCCCCACCCTCCCGACCCCCCCCCCCCCAAAACTTTTCTAAAGTACCTGGTGGTCCAGCAGGGGTCCTGGGAGCGATCTCCCGCTCTCGGGCCGTCGGATGCCAGTAAACAAAATGGCGCTGATGGCCCTTTGCCCTTACCATGTGACAGGGGCTATCAGTGCCATTGGCCGGCCCCTGTCACATGGTAGGAGCAATGGATGGCCTGTGCCATTTTTAAAGATGGTACCAGCTGTCACATTGCTCCTACCATGTGCAGGGGCTGTCCAATGGCACATTGGAAGGGCAAAGAGCCATCGGTGCCATTTTGTTTACTGGCAGCCGATGGCCCGAGAGCGGGAGATCACTTTTGGGACCCCCGCTAGACCACCAGGTACTTTAGAAAAGTTTTGGGGGGTCGGGAGGGTGGGGAATTCTAAATAAGAGATTTAAAGGATCGGGGTGGGGGGGGGTTTCGGCTTGGGACAGCCGAAAAAAAAAGCGGTCCTGCCAGAAATGAAGATTAGTACGAACACGAGTTCAGAAACAATTCCGGAACCGATTCACATCCCTATTACGTACAACTGTTTGAAATTTATCCCCTTAAAGGTAGATTTTTAGAGTTGTGCGGGAGATCGCTCCCAGGACCCCCGCTGGACCACCAGGTACTTTAGAAAAGTTTTTGGGGGTTGGGAGGGTGGGGGATTCTAAATAATTCAATTTAAAGGGTCAAGTGGATTTTATTTTTTTTTGGCTCCGGACAGCCAAAAAAAAAGCGATCAAAATTGTGAACAAAGATTTCCCGCGTTTTTACTACGAACCCGATACTGGAAACGAGTCTGGTACAGATTCACATCTCTACTATCTTCAGTCAGGAGGACTGCTGGACCACAGGCAGTATGGATTCACCAGGGGAAGGTCCTGTCAGTAGGGATGTGAATCGTTTTTTGACGATTTAAAATATCGTCCGATATATTTTAAATAGTCAAAAACCGTTAGGGCCACGATACAATACCAATTCCCCCGATTTATCGTCAAAAAATTGTAAATCGGGGGAAGGGGGAGGGCAGGAAAACCGGCACACTAAAACCCCCTAAAACCCACCCCCGACCCTTTAAATTAAATCCCCCACCCTCCCGAACCCCCCCCCCCCCCCAATGCCTTAAATTACCCTGGGGTCCAGCGGCGGTCCGTAGCTAAATCGGGGGAAGGGGGACGGCAGGAAAACCAGCACACTAAAACCCCCTAAAACCCACCCCCGACCCTTTAAATTAAATCCCCCACCCTCCCGAACCCCTCCAAAATGCCTTAAATTACCCTGGGTAGAGCGGCGGTCCGAAACGGCCTCCTGCTATTGAATCATGTTGTCTTCAGCCGGCGCCATTTTGCAAAATGGCCACCGCAAAATGGCGGCGGCCATAGACCAACACGATTCGACTGCAGGAGGTCGTTCCAGACCCCCGCTGGACTTTTGGCAAGTCTTGTGGGGGTCAGGAGGCCCCCCCAAGCTGGCCAAAAGTTCCTGGGGGTCCAGCGGGGGTCTGGGAGCGATTTCCTGCCGCAAATCGTTTTCCGTACGGAAAATGGCGCCGGCAGGAGATCGACTGCAGGAGGTCGTTCAGCAGGGGTCGCTCCCATACCCCCGCTGGACCCCCAGGAACTTTTGGCCAGCTTGGGGGGGCCTGCTGACCCCCACAAGACTTGCCAAAATTCCAGCGGGGGTCTGGAACGACCTCCTGCAGTCGAATCATGTTGGTCTATGGCCGCCGCCATTTTGCGGCGGCCATTTTGCAAAATGGCGCCGGCTGAAGACAACACGATTCAATAGCAGGAGGCCATTTCGGACCGCCGCCGTTCCGGACCGCCGCTGGATCCCCAGGTAATTTAAAGCATTGGGGGGGGGTTCGGGAGGGTGGGGGATTTAATTTAAAGGGTCGGGGTGGGTTTTAGTTGGTTTTAGTGTGCCGGCTCACGATTTTAACGATTTTCACGATACTTTACCCACCCAAAACGGCAACAATACGATTCCCTCCCCCTCCCAGATGAAATTGATCGTTAAGACGATCGAGGACACGATTCACATCTCTACCTGTCAGAGAAATCTGATTGATTTTTTTGATTGGGTGACTAAAGAATTGGACCAATGAAGAGCGCTCGATATGATCTTCTTGGATTTCAGCAAAGCTTTTGATATTGTCTTGCATAGGAGGTTTGTGAATAAAATGAGAAGCTTGGGAGTGAGTGCCAAGGTGGTGGCATGGATTACAAATGGGTTCATAGATAAAAGACAGCATGTGATGGTAAATGGAACTTACTCTGAAGAGAGAATGGTGTTAAACGGAGTGCCACAAGGATCGGTGTTGGGACAGGTCCTGTTCAATACCTTTGTGAATTATATTGTGGAAGGGATAGAAGGTAAAGTTTGTCTATTTGTGGATGATACTAAGATCTACAACAGATTGGACATGCCAGAAGGAGTAGAGAGAATGAGACGTGATTTAAGGAAGCTTGAAAAGTGGTTGAAGACATGCAGCTGGGATTCAATGCCAAGAAGTGCAGAGTCATGCATCTGGGGTGTGGTAATCCAAAAGAGCTCTATTTGATGGAGAGTGAAGGGCTGTTGTGCAAGGAGCTAATAGAAATCAGGGAAGTTAACGAATTTGGCAGTACAGTAATAATGGGAGATTTCAATTATCCCAATATTGACTGGGTAAATGTAACATCAGGACTTGCTAGAGACATAAAGTTACTGGATGTAATAAATGATTGCTTCATGGAGCAATTGGTTCAGGAACCAATGAGAGAGGGAGCTATTTGAGATTTAATTCTTAGTGGAACACAGGATTTGGTGAGAGAGGTAATAGTGGTGGGACCACTTGGCAATAGTGATCATAACATGATCAAATTTAAACTAATAACTGGAAGGGGGACAATAAATAAATCTACAGCTCTAAATTTTCAAAAGGGAAACTTTTAAACTGAGGGAAAATAGAAAAAAATTGAAAGGTGCAGCTGCAAAGGTTAAATGTGTTCAACAGGCATAGACATTGTTTAAAATTACAATCCTAGATGTGTAGTCCAGATGTATTCCATGCATTAAGAAAGATGGAAGGAAGGCAAAATGATTACCATCATGGTTAAAATGTCAGGTGAAAGAGGCTATTTTAGCAAAAAAAAACATCCTTCAAAAATTGGAAGAAGGATCCATCTGAAGAAAATAGGATACAACATAAGGACTGTCAAGTTGTGTAAAACATTGATAAGACAGGCGAAGAGAGAATTTGAAATGAAGTTTGCCATAGAGGCAAAATCTCATAATAAAAACTTTAAAAAATATATCTAAAGCAAATAAACTATGAGAGAGTTGGTTGACCATTAGATGACCAAGGGGTTAAAGGGGCTCTTAGGGAATATAAGGCCATTGCAGAAAGACTAAATGAATTATTTGCTTCCATGTTTACTAATAAGGATTTTGGGGAGATACCAGTTGCGGAGATGGTTTTCAAGGGTGATGAGTCAGATGAACTGAACCTAATCACTGTGAACCAGGAAGATGTAGTCAGCCAGATAGACAACTAAAGAGTAGCAAATCACCTGGACAGATGGTATGCATCCTAGGGTACTAAAGGAACTAAAAAATGAAATTTCTGATCAATTAGTAAAATTTGTAACCTATCATTGAAATCATCCATTGTACCTGAAGACTGGAGTGTGGCCAATATAACCCCAATATTTAAAAAGGGTTCCAGGGGTGATCCAGGAGACTATAGATCAGTGAACCTGAATTCAGTGCTGGGAAAAATAGTGGAAACTATTCTAAAGATCAAAATCGTAGAACATATAGAAAGACATGGTTTAATGGAACACAGTCAACATGGATTTACCCAAGGGAAGTCTTGCTAACAAATCTGCTTCATTTTTTTAAAGGGGTTAATAAACATGTGGATAAAGGAGAACCAGTAAATGAGGTGTATTTGGATTTTCAGAAGGTGTTTGACAAAGTCCCTCATGAGAGGCTTCTAAGAAAACTAAAAAGTCATGGGATAGGAGGCGATGTCCTTTCATGGATTACAAACTGGTTAAAATACAGGAAACAGAGTAGGATTAAATAGTCAATTTTGTCAGTGGCAAAGGGTAAACAGTTGAGTGCCTTAGGGATCTGTAGGACCAGTGCTTTTCAATATATTTATAAATGATCTGGAAAGGAATATGACGAGTGAGTTTATCAAATTTGAGGATGATACAAAATAATTCAGAGTAAAATCACAAGCGGATTGTGATACATTATAGGAGGAACTTGCAAGACTGGAAGATTGGACATCCAAACGGCAGATGAAATTTAGTGTGGACAAGTGCAAGGTGTTGCATATAGGGAAAAATAACCCTTGCTGTAGTTACACGATGTTAGGTTCCATATTCGGAACTACCACCCAGGAAAAAGATCTAGGCATCATAGTGGATAATACTTTGAAACTGTCGACTCAGTGTGCTGCAGTAGTCAAAAAAGCAAACAGAATGTTGGGAATTATTAGGAAGGGAAAGGTTAATAAAACGAAAAATGTCATAATGCCTCTATATCGCTCCATGGTGAGACCGCACCTTGAATACTGTGTTCAATTCTGGTCGCCACATCTCAAGAAAGATATAGTTGCGATGGAGGAGGTACAGAGAAGGGCAAACAAAATGATAAAGGGGATGAAACAGCTCCCCTATGAGGAAAGGCTGAAGAGGTTAGGGCTGTTCAGCTTGGAGAAGAGATGGTTAGGAGGGATATGATAGAGGTCTTTAAGATCATGAGAGGTCTAGAACGAGTAGATGTGAATCAGTTATAGAAGGACTAAGGAGCACTCCATGAAGTTAGCAAGTGGCACATTTAAGACTAATTGGAGAAAATTCTTTTTCACTCAATGCACAATTAAGCTCTGGAATGTGTTGCCAGAGAATGTGCTTAGTGCAGTTAGTACAGCTGTGTTTAAAAAAGGTTTGGATAAGTTCTTGGAGGAGAAGTCCATTAATTGCTATTAATCAAAATGACTTAGGGAATGGCCTCTGCTATTACTGGCATCAGTGGCATGGGATCTTTTTGTTGTTTGGTATTTGCCCGGTTCTTGTGGCCTGGTTTGGCCTCTGCTGGAAACAGGATGCTGGGCTTGATGAACCCTTATACTGATCAAGCATGGAAATTTCTTGTGTTTTTAGTTCTTATGAGCAAGAGAAGGACCTTAGGGTGATAGTGTCTAGCGATCTGAAGACAGCAAAGCAATGTGACAAGGTAATAGCTAAAGCAATAAGAATGCTGGGCTGCATAGAGAGAGGAATAACTAGAGATGTGCATTTGCTTATCACAAATTAGTCAATTTCAACAAAATTGCCTAATTCGTCGTGGTTCAGGGGACGCAAACCACGAAACAGATTTTCCCCGAACTTCTGGGAAAATTCGTTTTTCGGGTTAGTGTGAGGGGGGAGGGGCACATTTATTTAAAAAAAAAAAACAAAAAAACGCCCAAACCCTTCAAATTTCTGTATTACAACCCCCCCCCCCCCCCCCACCACCACCACCACCATCCCAATCCCCCCCAATACTTACTAAAAGCCCTGGTGGTCCAGCGGGGTCCCACGAGTGATCTCTTCCTCTGGGTTCCAGCTTCGTTTTTGCCAGAAAATGAGTTTTCCCATGATGCGCCTGAACTGAAACCCGACCCTACCTGGAAAAATGAAGCTCATCTCTAGGAATAACCAGTAAGAAAAAGGAGGTGATAATCCCCTTGTGCAGGTCTTGGTGAGGCCTCACCTGGAGTTCTGTGTTCAATTCTGGAGACCATATCTCAAAAGGGATAGAGAAAGGATGGGAGCGGTCCAGAGAAGAATGACAAAAATGGTGGGGGTATCTCTATCAAATGACATATGAGGAGAGGCTGAAGGATCTAAATATGTATACACGGGAGGAGAGGAGGTGCAGGGGAGATGTGATAAAGACTTTCAGATACATGAAAAGTTTTAATGATGCACAATCAACAACAAACCTTTTCCATTGGAAAGAAATCAGTAGAACTAGGGGGTCACATAACGAAACTCCAGGGAGGACAACTCAGAACTAACATGAGGAAATATTTCTTCGCAGAGAGGGTGGTGGATGCCTGGAAAGCCATTCCGGAGATGATGATGAAGACAAAAACAGTGAAACATGTCAAAGGGGCATGGGATAAACACTGTGGATCCCTGAGGGCTAGAGGAAAGAAATGAAGAGAAGAGTGCATGGAGGTAACTTGCTGGTGTGGCAGTTACTACCCTTAAGCAATAAGTATTTATAGTGTTGATGCAGCTCCATTATTGCTCTTTGCTTTAACGGCAGGGGGAAAAGAGGAAAAGGGGAATTAGATTCAGACAGCAAGCAACAAGCATGCTGTCTGAATCACTCTGTATCGCTCTATATCGCTCCATGGTGAGACCGCACCTGGAATACTGTGTAAAATTCTGGTCGATGCATCTCAAAAAGATATAGTTGCAATGGAGAAGGTACAAAGAAGGGCAACCAAAATGATAAAGGGGATGGAACAGCTCCCCTATGAGGAAAGACTAAAGAGGTTAGGGCTGTTCAGCTTGGAGAAGAGATGGCTGAGGGGGGACATGATAGAAGTCTTTAAGATCATGAGAGGTCTTGAACGAGTGGATGTGACTCAGTTATTTACACTTTCGAATAATAGAAGGACTAGGGGGCACTCCATGAAGTTAGCAAG
The DNA here is from genome assembly GCF_901001135.1 of Rhinatrema bivittatum. NCBI lineage: Eukaryota > Metazoa > Chordata > Amphibia > Gymnophiona > Rhinatrematidae > Rhinatrema > Rhinatrema bivittatum. The sequence goes on along the minus strand of NC_042621.1, from coordinate 82,202,002 downwards.
TAGCACATTTAAGACTAATCGGAGAAAATCCTTTTTCACTCAACGCACAATAAAGCTCTGGAATTTGTTGCCAGAGGATGTGGTTAGTGCAGTTAGTGTAGCTGGGTTCAAAAAAGGTTTGGATAAGTTCTTGGAGGAGAAGTCCATTAACGGCTATTAATCAAGTTTACTTATTTATTTATTTATTTTATTTACTTATTTATTTAGTGATTTTTATATACCGCGGTACGTAAAAAAATACATCACCTCGGTTTACATTAAACAACAAACTTAGGGAATACATCAAAAAATACATCACCTCGGTTTACATTAAACAACAAACTTAGGGAATCACCACTGCTATTAATTGCATCAGTGTGCAACAACCAACCTCTTCCCTTCCAATAGTAATTCTCCAACATTCACCAATACAAGGGAATACTTGTGCTGTGGTGTTTCTTCTGTACGGTGGCTCTGTTCAAGGACAACCAATTTGTGGCTGTCCTTTTCATTCGCCCCGTGTATTACTCTTTATTGTCAATATTTTTTAATTTTTCAAATTTTTAATCGTGTATTTTGTGCTTCATAAAATCCCACCTCCCTGTTTGCTAATCCGACCCGTTTGTGTGTTCTTGTAAATAAATACTTATCAAGGCTGCCGTCTCTATTCCTTCTCACGGGGTCGGATCTGCCTGCCCGACATGGGCCATGTTTCGGCACTGAGTGCCTGCTTCAGGGGCTACGGGAGAGAAATCTACTGTGTCCGAACCAGGTACACAGTATCGATGTATCTTCAGCTATGTAAAATCAAAAAGACTTTACTTGTGCCTAATTACAATTTTAAAAACCTATTAATAATATACCACTTTCAAGTTAGTAACACTTACTTTTGCTGTTCTATGTCTGCGCGTGGACGACGCCTTACCTCCATGTCTGGGGCGCCTCTGCCTATTCTGTCTGTTTTTATACTTACCGCGGGTTCCCACCCCCTGCCTTCTCCCAACCGAGGCTCTCTCCGGTGCACTTAATTAAGATAATCCTATGCCCGTCTAATACTTTTATGAAGTATGTGTGTTTGTAATAGTGTCAGAGGGTTGGTTGTTACTGTATACCCTGTATACCCTGACATCGATACTGTGTACCTGGTTCGGACACAGTAGATTTCTCTCCCGTAGCCCCTGAAGCAGGCACTCAGTGCCGAAACATGGCCCATGTCGGGCAGGCAGATCCGACCCCGTGAGAAGGAATAGAGACGGCAGCCTTGATAAGTATTTATTTACAAGAACACACAAACGGGTCGGATTAGCAAACAGGGAGGTGGGATTTTATGAAGCACAAAATACACGATTAAAAATTTGAAAAATTAAAAAATATTGACAATAAAGAGTAATACACGGGGCAAATGAAAAGGACAGCCACAAATTGGTTGTCCTTGAACAGAGCCACCGTACAGAAGAAACACCACAGCACAAGTATTCCCTTGTATTGGTGAATGTTGGAGAATTAATTGCATCAGTAGCATGGGATCTTCTTAGTAGGGAGGAATAGCCTAGTGGTCAGAGCAGTGGACTATGAACCAGGAGACCAGGGTTCAAGTCCTGCTGTTGCTCCTTGTGACCTTGGGCAAGTCACTTTACCCTCCATTGCCTCAGGTACAAAATCTTAGATTGTAAGCCCTCTGGGGATAGAGAAATACCTACAGTACCTGAATGTAAACCAGTGTGATATCTCAATTGAGATCAAATGTTGGTATATAAAAATTATAAACAAATAAATAGTGTTTGGGTAATTACCAGGTTCTTGTGGCTTGGTTTTGGCCTCTGTTAGAAACAGGGTGCTGGGCTTGATGGACCCTTGGTCTGACCCAGCATGGCAAGTTCTTATGTAAGCACATTGAATTTTATGGTATGGGAAAACAAATAAGCTGATGCAGCCTGATATTTTGGATGCAACTCCAACATTGCTTTCTACTTCAATGGCAAGAGGTAATGGAGAAATGGACTCAGACAGCAACCAACAAGGGCCCTGATTAGGACAGTTTGGGAAACTAAGTATGGGGGTGACCTGTATGGCATAGCAGATGCTACCATAAGCTTGCTGGGCAGACTGGCTGGACCGTTTGGTCCTTTTCTGCTGTCATTTCTATGTTTCTATGTTGTTACTGCCTGCCCTTGCTGCTGATTCCACTTGTCTGGGGTGCCTCCCTCCCTTCCTGTCTCTCGACCCCCCCACCCATCCACCCCTCTTAACTGCTCCTCCCCTGAGAGGTCTCCACCCCCCACTATCCTGTGCGCTGTACCTGCCTTCTTCCACCATCCTCACACTCCTGTCTTCCCCTCATCACCTCCCTCCTCCCTCTACTACTCCCACTCTCCCTCTCTCTCCCTCTAGTCTCTATCTCTTTCCTACTTCTGGCCCTCCAACCACTCGAATGTTCCTCCTCCTTCTCCTTGGTCCGCTCCCAGCCCCCCTATCCGGTGCCTCCTCTTTTTTCCTATCCCCTCTTACCTCACTTCCCTGCAGCACAAATGCTCAAGCCACCCTTTCTCACTCTAAACAAAAGGGACAGACAGACAGACAAATAGTACAAGCACACACACTCTTCTTTCACTCACAGATAAAGACTAAAGACTTTGTAAGAGGTAAAACAGCTTGAAAACACAAAAAGGCAAGTCAAAACACTCAGGTAATTGTAAATCAAAGTCTCCTCTCATCTCTAACACCTAATCAAAGGAGCAGGAACAGGAAGTTGGCTTTTATAAAGCAAGAAAATATCATGTGAAGCGGTATTTTATTGCAACACGTGAAGTGGTAAAATACTGCTTTCATCACACCTTCCAGCTCTGTGAATACTACAGTACAGATTAGCTATTACCATGTGATTTCAAATGTAAATTTTATGTGATAACTGCTTATATTCACAGCAGTTTAGAGAATGAGGCCCTATGTTAGTTTTAATAGCTGTTAATGATGAAGATCCCAGGTATCTGTCAAAGATGGTTAAAAAGTATGTTTTTAGTTGCCAGCTCTGTTCATTGGGACAGCGTTTTGTAGTAGTACCATCCGTGAAAAAAATACACCTCCAGAACGTGCAGAGCCATGTATGTTAGGTAACTGGGCCAGTGCTAAAAAATAGTTTGCTCCCTCCATTTATATATGAGATCATTGATTTTAAAATATTTAGGAAATAAAGCTTTGTTTGTGCTTGCGCTTATGAGTCATGGACAGATTCATTATTGGGATTGCTGAGAGCAATTGTGTATACTATAATGTTTTATATAGAAAAATAGAACATAGAAATGATGGCAGAAGAAGACTAAACGGTCCATCCAGTCTGCCCAGCAAGCTTTCACACTTATTTTTTTTTCATACTTTTCTGTTACTCTTGTCCCTTTAAATAACTTTTTTGGTTCTATTTCCCTTCCACTTCCGTCATCGTAGATAGCAGTGCTGGAGCTGCATCTAAGTGAAGTATCTAGCTAATTGATTTGGGGTAGTAACTGGCGTAATAAGCTACTCCAATGCTTGTTTACCAAGCCTATGCAACTCAGTCCTTGGTTGTTGCAATACAAATCCTCTTTTCTTCATTCCCCCTGTCGTTGAATCAGTGAGCTGCGCTGGATATGTATTCTAAGTGAAGTATCAGGCTTGATTCGGGGTAGTAACCGCCGTAACAAGCATGCTTATTTGTTTTACCCAGACTATGTAATTCAGACCTTGTTGGTAGTTGTCTGAATTTAAATAATCTTTTCTTCATTCCCCCTGCTGTTGAAGCAGAGAGCTATGCTGGATATGCATTGAAAGTGAAGAATCAGGCATTTTTGGTTTGGGGTAGTAACCGCTGTAACAAGCAAGCTACTCCGCTGCTTTTATGTGGATGCAAATCCTTTTTTCTACATTTCCTCTTGCCGTTGAAGCATAGAGCAATTTTGGAGTTGCATTAACCGTGTGTATGTTTATTGAATAAGGATATTAATCTCCAGGTAGTAGCCGTCATTCCCGCAAGCAATCCCCATGCCTCTTCTCTTCATTCACATCCTCTAGACTTTATGGATCCACAGTATTTATCCCACGCCCCCTTGAAATCCTTCACAGTTTTGGTCTTCACCACTTCCTCCGGAAGGGCATTCCAGGCATCCACCACCCTCTCTGTGAAGAAATACTTCCTGACATTGGTTCTGAGTCTTCCTCCCTGGAGTTTCAAATCGTGACCCCTGGTTCTGCTGATTTTTTTTTTCAATGGAAAAGGTTTGTCATTGTCTTTGGATCATTAAATCCTTTCAAGTATCTGAAAGTCTGTATCATATCACCCATGTTCCTCTTTTCCTCCAGGGTGTACATGTTTAGATTCTTCAATCTCTCCTCATAAGTCATTCGATGAAGACCCTCCACCTTTTTGGTCACCCTTCTCTGGACTGCCTCCATCCTGTCTCTGTGCCTTCGGAGATAAGGTCTCCAGAACTGAGCACAGTACTCCAGGTGAGGCCTCACCAAGGACCTGTACAAGGGAATACTCACTTCCCTTTTCTTACTCAATTCCTCTCTCTATGCAGCCCAGCATTCTTCTGGCTTTAGCTATCACCTTGTCACATTGTTTTGCCAACTTCTGATCATTAGACACTATCACCCCAAGGTCTTTCTCCTGCTCCGTGCACATCAGCCCTTCTCCCCCCATCAAATACAGTTCTTTTGGATTTTCACACCCCATATGCATGTCTTTGCACTTCTTGGCATTGAATCTCAGCTGCCATATCTTCGACCACTCTTCCAGTTTCCTTAAATCCCGTCTCATTCTCTCCACTCCTTACGGCGTGTCCACTCTGTTACAAATCTTAGTGTTATCCGCAAAAAGACAAACCTTACCTTCTATCCTGTCTGCAATGTCGCTCACAAAGATATTGAACAGGACCGGTCCCAACACCGATCCTTGTGGCACTCCACTCAATACCGCTCTTTTTTCAGAGTAAGTTCCATTTACCATCACACATTGTCTTCTGTCTGTGAACCAGTTTGCAATCCAGGCCACCACCTCGGCACTCACTCCTAAGCTTCTCATTTTATTCACAAGTCTCCTGTGCGGAACTATCAAAAGCTTTGCTGAAGTCCAAGTAGATGACATCGAGTGCTCTTCCTCGATCCAGTTTCTATATTTATATATATATATATATATATATATATATATATATATATATATATATTTCTATATATTGTGAATTGTGTATGTATATTTATGTGCTTTTGTTGTAAGTTGCTCATAACATACTGTTGAATATGTGGAATATAATGTTTTAAAATAATAATATGGAGAGTGTGTTCCTAGTGGTGCTACACTGCAGGCTCATTACTCTCTTTTCTTCTTTGTTTTGCAGGATATCATTAGCTCAGTCTACCCTAGTATGAAGGTCATTCTATCAGCATCTTGAATATAGTATTTTGAAATAGAGGGAAGGAAGATTATTATCTTATGATCGCCATTGGCCCAGTCTACCCACCTGTGAAAGGATGGCCTCCATCAGTAAGGTACAACACTGGGATGAAGGAAGAAATTTGACTTCTTTGAAGGCCGGAGTGCCTGTTGAGGCCATATACTTCCCCACCTGCCTTGGAACACTTTCACCAGGTATCCACACACTTTTTTAATGATATGCTCCTTGTCCCCATGGAGAATGCAGCTGTTCTGTCTGCTAGCAGCCAAAACTGCTCAGTCAAGCCAACTGTCAAGACAACCTGGTACACTCCTGGGAACGTAAGCAATAACAATATTTTATTTATTTAAGCCCATCGTGTGTGGCCATGCAGAAATAGGTATGCTTAAAGTGATAGCAGGGCCCTCTTCAGTTTAAAATCCAGCCAGTGACTCCTAAATTCGGTGCCTATTTTTGGTCAAAGTCATACATTTTCAGCTTAAAATTCTCCTAAACGTAGGTACCTAAAGTTCCTAAATTTAGGTCCCTAATATAGGTGCTTAGTGAAGCTAAACTAAAGTCATGTCCTAAGAGGTTTATTTTTTGTTTTTGACAGCATTATAGACATGGTCTGGTCTATGAATTGCAGTTGGCTAGTAGGGATGTTATGTTTTCTTTATCTGAAAAGTCATAGGTTATATGGCTACTTTCACTTACTGTACTCTGTATTAAACCACAGGGTCATATTGCATTGAAACAATGTGATAAAGAAAAGGAAAAGAACAAAGGGATACATGCATAAACACGATACTGATGCTGAATTATTTCCAACTCTCTTTTAGAAAATCTCCAGTAAATAAATGTCTGACTGAGGATCATCATTTTTCAAGATTGTTCTTTGAACATTTTCTTCTGCCTGATAGTGGAATGCGGATACCATTATAGAAACAAACTCATTACTATGATGTGAGCACTACAGAGAAGAAGAAGTAGAAGTTTTACATAAACAATTAAGTTAATTCCCTTCTTATTAGATGCTCTGAAAACCTAAGCCCATAAAAGGTTGGGATTTATTTCAACCTTCAATTTTTTAATAATTAAACTGCAATTATGTAAACCCTTCATATATGGCGGTTACAGAAAAGTTATTATACTTCGGAAACTGTTTTCTTAAATCACCAAGGATACAATAAAGAAAAATGTGGCTTTAAATAACATCAAACATCAAGGTTTGAAATTAAAGATTTCCTGTTTTCAGATCTTTAAATAGATTGAATATTTTTCCTATCAAATATGCTTCCTTCTTGATCTGCAACTTGACAACTGGAAGATTTACAACAGGATCCATATCTATAATTGTACTTTTATTTTTTTGCTTAAAAGGATGGTATAATAAAACAGCTGATACTTTTTAACTGCGCACTGAAATAACTTGGGTTTTTATGCTGTTGTAAAAGTCTTTGTAGGGTGTTCATGGCAAATGTTTTATTAATTGTCATATGTTTATTGATTTCACTTTCATGTTCATTCTTTTGTTCTTTCTTTGTAGTGACCAAAGATCTCTCTGCATCATCATTTGCAAGTTATCTAAAATGTCAAAGGTGTTCTTTTGAAGTGTATCACAGATCACATGCTGTACAGGCCTTAAGGTTGGCACATTTGGAAAAAAAGAATTGGAATGTATAGTTTAAAAATACTGCAAGCACTGGACTTGTAACAGTTAAGATAGGAAACTTTTATTCCTGTATTGTTTCTTATATTAGAAAATCTTTAACTGTATACAAAGGTGCCTCATTGCTAATGCTGTTCTAGAATTCCTATTTGGTTTTAGTAGAAAATATATATATATATATATATATATATATATATATATATATATATATAATTTATCAGGCTAATTACATCAACATAAGATCTCAAGATGTGAAAATCTCAGTGCCAGAATCCTACACTTATGAGGTTAGTAAAAAGCTAAATTACTAAAACATGCAAAATACAGTGTAACTGCAATTTGGTTAATTATTAAATGTCTATATATTTGGGAGCAGTAAGAACCGATTCAACATATATCTATGTGTGTCTACTGGCACCTTAGTAACAACATTTTAGGGGTGATGGATAGAGGTATCTGCTTTGTGTGTTTTTACAGTAGTTAGGTTAGATGAGATGTTTGGGGTAAATAAAGGAGATTTTGATATGCCTCCTTTAACTTGCACTATTATCAAAGGAGTTGCAACAGTGTGGAATTGATTATCCATTTCAGATGACTATTTCATGAGTTCATGCTATCAATCTTGTATGTAAAGGAAAAACAATAAAAAGACTTTTAAAAATAAGTCAGATTATTTGGCATTTTAGCATCATTCAGTGGTTTGAAGACTTGAAACTGTTAAATAGCTATGACAATGTTTTAATAAGACATCGTTCTTGGACTTTTTCAAGTTTCCACTGCCTTAGAACTGCTTGAAAATGCTACAAGTGTTTGTATAAAGCAATGGAGTAAGTAGGCTAGTGAAAAGTTAATGGTGTTATTCCTTTACTTATTGTTGTATCAGAAGACATTCTTCCCTTTTGAAACCAGGAAAATGAACAATTTTAAAAGCAATGAGGTAGATTTTAAAAACCTTGCACGCGCAGAAATGGCCAAATGCATGCACAAATGGGCCACGCGGGAGCTTCGCAAATTTTAAATAGCCAGGAAGGTTGCATGCACATCAAAGAATGCGTGCCCAGAAAAAGGAGGTGGAAAAGGAGCAGGACTAGCACTGACGTGTAACCCCTAATTTTCTTTTGACCACGTGTATATGTTACGTGTGCTGCTTTGCTTCAGCTCCTCAATATGTGGGTGTGTGAGAGAGAGAAACTCTTTATAAGGCTCAGTCTGATACTCTATATATGGATCATTGTAGGGGGGCACTTTGATTCGGGGTGAGTTTTCAGGAGATGGGTTGTGGTTAGGGGGTGGTGATACAGACACATCCAGAGATATCCATTGTATTCGGATCCATACTTTTCAATATATTTATAAATGATCTGGAAAGAAATATGACAAGTGAAGTAATCAAATTTGCAGATGACACAAAATTGTTCAGAGTAGTTAAATCACAAGCAGATTGTGATGAATTGTAGGAAGACCTTGTGAGACTGGAAAATTGGGCATCCAAATGGCAGATGAAATTTAATGTAGACAAGTGCAAGGTGATGCATATAGGTAAAAATAACCCATGCTATAGTTACACAATGTCAGGTTCCATATTAGGAGCTACCACCCAAGAAAGAGATCTAGGCGTCATAGTGGATAACACACTGAAATCGTCGGTTCAGTGTGCTGCGGCAGTCAAAAAAGCAAACAGAATGTTGGGAATTATTAGGAAGGGAATGGTGAATAAACGGAAAATGTCATAATGCCTCTGTATTGCTCCATGGTGAGACCGCACCTTGAATACTGTGTATAATTCTGGTTGCCGCATCTCAAAAAAGATATAGTTGCGATGGAGAAGGTACAGAGAAGGGCGACCAAAATGATAAAGGGAATAGAACAGCTCCCCTATGAGGAAAGACTAAAGAGGTTAGGACTTTTCAGCTCGGAGAAGAGATGGCTGAGGAGGGATATGATAGAGGTGTTTAAAATCATGAGAGGTATAGAACAAGTAAATGTGAATCGGATTTACTCTTTCAGATAATAGAAGGACTAGGGGACACTCCATGAAGTTAGCATGTGGCACATTTAAAACTAATCGGAGAAAGTTCTTTTTTACTCAACGCACAATTGAACTCTGGAATTTGTTGCCAGAGGATGTGGTTAGTGCAGTTAGTATAGCTGTGTTTAAAAAAGGATTGGATAAGATCTTGGAGGAGAAGTCCATTACCTGCTATTAATTAAGTTGACTTAGAAAATAGCCACTGCTATTACTAGCAACAGTAGCATGGAATCGACTTAGTTTTTGGGTACTTGCCAGGTTCTTCTGGCCTGGATTGGCCACTGTTGGAAACAGGATGCTGGGCTTGATGGATCCTTGGTCTGACCCAGTATGGCATGTTCTTATGTTAAATTGATATCAATAAATAATTTTTGACCGTATAAGTGATGAAAAGGAGTTGATTTGCACACTGCAGTCTCTTCTAGCTGCAATGTACAAATCAACTCCTTTTCATCACTTATAAGGTCAAAAATACTTTACTGGAAAACCTGCAATCGCTTATTTGCTTTAGGTGTATTCTCCAGGATGAAGGTACAGTTAAAACTTTGTTTTGTGATCTAAGGGTTCGTTGGATGCATATGTTTCAAGCCTCATGCCAATTGCCAATTAGTCCTGGTTTATCATTGTGGATGATATTAAGGCTAGAGCTCTGAAATAGATTTGGTATTGTATCGGCAGCCAGTGCGGTGCTATAAGCAAAGGTATAATGTGATCTAATTTCCCGGTTCTAATTAAGTCTTGCCGCTGCATTTTGTAGTAGTTGCAGTTTTTTTAATAGATAGGTTTGGAGTCCTAGTAGTAGGGAGTTACAGTAATCTATATTTGAGAAAATTAGAGATTGTAGGACTATATGGAAAGGTAGTTAGTAATGGTTTCAATCTATATAGGATGTGCAATTTTGCGTATCCTGCTGTGATTATTTTATGTGTCTATTCATAGTGACATTTTCGTCTATCTGGATTCTTAAGTCTCAAACTTGATCCACTTTTTTTTTAATTCTAGAGAGGATTCAGAGAATTTTACTGCATTTTTTCCTGGGGTAGCAGCCATTGGTTAAAACAGAATAGATCCTGTATTTTCCTGGAGTATAAGGTGGTCAGAGACTGATTGATCTTGTGGGCAGTTCAGGCTTCAAACCCTGCAAAGATTGCTGTTCCCCAAGAAACGTCTCTCTTGGAGACAGATAGCATTTACTTTCAAACAGAGAGTAGGGGGCCTAGCATATAAAGAGATGTTCTTGACTGATACCAAGAAGGTTGATGAAGCTGGATAGACTATGTTTTATCAATCTATTTTAAACTCTTGAATGTTAGGAAAGAGGACAAGAATTAAAAGTTACCAGAACTATTAGAGGAACCTCTGTTCTAGAACCTTGTGATGGGTATTGAAAGCTCCAGTACTAGAAGCTTGGTTTCATTATTTGTTGCTGTGGATATAAGAAAAATTCACACATCTGGTGGATTTATTATGATAATTTTGGATGAATATCAGAGGATTTGTTATATAATGTGTTACATATTTAATTTATTTGTTATATTAAAAAACTTTTGTGGGAAATGAAGTCTCCCTACAGATTGTTCAGAGGAGTTTGAAACATGCTTTTCAATGAAACATCTTCCTGACAGATTTTCTGCTTTCTCCTCTCTCACAGTTATCACCCAGGTTAGAGCAGGCAGCTGATAAACCTGCTCATTTAATAGTTTTTAAAGATAGATGCAGATTATGTTTTAAAATAGTAGGAAAATAAGAAACACTACATGCTTTCTTTAAAAGATAAATAATAATAGCTCAAGAATATCCAAGATACCATTTGAAGAGACAAGTTAAAGACAGATATGCCTATAATTCTTGCCTGGAATGGTCTGTATAAGCCTCCCATCACAAAATGCTTTGGCGATCTCCAATGGAGAGTCTTGCATGGAATCATCACTACCAATGTACTTGTGAAACATCTAAACTATAAGGTGTCAGAAATGTGTCCTTTCTGCACAAATAAGGACATCATCTTTCACATGTTCCTACAGAGTTCTAGGTTACAGTCTTTTTTGATTCTTTAAGGACATTTTTTCCTTATTTGCTAATGATTCCATTATATTTATATTTGGGATTAAATACTGGTCTAAAAATATAGATGTTGTCGGCCGTATTTTAAAAGGGTTACGCGCATAAGTTATGCGCATAACACTTTTTAAACTCCTCTGCGCGCACCGAGCCTATTTTGCATAGGCTCGGCGGTGCACGCAAGCTCTGGGACGCGCGTAAGTCCCGGGGCTTCGCTAGGGGGGCGTGTCGGGGGCGTGTTGGGGGTCATGTCGGGGGTGTGGCGCCGGCCCGGGGGCATTTCGGGGGCGTGGCCAAGGCCTCCGAAATGGGTCCCGGGCTAGGGAATCGCGTGCCAGCAACCCGCTGGCAGGTGTAACTTTTAAAACACAGTTGGGGGGTTTAGATAGGACTGGGGGGGGGGGGGGGTGGATTAGGTAGGGGAAGGAAGGGCAAGGTGCGGGGGGGGGGTTGGAAGGAAAGTTCCCTCCGAGGCCGCTCCGATTTTGGAGCGACCTCGGAGGGAACGGGCAGCGTGTGCAGGGCTCGGCGCATGCAAGGTCCACAAATGTGCACCCCCTTGCGCGCGCCGACCCCGGATTTTATGAGCTATGTGTGTATCTTATAAAATCCCGTGTACTTTTGTTTGCGCCTAGTGTGTGAACAAAAGTACACGTGGGCGTAGGTTTATAAAATCTACCCCGTGTGTCTTGCAAATTTTCTGTTGGGACAATGCAAACTGGCTATTCTAAAAACAGGAAAAGCAGAATCTCTAACTCAGGATTAGAATGGCAGGAGGAATGAGTGAGTGCGCCCCAGCCACCTCTAGCCAGGCCCTCCTCCCCCTGCACTTCCTTTGCAGTCCTCAGAAGAAGAAGAGGAAGAAACCATCATCAACACCTGCCTCCCCACTGATGTCAGTCACCACTGACAGTCTGGTTTAAGGACTGCACCATAGAGGGGTTCTTCCATCAGAGGGCCCAGCGCCAAGGGGTGTGCCTTTTTGTGCATAACTTTGTACGCAGCTTTCAGTGCAATAAACCTGATCATGACATCTGAACACTCAACTCTTATCATTATTCTAATCAAAAGGTAAGACATCCTACCACATGCCATTTACCTGCTGACATTGAACATAAGAACATAAGAAAATGCCATACTGGGTCAGACCAAGGGTCCATCAAGCCCAGCATCCTGCTTCCAACAGTGGCCAATCCAAGCCAGAAGAACCTGGCAAGTACCCAAAAACTAAGTCTATTCCATGTTACCATTGCTAATGTCAGTGGCTATTCTCTAGGTGAACTTAATAGCAGGTAATTGACTTCTCCAAGAACTCATCCAATCCTTTTTTAAACACAGTTATATTAACTGCATTAACCACATGGCAACAAATTCCAGAGATTAATTGTGCGCTGACTAAAAAAGAACTTTTTCCGATTAGTTTAAATGTGCCCCATGCTAACTTCATGGAGTGCCCCCTAGTCTTTCTACTATCCGAAATAGTAAATAACCGATTCACATCTACCTGTTCTAGACCTCTCATGATTTTAAACACCTCTATCATATCCCCCCTCAGTCGTCTCTTCTCCAAGCTGAAAAGTCCTAACCTCTTTAGTCTTTCCTCATAGGGGAGTTGTTCCATTCCCCTTATCATTTTGGTAGCCCTTCTCTGTACCTTCTCCATCGCAATTATATCTTTTTTGAGATGTGGCGACCAGAATTGTACACAGTATTCAAGGAGCGGTCTTACCATGGAGCGATACAGAGGCATTATGACATTTTCCGTTTTATTCACCATTCCCTTTCTAATAATTCCCAACATTCTGTTTGCTTTTTTGACTGCCGCAGCACACTGAACCGACGATTTCAATGTGTTATCCACTATGACACCTAGATCTCTTTCTTGGGTTGTAGCACCTAATATGGAACCCAACATTGTATAATTATAGCATGGGTTATTTTTCCCTATATGCATCACCTTGCACTTATCCACATTAAATTTCATCTGCCATTTGGATGCCCAATTTTCCAGTCTCACAAGGTCTTCCTGCAATTTATCACAATCTGCTTGTGATTTAACTACTCTGAACAATTTTGTGTCATCTGCAAATTTGATTATCTCACTCATCATATTTCTTCCAGATCATTTATAAATATATTGAAAAGTAAAGGTCCCAATACAGATCCCTGAGGCACTCCACTGTCCACTCCCTTCCACTGAGAAAATTGTCCATTTAATCCTACTCTCTGTTTCCTGTCTTTTAGACAATTTGCAATCCATGAAAGGACATCGCCACCTATCCCATGACCTTTTACTTTTCCTAGAAGCCTCTCATGAGGAACTTTGTCAAACGCCTTCTGAAAATCCAAGTATACTACATCTACCAGTTCACCTTTATCCACATGTTTATTAACTCCTTCAAAAAAGTGAAGCAGATTTGTGAGGCAAGATTTGCCCTGGGTAAAGCCATGCTGACTTTGTAACTCATGACTCTGACCTCCCCTTGCAACCTCTACACATTTGTCAACTCATCAACCACACTATCTTTGGTCCCTCCCTTCACACCACCAAAATGTTCCACTCACCAAAAATTGCTCCTCCACCCCCTACAACATCACAAATTCCTACAACTAAAAGACAAGATAATTACTCTCCAAGTCTCCATATCATTGTTACATTTGTTGGTCACAGATGGCTGTGACCTCTCATGCTCACCTCTTTTTTCCCTGCACCATCAAGTCTCGGAAGAATGGCAGTCTCTGCTAATCTCCAACGACCTCTCCGGTGTTCCCGGGACAGTGTGGGCAGTGCCAACTGCCATCTTGGACCTGGAATTACCTAGGCGTGCGCGGGCCTCTTTTGAACACGTCATGGTGGGAACCTCGGGGGCGTCCCCTCCCGATGACGTCAATCCACTTGTGTATTTAATCTGACCAGCCCTTGCCTTCCTCGAGTTAGCAAGGAGTTCCGTCTTGCTTAATCCACCTCATTCAAGGACTTCCTGTTCCTGACTTTGGTCTTGGCAACAAACGCTCTGAGTACCCGCACCTCGGGGGCTCCCATGCATTCTCGGCTATCCGCTCCTCGGAGGGCCTACCTACCTCTGCTGCCAGATCTGCTTCTCGGGTCTCTTTCTCTCCTGGAACCATCTCTTGTGAGTACCTCTACTACTATACAAACTGTATTGAAGAATTCCTGCGGTGTGCCCTGAGCCTCGGGCCACTACCGCTCTCCTACAGTAGAAGCTATTCAGCTTTCCTGCACTGCAGAGTTTTGTCACACCAACTACAGGAGCCACTTCCGGGTTCTGGCATTTCTATCAGTTCTTCAACATCTACTGTACAGACATCCTCGGTCTACCCCGCTCCGGGGTCTGGATCTGTATTCTAGAGCTGCCTACACTCATCACAGGGAATCCCCGGCATACCCCGCTCCGTGGTCCATACCAGATCTTCTCATCTGTGGTCTCACTCTGGGCATTCCCTTTGCTCAGGGCTGTATCGTTACTTCTACAACTCTGTGGACATTACTTTTTCCTTCCTTCATAATAAAGTCTCTACTTCTAGCTGTGTCCCACACCACTGAGACTATGCCTGCTGATGGTGAGGCTCACAGGGCTCCTCCCTGTGGGCAGAGATACCTCTCATCTCAGCCCAAGGGTTCACATTCCTACATAAACATAACAATCATATAGATGAACATCATACCAGAGATCCCTCAGTCACCCACCAATGATCACCCAAAACTAGGATAATGTTCCTTGCACACAAAGCACAGGATACTGATACTACGCATGACCATGCGTTTCATCAAAATTAAGATTGACCTGCTTCATGACCAGTTCACAGACAACCCAGCAGATATTCTTTGTCAAACAAAAAGCATATATACTTCAGCTCAACTAATTCTGCTCTCATGATATCATCCACTCCCATGTATCCTATTGAAACAAGAGGTGGACTTTTAACTGCCATTTTCAAGAACACTCTTGGCCTTACCAGCTCTCCCATATGAGAACCAAAAGGACTTGAAACCATCTTCCTTCAGACTTATGAATTCAGGAGGTGGACCCCTGTTCCGAAGTAGAGTCGGTGCTACCCAAATGGACAGAGAACCTGTTAGGTCCCTATTGTTGGAGGGCAAGGCCTGATGAGATGAGTGTTGATAGAAGACTTCTCCCTGGAAGCTCGTGATCCCCCCAGGAGGAGCCTGTAGGGATCCTGCCGTTGGGACTTAAGGAACTCCCTGAAGACTAATGAAGGTCTGGATGCAGGTGCCTCCTGCAGGTCGGGGATTCCAGGCAGCTGGCACCTCCAGCTGCTCATAGATAGTCCGAGAGTAGAAGTCAAAGGATAGTCGAAAGCCGATCCAAGGGTCGAAGTCCAGAGAGCAGTCCAAATCCAGTCCAGGAACAGACGGGAGAGAGGTCCGAAACCAGTCCAGGAGCAACACAGGAGAAGGGTCCAAAGCCAATCTGAAGTCAATGCCAGGAACTCACCACAACCAGTCCAAAGGTCAGGAGCCACAGAGTCAATCCAACGAAGAGGAGGAGCAGAAGCAGGATGAAGAACCAAGCAAGTCCAGGAACACGGGCACCGGAAACCAAGCAAGAAGCCTCAATACTAAGGCAAGGTGTGAGGAGTACACCTTGCCTTAAATACTTAAACTGAAGTAGGAGTCTCAGGAGGGAACCACGACAACTTCCTGTCGTCGCCCCTTTAAATCTTATCTTTAGCCGCGCACACAGCTCTAAGGCAGCTAGGAAGGGGGAGGAGTCAGCTCAGCCTTGTTGGGCTCTGCGACTGGCCTAGCAGCTGCCATGGCCACGTGGAGAATGCTGGAGGAGGCCCCCTGCTCTTGCAGGAACCTCTGGACCAACCCAACGCCGCGGGTGAGTATTTGGTCCCGACCGCGGACCGCCGCGGCCGGCGGCCATGACAGTCGGCCCCGGTTGCAGCTTGCTGCGGCCCGCGGCCATAACACAGACTGACTCCCACCTCAAATGGGGGATCCTCCTACTAACCACCTACCAGATCATATCATCTCTACTCTATACAATTTTTTACAATTCATAACCAAACTCATCCTAGAACACTTACTCTGAGATTTCAACATTCATGTTGATGAACCCCACCTGAATATCTCACAAGAATTCCAAACCTCATTAGAGACCTTAGGTCTAACATAATTAATTAACAGACCATCCTACCCTGTAGGACACACACTGGACCTGTACTCAGTCCACTCCAGTTCATAAACAAATGGACAATCAAGGAATTATTGATCCTTCCTTGAAATTATTAGCTAAGAGGATACATAATTAATGTAGAGTGAGGTTATATGTTGGTTTTTCTCTCTCCTGGAGAGACTACCACCTAATAAGTTTGTACCCACTACCTCCAACTCAGAAGACGAGTCCACAAAAACTGTCTAACAAACATCACACCTTAACCAAACTTTCTACTGCTCACGCTTCCAAAGAGAGTAGAGGGGGCTAATAAATCTGCCACAGTGAAGCTTGATGAATGGTCTAATGTCTGGTAGCTAAGATTTAATGCTAAACAATACAGGCTTATACATTTGAGCAGCAAAATCCCAAGGGAGCGGAACAATGTAGAGGGTGATATTTATCTATGTATGAAACATGAGGGGGATCTGGGGAAGATTATATTTGATGATCTCAAGGTGATTAAACATGTGGATAAATTGATGACAATAGCCAGAAAGATGGCAGATATAGGGTAGTTAAAAAGATGTTTCACCATGATTTGTCCTCTGTCTGGGCTTTTGCCAACTTCTCCTGCCTTGTAACCAGGAGGCTGTGATTTCACACAGGCAAGAGTTGGTTGCTATAGTTTTTGTTTGCTCAGCACAACTATAGACTTGAATGGGCCAAAGACTTGAATGGGAAACATAAATAAATGAGACAAAAGTTTGTTTAAATTTATAGGCACCATCCATTTATTTTGAGGGCTCATAATTTGAAACAAAAAATGGACTCATTTATTGCATTTTACCTATTTGTTTCAAATGAATGCAGAATAGGGAAATATGATAGAGACATTTAAATGCCTCTATGGTATCAATGCACAGAGGCAGACCTTCTCCAAAAGAAAGCTCTGGAGTGAGAGATCATGGGATTAAGGGAAAATAATAGACTGAGGAATAATCTAAGGAAATATTTTTTTTACAGAAAGGGCGCTGGATACATGGAACAGCTTCCATCTGGAGGTGATGGAGACAAGGACAGTATTCAAATTCAAGAATGCATTGGACAAGCACAAGGGATCTCTGAAGAGAGTTAAGAGTTGGTGTAGATAGCAGGTTAGATGGGCCATATGGTCTTTTTCCATGTGAAATCAGATGCACCCGCATTTTGGAATAACAGAAATTTAAACAGTCTGGCTGATATAACCAGAAAGGGGAATACAAGACAATCAGGATTTCCCTGGTACCAGTACAGCAGTATTCAGCCCTCTTTCTACCTACTCCTCCCCACTTAAAGAAATAGAAAGATGCCAGAGAAAAGGGAAGCTGTCTGCACCCTTCCAGCCATTAAGGAGTCCCATCTGCCTCTACTCCTCGTCCTTCAGTGAGTGAAGCCATCTGTCCTATTGCTAACAAAAGAGGCAAAGGAGTAAAAGTGGGAAACCAATTGCCCCACTTTTGCCGAAGAAGAAAGAAGCAATATAAAAAAGAACAGACAGTAAAGTATCTAGGTTTTATCTATATTGTATCCCTTCAGACTGGTTAAAATCATTAAGGGAGCAATTTTGAAAGCTCATTTCCATGGATAAAATGCATTTTACCTGTGAAAATGCACATTATGAAAATTGCCCCCCTTCAGTGTGGAAAAAGTACGCACATTGCTCTGCAATGTGCACAATTTAGTAGCTTTATCGAGATGCATTTCAGAGAGCGTGCTTAGGCTAGGAGAAGAAAATAACACCCCTAGATTGCATTTCTAAATATAAATTGTTTAGTTTCCTTTAATAAGCAAGTGCAAATTATATGGCTGCTTTTATCCGTGGCAATAATCAAAGAAAAACTATGCACATTGTGGGTGGATTGAAGAGTTGACCCAGCTGAACGTCAATACAACTTCAGTCTCCATCAGAAGCTACAGCCAGAGCTCCAGGTCATCATCCACTTAGATTCCAGCTCCGGGCCTTGCTTGCAGGATGAAAGTTCAACCCTGCAATGAGGGTAGGTCATCCACTAAAAGGGCAAACCAAAGGCGATTGCCCATTTGGGAATTACTGGAACTGCAGATGAATGTGAAGGAATTGAAGTTGTTGATTATACAACCCTTTTGATGAGAGAGAGAGAGGCTGGTCAGAAAAGTGGGAGGTCATGTGGGTGGGATATATATTTTTTTTAAATTAAGAATTGTTTATTGCATTTATTCTGTATTTTTAGATAAAATAGCTTTTTATTGAAAAATTTACAAATGTGGGATTATCATGCCACACACAGTCACTCATTTCCACTGTGCAACATATTCAGAAAAAAGCATCAGAGAATAAGAAGAACATAGGTAATACATAATGGTTCCCCTCCTCCTCCCATCCCCTCTCCCTTATCAAAAGTAGTGCACAATATAAAAGAACTACCTCAAACAATACCGTTTTACTGTTCAATATTACTCACTGAATCAAAACTAAACATCATTCAGCACTAAGCTTCTAGCTCTGTGAGATAATGACTGAAGATAATTCTCCCAAATGGCAAGAAACATATTTTTCTTCTTAACTGAACCTAGTTTACTTGCATATTTCTCCATCACACAAAGACGATATAATGCATTCCTCCAATGCATAAACATTAAAGGCTCTACAGTTTTCCAATTCTGAAAATAGATGTCTTTCCTAAGAGAAAAGACTTCTGTAAACAAAGCTTCTTGTATTTCTCTCTAGCATTTGTCTCCGTCAAGTCATTAAAAAGCAATATCTCCAGCTTGAGTTGTATCTGAAACCCTGTGATATCTTTAACACTTTACCCCAAAAAGTTCTAGTACACAAACAAGACCAAAACTAGTGCCCTAGAGTACCAGTTTCCCTATCACATTTAATACATAAATCTGTAACAGAGATCCTCTTCTAAAATGCAGCCCTCTGAGACAGATATCACATAAAACATTTATACTGAGTATCTTATAGAACAATACTGTCTACCTGAGACTTTATATGCTTGAAATAATCAGTGTATAACTGTATATCCATTTGCAAATTTAATTCTTGTTTCCATTTTGACAACAAATCTCTCATCAAATGATTGTTGCCTTCCCTCCTTTACTGGCAGCATACAGTGAACAGATACTAGGGATGTGAATCGTTTTTTAACGATTTAAATTATCGTCCGATATTTTTAATATTGTCATTAATCGTTAAAGAGTGCGAAACAATAGAAATTCCCCCGATTTATCGTAAAAAAATCGTTAATCGTCTTAGTGTGTGCTAACAGGAAGTTAGTGTGCACTACCCATTGTTATTGCACACTAACAGAAAATGATACAATTTGACACTTTTCAGGTCAGTTAAGGTCAGTTAGGAATGAATATGTATTCCTATTGGCTGCCCTCTTATTTATTGATGTTACCAAGGTTCCCACTGAGGTGATGGTTTAATAATTGGGGTTGGGAAATGGAAACGGTTGGTAGCTTGACAAAGGGGAGGGAAAGGGGGAGGTGAAGGGCCAAGCAGTCCCACTCTCTGGTCTCTGAAGGACAGATCTCTTCAGAAAATCAGAGCTGCTGAATGCAGGGGCTGTCTCCCCCTTCACATCCCTCCCCCCCCCCCCCCCCCCCCCAATCATTGTGCTCACGTTTGCAGTTCCTATGTTAAACTAAGCTTCTTTTTTTCACTAAAGTAGAATAAAATAAAATGAAGTACTTTGTGTATTAAGCTAAAGAAACATTACATAAAATGAAATTAAGTGCTTCTCTATATGCTACTTTAGTGAAACAAAACATTTAATAAAGAAACTTGCAACCTGAGCTTCAAAACATTAACATACTATAGAAAAACTAAACAAAAAACTTTATTATTAATTTATTATATTTACAGTGGTTAAATTTAAAGAGCAGGCTGAGGCTAGACTGGCTACTGGCTAGTGGCTACTCCTGGCACTGTCAGTGCTGCAGCCTGCTGGCACTTTTTTCTCTTTCTGGCTATATCTGGTAAGGGAAACTGACTCCGATAAACTTAGTGTCGGTTTTTGTGATAGGTCCGACTGTCAAATGTTTTTATTTTTTTTTTATTTTCTTTTATTTCTTTTATTTTTCATCTATTTTTGATGTGCACATCTATTAACGTCTGCTCTTGGCAGACGTCTTCTGGTCTTCTGTTCTTTCGATGTTCCTGATGTCCTCACCTTCGTCTCTGCCTGCATGCCTTGGTTCCCAGATGTCTACTTTCCAGGCTTACCGCTGTTGTGGTCCATGACCAGTCCCATGGGTGGGCTGTGTAGGGCACCTCATGGTACAAGACCATCCTCATCTCTGCAGCACAACCCTCTGGAAGACTTCCTGCTTCAGTCCGTTGTTTTTAATCCTTGAGAATCGAATCCTGCTTCAGTCTTGTCCCGGTCTTTAGAGCCTATTGCAATCCTGCATCCGTCTATGTCAAGTTTCTGTTTGAACCTGCTCTGAGCATGGCGTAGTCCGCGACCAGTTCCACGGGGGGCTGTGAGGGCGCGTCCCAGGGCAGGCCTCTTCTGGACCTTCATCATGTCCTGGTTTCAGCTTCCACTATTCCTCCTGGAGTCCGCGTCGAGCCCAGCGTGGTCCGTGACCAGTCCCGCGGGTGGACTGTGTAGAGCACGCTGCGTCGCCGTCTCGAATCAGTTCTTGACCCTTGCTTCAGCCCTCATCTGTGATGTCTTCACTCCTGTCCTAGTCCAAAGTCTTCTGTGTTCTAAGGACTCCGTCTGCCCTCATCCTCTGTCTGGCCTGCTGCCTATTGCCGTACCCAGCGGCAGGTCCGAAAGGGCTTGGAACGGTCGGAGGACTGTTCATCGATCAACATTGCATTGTTGGTCATCCTGGGGCATGCAGGTCCGGTAGAGGGTCAGACCTAGGACCCCTGTTCTTGCCTCAGTCTTGTCCTGCTCTTATTACCCATGATCGCACCAGCTCACCTCCCGCGGTGTGTCTTGGGTCTCCTCTCTGGGTCATACCGTGGCTCAAGGACTCTCACCACCTGCTTAAGAGATGACTGTGCCCCCATGCCTATAACCATAGCCGAAGGCCTCCCAGCCCTCAGTCCATAACAACTGCCGGAGAGCATGCTCGTAACAGAATCTGAAGGCCTCCAAGCCCTTGGATTGTAACAGGGAGTGAATGCCTAATAGCCTCATTCAGCTTCTGCAGAAATAAAGGCAAGTGCCTTTTTGAAATTTGCTGTGAATTCAGGAGAAACAGAGAAAGCCCTGGACATGCCCCCCAGAGTGACGTAGGTGCACTCCAGCGCTAAGACAGTGACACCTCCTGAGAAAGAAACATCGGGGCAGGCTCTCCCACCCACCCTCCACCAACCGTTACTGACGCCAGTGTGAAGAAGCAGCTTCTGCAGAAATAAAGGCGTGCCTTTTTTAAATTTGCTGTGAATTCAGGGGAAACAGAGAGAGCCCTGGAAACACCCCCCAGAGTGACATAGGCGCGCCCCAGCGCTAAAACAGTGACACCTCCAGGCGTCGGGCGCAACAAAGGGGCTATCCCCTTTGTGCACCCCTTTGTGCAATCCCAAGTGCCGGCAATATATAATCTCCAAATACACCCTGAACATAAAGAAAAAATGGCAATCCATCAACCTTCATCAGAATGCAAAGACAACAGAAACAGAACAAACTCCAACAACAACTGGAAAGTAAAAGGTATGAAATCTAAAACAAATCTCAAATATCAACACACAACGATTAATCAGAACAACAACACTTCACTCTGTAACTATCTAACACTCTCCTTCTTACTCTTTAATGCTCAATCAATAATCAAAAAAATTCCTATCATCATCGACCTTCTATGTAATTTCCATATGTAGCAAGAAACTTCCACTGTACATTCCTGAAATCCTTTCTCTTTGCCTAATATGAGGTAACATATTTTATATTTATGCAATTTATCTAGGTTATTTGTTTCAAATGCCTGTGACAGAACAGAATTGGAACCATCCCTATAACACCAGAAATACTAAAATGTAAATTCCGGGTGATTTTTTTTTTTCCCAGTAGAGCATATTTATGGTAATAATAATAATTTTCTCCTGTTTCACGGAGTGAATACAGTAAGCGAATGACACATGGACAAGATTTCAATAGGGCATGTTTGACACGTTGTATTTCAGATGTGTGAACCACCACTTCTGATCCATACAAAAGAGATTTCTGATGAGGAAAACAATAGCATGCAATGCCTATGTCCAGCAGCTTTTCAGGATTGCCATTTTGATCTGATGGGGGGTCTCATGGGATGCTTATCATCTCTAGGCACACATAAAACCCCATCTGCTTTACTTAATAATTTCTGTTTGATGAATTTTTCTGTGGCTCATAAAAGGAAATGAAGCCACTAGGGATGGCCTGGGGTACACCCACCCCTACAATTTTTATCAAGCTTTCAGTCATAATCATTCAGACTTTTTTTTTAATTTAAAACAATGCAAGAAACAGAGAAGCAATGGCTACTCGATACTTATCAGCAGCTTCTGATTCTTTTATATTGAGTTTGAATATGCAGTGATTTAATTCTATAGGTAAGTAATCAGTCGTTGTAAACCAGAGGGTCTATCCAGGGCGGGGGGGGGGGGGTTATCTGAGAGAAAAAGGCCAAGAAAAAAATAAAATAAGGTAATCCCCTTGAAATTCCAGTACTTGTGCACTTCCCAAGTAAAACGTAAAGAAAGTTATCAAATAAAATCTTCTTGCTTGTGGCTGCAGTGTGACAGCTTTGTTAACAAGTTCTAACAGATGACAAGGATTTTTCAATCAATATAGATTTACCCAGAGAGGTTTGCATTTTTCAAGCACCTCAAGGAGAATGACAGCCATTAAATATGTACAAAGGCCAGTCCAGGGCCTACGGCCTGTAGCTTTAAGCTTCTGCCTTATTTGAGTTATGTCAGGATCAATTTTTTCTAATAGATATCACTTATCCTACATGATAATCAGCCTATCATAGTGCATTGATTACATGACAGCCTGATTTAAGCCTGGTCTGGCAGATAAGAAACAGAGCAATTTTTTTGCAATACTTGCACCTTTAAACTAAAGCTTTTAAATCCTATTTCTAAAACCAAGATTATAAACAAAAAAAAAAATATGGTTAAACATCTATGATTTTTTAATGGAATTTAAGTCTGTTTATAGTAAACACTATGCTCAAAAGAGAAGTTTACAGAGATGGGAGAGCCTGTGATTAAAGATGCATCAAATAAAGAAAAAACAGATTATCAAGTGTTAGAAGAAGCTGATAACTTGAGTGATATTTAACACCCCCGCAAAATAAAAAATGCACGCCAAGCTATATGTTGTTAGAATATAATTGCTAGGATCAATATCTAGAAGTGAAGTTTATTTTTTAAAGGTTTAAGATAGAAAGGCATTGTAAGGCACAGAAGGTTAAGCATGTAGAGGTTCCAAGCCGAAAAGTAATCTAAGGAGAATCAGAATGATCTACTATTTAAAAAAAATAATAGGAAAGGATAAAAATGGAGAGTGGACCAAATGATACAAAAACAGTAAAATCCATTTTGGGGAGAGGAGAAGCTTGGGCATGGGAAGGGTAATTTAATAATGGTGAGTGGTGGGGCAAAGTCCTCATACACATGCCTTTTACAGGCAGACCTTACCCTGAATTTTCAAACAAACTTATGCACATACTTTTGATTTGAAAATTTGAACATAAGTACTCAAGTGCATGCACAAACTACCTGCACAAAATTCCACCTGTTCTATCAAGGGCATAACTTGTGTGGATAAAGGTACGTGCATGCTTTTTGAAATTAATACGCATACAGCAACACTTCCCTGGAACACTTCTTGCTAGCTCTTATAAAAATTATACCTGAAACCAAGATACACATGCATATTTTTACATGAATTGAGCCCTGGGCTAATTTAGCACAAACATTTATTTCATTTTTATATTTAAACTTTATTGTGTTAAGAATGCCTTACACACATCTGTTAAAACCAAGCAAATCCAAAAACATAACAATAGGTTTTACTTGTTATCAATCCCCTTACCCCCTCCCACACCCCACCCTTGAGGACTCAGAGCTACAATAAATCTGAGCAGAGTCAAAAACATATCATTCAGAGTAATAAGAAAAGAAACAATTATAAGAAGAGTAATAGTAATAATAGATAACGAACAGTAAATAAATAAATAATCAGGTGAAATGAAGATTAGAGCAACCCCCCTCCCCCTTCACAGAGTGCTACCCTCCGCGAAGCACTCCAGCTCATATACCATATGGATTAAAACATATGGATTAAAACATATGGTATCATATGGATTAAAACATATGGTATGTTATAAGGATACCATATGGATTCAAAGAGTGTCTCTTCAGCACAGTAAGCTTACTCAAAGGGTATATATGATCCAAATGTTTGAAGACAGCCGTTAAAGACGAAGCTTCAGCCTTCTCCCAAGAAGGGCGATCTCACATCTAGCAGTGAGAAAAATCTGCTGCACCAAGGACTGTGAGTGTGGGTCATCGCGAGGTTCAGAAATACCAAATAAAGTATGTTTAGAAGTGTCAGCATCTTCCATTCCTCTAATAGTTTGAACAAAAGAATGTATCATCCCCCAAAACCATACAATAACATCACATTCCCACCAAACATGATAAAAAGATCCAAGGTTTCCGCACTCCTTCCAGCATTTATCATCTATATGGGGGAAGGTCGCATGCAGTCTCTCTGGTGTAACGTATCAATGCATCAGGCTATATCCATTTATCATCCATATGGGGGAAGGTCATATATAGTCTCTCTGATGTAACGTATCAATGCATCAGGACTTTATATCCATTTATCATCCATATGGGGGAAGGCCGTATGTAGTTTCTCTGGTGTAACGTATCAATACATCAGGACTTTATATCCATTTTCCATAATGTTAGCTAAAATAGAGCTTTTCTCCATGTCCAGGAAAGAGAGACCCCACTCAGACTCAGATTCCCCATTTCAGCTTCCCAGGCTTGAATATGCTTAGGAGATACCTTTGGTTCTTGATTCAGTAAAGCATATATTTTTTCTTTTTTTTCTTGAATAAAGACCCAGTTGGAGGCCCTTTTGACCTCCTCTAAACTCGCAAAGTGTCTAACTTTGTGGATTACAAACTGGCTAAAAGACAGGAACAGAGATTAGGATTAAATGGACAATTTTCTCAGTGGAAGGGAGTGGACAGTGCAGTGCCTCAGGGATCTGTATTGGGACCCTTTTCAATATATTTATAAATGATCTGGAAAGATATACGACAAGTGAGGTAATCAAATTTGCAGATGATACAAAATTGTTCAGAGTAGTTAAATCACAAGCAGATTGTGATAAATTGCAGGAAGAGCTTGTGAGGCTGGAAAATTGGGCATCAAAATGGCAGATGAAATTTAATGTGGATAAGTGCAAGGTGATACATATAGGGAAAAATAACCCATGCTATATTTACACAATGTTAGGTTCCATATTAGGTGCTACTACCCAAGAAAAAGATCTAGGCGTCATAGTGGATAACACATTGAAATCGTCGGTTCAGTGTGCTGTGGCAGTCAAAAAAGCAAACAGAAAGTTGGGAATTATTAGAAAGGGAATGGTAAATAAAATGGAAAATGTCATAATGCCTCTATATCGCTCCATGGTGAGACCGCAACTTGAATACTGTGCACAATTCTGCTGCATCTCAAAAAAGATATAATTGCGATGGAGAAGGTACAGAGAAGGGCGGCCAAAATGATAAAGGGAATGGAACAGCTCCCCTATGAGGAAAGACTAAAGAGGTTAGGACTTTTCAGCTTGGAGAAGAGACGGCTGAGGGGGGATATGATAGAGGTGTTTAAAATCATGAGAGGTCTAGAACGGGTAGATGTGAATTGGTTTTTTACTCTTTCAGATAATAGAAAGACTAGGGGGCACTCCATGAAATTAGCATGTGGCACATTTAAAACTAATCGGAAAATGTTCTTTTTCACTCAACGCACAATTAAACTCTGGAATTTGTTGCCAGAGGATGTAGTTATTGCAGTTAGTATAGCTGTGTTTAAAAAAGGTTTGGATAAGTTCTTGGAGTAGAAGTCCATTACCTGCTATTAAATAAGTTGACTTAGATAATAACTACCGCTATTACTAGCAATGGTAACATGCTTTCTCTGCATTGACTAATAACAGTAAAATAGTGATTCCCTCTCTACTAACCCATCACATGATATCTATAATTTTGTAGACAATATCTGTTGCCAGGGGGCAAACTGTATAATTGAGTGGTAAATACATCTACACCTGGAGCTTTACCAGTTTTGAGAATTTTAATAATCTGTAAAACTTCTGGCTCCATGATTTCCCTGTCAAGCATCAATTGATGCTCCAAGGAAAGTTTAGTGTTAGAGCTGTAGATTTACTTGTTTTTCCCCTTACAGTTGTTAGTTTAAATTTGATCATGTTATGATCACTATTGCCAAGTGGTCCCACCACAGTTACCTCTCTCACCAAATCCTATGTTCCACTAAGAATTAAATCTAAAATAGCTCCCTCTCTTGTTGGTTCCTGAACCAATTGCCCCATGAAGCAGTAATTTATTACATCCAGGAATTTTATGTCTATAGCAAGTCCTGATGTTACATTTACCCAGTCAATATTGGGATAATTGAAATCTCCCATTATTATTGCACGGCCAAATTGGTTAGCTTCCCTGATTTCTCTTAGCATTTCCTCATTGTCTGACCATTTTGTCCAGGTGGATGGTTGTATACTCCTATCACTATTACCCAACACACATGGGATTTCTACCCATGTAGATTCTACTGAGCAACAAAGATTTTATAGGGACCCCCACCCCTACTCCGATGCCCATCTTAGAAACAAGCCTGCCCCCGTGCTACCTTCCAATATGGATGTCACACACTGAAGTCTATTCCTAATTTCCCCTCCATCACGCATTTGCACTAAACATTCACATCAGCCTCACAAACACCCCAACCTCTCTGGCCAACCCTATCCCCCCTCAGAAAATATGATCTGCTTTACCTTCTTAGCAGATCCTCTCCTTATTGGAAGGTATGATCATTGGTCTGGATGTACCTGGACTCTACAAGAGCACAACAGATCATGTAAGCATCATAAAGAATAATTAACATCTCAATAACAAAAACAGATTTCTCCATAATCAAGCACTAAACTAGATCTTGGATCCCAGAGGATGTCATAAGTGCTGCAGTAGTAACTCTGACACTATATTATTAGAAATCAGCCTACTAAGTGCAAACTTGGAAAACATTTAACATACTCAGAAATAGATGTAACTAAAATGTGGCAATTAATAGAATCCTTAGAAAATGTAGAACCACCCGCCGACCTCCTTTGCACCCTTTTACCCCCTTTGCCAACACTTTGTTGGCGGGGATACACATTGCGGGTTGCCGTCGTTAGGGGCACCATTTTCAGAGCATGTGATACTGCCAGGCATGCCGCTTTAAGATTTTTCTCAGCCATTGGCTTTACTCTGGAGGAATTGCCATTGATTGTGAAGTAGAGACCAAATGGGTAGCACAAGCAATAACAGATATTTTCCATACGGAGGACAGAGGTCATCTCCTTCATGTCCTGCTGCTTATGTAAGGTTACTGGAAAAACATCAGCAAAGATCATTATTGTGTTGCTTTTCCATTGCCAGGAATTTTGTTTCCTAGCCGCAGCATATATCTTCTCTTTTACATCAAATTTATTGAAGCAAACTATTATTGTTGCGGTCGCCGGCTGCAAACCTCCGCGGCCGGCTTTCCTCACCCTTCACAGCAGGAGGTTCACTCCCATTCCAGCCAGGCATGTTCCTCCACACCACCAGCTCCGCGCTTTGGTTGCACGGCATGAAGCCGCTGTCTCCTCGTTCGATGCCGCTGACACAATCTCTCCTGCTGGTCCTCCTACGCCTGGGCACCCCTTTCTCTTATTTAAAGGGCCAGTGGCGGGAAAGTTCCCCATGGCCCCAGCTGATGACTTTGGGCTGGGGAGCTATTTAAGACCAGTCTTGCCGTTCCTTCCTCGCCTCAGCAACAAGTCCCACTCTGCCAAGAGTAGCAGGTTGTTTCTGACTCAGTGTTCCAGTTCCTGACTCCATGTTCCTGTTCCCGAGCTTCTGGTTCCTGCTCCAGTTCTCCGACCTCGTGACTGCTTCCCTGGTTCTGATCTCGGTACATTCTCTGGACTTCACCTTGCCTGCTGCCTGCCTCGACCACCACCTGTTCTTCCATTCTTCTTGCCTGCCAACTGCCCCAACCTCTGGCCTTCACCTGGATTCCGTTGCTCTCCACCAGTCCTGACTCCTGATATGCTTGACTGTTTACTGCCTTCATGGGATTCATCACCATCTGGAGACCTGCGCCTAAGTCCAGCTGGCCCTGGTACCCAAGGGCTCAACCTGCGGGGAACGAGGGCAGGTATTGGTGAAGGTCCTGTTGGGTCTCTGCACCAAGCGTACCCACCTCCCAATGATGAGGACCTAGGTGGTGCCAACCTCGTCTCAGCTCAGGGGTCTACCGACCGACAGTTATGTCTCATGGCTTGTTTGTAATCTGCTGACTCAAAGTGTGATGTGCTCATTGCAGATCAACCTTGAACTCAGTTTCTCTCTCTGCCCCTTTGCTTGCTCCCTGATTAGCTTTTCAAATGCTAATTACCACCATCTTATAGTCACCATACTCAGGAGTCTCTGGCACTCCCCTAAGATGCAAGTTAAGTCGGTGGGATCAATTTTCTAGATCCTCCAGCTTTTCTTGTAATTCCAATTGCTCTACTTGTATCTCTTTGTATTTGGTTTGCAGGTGCTCAAGGGTTTCAGCATGCATTTCCAACCGTATGTCGGATTCCTCTATCCTCCATCCTCCAGTCTATCTCCGCTATGTCCTCTTGGAAATCAGCTATCATATTCAGGATTTCTCTTTATTTTTCATGTCTTTATGTAGATAGCAAAGCATGCCCAAAACTTGGCCCTGGTAGCGATATCACCACCTGCTGAGGACAAATCAGTATCTGTGTGGTCAGGTCTGACTTCAAGTGAATCACAGCCATGCTGGATGCCTTGCACGCTTCCCTGCCTGTGTTAGTACATGAACATTTCTTAGAATCCACAAATTTCTTTTTGGCAACCATGCCCTGCAATTCTACCAAGGTCATACACTCAAAAAAAGCTCACCTTATCTGTGGATGAGAGGATTTTGCTCCACAGAGTCAAAAGCTCACAATTAAGCTGCCATTCAAGCCAGTGACATCACTTCCTCCCTAGCACAGCCATTTATACACAATAAAAATGACTGGGAATAAAATGTCTTGGTATATAGCTGCAATCTGCATTCAGCAAAGTAAACCATATTCCCACACAGTCCCTGAGGCAGCCCCCAAGAGAGGGGGGCGAAACGTGACCAGAGTCGGGCATTTTTTATTGGATATACAAGTCTCCTAATAAAGCATCTTAATGGACATTACCTGGCATCTATTGTTTATGTTGCCTCCAAACCTTTAGGGTAAGACATGTTGAAAATAAACCTATGTTTTCCCGAGGTCTTTTTAGGAATTACCGCTAAAGGGGACAAATGCATTTTTGAAAAAGGTGGATTCCGAAAAGGTCCCGCTATTCACCCTAAATCTATCTCTTCCTTTAATTTATTAACTGCAACCTCCCTTAAACATACAACTGACCTAGCGTTCCTTGAATTACCCCCTGCACCCGGCCCTGTATATGGAATACGAAACCCTTACTGGAAACCCTTACTTAATAAATCCGCCGCTTCTACATCAGGGTAAGCACTTAAACGTTTTAATAGTTCTTCCAGAATTATAGGCGAAAAGGCCTTATCCAAGCACACATTATTGTTTCCACCTTGGCGCGGAGTCCCGCTTGCACCCGAAGTGCATTTTGAGGGAGGGTGTGCCCCTCTACAAACCATGCAAGCATGCTGGAACTTACATTCCGGAAATAAGCACGAAGCTTTATTGAACCTCCAACATACGTCCCCACCGCCCCCGACTGGTTTGCTTGTAACCCCAACTTTTGCCCCGCTTCCTTGGTTCCAAAAGGAACTAAGATTTCTGCCCGCCGCACTCGACCCTACCCCGCTACCAACACTTCTTAGCCCGCTGGTGCACTTGTCATTTGGGTCAGCCACAGATTAATGTCCTGTGTGCCCCAAGACATATAACGATTACCTTCCATTTTATCATGGAAATGCTCATCATAGTTGAGCCAAGCCCAACCTTCATAATTTTTAAATGCGCCCAGTATGCTGTCGGCATATGCCAACAATGACCCATACTGTTTCGGCTGGAAATGGCCAACTACACTGGCCAACCGTAGGAAACCTCTCATCCAATTCAAAATATTTTTTGTCACTTTTGGCCCTGCTTCTCCCCCTTTATTCTTCTTTTTATTCTTCCTTCTTTCTTTTCTCCCTTGCCTTCCCAAATATTAGCATATTTGCATTTTATTATCCTCCACCTTAACCATCTAGGCACCCACAATTCGGACAAAGATGCTAACGCAAGATGTCCCATATCTTGCATCGGTCCCACCCTAAATTTTGATCTCTTCTCCTTCTCAGCCTCACTTGATGAACAGATGGAAGATTCATCCGAACTACTGTCTGAGTCAGAACTGGAACTCCTATCCCTCCTTCTCCTTTTCTTACCCTGAAAACCTTGCGACTCTGACTCACCAGTAACACTGTTTCGCAAATACGTTCCTGGCTCTTCAGGATCACAGGCTCTTGACCTCCAGCTTCCTGCCTCCTTCTGAACGTCCTGCAACATCGTCCGCTCTGTCCCTCCATGCTTCCTGCCTGGAAGTGCTGGGATAATCGTCACCTTCTACATCTGCAGGAAAAACAGAGATGCCAGATGAACTGCCAGCATACCTGCATTGCGATGAACCTTCCCAACCTGGACCCTTTGAACCCGAGGCAATAATCCCTCCTCGCACTACCCCTGTCCGTTCAATGGTTCCCCAATCCGTGTTTATCCAGTCCCTTGGCCTCACGATAGAGCTGGCCCCCTCCTCAGGGAAACTGCGCCTGACCTGCAAATGTGGAGCGCCGGTGGTGCCACCTCTCTGAACTCTCTGATCCTGATTGGCTGAATTGCCAGGAACAGAAAATGGCACACTCTCATGCAGAAAACCCTCCTCCTGATCTTCCTCTGTCATAGCAGGGTGACCCCTTAACTGCTCATCCTCCCCAACCCTGTGAAAAACGACTCCACAAGCCTCTCTTGCCTTGGAGGGGACCTTGGTCTTCTTTCCCTTCTGTGCACTCTGAGACTCAATATTTTTAAACACACCTCACACCTGGGCAGGATCGTCCTGCTCTTGGAAACGCACTTTCCTTATGCTTTGAGAAGCACGGGGCGAAGAGGGGGGAGGGCCACACCACACAGGAGGCTGGATCCTCAAATCTGATTTTAACCCATATCCAGTCTGTGCTTTTAAGATGCCTTTTTTACTCCCAGAGGCGTGATGGGCGCAAGGGGCTTTAGGCGTAACAGCCCCCGGGAGGGCGACGCAGTACAAATCCCCCAAAACGTTGAGAATTTCTGGGACATTGGGAAGGGAGGGACGGGACATTGGGAAGGGGGGGAAGGGGGGGAAGGGCCAGCCTAAGGCCCGCTCTCACCCGATGCAGAGCAGGGGGGGGGGGGAGTGAGCAGGAGTCTCAAATAGTTCATCTGAACTTGCCTGCTGACTGGATCCGCTGGCCACCAGAACTTCATCCATCATGGGGCTCTGCTGTGAACAACCGCCCACAGGACCGGGAACACCGGGCCGGGCCCTGGGTGCGCGGGGTCTGCGCTGCATAGGCTCAAGGGGAAACGCCCATGCCAAAATAGATGGGAGCATAACCTAAGCTGACAACTAAAAATATTTCATCACTCTCCTTTACTTTTTTTTGTTAACGATGCTAGAAAACCTGACAAAGGATGCCTGAAAATCTGCCCCGCCGGCTCGCGTGCCCTCCCTGCAACTGAAAACCCACCGAACAGATCCTGCCTCGTTAGTGGCCAGGAGCCAATAGGAGTACTGCATTTTGAATCGCTGGCGACCTCCCATTGGCTCCCGCTTTTGCGCGATTCTCGCTCTCCCCCCCCCCCCTTTTCGCCGCACCCGTCCTGCGCGCGCCTCTCCCCTGGTTACGGCTAGTGGCGTGGGACAAGCCCGCACCGCTGCTCATAAAGAAGTGTTTGAAGTATGATTTTAGTCTTTTAATATATAAGGAATACATGAATGTGTTATTTTTATATGTTTATTATTATCTGTGTGTTTGTAATGTGAATGTACAGTTATGTACTCTGCAATGGACAGTTCTTATGAATTGGAAGATGCAGAATCTAAGCATTTTAAAATAAATAAATAAATGGCATTAAAATTTCAGCCCAGAATAATTTTCTCATCGGTCACTAATTTGCACAATGCTCAGGTATATTTTACCCATGGACTTTACACTAATTTTCAAAGTGAAAGAACCAGTATAATTAACCATACACATTTACGCCTTCTATTTTGGATAAAGTAGTGTGGATGCCATTTTAGTACACTTGAATACATAGAAATAAAGGTTAATAAAAACAAACAAAAAATATATATTTATATTAAGTGATACCATTTTAATTTCTTGACTAGTTTTCAAGAGCTGAAACTCTCTTCTTCAAGGCAGAATTCGAATAAGCAAAAATTATTACATGAAAATATAGTGTGGCTGCTATAAGTGAACCTTAAAAGGCATTCCAGTGATAGAGTGAAGCGGGAGGGGGTAATGACGGGTGATGATCAGCAGGTTACAAGCAGTTAATTTTATGGCTCATAATATGATAGGAAACCTATGTCTTTTGTGAGTCCTTTATGTAAGATCCAAAGTGACTAAGTAAGCCTTTTAACTTTACAAATATGTGAATATGTTTGAAAATTCAGAAGTATACACTTACCTAACCCCAAGAACACCTCCCCCTATTGTGAATAAAATGACACGTTTACTGGCTCTACATGCATTCTTTTACCTGTTCAAAAAGCTCACTTCTGCAGGTACAGCGCTGTTATCCTGGCAAAAATAGCTTTGGAATTTACCCTGCTCGTTATATTTTTTAAACTATTTTTCTTAAAAGAGTTGTATGGATATAAGAGATGTGAAACAGAACAGAGGACTGAAAGTCGGGAGCTGTCAGAGAGCTCATCCCTGCATTAGACCTGTCAGGACCTGCTTCGTAGCAGAATGCATACAGTGTCTGAGAGAATTTCATCTGAAGATCCATTCTGCATCTTAAAGCCATGTTTCTGTAATTTCCATGACATTATTACCATTTGTAATCTCTTAAATAAGGTCTTTGGTCTAAAGCTAAAATTATAATCTATAACGTATTAGATGCCGCATTTACATGGAGCCAAACTTAGCAGATTTGCTCAGCTGAAATGCAATCTGACTGCAGTGTAATGGATAATTCTTAGTGAGACTGTCAGTTAAACTTGTTTATTACTATACTTAAGAAAAATGAACAAGTAAGGCTGAAAACCACAAGATGTAGCTGATACTTAAATCTTGGCATCCAAGAAATGCATCCATGACCATTTAGCAGATTATCCACAAGAAATACACGAGATTCAGCGAGGTTAAGAATGCAGAATTGCAGCAGCACAATTTCAGCCACCAAAATCACAAACATTTTAGACTGGATATTATAGCTGAAGATATTATTCCCTCTTTTTAGAAACTACTGGCACAAGCTTATGAACAGCTTTCAAAGAATAAAATAGCTAAAAAATGAAAATGGCTATGATCATTCTTTTAAACGAGGTCCCAATATTATTTTGATATTTAATTTTGGCTCTGGAGAAGTAACCCATCAGCTCTCAAAAATGTTATGCACATCATCTTTGCATCATTATTCTGTTTCTCCACTAAAATATCAGAATATCCAAAGATGCCAAGGATTTCTAAATGTATATTTTTTCTATTTTGGATTTGCTAGCCTTTCCTTCAATAACAGGTTAGACAATTATTAGAACCAGATCATCTACACAAAATTCTGTCTACTCTACAGTTTGTTCTGATTTACTGTATTTTTTTTTTATCTTTGTTAGTTCTGATAAATATCAACATTTGAGCATCATGAATATTTTGTTTTAAAGCACTTTAGATTAAAGTAAGGTATAATTTCCTAAATAATAGTAACATATTAGTTTATGGCAGAAATCTGAGCATGTGATGCAGTGGGCTTAAAAGCAAGCAGGCATAAACTGTTCAAAATAAACTACGTAAATATAACCCTATGTAACCAGCAGGTGCTTATGTCTAAAAGACCATTATATTGCGTAAGTATGGCCTTAGCTTGTGACTAATTAATAGTCATTAATCTAACTGTAATGCTGGGCCTCCATGGAACACCCACACAACCAGTCAGATTTGCTGCCTGATGCCTCCATTCCTACCCCTCCAACTCAGCGTTAGCACGCATGCTCACTGTATAATGTGCTTCGTAGGCCTCATGGTGGGAGACCTGGCAGCAGTGTCAATTAATGACGCCTGAGTGGCAGGGTATTTAGAGCCCTGCCATGCTCCCAGCTACCTTCACAATGGGCCTTCATGCCTACTTCTTCCCCACAGTACTGATTGACATCCTGTCTCCTATTCCTGCTTTGTCCTGCCTTGCCTCATCTTACAATCCATTGGGAGTTCTGAGAGGAGAGGATCACCTTGCTGGTAGCTGAAAAGAATTGATAAATAATGCTTGGGGAAATTTTAGAACTTAAGGGGTAGATTTTAAAAGAAGCGTGTGGGCGTGCACGCATGTTATAAAATCGGGGGTTGGCACGCGCAAAGGGGTGCACAATTGCCTTTACACGTTCCCTGCCCCCTAATCTAATCTTCCCACTCCTTCCTCTAACCTATCCCCCCCCCCCTGACTTTTGTTTTAACCTAGCCTGATGTTACCCAGGTAGAGAGTCCATCAAGCTAGATTGAGAGAACATTGCATAAAAGGGCACATTTTTGTGAACGCCAGTGGTTATTGTATAAGAGATCTCTTACCCCTATTGATAGGGTGGTATGTGTTTTATCCCATACCCCAATCACACAGAAGGTAGTTAACATCATTAAAACTCATTGGCTAATACTAATGAATTTGATATTTTCAAGAAGTTCCCCAAATCTGCTTATAATTGGGGGAAACTTTTGAGGGATAAATTGGTCTCCTCTTTATTGTCAGACTCTAGAGATGCAGATAGGGACCCCTTGGGAACATCGCTCTTGTGGTGGGTGCAGTGCATGTGAATTGTCTTTGACTTTGGAGACGTTTCAACATCCTAAAACATTATAGAATTACCGGATATGGTCATCTACTACCTGCCTGTCTAAATGTTTGATATATATTATTATATGCTTCTGTGGTTAACTATATGTGGGCAAAACCAGTCGTTGTTTAAAAACTAGAATTATTGAGCATCACAGCAATCTTATACACAGACTGAGGAACATTTAGTAGAACACTGGATGGAGCTAGGGCATCAAATTTCAGACCTACTTTTTGTTTTTGGTTTGGTTTTTTTTGCAATACAGCAGGTTCATTTTCATTCTTGTGGTGGGAACTTCTCTAAATGTTTTACTAAGATTATACCAAAATGGTATAAAGGGACACAGCCAGCATGGATTTACCCAAGGGAAGTCTTGCCTCACAAATCTACATTTTTTGAAGGGGTGAATAAACCTGTGTACAAAGGTGAACCGGTAGATGTGGTGTATTTGGATTTTCAGAAGGTGTTTGACAAAGTTTTTTTTTTGTTTGTTTTTAAAAAATTTATTAATCGCTTAACACAATTGGCCTAAGCGATGTACTTGAGAGGCTTCTAAGAAAACTAAAAAGTCATGGGATAGGAGGCAATGTCCTTTTGTGGATTACAAGCTGGTTAAAAGACAGGAAACAGAGAGTAACATAACATGGTCTGTTTTTAGTGGGAAAAGGTAAACAGTAGAGTTCCTCAGGGATCTGTACTTGGACTGGTGCTTTTTAATATATTTATAAATGATCTGGAAAGGGGTACGACAAGTGAGGTGAATAAATTTGCAGATGACACAAAATTATGCAGACTAGTTATATCTCAATCAAATTGTGATAAATTGAAGGAGAATTTTGTGTGTCTGGAATAGAGGACTTCCAAATGACAGATGAAATTTCATGTGAGCAAGTGCAAGGTGATACATATAGGGAAAAATAATCCTTGCTGTATTCACCCAATGTTAGGTTGTATCTTAGGAATTACAACCCAGGAAAGACATCTAGGCATCATAGAGGATAATACATTTAAATCGTCGGTTCAGTGTGCTGTGGCAGTCAAATAAGCAAACAGAATGTTGGGAATTATTAGAAAGGGAAAGGTGAATAAAACGGAAAATGTAATAATGCCTCTGTATCGCTCCATAGTGAAATCACACCTTGAATACTGTGTACACTTCTGGTCGCCACATCTTAAAAAAGATATAGTTGTGATGGAGAAGGTACAGAGAAGGGAGACCAAAATGATAAGGGGTATGGAATGACTCCAATATGAGGAAAGGCTAAAGAAGTTAGGGCTCTTCATTTTGGAGAAGAGATGACTGAGGGGGGATATGATTGAGGTCTAAAAAATCATGAAAGGACTTGAACAGGTTAATGTAAATCAGTTATTTACTCTCTCAGATAATAAGAGGACTAAGGGTAGTCCATGAAGTTAGCAGGTAGCTCATTTAAAACAAATCAAAGAAAATTCTTTTTCACTCAGCGCATAGTTAAGTTCTGGAATTCATTGCCAGATAATGTTTTTATGGCAGTTAGTGTAACTGGGTTCAAAAAAGGTTTGAATAAGTTCCTAGAGGAAAAATCCATAAACTGCTGTTAATTAGAAACATAGAAAATGACCAAATGGTCCATCCAGACTGCCCAGGAAGCTTATCATAGCATCTTCCACAGCATACAGGTCATCCCCATACTTAGCTTCACAAATCGTCAAAGTCAGGGCCCTTGTTGGTTGCTGTCTAATTTCCCAATACCTCTTGCCGCTGAAGCAGAGAGCAATGTTGGAGTTGCATCAAAAGTATCAGGCTTATTGGTTAAGAGTAGTAACTGACACACCAGCAAGTTACCTCCCCCCCCCCCCCCCCCCCCCATGCACTATTTCTTCATTTCCATCCTCTAACCTTTAGGGATCCACAATGTTTATCCAATGCCCCTTTGAAATCTTTCACTGTTTTAGTCTTCAACACCTCCTCCAGAAGGGCGTTCCAGGCATCCATCACCCTCTCTGTGAATAAATATTTCCTGAGGTTGGTTCTGAGTCATTCTCTCTGGAGTTTCATGACATGACCCCTAGTTCTACTGATTTCTTTCCAATGGAAAAGGTTTGTTGATTGTGCATTATTAAAAAAATTCAGGTATCTGAATGTCTGCATCATAATCTCCCCTGCACCTCCTCTCCTCCAGGGTATACATATTTAAGTTTTTCAATCTCTTCTCATATGTCATTTGATGGAGACCCCCCCACCATTTTTGTCAACCTTAACTGGACTGCCTTCGTCCTGTCTCTGTCCCTTTCGAGATACCGTCTCCAGAACTGAACACAATATTACAAGTGAGGCCTCACCAGTGACGTGTTCAAGGGGATTATCACCTCCTTGCAGTAGTATCTTAAGATCATTTTAATGTTTGGGTACTTGCCACGTACTTTTGATTTGTATTGGCCACTGTTGGAAACAGGATGCTGAACTTGATGGACCCTTGGTCTGACCCAATATGACATATGTTCTTATGTCAATCACTGCCTAACCACGCAGACCACATTTATTTAAATGCTTGGACCGTTGGTTACTATATAATCTCTTCATCCAAATTACCAATAAATCCACCCATATTACTGCCAATCTCCTGACATCAACAATTTTTTAATGAAATTATTATGACCATCATACTGGGCTTCATCGTTTAGTAATCAATCTTTAGGACTCAGCCTTCCTTATAATCATTGGTCATGTTTTTTCAAAGTGACCCAATATTCCCAATTTTTGTGAGAATCTTGATTATTTTAAATTTTCCATTTTTTGGTAATTTGCAAATAACTTAAACTGCTTTGGTCAAAACATTAGAATAAAGTTCAAATTCGTAGACACTTCCAATAAATTGTAGTTATGCACTTATCTGTGTGCCCAAATTCCATCATCTTGGAGAAGCCATCGTGTCTAAAGCCCAACACAGGACTGTGTTTCAGATGTAAGTCATTTTTCAAGGGCTCGAATATCTGCGTCTGTAACGAATAATATTCTTATGGCACAATTTTGTACAAGATATGTAACAGTTAAACACAGATACTCAATACAACATTTTTCCAACATAATGCAAATGCTTATGGTTTATGCATTCACAATCGAGCATAATGGTGGCTCAGCATTCTATTTCCAGTTTTGAAGCTGGAACCCACCACAAGTATGTTACATAAAGCTCACATCTGTCAATTATGATTATTTATTTGTTTAAAGCTTTTCTATACTGTCATTCATGAAAAGACATATCACATCGGTTTACATAGAACCAAAGGTTAGAAATACATCAAACAGGGTAATTTCAAACAGGGTTTAACATCAAACAAGAAGGATGGTCAAGAAAAAACAAAGGTAGAGGAGGTTGATAGCCAGCATATAAACAGAAAACCATTGAGTAATGAGCATTTAACAGCATATAAAACATAGAACCATAGAGTAATGAGCATTTAACGGTAGTAGGAAAGAGTCATGGTTCTTTAGGGAAAGGCTTGTCTGAAAAGCCACATATTAAGCTTTTTCTTGAACATTTGCTGGCAGGGTTCTTGGCGAAGGTCAGGGGGAGAGCATTCCATTGTGCGGGCCCGGTGGTGGAGAGAGAGCGCATTTCCTGAGAGAGGACTTGGCAGGGGGTGCATAAAGGGTACCTTTGTACCTGTTCTGATTGGTCTGGAGGGTGTGTGATGTTGAAGAGGGATGTTTAGATCGAGAGTGGTCTGCATGTGAATGGTCTTGTGTATCAACATTAGTACTTTGTGGGGGATTCTGAATTTAATGGGGAGCCAGTGTAAATTTTTGAGAACAGGGGTCACGTGCTCTCCTCTGTTGGTGTTGGTCAGGATCCTTGCGGTGATGTTCTGTAGCATCTGTAAGGGTCTGGTGGTATTAGCGGGAAGGCCAAGTAGGAGGGAATTGCAGTAGTCTATTTTTGAGAGTATGATGGCTTGGAGTACCTTGCGGAAGTCGTGGGAGTGTAGGAGAGGTTTCAGCTTTTTTAGGATTTGTAGTTTTTAAAAACATTCCTTTGTTGTGTTATTGATAAATTTTTTTAGGTTCAGACTGTTGTCCAGAATTACGCTGAGGTCTCTCACATGGGTGATGGAGGTCGTTTGTGGCGAAAGGAGGTTGCTGCCCACCCGATCATTGTCATCCTGTGAGATGAGCAGGAGTTCGGTTTTGGCTGTGTTGAGTACTATGTTAAGGCTGGAGAGGAGGAGGTTGATAGACTGTAGACAACCATTCCAGACGTTGAGGGTTTTGGAGATAGATTCAATCACAGGAATGAGAATCTGAATGTCATTGGCGTAAATGAAGTGAGTTACCTTTAGATTTTGAAATCAGCAGGCCTATTTAAGTCTAAAACAGCTGAAAAATTGAACTCAACAGGAATTATGTTAAAAATTGTTCCCAGTCAATTGGCAGCTCATAAGAAAGGCTGGGTCCAATGACAGAGAATATCCTCTTATGGTTTCCCTGAAATCGTGCTGTTGTAATAGTAGGTACTTGAAGAAGAACCTTGTCAGCTGACCTTAGTGCTCTCACGGGAATGTAACTAGTTAGCCTACTGGATAAGAAGATAGGTCCATCCTCTTGAAGAGCTCTTGGTTACTGCTGAGAGAGATCTAGAACTAGATGAAAGAGACAGAGCTGACTGAGAGACTACTGGTTGCTGCTGAGAGACTGGTAGCTTCTGCTGTTGAAAACTTGATGATTTCAAAACTGCAGTTAGTTTTCTTCTATCACGTCAAATATTTTCTCTACAGCCTATCTTAGGCCGTTAAGCTGGAACATAGGATTACAAAATCTTTGCTATTCCTCTGCCATGTTTTCCAGCACTCTGTTTAGGCACAATTAATTACTAAACTTTACCACCTGCCTCCCACCTTCCCTAGACCCCAATCTCAAAGGAAACAAACCTCTTGGGAAAGTGTGAATTGAAGAATGGAGGGAAGGGCAACACAGGAGAAGATTTAGAAAGAGGAGATTGGAGGAGAAGGCACCAGAAAATAAAATAAAAAAAAATTGCAGTCTCTGAACAGGCATCAGACTTACTGGTCTGTAATTTCCTGGATCACTCCTTGATCTCTTTTTTTAAATTGGCATTATATTGGCACCCCTCCAGTCTTCAGGTACCATCTATGTTTTTAATGACTGCACAGAGCAGTCTCCTGTGATAAATTTTGGGACCAAGCAGGAAAAGGTAGTGTGTGCAAAGAGGACAGACCCCTGT
The DNA here is from genome assembly GCF_901001135.1 of Rhinatrema bivittatum. NCBI lineage: Eukaryota > Metazoa > Chordata > Amphibia > Gymnophiona > Rhinatrematidae > Rhinatrema > Rhinatrema bivittatum. The sequence goes on along the minus strand of NC_042621.1, from coordinate 82,161,116 downwards.
GGTGATGATAAGGGCATGGCAGGCAAATGGAGTGTGTGCTGTCTGGCTCCTGAGGTGGTATTTGAGGCCTAGCAGACAGAAGGAGAATGCACAAAGAACTCAGACTCCTGTATTTCAGTTTGGAGCATGGCAGGTAAAAGGAGTGTGCACTTTCATGTATTTGGAGCCTATCTTTCAGAACAAGTATACACAGAGCAGTCACCCCCCTGTGGTAGTGGTGTTTTGGGCCTAGCAGGCAGAAGGAGTGTGTACAGCATGGTTAGGCTCCTGGGTTGGTGTTTGGGGCATGGCAGGCAGGAGTGTACATAGAGCATTCATGCCCCAGTGGATTAATTTAGTCAGGCCCATGTGGTGGTATTTGAGGCATGGCAAACAGGCAGGCAGAGCAGTAATAAGGCCTTCAAAGTGCTTTCATTCATCTTGCCACTCATGGCAAATCTGGAAACCCAAGCAAAGGCAGATTTATTTTCAGCACAGCCTTGATTGATAAGAGCTCACAATGTCCCCTGTTATCAAAGAAACTCATTCACTAGGCACACCAGTTGGTTGGCACAACAGATAGGGGTAGATTTTATAAAAGTACGCCCGCGCAAACAAAAGTACGCCGGATTTTAATAGATACGCGTGTATCCTTTAAAATCCGGGGTCGGTGCGCGCAAGCCTGCCCAAAATCGGCAGTCTGTGCGCGCCGAGCCACGCAGCCTGCCTCCATTCCCTCCGAGGCCGCTTCGAAATCGGAGCGGCCTTGGAGGGAACTTTCCTTCCACCCCCCGCACCTTCCCCTCCCTTCCCCTACCTAACCCATCCCCCCAGCCCTATCTAAACCCCCCCCCCCCACCTTTGTTTTAAAATTTACGCCTGCCAGAGGTGATTCCCTGGCCCGGGAACTGTTTCGGAGGTCTCGGCCACACCCCCAAAATGCCCCTGGGCCGGAACCACACTCGCGACCCTGCCCCTGAATGACATGCCGCCACGACACGCCCCCTCCCCAGGAAAGCCCCGGGACTTACGCACGTCCCGGGGCTTGTGCGTGCCACCAAGCCTATTCAACATAGGCTCGGCACGCGCAGGGGGAACTTGGGGCAGGATTTCGGGGGGTACGTGCATACCCCTTTGAAAATCTGCCTCATAGTGCTTAGCCACGCTGGCTAGGACTGGTCAGACAGCAGACTTGTGTGTCCAATATGCCAGTGCATCTGAGTCCTTGTCCTCAATGGACTCTGTGACATAGCATGTCAGAAAGATTTGTCCTGGTGTCGCCTATGCTTGGATAGGCCAAGAGTTTCTTCCCAGCTGCTTTCACCGCTGCCTGTGCCAGAAGAGACGATTCTTTATGGGCAACATAGCTTTGGCATGTTGGAGTGGAGTAGGAAGTGCTAGGAGTAGGAAGTGCTAGGTGATAGGAGTAGGAAGTGCTAGGTGCTAGGAGTAGGAAGTGCTAGGTGATAGGTGTAGGAAGTGCTAGGTGCTAGGAGTAGGAAGTGCTAGGTGATAGGAGTAGGAAGTGCTAGGTGCTAGGAGTAGGAAGTGCTAGGTGATAGGAGTAGGAAGTGCTAGGTGCTAGGAGTAGGAAGTGCTAGGTGATAGGTGTAGGAAGTGCTAGGTGATAGGTTTAAGAAGTGCTAGGTGCTAGGAGTAGGAAGTGCTAGGTGATAGGTGTAGGAAGTGCTAGGTGCTAGGAGTAGGAAGTGCTAGGTGATAGGAGTAGGAAGTGCTAGGTGCTAGGAGTAGGAAGTGCTAGGTGATAGGTGTAGGAAGTGCTAGGTGATAGGTTTAGGAAGTGCTAGGTGCTAGGAGTAGGAAGTGCTAGGTGATAGGAGTAGGAAGTGCTAGGTGCTAGGTTGCTTCTCCTCTTTGCACTACTTTTTGATCTGCCCACTGATAATTTTCTGCTGCAGCCTATGGTGCTCCTGTTCCCAGACATTCTCTGTCAGCATGTTCTTCCTGTATGTCACACTGGAGAACCAGGCTCCCTTTCACATGGGGACCACAAAATGTAAAAAGCATGTTTTTGGTGAAACTGAAATACCTACAGTACCTGAATATAATCCACTTTGAAGTGCTGAAAAAAGTGAGAAAAGTGGAATATAAAGCCAAATAAATAAATAAATAAATTAAATAATATTGTAATCTCTATGTCACCTGCTTCTATGAGGAGTGCAGACAGCACAATACCTCATTTCTCATTTCCTATTCCTGGAACTCAGCTCCTCCTTGGCATCCTTAAAGGATTTCAGGATTTTCACCAGCTGTCTCACAACTACACAATCATGATGCCCTAGGGGACACTGCATACCTGTCTCAATTTTCTGAGACAGATCATGAAGGGGTCTGTGCTGCTCTACTAAACTCTGCAGCGTCATATAGTTGGAATTACAGCAGGATATTGCCATTACCATATTTGAGCAATTGCCAGTCACAAAGAAACCTGTGTTTTAATTCCTGGCTCTCTGGTCTAGCTGCCAGCCCTCCAGCACCTCTCTAATAGTTGCTAAAATATTGGCCAAGTATTGGGCTTCATCCATCAAGTGGGAGTGCAGCAAAGCCCACCTGCGCCCTGACTCTGTCCCCTCTAGAGCTGCTGCTTGCCCCTGACTCAGCCAGGTCCCATCACTGTGCCGTCAGAGAGAGGAAGGAGTATGAAGCATTCATAGTGGTCCGGAAGATGTCACTGGTCACTTGGCCAGCAGTGCCTGGATGTGACTACAGCACTGGTTGTACAGGCTGGGGATGACCTTTCCATTAAATGTGGTCCTACAGGGGAATATGAAATTTGGGGCTAACACCCGCAGCAAATGCTTGAAATCCACATTTTCCGCTGCCTGCAGAGGTTGGTCATCAAGAGCAATCATTTCCCTGATGCTCCTGGTTATAACTATTGATGCCTCTTTCCTCGGGATAGTGCTACCAAACAACACTCCATTTCTTCTATTGTGGGCTATCACGTCTGATGTATGCCAGGGGGCTGCTGGCTAGTGGAAGAGCCGAGTGCTAGGGAGCAACTTGGGGAACACGCGTTCCTTTTTCTAAGAATGAACGGAAGCAGGGGTCCTTTGACTGCTGCTAGTACTACCATCCCCAACTTCTGCAGATGATGTAACATCCCAGCATTTGTTAAATGGCTCAGCTCATATCCATGGCACAATAATTGGACTGAGCCAAGTGCAGATCCTCCCTGACTTGGAACTGCCTCCAGATCACAGATTTATTTTGCGAACCCTTGTCTACATCCTTGGGGGGTGAATGATGCTAGCACTGAAGAGGAGGTGAAAGCAGGTGGATCCTGAGAAACAGTGGCAGGGGCATGACCCATGTGTTCTCTAACCGCACTGTCGCCTGCTGTCCCTCACCAACATTATTAGTTTCCTCTCTCTCTCCTCCAGCACTCGAGTAGGAGGCTAATCCTCTAAAAGTGTCTTCAGCTAATAACTGCATGATTTCTGCTTCAGAGAATCTTTTAAAAAGAAATTCTGCTTCCGATTCTGAGGAAGCTGCTGCCAACACTGCTTCTGCTGCCTCTTCAGCACTATGTAAAAAAGATTGTGCTGCTGGTGCTACCTCTATTGCTCCGCTGCTGCTATTGCCTGCCATTTCCCTCCCCTGTACAACATCATAGAAACATAAACATAGAAACTGAAATGACGGCAGAAGAAGACCAAACGGCCCACCCAGTCTGCCCAGCAAGCTACGCACTTTATCCATTTTTTTTCCATTTTTCTCTCTCCCACCTGTTACTATTGGCTTCCAGTACCCTCCAGCCCTAATTCCCCTCCACCCCACCACCAATGTAGAGAGCAGCGCCATATCTGCATCCAAGTGAACATCCAGCTCAATTAGGGGTAGCAACCGCTGTAACAAGCAGGCCACACCCCTGCCCCATACTCTTACCCACCCCTGGTTTTTTTGTTTGATTGTTTGTTTGTTTGTTTTTTTTGTTGTTGTTTTTTTTTTTTGGAGACGGCAGCCCTCCATCCTTCCGCTCCGTGAAGGTGGAACACCAACCACTGGCATCCCGTCCGTGAATGCCTCTGTGGCTACTGCTGCTCCGTGCAGTGTTTTGCTGCCTCCTCTTTATTCATGCCCTCTAGACTTGATGGATCCACAGTGTTTATCAAACGCCCCTTTGAAGTCCTTCACAGTTTTAGACTTCACCACTTCCTCCGGAAGGGCATTCCAGGCATCCAGCACCCTTTCTGTGAAGAAATACTTCCTGACACTGGTTCTTAGTCTTCCTCCCTGGAGCCTCAGCTCGTGACCTCTGGTTCTGCTGATTTTTTTCTGATGGAAAAGGTTTGTCGTTGTCTTTGGATCATTAAAGTTTTTCAAGTATCTGAAAGTCTGAATCATATCACCCCTGCTCCTACTTTCCTCCAGGGAGTAAATATTTAGATTCTTCAATCTCTCCTCGTATGTCATCTGATGAAGACCCTCCACCTTCCTGGTCGCCCTTCTCTGTACCGCTTCCATCTTGTCTTTGTCTCTTTGTAGATACTGTCTCCAGAACTGAACACAGTACTCCAGGTGAGGCCTCACCAAGGACCTGTACAAGGGAATAATCACTTCCCTTTTCTTACTCGATATTCCTCTCTCTATGCAGCCCAGCATTCTTCTGGCTTTTGCTATCGCCTTGTCGCATTGTTTCGCAGACTTCATATCATTAGACACTATAACCCCTAGGTCCCTCTCCTGCTCCGTGCACATCAGCCTTTCCCCCCCCCATCGAATACAGTTCATTCGGATTTCCACTCCCCATATCCATGACTTTGCACTTCTTGGCATTGAATCTCAGCTGCCATATCTTCGACCACTCTTCCAGTTTCCTTAAATCCCGTCTCATTTTCTCCACTCCTTCCGGCGTGTCCACTCTGTTGCAGATCTTAGTCATCCGCAGAAAGACAAACCTTACCTTCTATCCCGTCCACAATTTCGCTCAGAAAGATATTGAACAGGACCGGTCCCAACACCGATCCTTGTGGTACACCACTTAAAACCGCTCTCTCTTCAGAGAAAGTTCCATTTACCATCACACATTGTCTTCTGTCCGTCAACCAGTTTGCAATCCAGGTCACCACCTCGGCACTCACTCCTAAGCTTCTCGTTTTATTCACCAGTCTCCTGTGCGTAACCGTATCAAAAGCTTTGGTGAAATCTAAGTAGATGACATCTAGTGCTCTTCCTTGATCCAATTCCTTGGTTACCCAGTCAAAAAAGTCAATCAGATTTGTCTGACAGGATCTTCCCCTGGTGAATCCATGCTGCCTCTGGTCCATCAATTCTCCGGACTGTAGATAGTTCACTATTCTCTCTTTCAACAGTGACTCCATTACTTTTCCCACCACCGAGATGAGGCTAACCGGTCTGTAGTTACCAGCCTCCTCTCTGTTCCCACTCTTGTGAAGCGGGACATCAGCAAGAGAGCTTTCCTTTCTCGATGGGTAACTGTTACAGTAAGATCAAAACCAGTGCAGAGGAACAGCACACAAAAGTATTTTAAATGTTTCTAGTGTTTTACAAAAGCAGAGTTGAACACTGTCTGGGAGCCCAGCAAGAAGCATCATTCCTTTCCCAGACAATTTTCCCTGAGCCCTCCCCTCACTCATGCTCAGAACCCAAGATAAGTGTCACTGGATCCACAGAACGATAGGCTAAGCTGGAAAACTGTTTCACTGTGATATGCTGGCATCTCCTTACCTAATACCTACACATCCTGTCAAGGGTGCGAAGTCACAAGCAAGGACTGGTGGCTATTAGGGATGTGAATCGTATTTTGACGATTTAAAATATCGTCCGATATATTTTAAATCGTCAAAAATCGTTAGAGCCATGATACAATAACAATTCCCCCGATTTATCATCAAAAAATCGTAAATCGGGGGAAGGGGGAGGGCGGGAAAACCGGCACACTAAAACAAGCCTAAAACCCACCCCGACCCTTTACAATAAATCCCCCCCCCCATGCCTTAAATTACCTGGGATCCAGAGGAAGGGTCCCGGTGTGATCTCTTTCTCTCGGACCTCTGTGCGTTGTAGAAATGGCGCCGGCGCTACCTTTGACTGACAGGTCAAAGGTAGCGCCGGTGCCATTTTGTTTTTTTGTCCCCCGACGGCAGGAGATCGCTCCCGGACCCCCGCTGGACCCCCAAGGACTTTTGGCCAGCTTGGGGGGGCCTCCTGACCCCCACAAGACTTGCCAAAAGTCCAGCAGGGGTCCGGGAACGACTTCCTGCACGCGAATCGTTTTTCCATACGGAAAAACGTATATACTATAATATATAATATAATAGTATATACTATATATATATATATATATATATATATATATATATATATATATACTATATATATACTATTATTCTATATATATATTATAGTATATATACTATAGTATATATACTATAGTATATATACTATAATATTATAATAGTATATACTAGAGATGTGCTTCGTTTTGTTCTGCCGGGTCGTTTTTCGGTTCGAATACTTCGTGGTATAATTCGGGTGTTCACGTTTCGGTTTCGGGTCGTTTCTCCGAAAACGAAACGAGAAACCCGAAACCGGACCGAAAAACGAACCGGGAAACGAAGCTAAAAAAAAACCCACCCCAAGCATTTAAACACGTTTCCAAACATTTTTAGTACATACAACCCCCCCCCATCCCGATCCCTCCCCAAGACTTACGAAGATCCCTGGTGGTCCAGCGGAGTCCCGGCTTCCATTTGCCCTCCGTGCCCTAGTCCGTGCCAGTGCAAGCCGCGCGCCAAAATGGTGCCGAATAGCCCGAACGACCATGTCACAGGGGCTTTCGGCGCTATTGGTCAGCCCCTGTCACATGGCCATCGGCGCCATCTTGTGCTCCTATCATGTGACAGGAGCTGACCAATGGCGCCGAAAGCCTCTATGACATAGTATGGGCAAAGGCTATCGGCGCCATTTTGGTTACTGGCAGCCGAAAACGAAATCGCTCTCCGACCCTTGCTGGACCCCCAGGGATTATTGGCAAGCCTTGGGGGGGTCAGAAGCCCCCTCCTGACCCCCCCAAGGCTTGCCAATAATCCCTGGGGGTCCAGCAAGGGTCGGAGAGCGATTTCGTTTTCGGCTGCCAGTAACCAAAATGGCGCCGATAGCCTTTGCCCATACTATGTCACAGAGGCTTTCGGCGCCATTGGTCAGCTCCTGTCACATGATAGGAGCACAAGATGGCGCCGATGGCCATGTGACAGGGGCTGAGCAATAGCGCCGAAAGCCCCTGTGACATGGTCGTTCGGGCTATTCGGCACCATTTTGGCGCGCGGCTTGCACTGGCACGAACTAGGGCACGGAAGGCATGGCAAATGGAAGCCGGGACTCCGCTGGACCACCAGGGATCTTCGTAAGTCTTGGGGAGGGATCGGGGGGTGGTGTATTATAATTAATTTAAATTTGGGGTGGTTTGGGGTGGTTTTTAATAAAAAAAAAATAATTTTTGCCCTCTCCCCAGGCAAACCCGAAAACGAATTTTCCCCCGAATTTCGGGGCGGAAATTTTGTTTCCGGTTTCGGGGCCTCCGAAACAACGCCGTTTATGTCGTGTTTCGGAGGCTCCGAAACAACAACGAATTAGGAAATTTTGTTCAATTTCCTAAATAGGGCGAAAACCGAACCACATCTCTAGTATATACTACTATTTATTTATTTATTTATTTATTTATTTATTTATTTAAGGTCTCTTATATACCGATATCCGTTCGCACATCGTATCGGTTCACAAAGAACAAAAACATTTGGGCGGCGCCCTTACATAAAACCGAAATAATAGTACAGAATAACAGGGGGATTAGGCGATGCAAATTAATAGATCAATAAATATTGAAAACTGTAAATATAAACATATATAAAACTATATACATATATACATGGCATCAGTAGTCATAAGAGCACAAGGCATACATCGGTGGTCAAAAGGCATTCTTAGTCGTAGCACATACTTAATCATAGTTCGTTGAATCAATTAGAGAGGGGTTTAATGAATTGGGCAGTGTCAAGGGGAAGGCTTGCTGGAAAAGCCAGGTTTTCAATTTTTTTTTTAATTTGGGCGTGAAAGTCTCCATGCGTATGCCATGGGGCAAGGTGTTCCATACAGTGGGGCTGGCGAGAGAGAAGGCTCTGCTTATGGTGGAGGAGAGTTTGAAAGATTTGATAGGTTGGGTACGTAGGGTTCCTTGAAGGGCAGGGCGAGTGGGTCTGTTAGAGGTACGTGGGAGGAGGGGGGGGGTTGATCCAATTGAGGTTGGAGTTTAACATACTTTTGTGGATGAGGGAGAGTACTTTATAAAGAATTCTTGAGCGTATTGGGAGCCAGTGTAGTTCGATAAAGGTGGGGTAATATGGTCTCTTTTTTTAGCATTAGTCAGAATACGAGTGGCGGCGTTTTGTAATAGCTGTAATGGTTTGATGTGTGTTGTGGGGATGCCAAGGAGTAGAGCATTACAGTAGTCCATTTTAGACAATATAATAGACTGGAGCACTGTACGGAAATTATATATATATATATATATATTATATATTATATATTATATATACTATATATATATATATTATATATATATATATATAATATATATATACTATTATACTATATATATTATAGTATATATACTATATACTATAATAGTTAAAGAGACGGTAACTATAAATAGTTACCATCTCTTTAGTTATGATTAGCCATAAAGCTATTAAGAAACTATAAACTTCCGTTTGTAAATATTTTGGGGCGGATTTTAAAAGGCGCGCGAATAGCCTACTTTTGTTTGCGCTCCAGGCGCAAACAAAAGTACGTTGCATTTTAGTAGATACGCGCGGAGCCGCGCGTATCTACTAAAAAACCTGGATCGGCGCGCACAAGGCTATCATTTTGTATAGCCGGCGCGCGCCGAGCCGCGCAGCCTACCCCCGTTCCCTCCGAGGCCGCTCCGAAATCGGAGCGGCCTCGGAGGGAATCCTCTAACACCCTCCCCTCACCTTCCCCTCCCTTCCTCTACCTAACCCACCCGCCCGGCCCTGTCTACACCCCCCCCTTACCTTTGTTGGGGGATTTACGCCTCCCAGAGGGAGGCGTAAATCCCCGCGCGCCAGCGGGCCTCCTGCGCGCCGGGCCGCAACCTGGGGGCGGGTACGGAGGGCGCGGCCACGCCCCCGGACCGCCCCGGACCATAGCCACGCCCCCATACCCGCCCCCAAAACGCTGCCGACACGCCCCCGAAACGCCGCAATGACCGGGCCCGCCCCCGACACGCCCCCCTCGGAGAACCCCGGGACTTACGCGAGTCCCGGGGCTCTGCGTGCGCCGGGAGGCCTATGTAAAATAGGCTTCCCGGCGCGCAGGGCCCTGCTCGCGTAAATCCGCCCGGTTTTGGGCGGATTTACGCGAGCAGGGCTCTGAAAATCCGCCCCTTTGTTTTTAAATTTTTTATTTAGTTAATAATTGTCGAATTATACTCTGTATTTACTTTGGGGCGGATTTTAAAACGAGCGCGAATAGCCTACTTTTGTTTGCGCTCCAGGCGCAAACAAAAGTACGCTGGATTTTAGTAGATACGCGCGGAGCCGCGCGTATCCGCTAAAATCCTGGATCGGCGCGCGCAAGGCTATCGATTTCGTATAGCCGGCGCTCGCCGAGCCGCGCAGCCTACCCCCGTTCCCTCCAAGGCCGCTCCGAAATCGGAGCGGCCTCGGAGGGAACTTTCCTTTGCCCTCCCCTCACCTTCCCCTCCCTTCCCCTACCTAACCCACCCCCCCGGCCCTGTCTAAACCCCCCCCCTTACCTTTGTTGGGGGATTTACGCCTCCCGGAGGGAGGCGTAAATCCCCGCGCATCAGCGGGCCTCCTGCGCGCCGGGACGCGACCTGGGGGCGGGTCCGGAGGGCGCGGCCACACCCCCGGGCCGCCCCGGGCCGTAGCCACGCCCCTGGAACGCTCCCGACACGCCCCAAAAATGCCGCGCGGTTCGGGCCCGCCCCCCGACACGCCCCCTCCGAAAACCCCGGGACTTACGCGAGTCCCAGGGCTCTGCGCGCGCCGGTAGGCCTATGTAAAATAGGCTCCCGGCGCGCAGGGCCCTGCTCACGTAAATCCGCCCGGTTTTGGGCGGATTTACGCGAGCAGGGCTCTGAAAATCCGCCCCTTTGAGAATGATGTTAGCTCAATATTGTTACTTATCACTTTGTTCCATGTAATGCTCTCATACAAAGTTTTTTGTTCTCTGGAAACCAGTGTGATTTGTAATTTCTACAAGAATGTCGGTATATAAAAAACCAAAATAAATAAAATAAATAAATAAATAAATAAATAAATAAATTCACATCCTTAGCATCGGGCACGCAAGAGAAGAGGCTGTGTGCATGTTACCAAATCAGACACTGTTTATGAATATCCATTTTATCCTGAGGCATCAAATTTACCAGCACAATATAACATGGGCTGGAGTGTGCATTATGTGGGTGTTTATTATATGGCTGGATTTTTTTTTTTCCATCAAGCCTTTTTTATTTTTTCAGGATGCTGCTTTCTATGGTTCCTCCTTCTTGTATCGTGAGGATACTAGGTGGAAGGAACCACAGAAAACAGATATTTTTGTTTTTAAGCAGACCCCTTGACATCTGGCCAGACTGTATGCCTGCTCCAGGGCAGGCGTAAACATAGAAACATAGAAATGATGGCAGAAGAAGACCAAACGGCCCATCCAGTCTGCCCAGCAAGTTTCGCACTTTTTTTTCTCAAACTTATCTTTTACTTTTGGCTCTTAGTAACCTTTTGGTTTGGTAAAATTTGACAGGTTAAAAAATGTGCCTTGGGAAAGTGGCGATGTTTTGCATCACAGGATAATAGCTAATAGCCTCATCTACATGTCATTTACATCTACATGTCATTTACATGTGATGAGTGCTATTAGCTACGCCTTTGTTTGGACGTGCTGATCCCCTTATTGCATCGGGGTTATGGACACTCATCCAAAACAATTAAATGATTTTAGTAAATTAAAAATATTTGTTCTTTCAAGCAAATTTTGTTTTTACTATCAATAACACAATAACATTTAAATATCATTGGGAATCACTTAGGAGTATCTGCTAAGTAAATGGTTCAGTATGGCAGTATGATTGCTTGGTAGTTTTCTTAAGTGTCATCTTTGGTAAGATACCAATTTGAACAAAACATGATACATGAAAGTGCAGGTTCTACAAATACTGGTTACTTATTAAAAGCACTTTGATCTCTCGTTTCTTTGATATGCATATAAAGAATTCACTTTCAGTGGTAAATATAGGCAGTTCAGAGAGACTTTGACATAGATTCCTTCCTTTCTTCCAGAGACATATCTTTTTTTAATTGATGCAATGTAATAAGGAAAATACTGCTGCAATTCTTAGGTATTGGAATTTCTGTAACTAATAATTTCAGTGTATGATTCAGTTAAGAAAACACATTTTCTGTGTGCAGGTTAGGCATATGAGAAACTGATATAAATGTAGTTATGTTTGGTTCTTTCAAAATTAAAGATCACGCCTATTTCTCTCTCCAAAGTAATTAAAAAATGGCATGTTAAAAGAACCATAGAGTAGTTAAGTTGTTATACTATCTTTTCTAGTTCATCAATATCCTTTCTAAAATGGGGGGCCCAGGTGAAGTGGCTTTGGTAGTTCCAACTATTTGTGTTTTAAAACCTTTTACTAACATTACAAAAAGGTACATCCAACAATGTGCTGCCTATAATTGAGGTAGCACTGAGTTGGAGTCCCAATCCCTAAATCATCCCTTTTCTTTTGAAAAGAGCACACCAGCACAATATAACATGTTGGTTAATATGCCCAAGGCTTTATTAGATGACCTATTACTTAACAAAGGAATGTTAACAGTTTCTGTAAAGCAAAGTCGCTGCATTCCTTTTCTGTATTGATGTTAACAGTTCTTTGTAAAGCATATACACTGCATTCATGTTCCATGTAAACCGATATGATGTTTCCAATGAATGTCGGTCTAAAAAAACCTTGAAATAAATAAATAACTAAAGGAATCTAATTTGGTCACTCTTAGACTAACCTCCCATCATTGAGAAGGTGCATTCTGGTTGTGCATGGAACCCGAAGACCCGCTTTGGATAGAAAAGTTTCAAACACCAGTTCAGCTCCCAGGGACACTTTTGGTGCCACCACACTATTTCAAGGCAGCTGGATCCTAAGCTGCAAGCTATGGCCACACCAACAGCCAGGTCTGCCTCACTTGACCCAGTCCAAGCTCAGGCCATCTCAATCAACTTGACAAAAGCTAAAATATCAGACATATCCAAATCATGCTGATTCTTTGGGATCCTCCCAGCCATAACCTGCAAAATAAATAACCAGCCATAACCTGCAAAATAAAGAGAAGCAGCAGGACCACGTGGTGAGTGATACTGCTCCCACCCCCAGCCCAGCACTGTTTTCAGGCGTTTAAATTACAGACGCTTCCCTGGGCGTCCCTCTTTCTGCCAGGATCCTTTCTCAGTCTCTGTCCTCCTCCACTGCAGGGGCTCGTGCGGTCGGCACAGCTCAGTCGGGGCAAGAGCCCGCTCACCCCTCCCTTCTGTGAGCCAGCAGTGAACAGTGAACCGGGAAATTAAGAGAAAAAAAAGAGACAAGAGGGCTCAGAAACCTGCAAAATAAAGAGAAGCAGCAGGACCACGTGGTGAGTGATACTGCTCCCACCCCCAGCCCAGCACTGTTTTCAGGCGTTTAAATTACAGACGCTTCCCTGGGCGTCCCTCTTTCTGCCAGGATCCTTTCTCGGTCTCTGTCCTCCTCCACTGCAGGGGCTCATGCGGTCGGCACAGCTCAGTCGGGGCAAGAGCCCGCTCACCCCTCCCTTCTGTGAGCCAGCAGTGAACAGTGAACCGGGAAATTAAGAGAAAAAAAGAGACAAGAGGGCTCAGAAACCTGCAAAATAAAGAGAAGCAGCAGGACCACGTGGTGAGTGATACTGCTCCCACCCCCAACCCAGCCGTCTAGCCCAGCACTGTTTTCAGGCCCTTAAATTGCAGACACTCCCTGGGGCGTCGCGCACCAGGCGTCGCGCACCCGAAGGAGCGCAACCTAAGGGGCCTGCCCCTTAGTGCGCTCCTTGGAGCGTCCCAGAGCAAGAGCCATTACCCACCCTTATCCATCCATCCAGCGATCACACATCCACCCATCCAGTCTCCAGCAGCACTCATCCAATCTCCTGCAGCACTCATCCAGTCCCCAGAGGCACTCAACCAGCAGCACTCATCCAGTCTCCTGCAGCACTCATCCAGTCTCCTGCAGCACTCATCCAGTCCCCAGAGGCACTCAACCAGCAGCACTCATCCAGTCTCCTGCAGCACTCATCCAGTCTCCTGCAGCACTCATCCAGTCTCCAGAGGCACTCATCCAGTCCCCAGAGGCACTCATCCAGCAGCACTCATCCAGTCTCCTGCAGCACTCATCCAGTCTCCAGAGGCACTCATCCAGTCTCCAGAGGCACTCATCCAATCTCCTGCAGCACTCATCCAGTCCCCAGAGGCACTCAACCAGCAGCACTCATCCAGTCTCCTGCAGCACTCATCCAGCAGCACTCATCCAGTCTCCTGCAGCACTCATCCAGTCCCCAGAGGCACTCATCCAGCAGCACTCATCCAGTCTCCTGCAGCACTCATCCAGCAGCACTCATCCAGTCTCCTGCAGCACTCATCCAGTCCCCAGAGGCACTCATCCAGCAGCACTCATCCAGTCTCCTGCAGCACTCATCCAGTCTCCAGAGGCACTCATCCAGTCCCCAGAGGCACTCATCCAGCAGCACTCATCCAGTCTCCTGCAGCACGCATCCAGTCTCCTGCGGCACGCATCCAGTCTCCAGAGGCACGCATCCAATCTCTAGCAGCACTCATCCAGGCTACAGAAGCACACATCCAGTCTCTAGCAGCACATCCAAGCTCCGGTAGCACTCATCCAGCACCGATCCAACCTGAACAATAATGTACTACCGACCACGCACCTACAAATCACTCATCCCAATCATGATTTCCCCCACTACACAGTTACTAGGACTCACCCTATTCACCATAATCCTATTCAACGCCCAATCTCTCACCAACAAAACTCTTATACTCAATGACATACTGCAGGACACAACCCCAGACGTTTGCGCCATAACAGAAACATGGCTCAAATCCACGGACATCACACTCATTAACCAATTACCAACGCAGACTTACGATTTCTTCTCCATCCCAAGACAAAAAAAAAGAGGAGGGGGTATCTTCCTAGCTGCAAAAAAATCCTTAAGGTTCTCACACCACCCCATCAGTACAGTAACTAAACTAGAACTAGGATTGTTCAAATCAGAACAACTCCAAATCCTGCTAGTCTACGCCCCGCCAGGCTTACTAGAGTCAGACTCCTCTCCTATCATCGAAACCATAACTCTGCATCTCAATCTTGACTCCCCTGCTATAATCCTGGGTGACTTCAATTTACATGTTGACAAAGTTCCCCTCTCTACAAACTGTGAAGCCCTCCTCACCGCACTGTCAGCGATGGGATTCAGACAACAAATCAATAAACCCACCCACAAAGCAGGCCACACGCTCGATCTACTCTTTACAAACACTGGTATTTCTCTTACAAAACAACCAAATTGCAAAAAAGTCCCATGGTCAGATCATTCTCTAATCTCCACCAGTTTTTCCTTACCTCGATCAGACTCCAAACTCAACTCAAGACCCTCTTTCCTATACAGAAAACCTTGCAACTCGGAACATCTAAGTAAAGCTCTAACCTCGGATCTACCACTCATTGAAGTATCTACCCCTAACGCTGCCCTCCAATCCTGGTCCAAAATAACAAAATCTATAGCAAACACTCTCTGCCCACTGACAACCAAAACAAGGTCTGCTAATACATCCAAACGTCAACCCTGGTATAATGATGAACTACGAAAACTCAAACAATTACTTCGGCAAAAAGAAAGAAAATGGCGCAAAGCCCCTTCACCAGCCTCACTCTCTGATTACAAACGATCACTCCATCTTTACAAAAGTACCACGTTGAAAATCAAAAGAGACTACTATGCCCGAAAGGTTCATCATCTCAGCTTTGACTCAAAAGCTCTATTCGCCTTCGTTTCCAGCCTCACTAAACCTATCACTCCAGATATACCACCCGAACAAGCCCAGACTAAAGCAGACAAATTGGCTCTTCATTTTAACAAAAAAATATCGGATCTCCTTAATCAGCTGATTCCAAACACTACGTCTCCAGATAACACATATCTTCCCCAAAATAAAGACATCCAGCTTAATGCCTTTGAACCCATCACAATCACAGAGATACAAAATGTATTAAAAAGAATGAAACCGACATCACACCCATTTGATCAAATCCCTACCAAAATGCTTCTTCTTATCCCGGACACAATAGCAAAAACCCTAGCAGATATTATAAACTGTTCCTTATCACATGGCATCTACCCAGATGACCTAAAAACTGCCTCAATCAAGCCACTGCTAAAAAAACCAAATCTAAATGCATGTGATCCCAACAACTTCCGCCCTATTTCCAACCTACCATTTATAGCTAAAATCATGGAAAAACTGGTAAACACCCAACTATCCAACTACCTAGAGGACCACAGTATTCTGTCCCCAAACCAATATGGTTTTCGCAAAGCCGCAAGCACCGAAACGCTACTAATTTCACTCATGGACTACCTACTCTCTGGTATTGATAAAGGCCAAGCATATTTTCTAATCCTCCTTGACTTCTCGGCGGCCTTTGACACCGTCAACCACGCCCTTCTTCTAAAACAGCTGGCAAACATTGGTTTAACAGGTGCCACACTAAACTGGTTCAAAACATTTCTAGAAAACAGAGGATACAGAGTCAAAATTCATAATAAAGAATCCCAATACCACCCTTCTAATAGAGGAGTGCCGCAAGGATCATCACTTTCACCCACCCTTTTCAATGTCTACCTGCTACCACTCTGCCAACTACTAACAAAATTAAGCCTGAAACATTTCCTTTTTGCAGACGACGTACAGATCGTAATCCTTATAAAAGAATCAATCTCAAAAACAATGGAATACTGGGACAGTTGCCTATTAGAAATTAAACTTCTCCTCAACAGTCTAAACCTTGTACTCAATGCTTCGAAAACAGAATTCCTGCTCATATCACCGGAAAACAATAACACACTTCCTAAACCACCCACACTCCTTCAAACAACCCACGTAAGAGACTTAGGAGCCATCCTAGACAATCGTCTCAACCTCAAAACATTCATTAACCAAACCACCAAAGATTGCTTCTACAAATTACATATCCTGAAAAGAATAAAACCGCTGTTTCACACTCAGGACTTCAGAACAATCTTGCAAGCAATAATCTTTTCCAAACTAGATTATTGCAACTCATTACTATTAGGCCTCCCAGCTTCTTACACCAAACCTTTACAAATGGTTCAGAACTCTGCAGCCAGAGTCCTTACAAATTCCAGGAAAATTGACCACATTTCACCTATTCTCAAAAACCTCCATTGGCTTCCGATCCACTATAGAATCATGTACAAAACCATTAACATCATATACAAAACTATCAACCAACACACGCAACTTGACCTACAAATACCACTTAAAAAATTCACCTCCGCCAGGCCTATCAGGGAACACTACAAAGAGTCACTCCAAATTCCAAAGGCCAAAACCTACCAACATAAATCCTTGAGTCTCAGAGCCTTCTCATCAGCAGGTCCAGCTCTCTGGATCTCGATCCCACCTGATTTGAGACAAGAGCCATGCTCTTTAACATTTAGGAAAAGACTAAAAACTTGGCTTTTCAAAAAAGCATTTCCAAGCCTTGAATAAAACCTCCTCTCACTAGCACTAACTCGTATGCAATAATGGAATGTAAACACGAATCAACCAACCTCAAACCCTCTCTCACTAATTCCTGCTGAATATTTATCATACTATTACCATTCACAACTGTCATATTTATTCATTTGATTACCTATGTACCGTTTCATTTTTCACTTGCTATTCTAATGTATCAATAGGCTGAAATGTAAATATTGTGCTGTTCAATTTCTCCCCTTCCATCCCAAGTTTATTTTCCTTGTTTTTTGTAACTTTCCCTCTCCCTTTTTCTGATTCACTGTATTTAAAGTTCAAGGTTCTTATTGAAAATATTGTTTTTTACGTTACGTTATGCTTTACACTCCTTGTTATTTGTAAACTGGGTTGATGTGATGCCTATCATGAAACTCGGTATAACAAAAACAATAAATAAATAAAATAAAATAAGGTCCCACCTCCCATGTTCCTCTCCATTAGATCTTTATAGCTGGACTGGGGAAAGGGGGTGCTTGGAGGAATAACTCCCCTAACCTCTAAATCCATGGTCTTTGAATATTTGCCAAGACCTCAATCAAGGTCCTATCAAGAGTATTCAGGAAAAACCTCATAGCTATGGTAGATAGATGTACACAGTCCAATCAGAACAGGTCCAGGCAGAAAACCACTATCCAGTTTTACTATATGTACTGACTTTTCAAAAGCTTCAAAGCCTTACCCATCAGGTTATTAACCTTTATCACCCCTGCTTTCATAATCGGGTGAGTAAACTGTAAGCAATGGAATGTTTTGGACCAGCAAGTATAAATACTCAATAACCAAGTCACTTTGATGGCCAAGTCCTTTCATTTTTTTATTTATTTCACATTTGTAGACCACTTAGCATTCTTAGGCAGTTTACAATCATATATTCATAGTTTAAAAATTAAAAATAAAAACATAAAATTGAAATATAAAAAAACACATAAAACAAATGTTCAAAAACAATTAAAAATCTAAAAAACTATGAAACAAAATCAATGTATATAAAGTAAGAACAACACTATGATTTTCCACTAAAAAGAACAAAAAGAACCTTAAACTAAGTGGTTTGCAAATCTGCACTAAAATAAACTACCGTCATTGGTACCATATCTCATATTTCTTATCCTTTAATAGATTAAATGCCTGTTTAAAAAGAAGTGATTTAAATTTTTCCTAAACCTTAATAAGGAACTCTCTTCCTTCAGTCCTAAAGGTGATGTGTTCTACCTTAACAGGCAGTCACATGATTTATCAAGCCTGATTTCTCTAAAAGAAGGGACATTGAGGCGGATCTTAGTGGCCTGATGGCTGGTAGAACTTCAAAGCTACATTAAAACTGGAAGATGCCAAACTATGGAACCCTTTAAATACTAATAAAATAATCTTAAACTTTATTCACCACTCAATGGGTAACCAATGATATTTCAAGAGGATGGAAGAAATATGCGGCCACATAGGTGTCCCAGATACTACCCGTGCAGCGGAATTTTGAACATTTTTAAAACATGTAGTGTTGTTTGGGGAGACATAGATAGAGGGAATTACAGTAATCAAGGGCATTATAGTCTTTAGATCATTTTCATTAAATATGGTCAAAGTCTAAGAACCATGCATAGCTTGAAAAAGGCACCTTTAACAACCTTATTGATTTGTGGGTAAAGATGAGTTCATGATGAGTCCAAGATTACAAACCTGTTCAGTTATTGGGATCTGAACTCTGAAATAAAAATTTAGGAAGTCCATCAATAGACAATCTTGCAAGATATAATATCTCAGTCTTGCCCATGTTCAAGGATAATTTATTTGACAATCACATCTTCAAGGTTACCAAACAATGAAAGATTTTATCAAAGGCCTCTTTTAAAGATTTTTGATAGGTATATAAAATTGAATATCATCTGCAAAAATATGATAATCAATATTGAGACTCAATAAAACTTGACAAATTGAGGTGATATATATATTTAAAAAGGATGCTGAGCATGAAGATCCCTGGGCACTCCAGCCTTCAAACATGGGCAGATTTTGAATTGTGGATGGCTACTCTCTGAGACTGTGCCTCAAGAAAGGACTCAAGCCACTGTAATATAGAACTGTCAAGTCCAATGTCTTTAATGTTCTATATTGCCCACAATAATGCCACAAAGAACAAGGCCATAATCTTTGTCCTCCCAATAAGAACATAAGAACATAAGAAATTGCCATGCTGGGTCAGACCAAGGGTCCATCAAGCCCAGCATCCTGTTTCCAACAGAGGCCAAACCAGGCCACAAGAACCTGTCAATTACCCAAAAGTAAAAATGTATGATGAGGATGTCCAGTTGAGCCTCATTGATCTCCATCTCTCTGAGGAAGAACAGGAGCTTAGCCCAACACATGCCCTTTATTACAAACCAATGGAGATCAGTCCAGTTATCAGCCCTTCATTGTTTCTGGGGAACATATCAAGACTTGTGGCTTCTATACCTAGATAATGAAAGAGTGGTCCAGTCCCTTAATGACCTTTCTAGATATTCTTTCCCTGCAAGTTAAGGAAATAAAGAGAAGAGTGATTTAAATGTTGCATGACTTTGCATGTCATCTGTGCCTCTAATTAGGACTCCACCATGAAAATGTAATGAATTGCTTGAGCACAAATGTCTGAAGTGTCAGCACTGGATACTACCCTGCTATATAGAACTAGTCTTTTATTTTAATTTTGGCATAATATAGCTTGCTTTTTTTTTTTTTTTTTTTTGCTGAGTTTCTGCATAATTTGTATTTGCTTGTCTTGAAATATTTTCTTCTAGCTATATAGAACATAGGAATCTTTGCTAGCTTTTAGTTTAAATTTCTGTGTTTACTAAAAAGGAGAAAATAAAGACCTTCTAGCTGTAGTTGTTTATTCCCTCCCTCTCATCATGCCTCACCCCACCCTCTAGGGTGCTTTCTTCTTAAATAGTACTTTAAAGGACATGTTAAGTTAATAATATAAGACCCAAGTCTAACAACTTGTGTATTAGCCACCTATTGGTGGAATGCCTTTTATTCAATGTAAAGATTGTGGTGCTTTTGTCCCAAGATCTACCATTTGGAGACTTAAAGGTTACCTAATTTTCCTTCAGCTATTTGCAGTGAAAAAGGAGCTGACTAATCTGAAAGAGGAACTGTCTAAGTTTCAAAAGACCTCCTTTATCTTGCAGCATCTAAAATGTCTCTCCTAACTACCACAGAGGATTCAGAAGCCCAGGAATAAATGATTTACGTTAAAACAAGACATGTGACACAGTGTTATCAAATTTCCCCAATTATGCAGCATCCAGGATATTTACTCCATTCCCACACAGGAGTCAGATATCCAGGAATTTTCAGCCAAAATTCCATCTTGAAGAACCCTGGTGAAAGGTTGCTATTTGAGATTATATCTTTCCCCTTCTTCCTGTAACTATCTCTCTCTACCTGGAGAGACTCAATTGAGAGGTAAGAGAGAGTTATATATGATCAAAACATAGATGAGGTAACAGACCTTTGCAGCAGCTGCCATGCTGCAATTACCACAAGTAAGCTAGAACTGGATGTCCCTCTATGTCCACTTCTGGGCCAGCTTCCTGAAAAGCAAAACATTTCAATAAGAAAGAGTCAGTTATCTCATTATGGACGCTGATATATGTTGACCATTTCTGCAATGTTCTCTTGAAGGCAGCACAACACAAACTGAAACTCCCTCATGCCTTCATCCACTGGAAGACATTTAGTAGTCTGGCAGTTTATTGTATTGACTACTGCTAAATTGTTGCTCCTGTTGTCCAGACAATCATTTTAAATATACAAGGTGAACAAGATAGAGAACAATTTGAAGAAAGGCATGCTCCATGCAATGCTATATGTACTCAATATGGTCGTATTCTTCTGCACCCTGCTCCTAGACATTTATACCAAACCCAAACCTGTCCAATGCATCTAGGAACAACTCGGAGTTGAAACTGGGGAGGTAGCAGCTGTACATATATTTAATTAAATCCTGTGAGCTATGAATGACAGACTGCCAAATCTTCATGCAGTACTTTCCCACCCAAAGGCTATAATGACCATGAGATAAACTCACAAAAACAGGATCAAATGACACAAGAATATGCAGCACAACAGTACATCCTGGGAAGCAAATGCTAGGCTGCTGTTTAATGACCCCAAATGCCGAAGTATCACCTTACTGGCCTGGTTTTTCTCTTTTGCCAAAGTGGATAGCTGTTTTAATTTATCCCTGAGGAGATCATGTTCTATACTACAGAAAGTTATGCAAGTGGATGGGGTCTTGGTCTTTTAAGTGGCCAGAGTAATGCCAAACTCCTGCATCAGCTCATCAAGTATCTGAATATTCTGGGCCAGATTTTCAAAAGGCCCGGCGACGTGCGTAAAGCCCCGAGGCTTTAGTAAACGGGCAGTCTGGGGGTGGGGCGGGGTAGGGCCAGAGGATTGTGTGCTGGCTCGCTGCCGGCAGGCACAAAAAGTAAGATAACAATTTTGAGGGGGTTAAAGTAGGCCTGGGGGGGGGGGGGAAAGGTTAAGGAAGGTTAGGGGGAAGGGAATGGGGAAGGCAGCATGGCTTGGAGCGCAAGGTGCACAATTATGCACCCCTTTGCGTGCGCCGACCCCTGATTTTATAACTTCGCGCATCTACGCGTGCAAGTTATAAAATCGGGCGTACATGTGTGCGCACCGGGTAGCGCACGCACATGTATGCCGCGTGTGCTCCTTTTAAAATCTACCCCTCTGTGCGCAGGTTTATAAGATAGCCAGACCCACAAACAGTTTGACATCAATTAATGAACAGACTAATCAGTTCCAACATTCCAAGCCAGCACCTAATGCCTTAAAATGCCGAAGATCTTGAAATATGCACATGAGGGGAATCATCCCATAGACATATACTTGTAAAAAAAAAACCTATTTCAAAACAGAAAACCAAACTAGGGAAACAATCACAATGCATGGGAGGTAGATGGAAAGCTGATGTAATATCTATCTCTGCCATTAATGCACCTCCCCTGCATGCTGTCCAAAGAGATATATTGCTCTAAGAATGCATCCAAAAGAATTAAATCATTCACTGATTGTCCCTCTGAGTAAGACAAGTTGTGCATCAGCCTGAATATTCCCAGCTCTTTGGTACTACTGCTAAAGGAACACGACCATTTCAGAGAATGACAGGCTCGGCACCTTGGCAGGCTTGAGTTCTTTGGTGAGCTCCTGTCTAGGGTGTTCATTTATTTTCAAATGAAATGAAAAGTGTGGTGAAGAATTCTTTCTTCATTTTATTTAGAATTTTAAATACTTCCTGAAACAAGTTCATTATAAATGTAAACAAATCAAACTAATAAGCCATGATCATCTATGATAGAGCTACACTACAAAGATTAATGCACTTAAATACCTGAAAGGAAGTAGAAGGAAGAAAAAACACATTTAAAATGAAATGTGGCTTTAATATGTGTTTTCAATCCAATTACTGAAAGGTCAATATTTAGAAAGCCAGAGGGGCAGATTTTAGAAAAGTACGCACACGCGTACTTTTGTTCGTGCACCCGGCGCAAAGAAGGGTACGTCGGATTTTAATAGATACATGCGTAGCCGCGCCTATCTTTAAAATCTGGGGTCAGCGCACACAAGGCTGTGCAAAATTAGCAGCCTGCGCGTGCCAAGCTGCGCAGCCTGCCTCTGTTCCCTCCAAGGCCGCTCCAAAATCGGAGCGGCCTCGGAGGGAACTTTCCTTCCGTCTCCCCCCACCTTCCCCTCCTTTCCCCTACCTAACCCACCCCCCCGGCCCTAACTAATTCCCCCCCCCCCCACCTTTATTCCAAAAGTTATGCCTGCCCGAGGCAGGTGTAACTTGTGCGCGCCGGGCCGGTTGCCGGCGCACCATTTTCTGGTCCGGGGGCTGGTCCGGAGGCCGTGGCCACGTCCCCAGGCCGGAACCACACCCGTGGCCCCACCCAAGGAACGCCCCCGATGACGCGCCGGCCGCTACAGGTCCCTGACACGCTCCTGACACGCCCCCAGGAAAGCCCCGGGACTTACGCACGTCCTGGGGCTTTGCGCTCACCGGCAGCCTATGCAACATAGGCTCGGTGTGCGCAGGGGGAGCTTGGGGCAGATTTTCGGGGGGTACACGCTTATCTTACACACGTACCCCTTTGAAAATCTGCCCCAGAGAGCTTTCCATGTAAGGATAGCAGATACTCCTCCTGTTTAGGTGCAGCCACCAGGTATTAAGAACATAAGAACATGTCATACTGGGTCAGACAAAGGGTCCATCAAGCTCAGCATCCTGTTTCAAACAGTGGCACTGGCCAATCCAGGCCATAAGAACCTGGCAAGTACCCAAAAACCAAGTCTATTCCATGTTACCGTTGCTAATGGCAGTGGCTATTCTCTAAGTGAACTTAATAGCAGGTAATGGACTTCTCCTCCAAGAACTTATCCAATCCTTTTTTAAACACAGCTATACTAACTGCACTAACCACATCCACTGGCAACAAATTCCAGAGTTTAATTGTGCGTTGAGTAAAAAAGAACTTTCTCCGATTAGTTTTAAATGTGCCACATGCTAACTTCATGGAGTGCCCCCTAGTCCTTCTATTATCTGAAAAAGTAAATAACCGATTCACATCTACCCGTTCTAGACCTCTCATGATTTTAAACACCTCTATCATATCCCCCCTTAGCCGTCTCTTCTCCAAGCTGAAAAGTCCTAACCTCTTTAGTCTTTCCTCATAGGGGAGATGTTCCATTCCCCTTATCATTTTGGTAGCTCTTCTCTGTACCTTCTCCATTGCAATTATATCTTTTTTGAGATGCGGCGACCAGAATTGTACATAGTGTTCAAGGTGCTGTCTCACCATGGAGCTATACAGAGGCATTATGACATTTTCCGTTTTATTTACCATTCCCTTTCTAATAATTCCCAACATTCTGTTTGCTTTTTTGACTGCCGCAGCACACTGAACCGACAATTTCAATGTGTTATCCACTATGACGCCTAGATCTCTTCAAGTCCTCTATCTATTAGAAGAAAAGGAAGATAAATCCATGAGTGATCTCTGATAGTAATAATAGGACCTGCATACATGAATGTGACCCTGAGTGGTATAACAACATTTATGAACCTTGAAGAACCATGATACTAAGCTTAAATATTCATGTAGGTAATAAGCTTTGTCAATAATCTTTTAACATTACACTCTCTATCCAATACCCTAAACTACAATGCTCTGTCTAGTTCCTCAGGACTAACCTGACATTCACACTCTCACAGTGCCCCATCTGCTATAGTAAAGATTGTCTGCTTATTCCACGGGGGTGTGAGGCACATTCATTGAAGCACCTACTGCCAGGCCCGCCGAAGGCGGAGGAAATTGGTCCTCCTGCTGCGTATGGGGAACAAGATCCTCTCCTTCTCTACCACCAGGTGCGCCAGCAGTTCCACATTCCTGGTGGTGAAATTTGGTTGCCTTCCCCTGCCAGACATCTTGGGGTGCGTATGTGGGAGAAGCGGGAAGAGCCGCCCTCGCATTCGCATGTGCATGGGCATGCGCGTGCGTGATTGCAGGAGGCGCACAAGTATACTTGTGCGCGTAAGTGCACTTGTGTGCGCAGCAGCGCGTGCTGCACATGACCGACGCACACAAATCACGGCCAATACATGCGCAAATTTTACATAGTTCGTGCACAAGTGCGCAAACTATGCAAAATCTATGCCGCCCCGCTATGTGCACAGCAGCACGTGCTGTTATACAGGTGCGCGCGCATCTTTGAAAATCTACCCCTGTATGAATAATGGGAAATCAGTGGCCTCTTTCAAAAAAAGTTTGGCTAAGTGATATGACTACAATTTCAATTTTTCAACTGAAGAACAAATTCTTCTGATTTTAATGAACTGACTGGCAATCAAACTTTAAAAGCCTTGTGATGGAAAGTAAGGTACATTAAGAGATTATTATGATCATTCTCTACGGTAAATTGATGTAACCAATTTATCTGCTCTTTTCAAAATAGAAATATCTAAAAAAGATATAGAATGTTTGTTATGCATGCGGTCCGTGGCAGACCCACGGCACTGCCCCTCACCTTTCTACAGTGACTCCAGCTTCTGGTTCCTCCTCGCTGGTGGCGGTGGGCTGTCAGTTCCATCCTCGGGCCTCCCCCAATGCCTCCAGTCTTGCCACAGTCCCCAGGATTCCTGGTCCTGCTACCACTTCTTGTTGGGTCTCTCCGCGTGGCCTGTGGAGAGATGCTGCTTGGCGGCGCACCATTGATCCTTAAGTAGGGACCATGGCGGGAACCTCGCCGTGGCCCCAGATGATGACATCAACCTAGCTACAGTATTTAAACTCAGGCTCCTTTCCCTAGCATTGCCTTTGCAACAGGTCTCCTCGCTGATTGAGTACTTGTTGCCTCCTAGAGATTCGTCTCATCCTTGTGTTCCTGTTCCCTCATCCCCACCTTACCTCGGATTGACTACACGGACTTCGACTTTGCTTTGCCTGACTTCACCATTGACTCTCTCCAAGTCTGGACCTCCACTTTGCCTGACCATGCCATTGACTCTCTCCAAGCCTGGACCTCCGCTTCTCCAGACCACGCCATTGACTCTCTCCAAGCCTGGACCTCCGCTCCACCTGACCATGCCATTGACTCTCTCCAAGCCTGGACCTCCGCTTCACCTGACCATGCCATTGACTCTCTCCAAGTCTGGACCTCCACCTGACTACGCTACTGCCTATCTCCAGACCCAGACCTCTGCTTCGTCCAACTATGCTATTGCCTATCTCCAGACCCAGACCTCTGCTTCGTCCGACTACGCTACTGCCTATCTCCAGACCCAGACTTCTTCTTCACCTGACTACTCTATTGCCTATCTCCAGACCCAGACCTCTGCTTTGCCTGACTATGCTTTTGACCATCTCCGTGATCAGACCTCTGCTTCGTCTGACCATGCTATTGCCTATCTCCAGACCCAGACCTCTGCTTTGCCTGACTGTGCTCTTGGCTGTCTCCATGATCAGTCTTGCTTGCCACTGCCTTCGAATTGCCACCAGCCCTGACTCAAGCCTGTCCCTGGACGCCTCCAGCTTACTCCCTGGACGTTGTTTCTTCAGGCATTGGCCTGCTTTTGCTCGAGGGCCCTCTGTCTGCCTCTGTTCCATTGGCACCCAAGTTTCCAGGACATTACCCAGTCCAGAGTAAGATAGTACCATCTCTCACCTGCTGTCTCTGGGCTGAACCAACATTTACTTCGACTACACACAGAGGCCCACCTAAGTCCTGCTGGCCCCGGCACCGAAAGATTCAACTAGTGGGGAACGAGAGCTCGTATAGGTGAAGCTCCAGCGGCCTCTGTCTATCAGCCCACTCTGCCTGCCAATGGTGGGGACCCGTAGATCCTTACCTATGGGTTGCGTCAACCCCACCTTGGCCCAAGGGTCCACCACCGACACAACAATGTTGGTGAAAAGACATGGTGAATTTCAAAAATGGGTCATGGTTTTTTAACCAATTTACAAACTTGGTTAATGCTGTAACAGAGGAATTCCACACAAAAAAACAAATCATAAATATAACACATCCATAAAGAAATATGAATAAAATGTACAGATGGATACATAAAATTCTCTTCCAAAGCTTCCAAAATTATGGGGGCATTTATCAAAATGTGTTAGGGTGATACTGCAGGCATTAGGACCCTAACACTCATGATAATGGAGGCGACTGTTCAGTTCCTTGTAAACCGGTGCGATATGTATTCTTTACAGGAACATCGGTATATAAAAATTAAAAATAAATAAATAAATAATGCCCTAACACATGTGATAATTCCTTTACTGTGAAATGCGTATGCAAATTTGAAAATTTCATTCGAGTGGGAGAAGTAAATGGAAATGAGGACTGGTAAAAGTTGCGTGCGATAATTTAACACACACTATTGCAGCATTTAACACTGGAAATAGCTACACCTTTTTCCTCAGATTTATGCCTGCAATAGCTGTGCATTACAATTGAAACGGGATTTGTCACAAATCCGGTTTCAGAAGGGGAGAGGGAGGGAGCCTCTGTGGAGACCCACTGATTTTTGAACTTTTTATACCACTGTAAGAGGGAGCATTATGAACTCGGGGTGAGATTTATGGGGTGAGTTGGGTTTTATGGGGCAGTTTAACATGCACAGTCATTCCTACGAACAGCACTATCTACCTACCTGCAATCAAGCTAGGTAGAGAGAACATGGTACAAATCTACTTTTCTTTCACCTTTCATCCCTCCAAATCACATTACATTTTCACTGGTGATATCTGTGCTGTTCATATGTTTGACTGTGCATGTAAATTTCCCCCCAGAACTCACCCCACCCCCTCAAACCTCACCCCGAGTTATTAGTGGCTCCTCTTACAGTGGTAAATAGTTAACTTTTTTGTGAGCCTTTTTAGAGTCTCTCTCTCTCTCTCTTTCACCAGCAGCCCAAAATGTGTTAACAGACTGTCCGTGGACTTCTCAGATTGCGATGTGAAAATAATGCGGGTGCGATAAATTTAACTCGTGTTGCGAAAAAATAACTATGTGATGCGGAACCAGGAAAATTAATCTGACCACGCCCCTTTTTTATCATGGGCACTATTTTTGCTATACATATCGCAAAATGATGAATCTAGGCCTAAATTAGCCACAGATGGGACAACAGCTAACCCCATAGAAATACCAGGTGTTTGTTCATAAAATGTCCCTGCAAATGTGAAAAAGTTGTTCCTTAATACTAAATCAGCTATGGACAAAAGAAAATCAACTGGAACCTAATGTGAGCTAGCTGATTTAGTAAATAAACTTTCAATGATATGTATGGCTTGGTCATGGGATACATTGGTACATAGGGATGTCACATTCATTGCTACAAAAAGCATCTCCTGATGTAAAGCTGGTAAAGACTGCAATGTGTTCAATGAGTGAGTAGTATCTTCTGCATAGGATTTCATTTTTTGAGCATATAGTTGCAAAAGTTTATTGAGAAAAATTACTAAAAGTTCTAAAAGCGAACCGTTGCTGGATATAATAGATCCAGCAGGCAGATCTATCAGCGTCTTATATTCCTTAGGCACTCCATATAATTGTGGAACTCTATATGCAACTTGCAAAAAATGATGTACTCTTTGTGTCCAAAAAGGGGTATTATCCTTAGCTAGAAGATGGTTAATATGGGATTATAAAAATGAAGGAGAATCACTATCGAGTTGGTGATAATAATGAACATCTGCTAGCTATTTAGGCAACCCTGAAAAATATGCCATGAGGTTATAACATTATACCATAGTATCTGTTGTGTTCTTCCACTGCCCCCTTGTTTAATAGAACACTCATGTACTATATATTAAATATGCAAAAAGATCTCTGTGTATGAAGCTCAAATTGCCCACTATAGAACTTAAAAGACTGTGTACTAATAGTACAAAACAGGATTTCTTAGTATATTTGAAATGCATAACTAATGTGAGCTTTATTCAAATACTTTGATTTGCTTACAAATATCTCCTCTCGGTTTTATAATTTCCCATTGTCTGATGCATACGTCTAAAAAGTTTATGTTGCACGTCCACCATCAGAGATAAAATGTTCATTGAATGCAATGATTAATGATTGAATAGTACAGTAGTTGCAGAAAATAAAGTAGTCCTGCAGTGAAGATAGATGTAAAGAT
This sequence comes from Rhinatrema bivittatum, assembly GCF_901001135.1. Classification (NCBI taxonomy): domain Eukaryota; kingdom Metazoa; phylum Chordata; class Amphibia; order Gymnophiona; family Rhinatrematidae; genus Rhinatrema; species Rhinatrema bivittatum. The sequence continues at coordinate 82,132,495 of NC_042621.1, read as the reverse complement.
TATATCTAACACCAGGGGATGGATTATTAATCTTGTTTCTTGAAAATACTGTGAGTAAATCATTCTCTCATATTAATGACATTTCACTTTGTGCTATGAAATATTTTTATACTGACAGAAAGCCTATTATCTGATTAGGCTAAGAAACAATATTCGTTACAACTTGCACTTAAATATTTGATTTAAGTAGCTTTAAGAAAGAAAATAAGAGAGAATTGAACTCTAAAGGCCTACCACAAACATGATTACAATTTAGGGGGGGTGAATGTACTAGCGTGCATAACATAAACTGTTAGTACATGCTAGGCAGTGCACATTAAAGGCCCATAGCAATGACATGCAAATGAGCTTTGTATTAATAAGCTAGTGTAACCCATGATTACTAGCTGACATGGTACTATAGCTGCCTCTGTTTATCTGATCATGCTTCAGTGTAGGTTGAGCACTCCTTGGAGAGAACTGGAACAATCAACATCTCCAGCATGCAACTCTAGAAGACCCAGCTCCCTGTTGAGCACTTGTAAGCTCCAGGGACTCCTCTCACTGAGGCATAGAGCAAACCATTCTGATGTAAATACCATTGGATTACGCAAGTTCCACAATAAATGAACTTTCAGAAGTATGAGCAGCACTGCCTGAAGCTGAACTATTAAATTCCATCAGACAATATTAACATCTACTGATGTGCCTGGCAATTCTGGAACTTTATTGAATGCAACATACTACCTCTTAACTGGAACCTACAATTTCTGTCTTGCTTATGTGCAAGAAAATAAACGAGATGCTTGCACTCGAAGTGAATGAATCCCCTTGTATTATTTGAAGTCACATGGGAGTATGGAATATGGAAGGAATGGGATGGAACATAAGAGCACAATATATGCCATACTGGGTTAGACCAAGGATCCATCAAACCCAACACTGGGTCTGTCTCCAACACTGGCCAATCCGTCACAAGTACCTGGCAAGTAGCTATACATTAAATAGATTCAATGCCAGCAACAAGCAGTGACTATTCCCTATTCATTAATAGCAGTTTATGGACTTTTCCTCCAGGAACTTATCCAAACCTTTTTTAAACCCATCTATACAAGATTCCTTAACCACATACTCTGGCAAAGAATTCCAGCGCTTAATTGTGTGTTAAGTGAAAAAGAATTTTCTCCATAAAAACATAAGAAAATGCCATATTGGGTCAGACCAAGGGTCCATCAAGCCCAGCATCCTGTTTCCAACAGTGGCCAATCCAGGCCATAAGAACCTGGCAAGTACCCAAAAACTAAGTCTATTCCATGTAACCATTGCTAATGGCAGTGGCTATTCTCTAAGTGAACTTAATAGCAGGTAATAGACTTCTCCTCCAAGAACTTATCCAATCCTTTTTTAAACACAGCTATATTAACTGCACTAAATCACATCCTCCGGCAACAAATTCCAGAGTCTAATTGTGCGTTGAGTAAAAAAGAACTTTCTCCGATTAGTTTTAAATGTGCCCCATGCTAACTTCATGGAGTGCCCCCTAGTCTTTCTACTATCCGAAAGAGTAAATAACCGATTCACATCTACCCATTCTAGACCTCTCATGATTTTAAACACCTCTATCATATCCCCCCTCAGTCATCTCTTCTCCAAGCTGAAAAGTCCTAACCTCTTTAGTCTTTCCTCATAGGAGAGTTGTTCCATTCCCCTTATCATTTTGTTTTAAATGTGTTATCTTCTAACTTCATGCAGTGCCTCTAGGCCTTGTATTATCCGAAAGGGTTAACCAAAAGAGTAAATAACAATTTCACATTTACCCATTCAAGTCCATTCATAATTTTGTAGATGTCTATCAAATCCCCCCTCAGCCGTCTCTTCTCCAAGCTGAACAGCCCTAACCTCTTTAGTCTTTCCTCATAGGGGACCTGTTCCATCCCCTTTATCATTTTAGTTGCCCTTCTCTGTACCTTCTCCAGTGCAATTATATCTTTTTTGAGATGCGGTGACCAGAATTGCACACAGTATTCAAGATGCACTCTCACCATGGAGCGATACAGAGGCATTATGAAATCCTCTGTTTTATTTGCTTTCCCTTCCTAATAATTCCTAACATTCTGTTTGCTTTTTTGACTGCCATAGAATACTGAGCCGATGATTTCAATGTAATATCAACTATGATGCCTAGATCTTTTTCTTGGGTGATAACTCCTGATATGGAACCTAATATCATGTAGCTACAGCATGGGTTATTTTTCACTACATATATCACATTGCACTTGTCCACATTATAGTTCATCTGTCATATGAATATCCTATCTTCTAGTCTTCCAAGGTGCTCCTGCAATTCATCACAATCTGCTTGTGTCATCTACAAATTTGATCACCTCACTCATAATACCTCTTTCCAGATCATTTATAAATATATTAAAAAGCCACTGGTCCAAGTAAAGATCCCTGAGTCATTCCACTGTTTACCTTTTTCCACTGTGAAAATAGACCATTTAATCCAATTCTGTTTCCTGTCTTAACTAATTTGCAATCCACAAAAGGACATCTCTTTCTATTCCATGACATTTTAATTTTCTTAGAAGCCTCTCATAAGAAACTTTGTCAAACGCCTTCTGAAAATCCTAATACACCATATATATTGGTTTGCCTTTATCCACATGCTTATTTACCTCTTTAAAAAAATGTAGATTTTTTAGACGCTTCCCTTGGGTAAATCCATGCTGGCTGCATCCAATTAAATCATGTCTATCTATATGTTCTGTGATTTTATTCTTTATAATAGTTTCCACAATTTTTCATGGCACTGAAGTCAGGCTCACTGATCTATAGTTTACATTTCCCTACTAACTTAGTAACCTAAATTAACCAAGAACATAACAATATTAAAATGCAGACAGCAATCCAACAGTGAGATGGGGGCCATCCAGCTTTTGCACTGAATGCAACATGTATGATTATCTACCAGCTGTCAAGAGGTTTTATATGCCCACTTAATGGAATGAGCTACTGGATCTCAAAGAACGAGTCTGATCTCTGGAGGCTAGAGTGACAGACCTGGAGGTTCTGAGGCAGACAGAGAGGTATGTAGATGAGACCATCAGGGACATAGTAGCCAAATTCCAACTCCATTCTGGCAACCCCTATGCTGCCTTGGAGGAGCAAGTTCACCTGGATGGAAAGCATCAACGATGTCACAGGAAGTGATCCTGGAGTTAGGATCTGTATTCCAGGTTAAGCATTATCTTCTCACACTGAGGATGGGTCTTCAAGAGCTTGTGCCCAGGAGGGAAGAGTTAGGTCAGCTGTCAAAATTGGTGATTCATTTACAAGGAATGTAGATAGTGTAGCTGGATGGCTGATAATCAGGTTTATTTGGTAACTTGTTTGTCTGGCGTGAAAGTGGTGGACCTCATGGATCACCTAGATATAAGTTTAGACAGAGCTGGGGGAGGGGCCAGCTTTCATGGTACATGTGGGTGCCAACGATATAGGAAGATGTGGGAGGGATGTTCTGGAAGACAAATTTAATTTAGATAGGTAGAACATTGAAATCCAGAACCTCCAATGTAGCATTCTCTGAAATGCTTCCTGTTCCATGCATAGGACCTCAGAGGGAAGCAGGGCTCCAGAGTCTGAATGCATGGATGATATGATGGCACAGGGAAGAGAGCTTTAGTTTTGTTAGGGCTTAGGCACCATTTTTGGGAAGGGGAGCTTATTCCAAAATGATGAGCTCAACTATAACCAAAGTGGAACAAGACTGCTGGTACTAACCTTTGAAAAGGAGATAGAGAATGTTTTAAACTAGAACATGGTGGAAAGCTGATATTCACTCATCAGCACATGATTTGGAGGTAGATATCTTCAAAGGATACTAAAATAACAGGGGAGATACCAATAAAAGTATATTTAACCCATATGCCTATAATTAAAGATCAGATTGCATTAAAAGATTCTAAATTATTCATGTTGTAAGAAAGTTGTATATACAAATAAATAATGTACCTTCAAATTTCTGTATGCTAAGGCTAGACGCCTAAAAAGTAAGATGGGAGAGTTAGAGTGTATAGCACTGAATGAAGAGGAAGACTTAATTGGCATCACAGAGACCTGATGGAATTTATACCAGTGTATCAATTATTTCACAGTGATAGGATAGATCAACTTGTTGGGGGGAGGGGGTCTCTTTATGTTATGGATAGTGTAGAGTCCAACAGGATAAAGATCCTGCATGAGACTTAATGAACAATAGAAGATTTACATAAAAATTGCCATTCTGGGTCAGACTGAGAGTCCATCAAGCCCAGTATCCTGTTTCCAACAGTGTCCAATCCAGGTCACAAGTACCTGTTAAGATCCCAAACAGTAAATAGATACCATCCTGCTATTGTGTAGTGATAATTAGTGGCTATTCCTTAACTCTACTTGGTTAATAACAATTAATTGACTTCTCCTCTAGGAACTTGCACAAACCCTTTCTAAACCCAGCTACACTAACTAGCAAAGAATTCCAGAGTTTAAATTAAAACATAATTTTCTCCAATTTGTTTTAAATGTATGATAGGGAAGAGTATAGTAGAAAAGGTATTCTATTATCTGCCGGGCCAAAATGAAGAGACGGATGTTGAAATGCTAATGTAAATTAGGATATGTAAAAAATTTGGCAGCACTTTAATAATGGGAGATTTCAATTAACCAAAAACTGACTGGGTAAATGTCATATCAGGATATGCTTGGGAAGTAAAACTTTTAAATTAAATAAATAACTGCTTCATGGAGCAGCTGGTCTGGGAACCAATGAAAGGGGGAGCAATTTGAGACTTAATTTGTAGTGGAATGGAGGATTAGGTATGAGTGGTAACAGTGATCATAATGCAAGCAAATATGACAATGACTGGAAGTAGGACATTAAGGGGGTCATTTACCAGACGGCTCGCACGCGATAAGGGACGTTTTGCACGCGAAAAGTCCCTTATCGCGTGCGATACAAAGATGGGGGCGGAGTCGGCCCTGGAAGAGGAGGAGTCGGGGCGTCACGGGGCTGACGCCGTGGACGATGAAAAGGTAAGGGCCTTTTTGTCTCCTATTTTGCACCCAATAGTTACATCTTCTATGGTGGCGCTATTGGGTGCGAAACCGGCAATGATCGCACTGAGGCGGTGCGATTGCTGCCGGCTAGCGCAGGACCGCCCCCCCATTTTGGCCCCCCGCCCCTCATTACCTAAAGTATCGCAGGCCTGCAATACTTTAGAAAATGAGGCCCTAAGTAAATTTACTGCTCTAGCACTTAACTTTCAAAAGAGAGATGTTGATAAAACGAGGAAAATATTTAGAAAAGAACAACAAGGTGCTGTTGCTCGCCCTGTCCGAGCCCGGCCTGTTCACCTCGCTAACTCCTCTGCAGGTCACAGATCAGCCTCCCCAGCGGCAGCCGCGAGCTCCTCCAGGCCTCGGCATCCTGCGGCAGCGGTCGCCGGGCCTTCCACTGTGCACCAGGCCTCACGCCAGAGTTCGGCATCCTCAGTGGCATTGGCCACGCCCCTACATGCGCACAGACCTCCCGGCCTCTTGTAGGGCCAGGGGCGGGTCCTAACTCCACGGCGCGTCCTGATTGAACTTATGATTTAAGGAAGTTCCTGCCTGCACTTCCTTGCCTTGGCAATCGGGTTGGCACTGTAAGTATACTAGTTTGCCTCCACGTTCACAGTCTCGTTCTAGCATCCTACTATTCCAGCGTCCTATTATTCCAGCATCCTCCTGTTCCAGCGTCCTTCTGTCTCTTCAGGAAGTACCTCCGGACTGACTCTCTGGTACTGACCTCTGCCTGTTCCTTGACCATTCTGCTCGCTTCCTGGATCTTGACCTCTGCCTGCCTTGTGATCTCATATGACCTCTGGAACCCTGACCCTTGTTTCATCGACTACTCCTCAGACTGATCCTTTGAACTGACCCCGGCTGCCATTGACCACGTCTCTGATTCTGGCTTGTCCCTTGCCTTGTCATCACCTACACTGTACTGGTCTTCCTTGGTTCTCCAGGCCTACAGTCTAGTGACTGACTGCACTCCCTTGCTGCTCATGGGCACACCTCTCTACTACCTCTTCATGAGACCCTGCGAGGCCCACCTAAGTCCTAGTGGCCCGGGTCCTTACGGGCTCTACCTGGGGGGACCGCAGGCTTCCAGTAGTGAAGCTCATCTTAGCCTCTGTCTCTTCCTGTGCTCCACCCCCTGGGGGCAGGTGCTTCCTGGTCCCTCCCAGGGAGCCATTCCACACTGCTCCAGGACAAGGGTCCACCTCCAAGCGCAACAGGTGCAGCTGAAATGATAAAGATTTTACATCAGGTGGACATTGTTTAAATAATAGCATGATGGAAGCCCAGACCAGATTTTTGCCCTTCCTTCTGCCTTTTTTTTATGCATGGGTTACAACTTCTAGCATGGTCAAAAGGTGATGTGAAAGAGGCTAATTTCACAAAAAGATGTTCTTTCAAAAATTGGAAAAAGGATCCAACTGAAGAAAAAAGGAAAAATCTTAAGAATTGGCAAGTTAAATGTAAAACATTGATAAGACAGGAGAAAATATAATTTGAAAAGAAGCTTTCCATAGAGGCAAAACTCATAAAACCTTTTTAAAATATATTCACAGCAGGAAGCCTGTAAGGGAGTCAGTTGGACCATTTGATGATCTACAGAGGCACTTAGGAAATATACGCCTGCCTTGGGCAGGCATAACTTTTGAAATATAGGTGGGGGGGAATTAGTTAGGGCCAGGGGGCTGGTTAGTTAGGGGAAGGAAAGGGAAGGTGGGGGCGCCAGAAAGAAAGTTCCCTCTGAGGCCGCTCTGATTTCAGAGCGGCCTCGGAGGGAACGGAAGCAAGCTGCGTGGATTGGTACGTGCAGGCTGCCGATTTTGCACAGTCTTGCATGTGCCGACCCTGGATTTTAAAAGATACGTGCGTATCTATTAAAATCCGGCGTACTCTTGTTTGCGCCGGGCGCGCATACTTTTTAAAAATCTGCCCCATAGTGTATTTGGATTTTCAGAAGACATTTGACAAAGGCCCCCATGAGAAAAATAAACATTCATGGGACAGGAAGCAAACCTGGTAGATTGCAAACTGGTTAAAAGTTTTCTCAATGGAGAAAGGTAAACAGTGGAATGCTTCTGGAAGCTGGACCACTGTTCTTTAATATATTTATACATAATCTGGAAGAGTGCATGATGAGTAAGGTGGTCAGATTTGCAGATCATACAAAATTATTTTGAGTAGTGAAATCACAAGTGGATTGTGAGAAATTGCAAGAAGACCTTGTGAGATTGGAAGATTGGGCATCCAAATGGCAGACAAAATTTAATGTGGAACAAATGCAAATAGGGAAAAGTAATCCAAACTATAGTTACATGATTTTAGGTTCCATATTAGGAGTTACAACCCAGGAAAAGGATCTGGGCATCATCATGGACAATACTTTGAAATCCTGAGCTCAGTGTGCAGTGGTAGTCAAAAACACAAACAAAAAATTAGGAATTATTAGGAAAAGAATTGGGAATAAAATGGAGAATATCATTATATTTCTGTATCACTCCATGAGTACTAGAGTACTGTGTGCAATTGTGATTACCTCATCTCAAAAAAGATATAGTTGAACTCGAAAAGATACAGAGAAACGCGCAACCTATATGATAAAGGGGATAGAGTGGTTCTCCTATGAGAAAAGGTTAAAGAGGTTAGGGTGGTTCAGCTTGGAGAAGAGATGGCTGAGAAGGGATATGATAAAAGGCTATAAAATCATGACTGGATAGAATAGATAAATGTAAATCGGTTATTTACTTTTTCAAATAATACAAAAAATTTGGGACACTCCATGAAATTAGTAAGTGGCACATTTAAAACAAATCAGACTTATAATTTATAATTAAGCTCTGGAATTCATTGCCAAAGGAAGGGTTAGTGGCAGCTAGTATAGCTGGGTTTAAAAAAGGTTTGAACAGGTTCTTGGAGGAAGTCCATAAACTGTTTTTCACCAGACAGACTTGGGGAAAACCATTTCTTATCAGCCTGAGATCTATCTACTGTGGGGATACTGCCAGATATTTGTGACCTAGATTGGTCACTGTTGGAAACAGAAAACTGGGCTTCATGGACTCTCGATCTGACCTAGTATGGCAATTCTTATGTTCTTACCCCAAGTTACCCCTTAGAGTTTCCTGCTGATTTCTGAGAGACAGTGCGGTAGCAGGTTACTCTAGCTTTCTAGTTAATTTGCTAGTGGAAATTATCATAAAAACATAATTATAGCTCCTAGAAATGTAGTAAAGTTTTCTAAATTAATGGGTCTCTGTTCATTGTTACAAGTTTTAATGCACATTATTTATCTATATGGTAATAGGTAATGAGCTATTTTGCATATTTTTTCATCTCTACCTCATTAGCACAGTTTTGAGTTAAAACTATCACAAGCTAATTAACACATGCTAAAACTGTTATTAATAAGCATAGTTGTTCATAAACAAAATTTAACATGTTAATTGCTATTTTCTCATGTGCTAGAAATTAGAAAAACACTTTAGTATGTTGATCTCTAAGGGCCAGATTCACTAAGGCTTTTTTTCCCATTTTGTGTCTATGGGAAAAACCTTTAGCAAATCACATACTAACAGTGGCTTTCTATGTTTTTTGGGTTTTTTTTGACTGAAAACTACAATATTATGAGTGTGTTTTTTTTTCTTCAGATATAGAATCTTTTATACAAGAACATATATTCTTAAACTATGAGAGAACAGGTCAGGGAAGATTAGTGGACTTTTATCTTTGCAAGATCAGAAAGATTTTTCTGACAAGATCCACAAGCCCTTTATCACAATAATAGACCTTCAAAGAGAAATCTTTGTTACAACTAGGAAAGAGATGGAATACAGAAGGTAATTGTAAAATCTAGCAACATATTTCCCTAATGCCTATCATCTGCTTACCATATGGGTTGCATCTTGAATTTTCTCATTTATAGCTTTTTTTTTGTTTTAAGTTTAAGAGCATATTTCTTCCCTTTTACTATTGAAACCATTTTTTCAATAGTTGGAGAGGGTAATTTTCAAATAGCCCACATAGCAGAAAAGTCTGTTTATACATTGTACATACAGATTTTGCTGAGTATTTGGCCAAGTACACACACGCATTTACTTGTCTAAACATACAATTCCTCTTCGGAGGGCAAAACTTACACATGAAAATTTGCATGCAAACTTTTTAAAATTGAAAAGCATGTGCTCTGGAATACCTCTCCTTAGCGCACATAAATAATTGCAGGATACCACGTTATGCACATATTTTTATGCAAACCGAATCTAGATCAATTTCACAACAGTCATTCCTATGCATAAAGCCAGGATCTACACACATATAAATGGCTTTGAAATTGATTCCCAGAAATTTGTGATTAGATGATAATGTCCGTATTATGTGTCATTTGTCCAGCTAAATTCGGACCTAGCAAAACATATGGTGAGATTTGAAAACCTTGCAGCGCTGACTGGCCCCAAGATAGATACAATAACTATTTAAGTGATTAAAACGTTATCTGGCTAACTAGAGGGTATTGTGGGGATGTTCTGGGAAGGGGCTGTCTATCTGGCTAAGTTAGTTGGAAAAAAACGACAATTTGCAGTTTTATCTGGCTAACATAGGCCTAGATTTATCAAAATGCTATAAATAAAGCAGAAATAGTGCCTGCCATAAAAAAGGAGGGTATAGTTAGGCTAATTTTCCTGCTCCCGCATTGCGATACATGAGTCGCTTCATGCGCTGACCAATGTACCACAGAATGCATTACCTCACACAAGCCGAGAGAGAGAACAGTATGTCACCCTACTATTTATACTACTGTAAGAGGGGGCACTTTTACCTCAGAGTGGGGTTTGTGGATGTGGGGTAGGTTTGGGGGTAAGAGGTGCGAACTGAAAAGTTGACATCACTGAAGATTTACTACTATTTGAATCGATGAAAGGTACAAGAGGAGTTGATTGATTTGAAGCTTGTTTGAAGCTAGGTAGAGTGTGCATTGTAAAAATCAACTCCTCTTGTACCTTTCATCGATTCAAACAGTAGAAAATCTTCAGTGATATCAACTTTGCAGTTCATATTCTCCTACTATGTATTTAAAACTGCCCACCCAAATCCCACTCCGAGTTAAAAGTGCCCCCTCTTACAGAGGTATAAATAGTAGAGGGACATACTGGTTTTTACAGAGGATCTATCTCTCTCAGCTGCTCATTACCATTAACTCTGCCTAAACTCCACCCACTTGCATAGCAAATGTCACATTTCCATAATAATGAGGTAGCTCTTCAAAACATGTGCGCCCGAACAAAAGTACACCAGATTTTATAAGATACGCGCATAGCCGTGCGTATCTTATAAAATCCAGGGTCGGCCTCCGTTCCCTCCGAGGTCACTCCGAAATAGGAGCGGCCTTGGAGGGAACTTTCCTTACGCGCGTCCCGGGGCTTTGCGCTTGCCGGTGGCCTATGAAAAATACCCCAATGTGCATTGCACTTTTTAATATGAAATGTTAAATGACCCAGTTAGTCGGATAACTTTAGGACTGCTAATGGGTAATACTAAAATTAGCTACATAAACTTATCTAGATAACTTTAACATAGACTTCTATATTCAGTGGTGCGGAGACACATATACACAGTGTATGTGGGGGCACACTCAGCAAAACTATTAGAAACAAAACAAAGAAGATTGGCAAGGCTGTGTTTCCCTTCTATCTGTCTTCTAATTCTACTGCACTGCACTGTGCAATATCAGAGACACAAAAATCACTGTCATTGATTCAATTTCCCCTCTACACCTACCCTTCCCCCAATGAACACAGAAAGCATCGCAACTGCCTCTGTGTTTCTCTCACAGTGAATAAGGGGCCATTGGCTGCAGCAGAGAAGATCAGAAAAATTCCTTTGCCATTGCCTACTTTTTAAAGGTTTTCTTCTCTGCAAAATCCATCAGAGTAAATGGATTTTCTGTCAACATGCTCATACCTTTCAGTGGGAGGATGTCAGCATTACGTTAAAAAGATGCTTCACCATTGTTTGACTTCCATCTAGTCTCCTTGCCAACTTGTCCCACCTTGGCTCTGAGAAGGCTGCTGTTACACAGCAAGTGTAGATTTCTATAGTTACCAGTCTCTGTCTGCACCTTCGTTAGTTTTGCATATCCTTAGACTTTAATGGACCTTAGACTTGAATGGAAAACATAAACAAATGAGACAAAAGATTTGTATTTAAATTCATGTGCACGCTCAATTTATTTCAGGGGTCCACAAATGAAACAAAAATTGTCTCATTTGTTGCATTTTATTCATTCATAAACATCTTTAATATATAGGAGCACACTATTTCAAGGGTCAGAACTAATATACATATACTAAGGGGCTGAAAATCAAAATTTAACTAAACTTTGTTTGTCTTATTATTGAAAGTTTACATAAATTCTAAGAATACATTTCATAGCAAAATATGACAACAAATAAGCGTACTGTATAGTGATAAGAGGTTACCAAGGGAAAAAAACTTACATACACAAAAGTCCACTAACTTGTAGAAGGAAAATAATATGCTATAAGAAGAAATAAGTCAGCAAGTCATAGACCAAAAGTGGCCAACTCTGGTCCTTGAGAGCCACAAACCAGCCATATTTTCAAGATATCCACAATGAATATGCATGAGATAGATTTGCATGCACTGTCTCATTTGTATGCAAATCTATATCATGCATACTTATTGTAGATAGTCTGAAAACCTGGCCTGTTTGTGGCTCTTGAAGACTAGATTTGACCACCTCTTCATAGACAATGGGTCTAACAAGTCATCCTAAATCCTGGAGTTCCCAGGTTAGCTTTCTAACCTGGGAACTCCAGGAGGAGCAACCCCTGGCATATCACTCACAGTTGGTTTTGCCACTGAGGAAAAGTGTTTTTAAAAATGTACATATATATATATATATAAAATATATAAATATATATGAGATTTTATACATCATCAAAATTTTTGAGATAAGAAAAAACAAAGCTACAATCTGTAAAATGCTCATATTGCTTCCTTCTGAGTCACACGTGACACATTTGTAAAAATTCTAATCCTGCACTTAATAAACAGCTCAACTATATGCCTAATAAAACAATTTCATAATCCAGCCTCAGGTTCCAACGACAAAGACACTATTACTGATGCAGACTTTGCATTGCACTTCTCTAGCTTATTCTAAGAAAGATGACGTCCAAACTAGCTGATGAAATTAGGGATATTTCACTCTGTTCCCCCCTTTGGTGATGGTAAATAAAAAGCTTTTGCTGTAGGTGGCAATGACTTGGGAAGGGCTTTTAGAAATTCAAGTATATATTTTTTCTCCTTAGATGAAATAAAATCTGTCTGGGAAAATGTATCAAATGCATTTTTTTTATTTGAAGTCTTCAAATTCTCTAATTTACAATGGATAAAAAGACTATCTTTAACCAAAATAGACTCATTAGTTTTGACCTGAGTCATTTTCTGTTCCAGCTGATCCATTTTCTTATTACTCTCCTGCAAATTTTTCTCACAAACTAAAAATCTCCCATTAATATCTTGATATTTGGAGGATATTTGTGCAGGAAAGGTTTCTGTGAGGCCCTCAATAGCTAGCCAGATTGCTTCAAGTGCAATTATTTGGAGCTTCTCCAACATGAAAGATACCTGTGAACCTCCAGCAGTCACTCCTCTCTCTGACACAGGAACTCCTCCAGCTTCCCTGAGGGCTTCCACCAACATCAGAGTATCCACATCTCCAGTTGAAACTAGCTCACATCCTCCAGGGCACAACCGAGCCAAACCTTGCCTTCTGCCAGCCACTCGTTCCACCCTGCCATCTGCTGTTCCCTCCATCTGTGTCTGAGAGCTACCTAGTCCCACTGACAACTCCTCCCCTGTGTGATGTCATCAGGGGGTGTGGGATCAGGAGTGAGCATGTGATGCCAGAGATACTTTTAAAGGACCCTATTAACATAGAAACATAGAAGTGACGGCAGAAGAAGACCAACGGCCCATCCAGTCTGCCCAGCAAGCTACGCAGTTTATCCATTTTTTTCCCCCTTTTTCTCCCTCCCACCCATCTCTATTGGCTTCCAGCACCCTCTGGCCCCAATTCCCTTCCACCCCTCCACCAATGCAGAGAGCAGCGCCATCCTAGTGAACATCCAGCTCAATCAGGGATAGCAACCGCCGCAACCAGCAGGCCACACCCCTGCCCCTTACCCACCCCTGTTTTGTTTGCTTGTTTGTTTTTTGTTTTTTTGTTTTTTGAGATAACAGCCCTCTATCCTTCCGCTCCGTGAAGGTGGAACACCAACCACTGGCCACTGGCATCCCGCTCCGTGAATGCCTCAGTGGTTACTGCCGCTCCATGCAGTGTTTTGCTGCCTGAAGGTGGAACACCAACTACTGACCACTGGCATCCCGCTCCGTGAATGCCTCAGTGGCTACTGCCGCTCCGTGCAGTGTTTTGCTGCCTCCTCTTTATTTACGTCCACTAGACTTGATGGATCCACAGTGTTTATCCCACGCCCCTTTGAAGTCCTTCACAGTTTTAGACTTCACCACTTCCTCTGGAAGGGCATTCCAGGCATCCACCACCCTTTCCGTGAAGAAATACTTCCTGACATTGGTTCTTAGTCTTCCTCCCCGGAGCCTCAGCTCGTGACCTCTGGTTCTGCTGATTTTTTTCCTACGGAAAAGGTTTGTCGTTGTCTTTGGATCATTAAAGTTTTTCAAGTATCTGAAAGTCTGAATCATATCACCCCTGCTCCTCCTTTCCTCCAGGGTGTACATATTTAGATTCTTCAATCTCTCCTCGTACATCATCCGATGAAGATCCTCCACCTTCCTGGTCGCCCTTCTCTGTACCGCTTCCATCTTGTCTTTGTCTCTTTGTAGATACGGTCTCCAGAACTGAACACAGTACTCCAGGTGAGGCCTCACCAAGGACCTGTACAAGGGGAAAATCACTTCCCTTTTCTTACTCGATATTCCTCTCTCTATGCAGCCCAGCATTCTTCTGGCTTTTGCTGTCGCATTGTTTCGCAGACTTCATATCATTAGACACTATCACCCCAAGGTCCCTCTCCTGCTCCATGCACATCAGCCTTCCCCCCCCCCCCCCCCATCAAATACAGTTCATTCGGATTTCCACTCCCCATATGCATGACTTTGCACTTCTTGGCATTGAATCTCAGCTGCCATATCTTCGACCACTCTTCCAGTTTCCTTAAATCCCGTCTCATTCTCTCCACTCCTTCCGGGTGTCCACTCTGTTGCAGATCTTAGTGTCATCCGCAAAAAGACAAACCTTACCTTCTATCCCGTCCGCAATGTCGCTCACAAAGATATTGAACAGGACCGGTCCCAACACCGATCCTTGTGGTACACCACTTAAAACCGCTCTCTCTTCAGAGAAAGTACCATTTATCATCACACATTGTCTTCTGTCCGTCAACCAATTTGCAATCCAGGTCACCACCTCGGCACTCACTCCTAAGCTTCTCGTTTTATTCACCAGTCTCCTGTGCGGAACCGTATCAAAAGCTTTGCTGAAATCCAAGTAGATGACATCGAGCGCTCTTCCTTGATCCAATTCCTTGGTTACCCATCTACTAAGCCATAAGTTCAAAAACAACTGTCGGGGAGGAGGAAGGAGAAGGGAGGAGGTCCGCTCTCCCTACGATTTGCTTTCTGCCACTGCTGGTAATTATTTCCATCTGGAGAAGAGAGAGCTGTGGTTGCTGACCTGTGACGTCAGCTTGGATGTCCCCCCCTTTGACTATAAGAACTGCAGAGGGGTGATATTACAGCAGGGAGGAGGAAGGAGAAGGGAAGAGGTCCGCTCTCCCTGAAATTTGCCTTTTGCTTCTGCTGATAATTATTTCCATCTGGAGACGAGAGGGCTGTGGTCGCTGACCTGTGACGTCAGTTTGGACGTCCCCCCCTTTAACTATAAGGGGTGATATTACAGCAGGGAGGAGGAAGGAGAAGGGAGGAGGTCCGCTGTCCCTACGATTTGCCTTTTGCCACTGCTGGTAATTATTTCTATCTGGAGATGAGAGAGCTGTGGTCACTGACCTATGACATCAGCTTGGACGTCCCCCCCTTTGACTATAAGAACTGCGGAGGGGCGGTGCCCCGCTTCTGCCGGCGCCACGAGGCTTGGACCGGCTTAGACCGGAGAGACCGGGGGACCAGCAGAATTATTATTGTGAAGTTTTATATTGGTAAATCCATATAGGCAGAAAGAGGAAAGCATGGATTGTAACTTCCTCTCCAATGCAACAACAACAATTTGGACCAATGGACCACCACATGGTTAGAGTGGTGGAAACGCCGAGAGAGGACAGTTTGGGAAACCTCTTCTTTAGTCTCCCTAAGTCCAGGCATGGGTCTGAAGTCTCTGCTACAGCTGATCAGATTTCCATCGAACAACATAGCTGTTACTATGGTAAGTGTGGCCCAAAGGGACTCTGGCCTATCGAATCAGGCTGATTCTCAATGGACCGAGAACTTGGTTACTTATGTAATTCAAGATGTACAACAACAACCTCCTAGTATTGTAGGTAACTATAGCTCTGTAGTATTACAGGGAAATGTTACCTTGGATGATCTAGGGAAAATGATATTAAAACTTGATGGTAATATAATTAAAATTAATGAATCGCTACTAACTGTGATTAAGGATAACAGGAATTTAATTGAAGAACAGGGTAAGAAAATAGCTAAATGTGAAAATGAGTTGATTTCTATGACTAACAGAATGCAATTAATACATAACTCTGAGAATGCCTTTATTAATGGATTTTCAGGTTTGATTAAAGGTCTCGTTTTCTCCTGGATGGACATTTTTCCTGAGGTAACACTCTTATGATAATTATTCCACATGATGGGGTGTGAGGATACAGGATTCCCCCTCCCACTGATTAAAGACTGTCTTATGTTTGTAGACAACCATATTTATTTATTTAAAACTTTTCTATACCGTCGTATAGTAGAGCACCATCACAACGGTTTACAATTAGGCACATATATGGTTTCTAAGTTATCCAAAGGGTACCATTATTATATCGTTACATAGTTCGATAATATACTATAAATGGGAATGGGTGTGGTTACCATTTACTATTAACTGTCTTTATAATATGAAATTCTGTTTTTAAGTAGTACACATTATCATGTTTTTTGTGATGAATTACCTGTTTCTTTTACACATCAGGAAGGGGTCCCTTATCATGATATATCTTTGTGGAATAATGCGTGTGGCAATAATAGATTCTTTTGTGCCCAGTCCTTGTCCACCCAGATACAATGCTCATGTTGCCCTAATTGGCATTATCAGGTTAATCTTTGTAATAAAAGGTTTTCTAATAGAGTATGGGGACCTTTCTTTACTCAGGAGGCTCCCTTTTTTCAGATAAACTTGTGCTGGGCTGGTCATTAACCGCAGCCTGCATTCGGGGCCTTGCTGAAGGGATGAATGACACTGAGGTTACTTCTGTGTTAGATTTAATTGTACAGACTAAATGACTGAATGACTCATTTCCCCTGCCCAACTGGGTAGTGAGAAAAGCCAGCATCTATGCAATGCTGAGCACTGACACAACTCATCACATGCAGTCTATTGTGTGATCACTTTTCCCCCAAGCTTATTAGCGCCTCACTGATTTATATGTATCTAGCTATGTTTAGAACTTGCTTTACTGACTCCATATGGGGGGTGTCAGAAAATGTGTTATTAAATTGTGTTTATTAGTAATTATTTATATTCAGTGTAGTCAGTATAATAGAAACATTAGCATTGATTCTCATTAGCATTGATTCTCATATGCTTTTCCTTTTTTTTCACTCTCTAAAAGCCCAGCTCTAGACATGGGCCTCTCCTGGATATTTTCCAAGCTCCCCTCAGGCCTTGAAAAATGCTGCAGAGGAAATACAGAATTCTGTTATCTTTAATGACAGATTGTAAAGAGACCCACTTCAATGAAAAAAAATAAAGAAAAGAAAAGGGGGGTTTTGACTACCATTGTCAATTGTTGATTAGCTATCTGGTTTCTTAACAACAATTAGAAAACTGAATCTTTATCTCTATGTCTAAGTTGAGAGAGGCCTCTCACAGAATTATATATATATTTTTAAGAACAGATCACATTTTAATTAAGGACACCTGGAGTCCTTGCAAAAACCGGAATACATAATCTCTTATCTCTGAACTGTTAGAAAAGGAGATTTCTCTGCCTTGCACTGCCTAGCACTGGCTAGAGAAAGTGAAAGTATTCAGGCAACATTTTAATTAGCCAAGAAGCCTCCCATCTCTCTAGATCCAGGTTAAAGCAGGAAAAAAACAATTTTAATTAGCTTATTTGAAACTTTCCAAAGTTTCAGACCAATTTTTTTACAAGGGCAAACTAGCTGCCTATTGACAGAGAAGAAACAGACTAGCCAGATCATGTATTATATGCTATATAAATGGCTCCAGACAAAGAAGGCATGCATGCAAAATCTCTGACTGCGTGCAGGAGAAAGAGTAAAAGAGAGAGAGCGGGATTTCAAAAGCTTCATTTGGTAAGAGAAAATTTAAATCGCTAACATATGGGAACCCTTATTTAAACTAAATGCTATTGTTTCTTAATTGGTATATGTATTAGAAATGCATTTATAAAGAAAATGTCCCTAGTAGATATTTATTTAATTTCAATCTTATCTGTTACTGTAGCAATGGTATTTACATTAATAGTTTATTTTATTTATTTATATATTTACGTTTTTTATATACCAACATTCAAGACGGTAGTCCCATCATGCTGGTTCACAAGAAACAGGGGTGCAATTATAACAAACTTTACAATTTGAACAATGGTGCAGAAAAGCAGTTACATATAACAAGGAAATCAATAACTTAAAGTGAGAAGGAAAATGAAGATCAGATAATTATATATATGTATAAATAACATTGTAAGAGGTGGCTATTAACGCTATTACTAGCGGAGCGTGATGATTGCTGGGAGTTACATAGTGTTGGAGTTAGGAAAGGCCTGCGTGAACAGCCATGTCTTGAGTCTTTTCTTGAATGTTGAGATAGTGATGCATTGCTTGATTAGATTAAGATTTAAACATGGAAATGTTTCATAGAATCATTTAGAGGTTTTAAGATTTGATATTTTTCTTTTATTGGGAATAAAAGAAGATATTTTACTACATACTGTCTGGTTTATTTCTCTGCATGCTGTGCTATATTAATCACTGGTGTATAATTCTAAAGAAAAGAACTCATATCTCTGAAAAAAAATAAACTTTTTGCCTATTGGCAGGAAGGGTAAAAAGAATGAGAAGGGTGTTTTTCCAAGCATGATCTAGTAGTTGTGGTTAGCCCCCCAGATTATTATTTTTTCACAGGGGAAGGGAGGTTAGTTTAAGGGGTTGGGAAGTTCCCTCCCAGTCTGCTCTGAAATTGGAGCGAACTGGGAGGGAACTGGTCAAGGCTGTGGGCCTTGGTGCATGCAAGTTGCACTAATGTGGACACTCTTGTGCGCACCGACCCCCAATTTTATAACATGGCGCACCTGGACACGCACACACAGGTCTTAAAATTTACCCTTTAGTGCACACTAACTTCATGTTAGTGCATGCTAAGTCCCGTTAGTGTGCACAAACTTCATGTTAGTATGCGCTAACCAGTTTTCCTAATTCCGTGCTTAGTGCACACTAACTAGACATTAGTGTGCATTAAATTCTGTTAGTGCTCACTACCTAGTTTTCAAGTTTTGGAGTTAGTGGAACCTAATAGGACTTAGAGCATGGTAACTGGATGTTAGCATGCCCTAACTAAAGTTTGAGCGCACTAACAAAAAAGTTACTAATAAGTTAAAAAGTGTGAATTGGGGAGCAGCTGGTTAGCTAGAGGTATGGTTCCCTACTGCCTCAAGGAGAAGCCAATGGGAATGCAGAACCATACCTCTAGCTAATGAACTGCTCACCAATTGATTCTTTTTAACTTATTGGTAACATTTTTTGTTAGTGCGCCCTAACTTTAGTTAGGGCATGCTAACATCCAGTTAGCACCCCCTAAGTTTTATTAGGGAGCACTAAATCTGAAAGTATAAAACTAGGTAAAACTAAGATAGACTACTGCAATTCTATCTTACTAGGTCTCCCTTCTGCTTCCATTAAACCCCTTCAGATGCTCCAGAACTCAGCTGCGAGAATTCTAACACTAGGAGAAGAGATCACATTTCTCACACTCTCAAGAACTTGCACTGGTTGCCAATACACTTTAGAATTATCCACAAATCCATCACTATCATCTACAAGGCTATCCATCACCAAGCAACGCTCGATCTACAAATACCACTCAGACGACACACATCCACCAGACCCATCAGAGAAGCCTACAGAGGATCATTCCTCGTTCCCCAAACCAAAACAACTCACCACCTAACTTTCAGAGACCGAGCCTTTTCCACAGCCGGACCTTCACTATGGAATTCTATTCCTCCGGATCTGAGACAAGAACCATGCCTACCTACTTTCAGAAAAAGGCTTAAGGCTTGGCTATTTAAGCAAGCCTTCCCAGATCCCAATTGAAGGACAGCAACATATTATAAGAGACTTCACAATATAATGTAAATAATTAATCCTAACTGCTCGGTTATCTTACTCTAATTCTCTCCCCAGTATGATCCTTGTTGTAATGTAACTTTAAGATCTCTTTGCACTTGTTTATGTTCCGTTTTTTGTTCACACCCCCTTGTTATATGTAAACCGGCATGATGTGGTTTCTAATCACGAATGCCGGTATAGAAAAACTCTAAATAAATAAATAAATAGGTAGTGTGCACTAATATATACTAACATCTAGTTAGTGTACACCAAGTTAGTGCTCACTAAGCCTGTAAATAGGAAAACTATGCCAAAAAGCCTATCAAAATACATATAAATATTGCCAACATTAACAACCAAGATCAAAATTTCTTATTAAAATGTGTTCAAACATACTATATTTAATAAAAACAACAAATTAATACAAAAAATGCAAAAGGTCCTACAAAAACACCAAACAAAATTTTAAAAGTCCCATAAATTTCTCCTCTCTTGTACATGGTTCCTTATGGGTCAAACCAATTGGTAAAGATAAAAGGGTGAAGGCATTTAGTATCCATCTCAAAATTAGTACTGACCAATATAATCCAACAGGTGTTTCTATCAGCTGCTTCAGGTAGTGCGCAATAATGGACGTAATGCGCTCTAATATCTATTTAGTGCACATTAAGTGCGTGTTTTGGGGCACTCCTGAGCACAATGAAATAGATAATTTTGTTGCCATTGTCTATTTAGTTAAAAAAAAATGCACATCCCTAATGACAAGTGACTTCTATACTTACATCTACAGGCTATTGGACCAAGGTTTGCCTTTTCCTCCCCATGCTGTAGAGGCCTTCTAATCTTGGGAGAGCAAACAATGCACTTGCAATAATGCTTGCTGTATGATAAGGAACTATACACTTTCTACATGTTATATAAGAACTTAAGAAATGCCATATTGGGTTAGACCAAGGGTCCATCAAGCCCAGCATCCTGTTTCCAACAGTGGCCAATCCAAGTCGCATGTACCTGGCAAGTATGCAAACATTATATAGATCACAAGCTACTATTGCTTATTAACTACTAGAGATGTGAATCGTGTGCCCGATCGTTTTAACGATCAGGTTCGGATGGAGGGAGAAAAAAATCGGATCATTAGAGATGTGAATTGGAATTGGTTCCGATTCCAATTTACACCGTTAATTTTTTAGTGAGGCCTGAGCAGATAAAAAAAAACCCACCCCGACCCTTTACAAATGACCCCTTTGCTCTCCCACCCTCCCGAACCCCCCCAAAATGTTAAATTACCTGGTGGTCCAGTGTGTGTGTGTGTGGGGGGGGGGGGGGTGTCCCGGCGCGATCTCCCGGCGCGATCTCCCGCTCTCGGGCCATCAGCGCCATTTTGGCTACCACTGATAAAAATGGCGCCGATGGCCCGATAAAAAAAACCCCACCCCAACCCTTTACAAATTACCCCTTTGCTTCTCCCACCCTCCCGACCCCCCCAAAAACCTTTTACATGTATCTGGTGGTCTAGCGGGGGGGGTCCAGGAGCCATCCCTTCAATCATACCCTCGGTGCCGGACTTGTTTCAAAATGGCGCCGATCGCCTTTGCCCTCACTATGTCACAGGGAGCGACGGTCGCTCCCTGTGACATAGTGAGGGCAAAGGCGATCGGTGCCATACTGGCAGTCGATCACCTTTGCCTCACTTTGTCACAGGGAGCGACCACCAGGTACATGTAAAAGGTTTTTGGGGGGGTCGGGAGGGTGGGAGAAGCAAAGGGGTAATTTGTAAAGGGTCGGGGTGGGTTTTTTTTTATCGGGCCATCGGCGCCATTTTTAGCAGTGGTAGCCAAAATGGCGCCGATGGCCCCCCCCTTCACTGGACCACCAGGTAATTTAACATTTTGGGGGGGTTCGGGAGGGTGGGGGAGGGTAAAGGATTGGTTTTAAAGGGTCGGGGTGGGTTTATGGGTTGTTTTGGTGTGCCGGTTTTCCCTCCCTCCCCCCAAATAATTCCCATACTCGATTTAACGATTTTTCACGATAAATCGAGGGAATTCCTATTGTATCGAGTCCCTTACCAATTAATGATGATTTTAAAATTATCGGACGATAATTTAAATCATTAAAAAATGATTCACATCCTTATTAACTACCATGTTCGGATTCAAACATGTCCTTTTCCTATCCTCCAATTTGGAGCAGTTGAAATCTCACTCATTAATCACAAGCTTGAAGTGTCCACACTGCTTGTACTCCCAGATCACATGTGACCTTTTAGTGATGGGTTTGCCAGGATGTCAGGCACAGTTTGTCTTGTCAATCACACAGTTAAACCTGAAGCAGTGGCCTGTGCATTTTGGGGGCCAGGCATATTCACTGTGTCAGGGCTCACAAATTAGTATCTCTGGATGACATACTGCTGAGGAGGCAGGGACTTGCCCAATCAGGCCATGAGGTAGAGGTTTTCTGCTAGGACAAGTGCAGCAGATCTTATGTATTGCTTCAAGGTTGGCTGACTGCTATGAACGAGTAGCTTTAGCTTGGTTGTGAGGGCCTGACATGCATTTGTTGGAATCCCCAGATGCAATTTAGTAGTCCAGAAGGTCTGAATTAGATTCGGTTACTGCTATCCTGGACATATACTGTCCCAGAACAATGTGGCATGCACTTAGGGCAAGGAAATAGGCTTTTAAGGCTCAGGCTAAGCCACCGTCTAGCTTCTACTGTCTTATAGCATGCTGTGTTTTGCAGCCAGATCTCCAAATGACTGCTGTCTTTGCCACAGGAGATTCTGTCTACAGTTGCAAGACCTGGCTTCTTACTCCCATTGCCATTCTAAGCACACGGGCGGAGATAAGGTACTATGAGGCCTTATGTTCTACCCACTGTGTCAAAGATCACACCTTTGGACTTCTCAAAAGTAGATTTTGTGTTTAGACAAAACAGGTGGAGCTTTAATGTATGCCCCACCAAAGTGCTGCTCTGCTGTGTATTCCATATTCTTGCTCTTCACCATGGAACACTAATGGAGATACTTCTACATCTACCCCTGGATCCCCCTATGTACATCCACACAAGCTAAGGTCACCACTCTGAGTAGCAGCCAGCTTCAGCAAAATCTTACAGAATGCTACTTTTCCTGTTTGACCTCACCTGCCCCATTCCCTTCCAGGGAAGGGAGGTCAGTAGAGTGCTGCTGCTCTCTATCATCTTTCTTTTACTCACGGCTCCTTTGGGTCAATGTGTAACAGAAATCATGTATGCCTACTTAGGATTCCTCTTCACAATGGAGCAGTAGACTGTACTTGAAAAACAGTAGTCAAAATAAAGATAACATCAAATACATGTGGCTGGCATTATGTATTCTGCTTGATAGTGAGACTATCAATAGATCCCTAGAAACAGGAGTAGATCCCTAGAAATGGGAGTAGATCCCTAGAAACCGGAGTGGTGCCGAGTGATTGGAGAAGAGCTGTGGTGGTTCCGCTTCACAAGAGTGGGAACAGAGAGGAGGCTGGTAACTACAGACCGGTTAGCCTCACTTCGGTGGTGGGAAAAGTAATGGAGTCACTGTTGAAAGAGAGAATAGTGAACTATCTACAGTCGGGAGAATTGCTGGACCAGAGGCAGCATGGATTCACCAGGGGAAGATCCTGTCAGACAAATCTGATTGACTTTTTTGACTGGGTAACCAAGGAATTGGATCGAGGAAGAGCACTCGATGTCATCTACTTGGATTTCAGCAAAGCTTTTGATACGGTCCCGCACAGGAGACTGGTAAATAAAATGAGAAGCTTAGGAGTGAGTGCCGAGGTGGTGACCTGGATTGCAAACTGGTTGACGGACAGAAGACAATGTGTGATGGTAAATGGAGCTCTCTCTGAAGAGAGGGAGGTTTTAAGTGGTGTACCACAAGGATCGGTGTTGGGACCGGTCCTGTTCAATATATTTGTGAGCGACATTGCGGACGGGATAGAAGGTAAGGTTTGTCTTTTTGCGGATGACACTAAGATCTGCAACAGAGTGGACACGCTGGAAGGAGTGGAGAGAATGAGACGGGATTTAAGGAAGCTGGAAGAGTGGTCGAAGATATGGCAGCTGAGATTCAATGCCAAGAAGTGCAGAGTCATGCATATGGGGAGTGGAAATCCGAATGAACTGTATTCGATGGGGGGAGAAGGGCTGATGTGAGAGAGACCTTGGGGTGATAGCGTCTAACGATATGAAGTCTGCGAAACAATGCGACAAGGCGATAGCAAAAGCCAGAAGAATGCTGGGCTGCATAGAGAGAGGAATATCGAGTAAGAAAAGGGAAGTGATTATTCCCTTGTACAGGTCCTTGGTGAGGCCTCAACTGGAGTACTGTGTTCAGTTCTGGAGACCGTATCTAAAAAGAGACAAGGACAAGATGGAGGCGGTACAGTGAAGGGCGACCAGGAAGGTGGAGGGTCTTCATCGGATGACATACGAGGAGAGATTGAACAATCTAAATATGTACTCCCTGGAGGAAAGGAGGAGTAGGGGTAATATGATTCAGACTTTCAGATACTTGAAAAACTTTAATGATCCAAAGACAACGACAAACCTTTTGCTTCAGAAAAAAATCAGCAGAACCAGAGGTCACGAGCTGAGGCTCCAGGGAGGAAGACTAAGAACCAATGTCAGGAAGTATTTCTTCACGGAAAGGGTGGTGGATGCCTGGAATGCCCTTCCGGAGGAAGTGGTAAAGTCTAAAACTGTGAACGACTTCAAAGGGGCGTGGGATAAACACTGTGGATCCATATAGAGGGCGTGAATAAAGAGGAGGCAGCAAAACACTGCATGGAGCGGCAGTAGCCACAGAGGCATTCAAACACTGCACGGAGCGGCAGTAGCCACAGAGGCATTCACGGAGCGGGATGCCAGTGGCCAGTAGTTGGTGTTCCACCTTCACGGAGCGGAAGGATGGAGGGCTGCTATCTCCAAAAAAAAACAAAAAACAAAAAAACAAACAAAAAAATAAAAACAGGGGTGGGTAAGAGTATGGGGTAGGGTGTGGCCTACTTGTTACAGCAGTTGCTACCCCTAATTGAGCTGGACGTTCACTTGGATGCAGATACGGCGCTGCTCTCTAAATTGGTGGTGGGGTGGAGGGGAATTAGGGCTGGAGGGTACTGGAAGCCAATAGTAACAGGTGGGAGAGAAAAAAAAGGGGAAAAAAATGAATAAAGTGCGTAGCTTGCTGGGCAGACTAGATGGGCCATTTGGTCTTCTTCTGCCGTCATTTCTATGTCTCTATGTTTCTATGTAAAAGAAGCATGTATTGCATGAGAGTTTGTGCACGACTGCCAACACACTGTACGTAGCTTGGCCTATCTAATGGCGTTTGATTTGGTGGACCTCCCCATCAGACCCTGTCCTAGCTCTCACATGTGGTATCATGGGGTTCAAGCTGGACCTCAAGCATGGAGAGCAACTGCTGTAGAAATGCTATAAATCACAATTAGCTCTGAATCTTAAAGACACAGTCTGAAGGTACAGGTAGACAGTTTAAGCTATCAATTACAGAGTTCCTTTTTTATAGCCTTATCCGATAGTTGAAAAACGTGTGCATGTGAAGTTATGCACCTATACTGGGGAGGCTTGGTGTCACATGGGTGTGCCAAAACACAGCTGAGAGCACCACATCAGCAGTTTCAGAGCCACTACAGTCTAGGGTTACCAACTGGCTTCAGATTTACAGGACATGTTGATTAAGCCCTGATTTAACTTCCCTGCATGCAGGTATTTATAGTCTTGCATTTCATAGGAAATGTAATAGGGAAATCAGAACAAGTCCCAGCATAAAATGGGTTAAAAACAGGATTGGATCAACCTGTCCTGAAAAATCGAGAGGCAGTTGGCAACACTACTGTTGACATCAAAGTGCTCACCTAGCAGGCCTTCACTTACAGCCTTGGGTAATCCTTACTTTACACGTATTATACAGATCCCCAAGCCAGGTCACTACAGGGGTGCCAGCAGGGGTGCCTGGCCCCAAGCAGCTGCAGTAGCCCACTAGGCCCTCTGCTCTTGGACTATGAGCATTCTCTGTACAAACCACTCCCTAAGTCCTCCAGTTGTCACACAGCAGCTGAAACCCTGCTCTGCAGCCTACAAGTAGATGACATATCTTGTTTAGTGTGAAACCTAAAGTTAAATCATGATATTTATTTATTTATTTATTTCACATTTTTCTATACCGAGCTTCATGGTTGAATACCATATCAGATCGGTTTACATCGAACGAGGGATAGAAACTTGTAACCAAAAAACAGAACAATAAGTTATAATCAGAAAGAGAGCAAGAAAGTTACATTGAACAAGGACTATAAACTTGGAGGCTTTACAGCTTGGAAGTAAATAGAGTAAAAAAGGCCCGAGCAGGGCCGTAACTTAAAACACAAAAGTCATAATGAGCTCAGTTCGA
The DNA here is from genome assembly GCF_901001135.1 of Rhinatrema bivittatum. NCBI lineage: Eukaryota > Metazoa > Chordata > Amphibia > Gymnophiona > Rhinatrematidae > Rhinatrema > Rhinatrema bivittatum. Next base: position 82,106,391 of record NC_042621.1, on the reverse strand, counting down.
GCAAGATAGTTTAATTGCGGAGGTATTGGATAAGAGGCATCTCACGGAGAGGCATGGTTCCATGGCTCGTGAGTAGGATGGTAGATTATTATGTGTCTGAAGGATCCGAGAAGGCTAGTCGGAACAGCCAAGTCTTAAGTTTTTTTTAAAAAGTTGGTAGGCATGGTTCCAACCTGAGTTCTGCGGGAAGGCTATTCCAAATGTTTGGACCTGCTATAGAAAAGGCTCGGACCCTGGTCGAAACTAGGCGAATGGTTTTTGTTGGAGGGGATTGTAACTCTCCTTTGTGGATTTCTCTAATCGGTCTGTTGGATGTATGGAGTTTGAGGGGAAATTCAAGGTCAAGATGAAAATAGTTATGGATGGACTTGTGTATCAGGGTGAGAGATTTGTGAAGGACTCTGTGGTAGACTGGTAACCAGTGAAGGTTTCGGAGAGTGGGTGTAATATGATCTCTTCGGTTGGTACTGGTTAAGATTCTGGCAGCAGCATTCTGTATCATTTGAAGAGGTTTGGTAGTTGAGCTGGGTAGGCCAGTAAGAAGAGCGCTGCAATAATCTATTTTTGAAAAAATTAGGAATTGCAGAACAGTTCTAAAGTCGTGGAGATATAGGAAAGGTTTGAGTCTTCTCAACACCTGTAGCCTGTGGAAACAATCTTTGGTAGTCGAATTGATCATAGTCTTTAGATTAAGGCGGTTGTCTAGAATTACTCCCAGATCTCTTACTTGAGTGTGGGTGAGTTGGAGATTGTGATGGGTTTGTGGAGGATGGATGTCTGGGTTGGAAGAGATAAATAGAAATAAATAGAAATAGAAATGATATAAGTAAAGGATCCCAAGATAAAGCCTTGTGTAATGACTGTAATTTTCTATTAACACTACACATGCTCTACATGTATATAATATACTCTGTGGGCTAGGAACCTGCAACTGCACATTTCAACTCCCTACAGATGAACCACATCTTGGCCATGAGTTACTTTTCAACTAGGCCTCTGACAAAAGAGTGATGTCATGAGAGCATATGGTGCCAAAGACAGAGAGAAGGGCCATTACTGACACATAGTTCTATAACCCATTGGACTTCCACGGAGTGAAGATATAGCTACTGTACTTATAGCCAATAATTTCAACACCTATTATACCAGACAGGTTATTCAGCTGAACACTAGCTACTTATTATTATTATTATTTTTAATTTTTATATACTGAAGTTCTTCTGAGAATTACAAATCACTCCGGTTTACATAAAACGATGAACTGCCCAACAGAGAGAGGGGCTTTACATAGAACCATAGAACAGATGGAACAATATAACCGGGTGACAATTTAACATAGTAATAGATAAATATAATATAATATATACAATTTAACTATTTAACGTCGAAATAATGACATGTTAAAGCTACAATATAAATACAATAAAAATATGAATATGATGAACTTTTGGACTCAAAGATTGATTGAACAGTTGCAGAGTCCTGATAGTAGGACTTGGTGAGGTGTCCATAATTTGAGGATACCTAATATTTAGGAAGTCCTCCCGTCTAAGTGGTATTGAGAGTCTGGGAAGGCTTGTTGGAAAAGCCAGGTCTTCAGTCTTTTATTGAACTCTTGATGACTGGGTTCTAGTCTTAGATCTGGGGAGAGCGCGTTCCACTGGTGGGGGCCTGCTGAAGATAGTGCTCGTTTGCTCAATGCTGATTTTATTTGTGGGACATGCAGTGTTCCTTTGTATGCGCTTCTAATTGGTCTGGAAGATGTATGCGGTTGAAGTTGAGAGCTTAGCATGATAGGAGCCAGTTTGTATGTTGCTTTGTGGACGTTTGTGAGTATCTTATAGAGTATCCTGTGTTTGATAGGAAGCCAATGTAAGTTACGAAGGATAGGGGTGATATGGTCTTTTTTGTTAGAACTTGTGAGGATTCTAGCAGCGGAGTTCTGTACCATCTGTAATGGTTTGATGGTGTTGATTGGTAGACCTAGCAGAAGGGAGTTGCAATAGTCGAGCTTAGATAGTACTAGCCTGAAGTCGGAGAAGTAAAGGAGGGGTTTAAGTTTTTTGAGGACTTGCAGTTTGTAAAAGCAGTCCTTTGTGGTAGTGTTTACGAACTTTTTTAGGTTTAGATGGTTATCTAGCCAGGCTCCAAGGTCTCTGACGTCAGGTGAGAACTTGCTATTTGAGTTTGGTGGAGAGAGGCTAGATGAGATTGTAAGGGGATCCTGGGAGACAATGAGCATTTCGGTTTTATTGGCATTCAATACTAAGTTGAGGCTTGAGAGTATGTTTTTAATAGGCTGTAGGCATTCGTTCCAGTATGTGATGGTTTTTTGAAGGGATTCTGTAATCGGGAGAAGGATTTGTATGTCATCTGCATAGAGGTAATGGGTAAGCTTGAGGTTTGAGAGTAGGTGGCAGAGAGGGAGGAGGTAGATATTGAAGAGGGTGGGTGAAAGTGAGGATCCTTGTGGGACTCCTTGATCTGTAAGGACTGGATGTGATTCTTTGTTGTTTATTCTGACTTTATAGAATCTGTTGTTTAAGAAGGACTGAAACCATCTTAGAGCTGTGCCTTTGATCCCTATATTAGCTAGTTGGTCTATAAGTATAGTGTGTTTTACCATGTCAAACGCAGCAGAAAGATCAAGTAGAACAAGCAGGTAAGATTGTTTTTTCTCCAGGTTAACGAGGATGGTGTCAGTGAGGGATAGTAATAGAGATTCGGTGTTTAGGCGTTTTCGGAAACCATATTGAGCCGGGGATAGAATGTTATGATCTTCCAGATATTCTGACAGTTGCTTGTTGACAATTTTCTCCATCAATTTGGTGATGAGTGGTAAGTTTGCGATAGGTCGAAAGTTAGCTGGGTCCGATGGAGAGGCGTTTGGTTTTTTTAGTAGTGGTTTGAGGATTGCCAATTTTAACTGGTTGGGAACTAGACCTTGAGAAAGGGATGTGTTAATAATTTCTGCAATTGGTTTTGAGATGGTGTTTGGTATGGCTATGAAGAGATTTGTTGGTAATGGGTCTGATGGCTGGGAGGATGGTTTGAGTTTCTTGAGTGTATTTTCTATCTCCAGTGAAGAAGTGAGCTCGAATGAATCCAGGCTTGTGTTTTGTTGCGGCAGGGCTGTTAGATGGTGTGTTGGGGTGAAGCTGTTGGTTGTGATTGAATGGGTAAGGTTGGTGATTTTTGTCTTGAAGTAGTCGGCGAGTTCGTTTGCTTTGTTGAGAGCTTGGTGGTCTGGGATAGTGGGAGGAGATGGTTTGGTTAAAGAGGAGATGTATGAGAAGAGAGCTTTTGAGTCGAAAATGAAGTTGTGGATTTTTTTTTGCGTAGAATTCTTTCTTTGTTCTAAGGATAGTATTCCTGTAAGTGTTGAGGAGGGATTTGTAGATGGCATGTGTCGAAGTGGTTGGGTTTTTTCTCCAGCTTTGTTCATTTTTTCTTAGCATTTTTACTTAGTGTCATTTTTACTTAGTGTCCATTAGGGATGTGCAGAGCAAAATTTTATGTTCATATTTTTTATGTCCGAAAGGGGGTCCCACTTGCGGCCAATATGGACATAAAAAAAATCCAATGAGTTGGGTATATGTACATATGTGCAAAAAAAAAATTAAACCCCCTCACCCTCCTTAATCCCCCCCCCAGACTTACCACAACTCCCTGGTGATCGAGCGAGGAGTGAGGACGTCATTTCTGCAATCCTTGGCGAGAAGCATGTGACGTCGGTGGCACGTCGAGTGACGCGGCGTCACGTGATTCCCGGCTCGTTCGCGCCGGACGGCTCGTTCGGCCCAAAAAGAACTTTTGGCCAGCTTGGGGGGGCCTCCTGACCCCCCCAAGCTGGCCAAAAGTTCTTTTTGGGCCGAACGAGCCGTCCGGCGCGAACGAGCCGGGAATCACGTGGCGCCGCGTCACTCAGACGCGACGTCACGTGATTCCCGGCAAGTTCGCGCCGGACGGCTCGTTCGGCCCAAAAAGAACTTTTGGCCAACTTGGGGGGGCCTCCTGACCCCCTCAAGCTGGCCAAAAGTTATTTTTGGGCTGAACGAGCCGTCCGGCGCGAACTTGCCGGGAATCACGTGACGTCGGCGTCACGTGATTCCCGGCTTGTTCGCGCCGAACGAGCCGTCCGGCGCGAACTTGCCGGGAATCACGTGACGTCGCGTCTGAGTGACGCGGCGCCACGTGATTCCCGGCTCGTTCGCGCCGGACGGCTCGTTCGGCCCAAAAAGAACTTTTGGCCAGCTTGGGGGGGTCAGGAGGCCCCCCCCAAGCTGGCCAAAAGTTCTTTTTGGGCCGAACGAGCCGTCCGGCGCGAACGAGCCGGGAATCACGTGACGCCGGCGTCACTCGACGTGCCACCGACGTCACATGCTTCTCGCCAAGGATTGCAGAAATGGCGTCCTCACTCCTCGCTCCATCACCAGGGAGTTGTGGTAAGTCGGGGGGGGGGGGGGATTAAGGAGGGTGAGGGGGTTTATATTTTTATTTTGGCTCAACAATCGCGATTTCCCACATATCGAACATATCTATGTTCGATATGTGGGAAATCCGATCGTTTATGTCGAATCAATTTTTTAAGTAAAAAAAAAAATATGAGTTGCGTTTTACTAATGCGGTCAATCCGAATGCACACCCCTAGTGTCCATCTCATATATAGGCCCATGTAACCAAGAGTTAGCTAACAGTATGCTATCTGAAGAGTGCAACAGGGGCCAATACTGAAGTTCCTCAGTAAGAAGCTTCTTGTTTAGTTCTTGCTGTATTCCTTAGCAGCATAAACTGAGTATTCAGTTGTATGGCCTAGCCCATATGGTCTTGCCTGCTAGATAAATGGCTAGTTGGAATGTGCATGGGTACTCTAGCATGCAAAGTCATATGGAAGGTAAACCTTGTACCTAGTGAACCCTTAAGACAAAACCACACAATGAAATGACCCAACCAGAAAGTGTATTTTTCAAACCAGTGACCACTTTATTAGTGAACAAATATAATCAACTGCTTCAAATAAAGTCAATGTCGGTGAAGAGAGAGGAAGGCGTCTGGGCTCTCATTGGTTTAATTTTCCTCAGAAATTCATGCCGCATACTAAAAGAAAAGTTTGGCTCAGGGAGGTTCCCTCTACTCCTTCCACCGCTGGCTCCATGCAACAGCGAATTGAGAACTTCTTTGCCATGCAAGTCAGAGAAACTCCGGGAGCATCTGCTGCATGAGTCGGTGAAGTGTTTAGCCTTCCCCCGCTAGACATGCATGTCACACTTAGCTCTGGAGCTTCTTCGATTCCTTCTCTCCCGGTCCATGTGTGTGTCGAAGACCTGAACACATTGGTCAGCTTTGGTATGCTGGAGGAACTGGTGAGGGCCGGGACCCGGTCCGACATGGTGGTTACCGGAGATGGTGGCGAAAATCAAGATCAAACACCCAATGATTTATTTCAGAGGGCTGTAAGGCCAAAACTACAGCTAAGCGCAATTCACCCCGGATGGGATAGGTGACTCTGTGTGGCCCCAGGAATTGGGTAAGTCCGACAGTGATTTTTTGGCTACTACTACTTCTTTATTTAAATTAGTCAAGCCTGGAACTATTACCTTAGAATTGGTTTGGGAAGCTCTTATTACGATTCAAAAGTCTATTTCCTCGCTAACTACGATCATGACTGAAAACAAACAGTACAAGTGATAGAAGCTATAACTTTTGACTATAATGTTAAGATTTCTACTTTGGATCAGTGGACAGAGGCTATGCAATTGGTTCAGAATGAACTGGTGCAATCAGAATTAGTTAATGCAAAAAATTTGGAAAATATGGAAAATGCTCTTAGAGTTTTAAATCTAAGAGCTTTGAACTTTCCTAGTGTTAAATTTACAACACCTCGTGATGTCTTTAAGAGAGATTTACAGGAAGTTTGTCTTTCTCAGAAGAATCATTTCCTCCATTGTCTTGGATAGATTTTATATCTTGGAAAAAGAAGAAAATTGATCCTCTTAATGTGACACAGGAAAATAATGAATCTGAAGCTCATATGAGCAATTTATCAGCATTTTTGGAATCCTCTGAGACAGAGCATGTGGAATATCATGGAACATTGTTTATGGCATTTGTATTTCCTTCTAATCATGATACAGTGTTAAAATTATTTCTTCAAAATCGAGAAAAGTTGTTTCTTGGACAACAAATATGGATATACCCAGACGTTGCCAGGGCCACCCAACAGTGTCAGAAGATTTTTCTTCAGATTGGCCCAGAAGCATGTCAGTTAGGAGCTAATATGATAATGTGATATCCTTGTAAATGTGTTTTAAGATTTCAGAATAACAGATTTGTGTTCTTTGAGCCCTCGCATTTACGTTTCTTTCTTGACTCACATTTGCCACAAAATGTTAGCTAAATGGTAGTTAAAGCATATTGGGGTAGATTTTAAAAAAAGCTACAGTACAGATCTAATGTTAGAGCTGATAGCAGCCTTAATATATGATGGCAAGAAAAAGGCCAGCCCCAAACAGTCCATGTTGAAAGAGCTCACTCAAAGGGAAGACAGCCTAAGGGCCAAGGCAGCAGAGTTCAAGTAGCAGGCAGCAGGACCAGGACTGGAGAGAGCAGCATAGAGACCGAGGACCAGGCAAAGACATCATAGCATGGAGGTAGCAGCCCCAGGGGAAGCACCACAGCATGTATGTAGCAGCTCCAGGAAAAGAGAGCAGCATGGAGATAGTCCCAGGAAAAGACATAACAATATGGAGGTAGCTGCAGCCTGAGATGAGCTGAAATGAGATATAGCAACTTGGAAGAGAAAGCAGCAGCCTGAGCTGAAATGAGATGAGAACAGACACAACAACATGGAGGAGGCAGCACCAGGATGAGCTGTGTTGAGATAAGACAAACAGCATGATCAGAAGCAGGAGATGAGATATGATGAGAAGAGGCAGAAATTGGACCATGACTGAAATCTACATCAAGGAGGCTCAAGTACAGGCAGAGCACTACGGCTTTAGAGCTAGGCAGCAGCACCACAGTAGCAGACAGATCACCCATTCATCTAGCCGGCACAGGAACTCTGTAGTGAGGATGGGCACAGCAGTCTTTTTTCCATCTAGACAGCACAGAAACTCTGTTGAGAGGCCCAGCCAGGGTTGTTAAACAAGTCTTGTTTCTCAGCATAACAGGCCCTCAGTGGCGAACGTTCATAGGTCTTTGCCATGCTGTGTCTTACCACTTGGGGGTGGCATTTATTAGGGTAGCCTACCCCTTGTATGACTGTCAGGCTGGGGACTGCTAAGAGGTGTAAAGTCTTGGGATGCTGGGGAAGATACTGGTGCAGGCTCCAGTATTCTTTGCACAGTCTGTGTGAGGAAGCTAGTGAGGTTATTTATTGATGTTGCCACTGAGTTGACAGCTTGTGTGTGAGCTGCCATCTGAACATGCATGGCCTGGGTCTGCCCATTGTCTGCCCTTCTGAGACATACTAGCTTTGTCTGTATCTGATGTAGGTGGACACCATGGCTCCTTTCCAGCTGGTCCAGACTTTTGTGCATTGAGAGCTTGGTCAATGTCGGTGGTGCTGGCAGAGCTGGTGCTGTGGCAGTGCTGGTCATGGGCAGTGTGGATGGTTGAATCTCTAGAAATGGCATGAGGGGGCTGATGGGTGGCTGTGGCTCTATGTGTGCTGCCTCATGCTGAACATGTAGTGTGCTGGAGTGAGGTTGTGCTGGGTCAATGATATGCCACTGCAGGCTGAGATCCTCCATGAAGCTTGAAAGATTTAGGCTCACATTCAGAGGGCTAGTTGAGCCAACATCTTCCAGGATGTGCCTGCTGCTACTCCTCCTCTTTCTTGCTGTACTATGTCTCAGCATCCATAAGCAAAGGGGCACAGAAAAAGGCTGCTGCACAGCTGGTCCCTTGCTCTTCACTGATGGTCCCTGGGGCTGGACAGCTGGGACCAGCAGAGTCATGGGTGAGAGCTGTGGAAACAAAGAATAACACATAAATACCAAAGCCAAGAGGTACACACATGGACCATTTGGCATTAGCTGCGTATTTGTATGTCAGTCAATATGAGCATCTTATCTCAAAAGATGTACACAACTGTAGCAGCCTTACCATTTATAAGTGAGGTGAACTTACCAGCTCTGGCTTGCATGGAGTCCAGCCGCTCAGCCAAGTCCTTGAACACTTCTGGTCCCAGCTGGTGGATGAGACATTCCTCCATGGACGTCAGCACTATTGGACATGGGGCTCCTCTGCTAGTCTGCTGGATGTACCCATTATATTTTGCCATTTTGGTCTTTATCTGTTCCTTTTTGTCCCATTATTTGTGGGCGCACCTACTTCACACTGCTTTTCACACCACTGCGCCTGGAGATTGCCTGGGTGATGGTGCACCAGATCTGGCCTTTGGCTGCCTTCAAGATCTTTGCCGCAAAGTTCCCAAGTTCCCAAACAACATGGCATAATGTTCCAGGACTCCAGCAATTATCATATCATTGTCCTCCGGACTGAACTTCAAGGCCCTGAGGCCTGGAGAGGTGTCCTCCTTTTCTTCACTCTTGCTCCCACTCCTCTCCCCTCCCTTCTTCCCCCCCCTGCATGACCCTACCAACTTTCCTTCCCTCTGCCCTCTCTGCATATCCCTAGCTTGTCATCTTCCTCCCACTGGACTTGCCTGCCTAGCACCTTCCCCCTCCTGCCTCCTCCTATCCCTAGCCCCCTTCCTATCTCTATTCTTGTCCCTGTCCCTACTCTTCCTCCTTCCCCTACTGCTCCTGCCCTCATCCTCCCTCCTCCTTTCCTCCCTCATCCCCCTCCTCTGTTATGGTTTTGAGGTGTTGGAGTGGATTCTTGGGCACTGTGGTGATGGTTACTCCCATGGGAAGGAGCCCCATGAGGAACCGCAGTACTAGGCTAGACTCGAGACACGCAAACACAGAGATTTGTCTTTTATTATACAGCTGGCTGATACCACCAGAGGTGGCAGTAGTGAGGTGATCCAGTAGTAACAGTCCAGGGACCCTCGGCAGAGGAGACCTGTCTCACAATGGTAGATGTTAGCAGCACACATTAGTATAGGGAGTTCCGGATGCAGGTTCCCAGTGCAGAGCTGTAGATGAGACAGACCGATAAAGGTTAGATTACTCACTAAGTTGGTAGCTGTATAGATGTAGATCCCAGCAGGCAGAAGTAGTTGGATTACAGGCACCAAGGCTGGGAGAGCAGGCCCTCAAGGAGCGAGTACCTGGTATCCCAGATAGGCACCTGAAAGAAAGCAAAGGGCCCTCGAGGAGTGGGTACCCAGGTTAGATGACATACCCTGAAGGGCAGAGAGAGCTTCCAGCGGCAGCAAGGGAGCAGCAGAGTAGTTTAGACCGGAGGCAAATCCAATCCTTGCTAATTCGATTTGTTAGCAAACGAAGGGCAGGCTAAATACCCGGATAGCGTGATGACACGCGAGGGTGAAGCCGCCTAGGTTCCTGCCATGACGTGAATAAAGACGTGGGTGGCATGCGTGCGTGCACCCTAAGAGGCCCTTAGGAGAAACATAGTGGATAGCCTTGCCATAGCCATTCCAGGGACGCCGGAGAGAGCGGCATGCAGACGCGGTGGTAGCCATCTTCCCAAGGCTAGCTGGGAGAACAGAGAGAAAGGTTAGGCACAGAGTTCGAAGCCATATGAGACTGATGGACGCAACATCCTCTCCTCATGCCTCTCCTCTCCTCTCTCACCCTGCCTCTCACGCTCCATCCTCTCCACTCAGTACCACCGCACCTCACCACTCATCCTCTGCCACACCATCACACCTCACCACTCCTCCTCTGCCTTACCACCATGAGTCACCACTCCTCCTCCTGACACAAAGACAAACAAACTGGACAGACAAAAACATTCACTCCAACAAAGAAGACAAAAGACCAAAGTACAGGCAATCAAATGACAACAGAATGCAAGACACTGCCCTAAGAAATCACTAGTTAAACTTCTACCCTAACCACTATCCAACATCTCACCTCCTCTCCTCCTTCTCCAGTGCATCAGGCAACTGCAGAAAACCGGTCGATATAAAAAAAAAAAAGTGTGCCGCGTAAAATGACGCATGATACACTGACACAGTGTGCTGCGTACTGACGCAAAGTATGATGCGATAATTTGCTCTGTAATGTGTTACACAGGAAATTATCCTAACCATGCCCAATTTTTTTAGCATGGACGCTATTTCTACTATATTTATAGCATTTTGTTAAATCTAGGCCTAAGGGCCTTATTTTCTAATTCTCCCATAGACACAAAATGGGAGAACATCGTTAGTTCATAATCCCCTTCCCCCTCAGGAGGTACATAATTCTAAGAATTAAAAATATATTAGACTTTGATTCTTTTTAATTACATTTTTACACCTTTTTATTTCAATGCTATCACCATGTATTTCTCCTACATTGTATTTGCAGGTACTGTACCTCTCTGCACACTTTTCCCATTAAACTTTCTATTAATGTCTGATGTACTAACGGCTTTACACCCTTTAGTTTATTGGGCATTAAATCCCCTGAGAAGGCTCATGTTGAAACTATTGTGTTCGCAATTATTAACAGCTGATTTTAGCATGTTTTACATTTATAACATAGGCTTCATATTCTTAAAATAACAGGATTAAAACTAAAAGATCCTTGCATGTTGTATGGCAGTGTATATCTTGAAATAAATTGCCTTAACAAGAAATAAAAAACAAAAATCACATTCTGGAAAACCTATTCCTGCGAGAGGGTCTGATTTAAAGTACTTGCAGCATTGTTTTTCCAGTAAGTAATGGTGAAAGAATATCACCTAGGAAAAGATCTTCCAACTCTGCAATCATGCACCTTATTACTTTTCCACAGTAAGGCTGCTTTTTAGTACACCCTGGAAGCTATTTCTCCTTAATTTGGCACAGGCATTTGAAAAGCAAGGACTGATTGTAGACTTCATTTAAAAATTGGAATTTGGTTTCTTTCTCTTTTATATCAAACCTAATATTGAAGTGGTCGTGTCACGTTAGTTATTCAGGTAATGAGATTTTATATTAAAAAGAATAAATTAAATTTATACTGTAAATCCATTGGCAGGAAGGAGACATGGAATCATTTCAAGCCCACAAAAAGGACTTTATACATTAATGCAGTAAGCATCCAGAGTTATTAGGAGTGGAAATTCAGAGCTCAAAGAATGTCAAGTCCTTCAAACACAGACTTGTGCATTGTTTATATTTAGAAATTATAACATTGTGTTTCCTTGAAATGTTTTACTTTTTTAAAAATAATTCAAATGCATTATATACAGAGGTGACTCGAACAAGGATGTACTATGCCTATTACACGCCAAAGAATTTAAATTAGGTATGGGATTAATTAAAAATAAAATACCTTTCCTAAGGAACCCTCTCCGCCATACACTGGCTTGACTGCAAAATCCAAAGATTTGTAATGCTAACACTAATTGGTCACTTTGAAAAGTAGGTCCCCAAACATTTTCCGTTAGGGTCTTCATTTTGTTGTTATTTTGGGGGATTTTTGGATTGTGTTGTCAACTACATTTTGAAAGCACAGGGTTGCATTGTAACGAGCCTTGGAACTGCTGCTATACATCAGCCTGTACCATTTGATCTTTAATTTATCACAGTTCTAGCAGTTTGTTTGACAGCTGATCGTGCTTTCATCTAATGGCTGCGCAGCAAGTGTGTGGTACCTCAGTGCATAGATGCCGCTGACTGCCGTTAGAAATCTGCAATCATGTTCCAGTGCTTTATCCATCGGTTGCAATTGTTTAAACATCTGAAAGAGACCCAGATACGAGGAGTCCATTTACTAAGCCTTTTTTTTTTCCCCATTCTCCCATGAGGTCCTTAGTTTGCTATCATCATGGCTGTTTAAAAGCAATCATTATGTTAGGGTAGTTCTTTACTGAGCGCAAAATAACTCTACCGGCATTTGCTAAGACTGGGAAAAGAGTAATAATAATGAGGAATGCATCTACTGGGGCTGTTTTACAAAGTCAGAAGTTACAGCGCCCAATCACAGAACTGCTATGTGCAGAAGTACTATGCTTAGCACCTGAACAATGTACAGGGAAGGCCAAAATGAATCACATTTGGTGCAGTGGAGGTACAAGTAATAAAGAGCTAGGATGGACGCAGTTGCTACTTTTAGTGCCAGCATTGCTCTGGGCCCTGCAGATTAGAATTGGCCCTACCAATTTGGGATTAAAAAGTCTACAAAACTAGTAGACAGTTTTGTAGGGTTTATCCCATTCTTTTAAAAAATAAAATAAGCTGACGATAGTTTCTATTAAAATCAAAGTACATCAGTAAGACATGTTTCTGTGTCACAAGTTTTGACCATTTTTATAGAATGTTTTTAATATAAGCAAATGTTCAAAAAAGGTAAGGCCCTATGGCTATAAATAAATCAACATCTATTTATTTATTTATTTATTTATTTAAGACTTTTATCTACCGACATTCGTGGACTCATCATGCCGGTTTACATCGAACGCTGTTAACAGAGAAAAGTGAGTTACGTAAACAGGGGCAGGGGCAACAGGGGAGTTAAGGAGGTAAAATTTCAAAATAAATGGTAAACGCAGAGAATAACGCTAACGCTAAAGGCATATCAAGATATATGAATAACGTAAGACAGAAACAATGTGATCACTTGGCATTGGGGTCATCTAGCATAGCTAAGCAGGACTGCGAGGAAGTAAGTCCATGTAGGGAGGCATGGGTGGTGAGGTGGGACTCTTACATCGAACGTTGTTAGCAGAGAAAAGAGAGTTACAAAAAACAGGGGCAACAGGGGAGTTAAGGGGCTAGAGTAATTTCAAAATATATGGTAAATGCAGAGATTAACGCTAAGGTATATCAATATATGAAGAATGAAAAGCAGTAATAGTATGATCAGATGGCATTGGGGCTATCTAGGACAGCTGAGAGAGATTGCGAGATAGTATGTCCTAGCAGAGTAGCATGAGCAGAGAGGTGGGACTCTTGTAGGGGGGCGGGGGGGGGGAGTTTAAAAGGTGGGACGTGTGAAGAGAGAATTGGAAGGGGGGAAGGGGTTAAGGGAACCCTTGTTTAAAGAGCCGTGTTTTGAGTTTTTTTCTTTTTTTGAGTGCATTTATAGCCCATGAAGTTGATTTTAAAAGCAGAGAGGTAGATTTTAAAAACAAACGCGTGCGCGAACAAAAGCACGCTGGATTTTATAAGATACGCGCGAAGCCACACATATCTTATAAAATCCTGGGTCGGCGTGCGCAAGGGGGTGCACATTTGTGCAACTTGCGTGCGCCAAGCCCTGCGCGCGCTGCCTGTTCCCTCCGAGGCTGCTCCGAAATATGAGCGGCCTCGGAGGGAACCTTTTTCCTACCCCCCCCCCCGCACCTTCCCTTCCCTTCCCCTACCTAACCCACCCCCCCAGCCCTATCTAGAACCCCCCCCTACCTTTATCGGAGAAGTTACTACTGCCTCCGGGCAGTAGTAACTTACGGGCACCGGCGCGGCAGGCCCCGACACAGGCCGCTGTGTCGGGGCACTCAGCCACGCCCCTGGACCGCCCACACACCCCCGGGCATGCCCCCGATCCCTAACCACGCCCCCTGGCCATGCCCCGACCGCCCCTTTTTGCAAGCCCCAGGACTTACGCGTGTCCCGGGGCTTGCGCTCGGCGCGCACAGGGGGGGTTTGGGGTAGGTTTTCAGGGGGGACGCGCGTATCTTACGTGCGTACCCCTTTGAAAATCTACCCCAGAGCGCGCACATGGACAGGCCGAATTTATAATATGCGCACGCCAGGGAATGCATATTATAAAACCATATGGAAGTACACACATGCGCAGTTTGCGCACCAGATTTTAAAATCCGCGTGCACATGTGTGGGTGGCTCATGACTCATGCGTGCAGAGGGGGTAATTTTCCAATTACACGTGGCAATGTGATCGGCCTTTTTCTCAGTTGCCTCCCAGTCTGCTCCAATTCAGGAGTGCACTGGGAGAGAACTTCCCTACCCCCTACCTAACCTTCCTCTTCTCCTCTCCTCCATGCTCCCTAAACCTAATCTAACTATCCCCAAATGTTTTATTTTGGTATTTACTGATCCTCTGGAGCAGAAGTTATCTCGGCACGCCAGCCTGCTACTGTGCACACTTCCCCAGGACAGCGTCGAATGGTGCAGTCCTGGCTCGCCCCCTGCCCCGACCCCACCCTCCGTCCCACCCCCTTGGAGAGGTCCAGCATTTCGGCACATACCATAGTTTATGCTCGTGGCCTGGCCCGTTGTAAAATACACACAGCGCGCACAAGGCCCAGCCATGCGCGTAGCCAATTTAAAATTTTCTTGCATTTTTTTTTAACAGGAGATGAGGCAGGAAACAGTATTATGGCCCAAATTTTAAAAAGTCCATGCACAGAAAAACTGAGATATACACACATGGCTGGGCCGCGTGCATGCTGCGTGCATTTTGCCAACATCCTGGTCATGCATGTGTCCCCCAATAAGCGCAAAAGTGCTGGGCTATTTGAAAGGGGCGAGCCGGGGGCCATTAGGCCCTGTCCCGGGGAAGCAGATGCCAGCAGCCGGCTGACGTGTGCAACTTACCTCTGCTCATCAGAGCTGGTAAGTTTAAAAACAACACAGAAAGCTAGGTAAGTAGAGGTTAATGGTCAGGGAGGAGAAGGGAAAAAGTAGGAAGGGTATTTAAGGAAATGGGAAGGAACTGGTAAAACTTAGGATCCTTTTGCTGCTCATATTTAAAAATATCCCCCCGTCACATGAGTTGGGCACCCCTGCGCACATGCACGCATCGATACAAAATCGGGCACACCTGTGCGTGCAGGCATTGGATTTTATAACGTGCACATCGGTTTGCGAATGTTATAAAACTGAGGCATCCATGTGGGCGCTGGGAACCGTGCGCACATGGACACGCGTGCGCAGGTTTAAAAATCTACCCTTATATGTGTAAAATACTATTCCAAATTTGGCTTATAGCATTTACATGGCTGTCTGAAACAACATATGGAAGCCTATTCCCTATCTAAGCTTTTGCATAGTTCAAGTACAATGTTAAGTGCCAAGAAACAACTGAGAAGGCCGTTTGAAATCTCCAGCAACATAGACTGCACGTTGAGAGCAAGGAGCTGTGAATTTGGATAGTCTTGAAAAGAAAGTCATGCTATTCCCTGCCCCATGCAATGCTGTTAATGCTTGTAACTAAGAGCATGCCAGAAGCTCTGTCCCCTATGCATTCTTATACAAGAAACATTGTCACTTACCATCTCTGTCGCCCAATGTTTCTCTGCCTGGTTTGTATGTAAGATGTACATTTATTGAAGTACCAACTGTGACCTCTGCCAGTGCTCAACAGGGTCAGATGTGGCATCTCTGGAAGATGTCTGTTTTTGTGCAGTGACTACAGTTTCCCCAGTACTTGGACAATTTGTATTCAAAGTTTCAAAGCTCCCATGCCCATTCAGTGACAAATAGCATTAGCTGCTGCTAGTCAACACCAAAATGATACAGCTCACCAATTTCCTACCATGATGATCATATGATGAGCCCATAAGGCACAGATGAGCCCATAAGGCACGAAATTCCCCAGCACACCTTGTAATAGAGACAAGCAATTAAGACAAAACAAGCTGTGTCAGTATTTGCTTTATTAAACTGGCTATAAGAGTTTGGGAAGAATGTTAGCTGTGAGGCTCCCTTACAGATGTTGTTATATGTTATTTTCCAAATTAGTATGCTTTTTCTGTAAAGAGCTAGCAGTAATCAGCTACACTACAGTCACCACTGGTAGATGTATATATATATACTGCATCTCTTTTGAAGTTGACTGTGTAAGTGAATCAATAGATACAGCGAACATCTCCTTGGGTCCCACTTTTATCCAGTTAATTACACACAATAAAACAAAGTAGTAGTTTTTTGGGTTTTTTTAGGGAAATTGTTTAGTGGGTGATGCTGCAAATAAAGAAAACAATGGAAAACCCTCTATCGTTCTAAGCACTGAAATACCAGTTTCCATGTTAACTAAGGGGTAGATTTTTAAACTTACGTGCGTGCATCCATGGACTTGGCTATTTATTAACACGCGTGCTATAAAATACGAGGGGCGCGCTCACATGCGCAGTGGATTTTAACATCCGCACGCGCGCATGTGCGTGCTCCTGGGGGGGGGGGGGGTGTTTAAATTTTTAATTTACGCGCGGTGATGTGATAGTCCCTTTTCCCAGTTCCCTCTCAGTCCTCCCTTCCCCTTCCCCTCTCCTCCTCTGTCCCACCTTACTTTGTTTTTATTTTGTTGCTTACTGCTCCTCTCCACCCTTTCACTGGGCCTGGCACTTTGGCGTGTACTGGGGGTTATGCGCGTGGCCGGGTCCCTTTGAGGATGCGCGCAGCCCGCAAAAGGCCCGGCCACGCGCATAACCCCCATTTTTTTTTGCCCGCGTGGGGGGATTTAAAATTTGGCAGTCTTATTAATGCACAAAATAAATTCCATAAATGAATCTTTAATATAACCATATATCGCTAGTTGCATTTTTACTGACATTTTCACTGTGCAGCTAGTTATAGTCATTCCTGTCACCTCTCTTACTCCACAGCTCTAGTCGTTCCTGATTAAACAAATAAAGACTCTTTGACGTTAACTTTCAAACCGGTGGGTGTGTGTGCGCACACATTTGCCTAGGGATGTGGCCATTTTATAACGTATGCACGCATGTTATAAAATAGCCTGGCTGCGCGCACGTGTGCACTAAACTTTATGTGGAAGCGCACACGTGCACGCGAATCTTGCTTCTGCTGTATAAATCAGGGGATTTTAAAAGGGGGCACTTCAACGCCATTCCCAGTTTTACCAGTTTGTTTCCAGTTCACCCAGTCAAGAGAAAGGTCCTCCAAACCCCACTAGTTTAATAGCTTTCAGCCCCCCCAGTTAACCCCAACCCTTAAAACCCCACAGATCTGCCTAGTTTTCTTTAATGTTTTAACTTACATGTCATCCATAGCAGAAGTAAATTAGTCAGCAGGGGGACCTCAGTGCATGGCGGTTCATGAAAGTATCTATGCACACAACTCAGGTCCACGTCGCGAAATGCCCATGCCCTGCTCAGACCATTGCCCCCCCCCCCCACTTTTCAAAACCATTCGATATGTGCACACTGCAGGAGATGCGTGCATATAAGAACATAAGAACATGCCATACTGGGTCAGACCAAGGGTCCATCAAGCCCAGCATCCTGTTTCCAACAGTGATTTTCTAAGTCAACTTAATTAATAGCAGGTAATGGACTTTTCCTCCAAGATCTTATCCAATCCTTTTTTAAACACAGCTATACTAACTGCACTAACCACATCCTCTGGCAACAAATTCCAGAGTTTAATTGTGCGTTGAGTGAAAAAGAATTTTCTTCGATTAGTTTTAAATGTGCCCCATGCTAACTTCATGGAGTTCCCCCTAGTCTTTCTACTATCTGAAAGAGTAAATAATCGATTCACATCTACCCATTCTAGACCTCTCATGATTTTAAACACCTCTATCATATCCCCCCTCAGCCGTCTCTTCTCCAAGCTGAAAAGTCCTAACCTCTTTAGTCTTTCCTCATAGGGGAGCTGTTCCATCCCCTTTATCATTTTGGTCGCCCTTCTCTGTACCTTCTCCATCACAACTATATCTTTTTTGAGATGCGGCGACCAGAATTGTACACAGTATTCAAGGTGCGGTCTCACCATGGAGCGATACAGAGGCATTATGACATTTTCCGTTTTATTCACCATTCCCTTTCTAATAATTCCCAACATTCTGTTTGCTTTCTTGACTGCCGCAGCACACTGAACCGACAATTTCAATGTGTTATCCACTATGATGCCTGGATAATACTTTAAAATCTCCAGTAACGCAACTTAGGCAAAATGTTACTGCTCTTGGGTTTTCTTTCTCACTACCTATCCCTGTAATTGTATTTTAAAAAGGGGGGAAGAGATATTTGTGTTTTTTCAAATTGATCAGTTATGTCAGTTCATAGATGCTCGTAAACCTGTAACATCATCTCCCAATACTCAAGACAAAGGCGGTATATAAAAAATAATACTGCTCAGATTCTATGCATAGCTCATGCCTAACAAGTTAAGCTCACGTCAAGCTCACGTTAGCTGTTTCACTGCCTATCTGCCTGCCTCAAGGAACATCAAAGGCTCAAAATAATCTTGTGGATACAATTGTCACCTTTGCTCCACCAGGACCCTTGCCCGAGTTGCACTCATCCCCCCCTCCCCCCTGCACCCTTGCTCCGCCTATGGGCGTTTCCACCAGGGTCTATGTAGCACAGGTGCAGGGTCCGGCGTCGCGTGCTGAAGGAGCATAACAAAGGGGCTTACCCTTTGTGCACCCCTTCGTGCAGCCTTTCCAAGATATACGGTTTCTCACTTCAATAGCAAGTACTTTTTTTCTGATTCATTCTTCTCTTGTCTCATTAAATGATGGCAACTGGTTCATTCTCTCCCCAGCAACAGATCACTGTTTGCATGAACCAAGGAAATTACAGAAAACTCTCACTGAACAAATCAATAAAATATAGGAGTAAAAAAGTACAAAGGTTAAAAATCACGTGTTCTTTAATAGATATTCCATGTAGTAAGAAGGTTTCTATTACAAACTGTTTATTTCTGACTTTTTTTCTTATCAATATTCAAGCTTTAACAAAAAAAAACCTGCCTTGATTACAGACCTACTGTATGAAAAAATACCGGACTTTTTTGCAATCACTGAAACTTGGTTAAAATCAACTGATAATGTCTTGATCAATCAATTAACAAACTTAAATTATGATATTTTTTCAATCCCACAGTCACAGTGTAGGGGGGCGGGGGGAGAAATTATGTTAATTATAAAGAAAGAATTTAAGGTTAGAATAGTCCCTACCAACATTTCAAATCCGTACGAAATAACCCTGTTTGAATCTGATCAATTACAAATTGCCTTCTGTATTTTTCCCCAGGACTTTTGGATCACAGTATATCACCTCTGATATATCACGCTTGACGTCGCCTTGAGCACCGAAATCGCACGGGTCGCACAGGCGCGCATTCATTCACTGCCGGCGGGGGCTGCCGGAGGCCGCTTTCACCGCCGGCTCCCTCCGCCTGGATGAATGCACGCCCACCCGCCCGCCGGCTCCCGGATAAACACGTGCCCACCCTCCCACCGCCGCCTGGATCGAACGCGCGCCCTCCCGCCCGCCAAAAGAAGGGCTGAATGCAGTTTGAAAGCGGGTTAGTATATATGGAGGTCGTCCATGGTGCAGGACTAACACCAGGTAGAGGGTAGGCGGTAAACTAACAGGCTAAGGATGCGGCAAAATAGCGGGTTACAAAGGAGATAATAGGAGCACGCGTCACAGTATCGGGAGGGAATAGCTAATTCCTTCACTAAATAGCTAATTTGTTCATTTACATATGATATACATGCTGGGTGCGGAAAGGGTTATGCGTTGGTTTCAAGAAGCGCTAAGGACGCGTGAAACTGGAGACTGTATCGCAGGATCGCTTTACGCGTCCCAATTGTGCGCCCACAGCGAGTTGCAGACGAAGAATCTCCAACCGCACTTTACAGTATAGACCTGTAAGTGGGGGAAGGAACTGAGGCAGGAAAGATGTTTTCCATGGCTGGCATAATAGTGCCAGCCACTAAAGGGTTCCCTAGAATAGGGGTCTCTGCCCCAGCAGATAACAGTGCTGGGACTGGAGTATTGCACCCAGCAGCAGCAGAGATGTCATTATTAGCTGTTGCTGGGTTAGATGCTGCATTTTGAGGGGGAGCAGCGCTAGGAGGTGCTAGGAGTGCAGCTGCAGCTTTTGAGGTGCCAACCAGAAAGTCATAGATGTTGTTCTTCTTTGCTATTGACTTACAGCTGACACTCCCCCATCCCCCCCATTTTCTTAGGGCCTGCTTGAGGCTGTTCTTTCTATTGAGGTATAGGCAATAGGGACTGGGATTGAAGCAGCCTCTTCTGAAATTAAAAGGGAGATGAGAAGGAGTCCTTAAAGGTGACCTTTTTTTTTTTTTAAATAATTTTTTTTTAATTTAATTAAATGTGTAAAAATAAGTTAAATGACAGTGAAGTTTTAACTGAACAAGTGAACCTGTACTCCAAAATTAAAAAGAGAGTGCACAGGTGAGTGATAAATACAAAAAAAAAAATGGAAAGAAAAGTTACTTTAAAAAGGTTCCTTGGCTGCTCCGGGAAGGCCTGCAGCAGGTGTCTGATTAGAGCTCAGCTGGGCTTCAGAGCTTGTGGCCCGACTGAGTGGCTAAGCCCTCCCCCTACCAGAGCTCCAGGAGTCTCAGTGATTAAATAAAGAAAATAAAAAGGTAAGAGCTTGCTGCTCTATTTACTTATAAAACTAAAATAAAATCAAAAAAGGCAATTGTTGGGGGAAGGGTTGAAATTAAATAACTAAATCAAACAAAACAGTTGAAATAAAGCTCTCCCTTCAGCTCCAATGGGAGGCTGAAGCAAAGAGCACAACAGAACTTAAAACTGTAAAGCAAATAAGAAAAGAAATGTGCTTTGATATTAACCCTTCCTAAAACAAAACTCACTCTAAAACTAAAGCCCTGAAAAACTGTCCCTGCCTAACTCAAACTTCACCCTAAAACAAAGAAAAGTGTGGGTGTAGTGAATGGAGGAAGGGGAGAGAGGCTGCAGTCAGTATGCAGGGGAAGGCAGAGGGGCTGCCTTTCCCTCAAACAAATGACATAAACTTTAACTAAAAGTGAGGACTGATGCCTCATCACAAACTGAACTAAAATATGCCAAAATTAAAAGGGTAAGTAAAATAAAGGTTTTTAAATCACTGCTGCAGGAGCACGATGTGCACACAACCTCTCTTCAGGAGGGAATGCCAGGAATGGATCAGCCTGGTCTGAAGATCTGGAGCCAGTTGGCAACCATGATATGAGCTCCTTTCTTCTTAAGATTTAATTTTGCTACATAAAATGTAAAGGTTTTGTCTGAGTGCTAATATTATGATACTGTAATTATAGTTACATTCCAATTCTGGATTAGCAATTAAACTCAATAGCAACATTTACTAGAAAGTTTTATAGAAGCGTTCTGCTTTAATGTCATCTGTCTTATTTATAAAACAAAAATACAGGTTAGTGATGTGCCTTTCATTTCATAACAACCAAACCATTTCCTGCTTGCTACATAGCAGCAGAGAAAATGAGAAAAAAAAACAAAACCCTCTTTTATACTGAGCTAACGGCAGGAAAAAGATGAACAGAATGATAAATATGGGTCTAGAATAGTCAGGAGTCACAAAGGACCAAGAACCAATCAATACCATCTGTCCTTTGCTGAAAATCCAATTCAGACAACTGTATAATACATCTACAATATTTCCTACTAACTAGTCATTCCAGCCACATAACCAGGGGTATCTAATCTTGTGTCTAGCCAGATGATACTGCTTGCAAACAGGATATCTTGTAACCTGACTGCTTGTGAAGAATGAAGTAGTTGAGCAAAGAGACATAAAGGACTCCTTTTAGTTTGGATAGCTGGACTTGAGAGATTTTATACTTTGATGCACACCTTTTATACTAGGGCTTTCTGAAAGCATCAGTGCTTGCTGATGTACATAACATGAATAATACACCAAGTGGCATCAGATACATACAATGCTAAGACATTTTCTATTTTTGTCGTTTATTTACGCAAATATCAGTCATGATAACTATAAAAATTAATTGTTGGAATTTTTACCATGCAAACACTTGTAAAAATAAAATCATCCTACTATAGATTAAATTGAACTCAAAATAGTTTAGAGAGAATAAATATATTACTTATAAACAATTTTTATAATAAATTTACTGTACAACAGGAGGAGCCTAATGGTTACAGCAAACCAAAGTAGCCAAGGCTCAAATCCTGCTACTGTTCCTTGTGACCTTGGGCAAGTCACTTCTCACTCCATTACCTCAGATACGAACTTAGAGGTAGATTTAGAAGCCTGGCACACACATCAATGAGGGAAAGTGCACACAAGTCGGGTTTGCTTGCACCAACAAATTAGAGAAACCTCCCAGAATTGCGAGTATCTCCTTCTGTGCCCACATCTCATTTGATTTCAAAAAGAGGTATGGACTGGGTGGGATGTTTGCATTTTGGGGAATGGCCAGGAGATATGTGCATAAATAGTTATGGCCTGAGCACGCACCCATGTCCTCCAGCTTGTAACTTTACTTCTGCTATGGAGGTGTAACTATAGAAAACAACAATAAATTTAATTAACCCCAGCCATTTCAGAGATGTTTAAAGGATCTTGGGTTAGTGGGGGGAGTTGGAAGACATAGCTCAACACTGGGAGAACTGTTGAATGAACTGTGAAACTGGTCATAACTTGGACATATGCCAGTTTTAAATGCCCTGATCTAGTCAGTAGAAACCCAATTTTATAATGTGCGTGCATATGTACGTGCAAGCTATAAAACGGCCACATATCTGGGTTTGTGCCGTCATACACATGCCAAAGTCTACACACACTCTGGTTAGGAAGTTAGCATTTAAGACTGTAAGCCCTCAAGGGACAGTGAAATTCCTACAGTACCTTAATACAATCCTCTTTGAAATATCTAAAAAAGCAGAATATCAAATGAAAACAATTATAGATTGTACTTATAAACACAATGGGGTAGATTTTATAAATTTGCGCACACGCGTACTCTTGTTCGCACACCAGGCGCGAACAAGAGTACGCGGGATTTCAATAGATACGCACGTAGCCACGCGCATCCATTAAAATCTGGGGTCGGCGCTTAAGACTTTCCTTTGGCCTCCCCCTACCTTCCCCTTCCTTCCCCTACCTAACCCACCCCCCCCCCCCAGCCCTATCTACACCCCCCTACCTTTGTTGCCACGTGCCATGTTCCGGTCCGGGGGCTGGTCTGGAGGCCACGGCCATGCCCCCGGATGACGCGCCGGCCACATCATACCTCCCGACACGCCCCCGATGACGCGGTGCTGCTATTGGTTTGCGAAGGCCGGCAGCGATAGCACTGCGGCGATGTGATCACTGCCGGCTTTCACAGGCCCACCCCCACCTTCGCCCCCCCTGGTACCGCGCGATTCACTAAGGCCTGCGATTTTAGAAAATCCAGGCCATAGTCTGGCAAACTGGTCTATTGTGGTTTGTTTTTAATAAAGAAAAAAAATCCCACCCTGATCCTTTAAATTTAATTATTTACAATCCCCCACCCTCCTGACCCCCCCCCCCCCCCCCAAACTTTGCTAAAGTACCTGGTGGTCCATCGGCTGCCAGTAAACAAAATGGCGCCAGTGGTCCTTTGCCCTTAACATGTGACAGGGGTTATCGGTGCCATTGGCCGGCCCCTGTCACATGGTAGGAGCAATGGACGGCCGGCGCCATCTTAAAAAATGGCTGTAAGAGGGAAAAGTTTTGTGGTTTTATCTCTAAAACAAGTGAAGAAAATAATTTTACTATCTTGGAAAGGATATGAGTTGCCTATCTTTTGTAAATTGGAAAATACTGATGAAACATTGTGCTGTAATGGAGAAAATGAGAAAAGAGAGAAGCAGAACAAAAGAAATAGGGGAACAAATGCTCTCTATATTGAATACTGGGAGAAGACTGAAAAAAATGAGGAAACCATTTCTACTGGGGATATGCATTCATTTTCAATAAATGCAAACTAATATAATGAATGAGGCAATATTTATTTATTCCAAATGGAACAAACTGAAAATGGCCCCCTACAAAACTACCCAGTACGTTTTGGATAATTTCATATTTGTTTTATACTTCAGGCCAAGCCAGGGGTTCCCCAGGCCCATCCAACCCAGTGCTGGGACCCAGGCTGGTGCAATTCAAACCCACTCTGCATCCCAGACCTACCCAGCTGGGCCTCACTGTGCCCATTCAGAGCTTCCCTTCTGCCCCTGTTCAAATTTGCAAGGGCTTACCCCCTTCCCTGGTTTTAGAAAAAAAAAATAAAGGGCAGGAAGGTAACTTGTAAACCGTTGTGATGGCAAAACCGAACGATGGTATATAAAACTCAATAAATAAATAAATAGGCCACTCGTTCCTGCCCCAGTTCCAGAACTTTTAAGATAGAGTATTCTGCCTTAAAGATGGCACTGAAGTGAAAGACCTCATACTGGGTTTGAATTATACAAGGTGTTGGATGGGCCCGGGGAGGCACTGGCTTGCTTCATTGAGGTACAGCCAAGCACTGGGTTAAATTGTGGAAGAGTGGGAGGGTGGTTGAAGGCTGTGGGTAGTTGATTTTTATTAATTGGTTCAAGATATTTTTAGGGGGGGGCGTTTGATAGATTTTTTTTATTTTTGGTTTGAAAAGTAAACCAAACTGAAAAAAATACATTAAACGCATTGAAAAAATGCTCCCCTCCAAAAGTGAAAAATGAACTGAACCAAAATGTTGTGGCTGTACATCCTTAGTTTCTGTTACTAATCACCTGTTTATGTGTTAGGTTTCATGGCTTTGGGTAAAAATG
This sequence comes from Rhinatrema bivittatum, assembly GCF_901001135.1. Lineage (NCBI taxonomy): Eukaryota > Metazoa > Chordata > Amphibia > Gymnophiona > Rhinatrematidae > Rhinatrema > Rhinatrema bivittatum. The sequence goes on along the minus strand of NC_042621.1, from coordinate 82,081,821 downwards.
CATATTGTAATTGAATTCTAGATGTTTGTGATGTGAATGGTGATCGAGTGTGTATGTTGTATGAGTGAACTATGTAAGTATGTAGTGGGGGAAATGGTAAAACATGTTTTAGATTGTTTTAGCAGAGCTATAGCAATAGTATACTTTTAGCTTATTCAAGTGTGATTTATATATATATATAATTATTTTGTGTGGAAATCCAAAAGAACTGTATTTGATGAGGGCTGAAGGGCTGATGTGCACGGAGCAGGAGAGAGACCTTGGGCTGATGGTGTCTAATGATCTGAAGTCGGCGAAATAATGTGACAAGGTGATAGCTAAAGCCAGAAGAATGCTGGGTTGCATAGCGAGAAGAATATCGAGTAAGAAAAGGGAAGTGATTATCCCCTTGTACAGGTCCTTGGTGAGACCTCACCTGAAGTACTTTGCTCAGTTCTGGAGACCGTATCTCCGAAGGGACAGAGACAGGATGGAGGCGGTCCAGAGAAGGGTGACCAAAAAGGTGGATGGTCTTCATCAAATGACTTATGAGGAGAGATTGAAGAATCTAAATATGTACACTCTGGAGGAAAGGAGGAGCAGAGGTGATATGATACGGACTTTCAAATACTTGAAAGGTTTTAATGATCCAAGGACAACGACAAACTTTTCCATTGGAAAAAAAATCAGCAGAACCAGGGGTCACGATTTGAAGCTCCAGGAAGGAAGACTCAGAACCAATGTCAGGAAGTATTTCTTCACGGAGAGGGTGGTGGATGCCTGGAACACCCTTCCAGAGGAAATGGTGAAGACCAAAACTGTGAAGGATTTCAAAGGGACATGGGATAAACACCGTGGATCCATAAAGTCTAGAGGATGTGAATCAAGAGAAGAGGCATGGGGGTGGCTTGTGGGAATGACAGCTACTACCTGGAGATTAATACCCTTATTCAATAAACATACACACAGTTAATGCAACTCCACATTGCTTTGTGCTTCAATGGCAAGAGGAAATGTGGAAAAAAGGATATGCATTCACAAAAAAGTGGGGGAGTAGCTTGCTTGTTGTAGCGGTTACTACCCCAAACCAAATATGCCTAATTCTTCACTTTCAATGCATATCCAGCATAGCTCTCTGCTTTAATGGCAGGGGGAATAAAGAAAAGAGGATTTATATTCAGACAACATGTTATGAATTGCTCTGCCTGTGGGTCCCCCCACGAGCAGGCACTCTGACTCACCACATTTCTTCTCCCGACGTGGCAGGACGCCGCCGTTGGGCCTCGTGTGCGGCTGGAGCCGCGGTCTTCCCTGCCCACGCGGCCCGGAGGCTGCACGCATCTCTCTCCTTCATTGCGGCTGGAGCCGCGGTCTCCCTCGGGGCTGGGAGTGCCCCCGACGTCATCGCCATCTTCGCGGCGCACAGGCCGCAGCCCCGGGCTGGACTAGCGGTAGGAGCCGCCCCTGGGGCCTCTGGCAGCGGCTGGAGCTGCTGCTCACGTTGGAGCCTGCTCCCAGGTTCAGCCCTGCCTCTTCTGGCGTCTGACGCACAGACGCTGTGCAGGCCGCTGGCCATGGTCCTGCACAGCCTCTGCTTCCTGCTACTAGGTGCGCGGCCGCGTCTTCTTCTACTATTTAAAGGGCCAGACACAGGAAGTGTCTGGGCCCCACCTTGATGACTGTTTCCTGTATCAGCCCTATAAAGGGCTGCTCTGTTCATTGTTCCTTGCCTTGCATCGTCGTGAGTCTTCACTCTGGAGGCTCCTGCCTGCCAGAGCCAGTTCTTCTCGTGGAGCTCCTCATCATGATGTCATCTTGTTCTTCCATGTCATGTCCTTGTGCCTGAGGTCCATGTCCAGGTGTCTTCATTCTCCTACGTCCTGGTGTTCCTGCTTTCTGTGATGTTCCTTCCTACTCCATGCCTCGTCACTATATCTACCGGTTCACCTTTATCCACATGTTTATTAACCCCTTCAAAAAAATGAAGCAGATTTGTAAGGCAAGACTTCCCTTGGGTAAATCCGTGTTGACTGTGTTCCATTTAATCATGTCTTTCTATATGCTCTACAATTTTGAAGTTGAGAATAGTTTCCACTATTTTTCCCCGGCACTGAAGTTAGGCTCACTGGTCTATAGTTACCCGGATTGCCCCTGGAGCCTTTTTAAAATATTGGGGTTACATTGGCCACCCTCCAGTCTTCAGGTACAATGGATGATTTTAATGGTAGGTTACAAATTTTAACTAATAGATCAGAAATTTCATTTTTGTGTTCCTTCAGTATCCTAGGATGCATACCATCCGGTCCAGGTGATTTGCTACTCTTTAGTTTGTCAATCTGGCCTACTACATCTTCCAGGTTCACAGTGATTTCGTTCAGTTCGTCTGACTCATCACCCCTGAAAACCATCTCTGGAACTGGTATCTCTCCAACATCCTCATTAGTAAACACGGAAGCAAAGAATTCATTTAGTTTTTCTGCAATGGCCTTTTCTTCCCTAAGAGCCCCTTTAATCCCTCGGTCATCTAATGGTCCAACCGACTCCCTCACAGGTTTTTTGCTTTGGATATATTTTAAAAAGTTTTTATTATGAGTTTTTGCCTCTATGGCCAACTTCATTTCAAATTCTCTCTTCCACTGTCTTATCAATGTTTTACACTTAACTTGACAATGCTTATGTTTTATCCTATTTTCTTCAGATGGATCCTTCTTCCAGTTTCTGAAGGATGTTTTTTTTTACTAAAATAGCCTCTTTCACCTCACCTTTTAACCATGACGGTAATCATTTTCCCTTCCTTCCACCTTTCTTAATGTGTGGAATACATATGGACTGCGCCTCTAGGATTGTATTTTTAAACAATGTCCAAGTCTGTTGAACACTTTTAACCTTTGCAGCTGCACCTTTCAGTTTTTTTCTAACTATTTTCCTCATTTTATCAAAGTTTCCCTTTGAAAGTTTAGTGTTGGAGCTGCAGATTTACTTATTGTCCCCCTTCCAGTTATTAGTTTAAATTTGATCATGTTATGATCACTGTTGCCAAGTGGCCCCACCACCGTTACCTCTCTCACCAAATCCTGCATTCCACTAAGAATTAAATCTAAAATAGCTCCCTCTCTTGTTGGTTCCTGAACCAATTGCTCCATGAAGCAGTCATTTATTACATCCAGGAACTTTATGTCTCTAGCAAGTCCTGATGTTACATTTACCCAGTCAATATTGGGGTAATTGAAATCTCAAAACCAATACGTTGCAAATTACAATCTTTTTCTTTTCTTGTGCATTTATTTATTTATATCTGTGGGACCATCATAACACCCACGGTTTGTAGGCAGTAAGCCTGAATCTTAACCTTATCGGGTCACATTTAATCATCGGTCCATTCAAGTCCTATTTTTATTATTAACCAATGAGTTTTCCTTTGTATTTTTCTTATTTTTTATATTATAAAATAGATGTGAGACGGTACTTCCCTTACTTGCCGGTAGCGCTGCTGCGCTTTAAAGATCAAGCTGTTCAGGAGGATGTTTTTATCTGTGAAGATGGCGTTACCATACTTCGGGTCCAGGAGTTACTTGTGCAGTCTAGTCCTGTGCAGTCTAGTCTGATGTACGTTTCACAACCAGCTGCTTCAGGGACTGTTGTAGAATCTGTTTTTCCTGAACTTTTAGTTGAGAAGTTTAAATTCCGTCACATTCACATGGTACTGAATCCCTTTAAGAGTTTAACACATTCTACCACCTGATTCTCTTGTCGGCGTTCTGCTGTAATTGAAATCTCCCATATGTTAGCAGCCGGTCAGTTGGACAATTGATTTGGAGATCATTTAATCCAGTGGTTATCTTTGGAATGGAGAAAGTTTTAGCCTCAATGTATAACGTATAGCTACTTTGAATTTGCATCCAATGCCATCCTTCTTGATTAAAGATAAACAGCTGGATCTTGACAAATATTTAATGGTTTTGGTTAATAGCAGTTTGGCAGGTGACTTGATCCTGGATCCTTAGAAAGTGTCTTTAGAATTCAAAATTAAAAAAAAATAAATCTTTGGATATTAATAACCTCAAACTATCATCTATTTTGTAATATCCCATTCTTAATGACGGTGATGGAAAAAGTTGTCATTGTTCAACTTATTGATAAAGTTAATGTTCTACACTAAAAATAGTTATAAAAATTTCATAAGAATTTTGTACTGAAACATCATTATTGGCACCGATAAATTAATTCAGGCTAAACACTGATAAGGGTAAGGATGTGATTGTGGTGCCGATTGATATTAGTTTGGCATTTGCTACACTTCGACCATTGACTACTAGTGATATATTTATATGATCTGGAAGTTTCAAGAACAGTGTTAAATTGATTTTGATCATTTTTAAAGGATCTATGTTTATTTGTCAACTGGGGCCAGGATGTGACTGCTTCAAAGGAAGTGAGTTGTGGAATTCCTCAAAGATCCATTTCATCTCCACTTCTTTTTAATTTACTGTTATCTTCACTCACTAGGATCATTGAAGAACAAGGCTATAGTTGTTATATTTACGTCAATGATGGTCAAGTTTTAGCAACATTAATTATAAATTACAGGCAAATCCACAAACAACCAGAGTCAATTTGGTTCAGCAAGTATAGGTTTAACGTTAAATTGGCTCCACGCATGCAGAATTCTGATATATCTCTTGCCGAGGTTATACAATTCCTAGGGGTGCAGTTGGACTGTATGTTATCTTTGGTAAAGCAGGTTTCTTGTATATCTAAATCTCTGTTTTTTAAACTGTGTATGATTCATCGAATAAAACCCTATTTGAATGTGGATGCTCAGTTTGTTATCCAGTGCCTTAGTTAAATCTAAGCTTGGTTACTATAACTCCTTTTATTTAGGTATTACCGAGATAAACCTAAAGAGACTTCAGTTATTACAGAATAGAGTGGCCAGGAAGATCATAGGGGTTTCTAAATCTTATCATATCTCTCCTGTGCTCAAAGGCTTTCACTGGCTGCCTGTACAATGTAGAATTCCTCTTAAGGTTCTGTGTTTTTTTAAAACCCTGCCAAAAGGAATACCAGACTGACTTTTTAATTTGTTGATAGTTTATATCCCCTTGTGAAATTTGAGGTCTTCTGAAAAAGGATTATTTTGATTCCCTTCTCCAAAAGAAATCTATTGGGAGGGGACAAGACAATTTTTTCAGTAACAGGCACCACTGATCTGGAATTCATTGCCTATTGATATTCATTTAAAAGGCAATTTTATTAAATTCAGGAAATTGGTTAAATACTGGTTATTTGTTCGTTTGAATAAATAACCAGTATTTTTAGAGATTATAAATTAGGGACCTCTGAACTATTATGCTGATTTTATTTTAGATGGTTATTTTATTTGTTTTATTTATGATATAGAGCATGACTCTGTGTTTAGGGATTTTGAATAACTGTTACTTGTCATTTTATTTTATATGGTTATGCTCAAATATATTAATATCTTGTAGGGATGTGAATCGTTTTTTGACGATTTAAAATATCGTCCGATATATTTTAAATCGTCAAAAAATCGTTAGGGCCACGATACAATACCAATTCCCCCGATTTATCGTTAAAAAATCGTAAATCGGGGGAAGGGGGAAGGGGGAGGGCAGGAAAACCGGCACACTAAAACCCCCTAAAACCCACCCCCGACCCTTTAAATTAAATCCCCCACCCTCCCGAACCCCCCCCAATGCTTTAAATTACCTGGGGATCCGGCGGTGGTCCAGAACGGCGGCGGTCCGGAACGGCCCCCTCAATAGAATCGTGTTGTCTTCAGCCGGCGCCATTTTTCAAAATGGCCGCCGCAAAATGGCGGCGGCCATAGACAAAAACGATTCGACGGAGGAGGTCGTTCCGGACCCCCGCTGGACTTTTGGCAAGTCTTGTGGGGGTCAGGAGGCCCCCCCAAGCTGGCCAAAAGTTTCCTGGGAGTCCAGCGGGGTTCCGGGAGCGATTTCTCGCCGCGAATCGTTTTCGTACGGAAAATGGCGCCGGCAGGAGATCGACTGCAGGAGGTCGTTCAGCGGGGGTTCCGGACCGCCGCTGAACGACCTCCTGCACTCGATCTCCTGCCGGCGCCATTTTCCGTACGAAAACGATTCGTGGCGAGAAATCGCTCCCGGAACCCCGCTGGACTCCCAGGAAACTTTTGGCCAGCTTGGGGGGGCCTCCTGACCCCCACAAGACTTGCCAAAAGTCCAGCGGGGGTCCGGAATGACCTCCTCCGTCGAATCGTTTTTGTCTATGGCCGCCGCCATTTTGCGGCGGCCATTTTGAAAAATGGCGCCGGCTGAAGACAACACGATTCTATTGAGGGGGCCGTTCCGGACCGCCGCCGTTCTGGACCACCGCCGGATCCCCAGGTAATTTAAAGCATTTGGGGGGGGTTCGGGAGGGTGGGGGATTTAATTTAAAGGGTCGGGGTGGGTTTTAGGGGGGTTTAGTGTGCCGGCTCACGATTTTAACGATTTTTCACGATAGTTTACACACCCAAACGGCAACAATACGATTCCCTCCCCCTCCCAGCCGAAATCGATCGTTAAGACGATCGAGGACACGATTCACATCTCTAATATCTTGACATAGGAAATTTTATGTTTATTTATTGATCATTTATTTTGCTGTACACTGTTTTGAAGTTGTTATGAAAATTGGTCTAACAAAATAAATGTTACAATTACCATGAAAGCACCCAAGGTATAGAGGATGGGAAATCACAAACAGCACAACCCAAGATGTAGTGTATAGAATCACAAATAGCAAAAAGTGTAGGAGATAGTGTATGTTAAGTTATTGAGATATATATGGTGGGGACAGGTAGGCCCCATTTAGTATGAAAGTATGTTCAGAAATTAGTAATGATGAAATGATGAAGGTGAAGCATGTTGTAAAATGGTGAAAGAGGATGTTAGAGAGAAAGAACAACTTGTACTTCATTATTATACAACAAAGTCAGCATGCAGCTGGCTTGGAAATTACTTAATATTCTGCCAGAAACAATAATGGAAACACAGTACTGCTTATATGCATGTGCAATGCTGAAAGCATAAAAGAGGACATTACAGGACACCAGGCAGTTGGGCAGCCATCCCTTCTCCTATTTTGATACAAAGCCTTCTGAAAATGTCAAGGTCGCAGACAGAGACATACAAAATACAAGATGGAGGCATGATCTAGTCAAAGAATAAGAATACCACTTAGATGTGAAAGTAAACAAGCTGTTAATTAGGGAGTTCAAACCTTGTCCTTGGTACTCAGTGTAGTACAAGCAGCTGTGTTTGATAAGGGGGAGCTGAGGGATGGAAAACACCTGGCATCAGCCTAGATTTAGTTTTTAGATACATTATACACTGAACTCCAGATTTATAGGCCCTAGGGATGCAAGTGTGCTTTTGGGGCTTCACATTCTTATCTGTCTTAGTTTTGTTTTACAGTAGTCTTTGCTTATTATCCAAATTATTATATTTACATGACAGTAATGATACTAATTGATGATTTTGTTTTTATTGTAGATGATCAGTGGAATATGTTAGGGCTAGTAATCCCACATGTGAGAGAGAATGATGTACAAAATGTGAAATAGGAAATATGGATAACATATAACAAGCCCCTGCACCCAAAGCCTTACTGGTCAGGTCCTTGTAGTCCACCTTGCCAGACCATGTCCACTTTCAGGACCCGCTAATAGAATTTATTTGTACCCCCCTCATCTCCTCCTTCCTTCCTAAACCCTCCCCCTCAGCTTCCCCTGCAGCCTCCACACCCTATAATCGAAACACCCTGGGAACAGCTCCATATTTTGCAATGTACTCATGATCTGTTGTACTACTCATACTCATACCAATGATCCCAGTTCTCCGATCTGTACCTTGAGACATCTCATCTTCTGGACCTTTGTTTTGAACCTGTTCTACAATACCTGCCTGTGTTCCCAAATCGACACTTGTGTAGTGCAAATGGTATAATTCTGCTCTGTATTATCTATATTTACAGCACCACTATCCGCTTCACTTGCTCACTCACCACTTACCCTACCCCATCTCCTAACCTTATAATCAACCCTCTCCCGCTTACTTTCTACCTGTCCTCACTCCCCCCCCCCCAAAATGTGTTTCCCTACTATACCTATCATACACCACCCCAACCGGTGAATCCTACGCCAAGTACACCCTCACCTCCTAACCCAACAAAAATCCCTAATCCCCATCATGATTTCGCCCATCACACAACTCCTAGGCCTAGCCACGCTCGCCATCTCCCTCTTCAATGCACAATCCATTCTAAAAAAAGCCCCCATACTCCAAGATTTGCTCACTGACACCAACCCTGATATCTGTGCGATCACAGAATCCTGGTTAAAAAAGTCAGACCATGTTTTTATCAACCAACTCCCCACACAGTCATATGACATTTTCTCAATCCCAAGGCCTAAAAAAAGAGGAGGAGGCTTACTCCTAGCTACCAAGAAACACCTCAACCTTAAGCTACAAACCATCTCCCCCCCACCAAGACTTGAAATTGGCCTACTTAAATCCAAATCCCTGCAGATATGCCTTATCTACGCCCCTCCTGGAATACTCGAACAGGACCCATCCCCCTCATCGAATACATCACTGAAAACATGAAACCAGATATACCCGCAGTAATTCTCGGAGACTTCAATCTCCATATAGACACCCTCCCCGCAATGCCTGCTTGCGAAACCCTACTCGTCACCTTAAACGCCCTGGGTTTCAGACAACTAATCTCCGAGCCTACACACAAAGCTGGTCACACACTCGACCTCCTTTTCATAAATACAGACATCATAGTACCACACGCACCCACCACCACCCCCATCCCCTGGTCCGACCACTTTCTCATCAGTGCCCACCTTACTATCAACACCAACACACCGATCTCAAATTCACTTAAAAAAACGATCTCCTTCCGTAAACCATGTCCATCTGAGCAACTCTCCCTAGCATTCAACAATATTAGTGAATATCTCGACCTTACCAATCCAGATACCGCTCTACAGTCCTGGGATAAGTCCATCTCCGACATTGCCAATGCCCTCTGCCCCACCATCCACAAAACCATAACACCGACATGCACAGAAAAAAAAACCATGGTACACAAATGAATTAAGAACACTAAAGCAAGAGCTCCGATCCAAGGAACGCACCTGGCGTAAACAACCTACACCCTCCCTCAATATGGCCTACAAGCATACATTGCATACATACCGGCAAGCTATTCTCCTCGCCAAACACGATTATTACGCAGCCAAAATCAATAGCTACACTTTCAACCCTAACGCCTTATTCTCCTTCGTTTCAGATCTCACAAAATCCCCCTTTCCTTCCCCCCAAGATGAAAACAGCTTAGAGAAATGTGAGAAACTTGCCGACTATTTTAAAAATAAAATCTCCAAAATCTTAACTCGGCTCCCATCCAACCCTGCCCCAACAGACCCACTACCTTTCCACAATGGAGGTACTCTCAGCTCCCTTGACCTCACCTCCTTGAAGGAAGTTGAATCCATACTAAAAAAGATGCGACCAGCCACCCACACCGCAGACACCATCCCATCAAAAATCCTCCTTACCATTCCTACCGTCATTGCAAAACCAATAGCAGACATTATAAATTGCTCCATCACCACCGGCAAAGTCCCCGACCCCCTTAAGCTTGCTATTGTAAAGCCTCTACTAAAAATACCCACCCTTGACCACAATGATCCTGCAAACTACAGACCCATATCCAATCTACCTTTTATCTCCAAAATCATGGAGAAGGTGGTCAACACCCAACTCACAGAATTCCTAGAAGAAAACAATATCTTACACCCCGCCCAATATGGCTTTCGCCAAGACCGAAGCACCGAAAAACTCCTACTCGCCTTAACAGATACTATCCTTAAGGGCATGGACCACAGCCAATCCTACATCCTTGCCCTCCTAGATATCTCAGCCGCATTTGATACTGTGAACCATCAAATCCTAGTATCACGCTTATCCGAGATAGGCATATCAAACACAGCCCTATCGTGGTTCTCCTCATACCTAGATCATAGAATGTACTTAGTCAAACTCAATGACTTCGAATCCGCTCACATTCCCCTCACGCAAGGCATCCCACACGGCTCCTCCCTATCATCCACCCTCTTCAATATTTACTTACTCCCACTCTGCCACTTACTCTCTAAACTAGGACTGAAATTTTTCCTATACGCAGATGACGTACAAATATTGATTCCCATTCGAAAATCCCTCAACGAAACCCTGCAGTACTGGGAAACTTGTCTGACCTCCATCAACTCACTCCTCTCCAGTCTCCACCTTGCACTCAACACCTCCAAAACTGAAATCCTTATCCTAACAAATCAATCTTCCGACTCGATCCACCATATGATCCAAAACGCCTCACAAGCTCAATCACTACCATATAGCGTCAAAGACTTAGGAGTTTACCTAGACAACCAACTAAACTTGAAATCCCACATTAAATCACTGCTAAAAGGAGGCTTCTTTAAACTCCAAACCCTCAAAAAACTGAAGCCCCTCCTACACGCCCATGATTTCCGCACCGTTATGCAAACCACCATGTTATCCAAACTCGATTATTGCAACGCCCTTTTCTTAGGCCTCCCAGCCTCTACTATTAAACCTCTTCAAATCCTCCAAAATGCTATGGCACGTATCCTAACAAACACCAGAAAATCCGATCATATCACTCCCATACTACAAAATCTCCACTGGCTCCCCATTGCATTCCGTTCCCAATACAAAACACTTACCATCCTACATAACACACTATACAAAAACAGCTCCCCCTGGCTTGAAGATATGCCTCAATTCCGGCAATCGAACCGCCCCACCAGAAATGCCCTCGCCGGCACCCTCCAAACCCCCTCACTCAAAATTGGGCACCTCACCGCCACCAGGGAAAGAGCCTTCTCTTTCGCGGGCCCCTCCCTCTGGAACTCCCTCCCGGCCAAACTCCGACTAGAACCATCCCTGAGCCACTTCAAAAAAGGAATAAAAACATGGCTGTTTAAACAGGCCTACCCCAACTCCTCTCAACCCTAGGCCTCCCGCGCATATAGGAACCTGCATTCTCCATACAGCCCTTTCCCACCCTGGTAACCTTTCCAGCACACCCCATGCTCCCCTCACTCCCCCCTCCATCCCCCCTCCCACTCCCCCCTCTCCCCTCCCACTCCCCCCCTCCCCCCTCCTTTAGCCTCTACAGCCTCCCCCTCCCCGCCTTCTTTACCTTATCAATCCCTCTCTTATCTTTACCTCCTCTTTCTCATCTATTCTCCCCCCCATTCCCTCTCCCCTCCCCCCTCCCCCCAACTTTGTAAATAAGTTTACATATGTAATTTTAAATATATGCAACATTTCTAATCCATATCGTTCCACTTAAGTTACCCATGCTTGCTTACTCTATCTCTTGTACTTCGCTATTTACCTTGTTCTTTATTATCCAATTATTATCCAATTATTATCCAATTTCTCCCAGTTAAACCCCCTTGTTCAATGTAATTTCCTTTCTCAGTTAATTGTGAACCGACATGATGTGTCCTACGAATGCCGGTATATAAAAATGTTAAATAAAAATAAAATAAAAAAACATACAAGACAACCACCATTTCAGAGTAGTGCTTACAATAGGTTTCTTTTTTTTTTTAAGAGTTAGCATGGCAATACTTCAAGGACAGATGGAAGACAAAACTATATACAGTACATGTGCTGGACACATACATAAGACCCTAACCCATGGTAGGATGGACAGATTCCTGCTGGGAGCTGAGTTCTGACCAGATTAACATCCCTGTCTCAACAATGCAACAGAATCACCTGCACCATTACAGTCTGCCCACTGAGACTTGCTGAGTCACCAACTGGAGAATCATTGATGGACACTTATCCATGAAAGTAACCCCTTATTGCTAGGCCATTTTTATCTGTCGGAGAACCCTAAAATAGGGTAAGTAGCACCACTAATGTTTTCAATAATTTGGAAGATGATTAATGTTGCAAGCTTTAATACATAATGGTAAAGAATATCAAAACTATTCAAAAAATAATTCCAAAATAAAATTTGCAAAATTACACACACATATATTTATCAATTGTCTTAGTCAATCATTCTTCATTCACACCACTTTTAAACTCTCTGTAGTGTTATGCATTTATAACATGTGTAGATATCAGCATAAAACATTGTCAGAATATATGCAAAGAGCTTGTAATGAAACAATGCCACACATTCAATAGACCTGGACTTTAAGAAAGATACATCGGGGTCAATTTTAAGACCCGCACATGAGCGTCAATGTGCGTGCAGTTCCTGGTGCACACACATGGATGCGCCAATTTTATAACATGCGTGCACTGGCACATGCATGTTATAAAACCTGATGGCCGCGTGAACATGCGTGCCGGATTTTAAAATCCATATGTGCATGTACGGATGGTCCGTGACTCGTGCGCAGGGGGGGGGAATTATACAAAGCAACGCATGGCAATGCGAGTAGGGCTTCCCCAGTTCCTTCCCAGTCTGCTCCAATTAAGGAGTGAGCTGGGAAGGAACTTCCCTATACCCCTACCTAATCTTGCTACCTTTTCACCTTTCCTCTCTGACCTCTAACCCCTTTCTAGCTATTAGAAATTTTTTTTTATACTTTACTGCTCCTTCGAAGCAGCAGCAGACTCCGAGCGCCGGCCAACTGCCAGCGTGTGCTTCCCGTGAACAACGGCTAATGGCACTGTCCCAGCTTACCCCCTACCCTACCCCGGGTCTTTACGCGCGGCTGTGGGCCTTTATAAAATAGGCCCGACGCGCATAATGCACTGGATTTACGCATGTAGAACTTTTAAAATCTGGAAACCTTCTCGTCTCTTTACTGGAACTGTATCTGGAATAGACTTCAATGCCTCTTTGCAGTACAGAGGTTGTGATGTTAGTGTCACATTGGGCTCTCAGCTGTTTGTATCTAGTGGTAATTTGTATAAAACTTTATTGACCCTTGTGGAGAGCTTCAGACACAAGGCTCCTCAAGATCAATTTGTATAAAGCTTTCTTTACCCCTGTAGATAGCTACAACCACAGACATTTTTAAGAGACTGCCTTCCATTGTACATTTGTAATTCTGCTGATTTGGTTTTCCTATGTTCTAAGAATCTTTTCTTGTCTGTAGGCAAGAATATTTCCCCAGCCATCTATACTCCCTCAATGATAACGGCCCCGCAAATGAGTTAGGGCTTTAAGTGTAATGGTGATGAATGTGGACTTTGTTGTACCTAAGGGTTACTGTAAGACTTATTTAAAAAAAAAAAATGCCTTCCATCCAATGGCTTTATTCAAACCTTTAGGATAAACTGTGCCCCTTTGATAGATGTATCCTTATCTTCTTTGTAACTGAAGGGACATATTGCCCCCTCTTGTCAAATTGAGTTTCTGTATGACAAAAAATGTATATATACATATCTGTTAGCTGGGGAAGATTTTTTTCTCTGCTCATTGTGCTTGTATAACCTTTTTTTCTGATTTATTCTAACAGTCATTATTATATGTGACTGATTTGCTATTATTATTATACTTTGAAAATATACACCTATACTTATATATCACACCAAGTAGTCAGTCAGTACTCACTATTGTTATTATTATTGTTATTATTCTAGGAAAGCTTGGGTTAGCTCTGTGTCTATGTGTGTGTAGAATTTGATGCCAGAGGATGTGGTTAGTGCAGTTAGTGTAGCTGGGTTCAAAAAAGGTTTGGATAAGTTCTTGGAGGAGAAGTCTATTAACGGCTATTAATCAAGTTTGCTTAGGGAATAGCCACTGCTATTAATTGCATCAGTAGCATGGGTTCTTCTTAGTGTTTGGGTAATTGCCAGGTTCTTGTGGCCTGGTTTGGCCTCTGTTGGAAACAGGATGCTGGGCTTAATGGACCCTTGGTCTGACCCAGCATGGCAATTTCTTATATTCTTATGTGTGTCCAACTCCTCTAACTCACAAAACACCCCCACTTGGATCCATCTGTGACAAGGGTCAACAAATTTGGTAATGCAGCATATTGCTGTAAATGTATCCGGGCCAATTTTCCACTTAGGAATGCTTTAAATTGTTTTAAACATACCAAGGTCCACATCTGAAATCCACCCCCCGGGTCTTTAATGAGTTTATATAAGGAGTTTCCCTTAAGTGGAGGGAAGAAAAAGGTTCCTTATTGGGTACAGCCATGGGATTAATCCACAGGGTATGTTGCATGCAAAAGGTCCGAAGGGGTTTGCAATCATAAAGCACCTGACAAGTCATGGTTCATATGAATAGAACATGGTGTCATAAGGGCTGCAGATGACCACTTGTGCAGAGCTACATTGCCAGGTGAAGAAAACTGAAGCAACAACTGCTTACAAATGTTACAGAGCACAGGATGAGCGATCCCCTTCTAAAAACCAAAACACCCTGAACTCAATTAAGGATCACTCCATGTATAAAAGTCTTATCTCCAAAGATACAGAATGGAACACTGGGTACCTAGCAGTGACGAGCAATAAATTCCACTACATATCTGAAAACAGCAGTACAGACTGTGAACAAGTAGCACTTAACCAGTTAAGTGGTGGCTGCTAGAAGTCTGGCTACTTTCAGTGGTCGCCTCTTAGCTGGATAGATCCACCTAAGTAGATAGCCAGATAACTCTGGGGCAGACAATGGGCCTAATGGTGAGGTACTACTTCTCCAGTTTACTTAGATGTATATGGGCCAATATTCAGACTTAACTAGTTAAGTTAAACGGATAAGATAGACCTGCCATAGAGCAGGAAAACGTGTGTGGTTCAGACTTATCTGGTTAAGTAGTGATTTGTATACAGATATTCAGGAGTAAAGATATGCTGCAAAATTTACCATGCAAGTTACTGGATAAGTCTTATCTACCTAACTTACATAGATGAATATTTTTTAATATTGAGGCTTAAGAAAACTAATTGGACAGGAGTAGATTTTCAAACATGCGCACACGCATCCATGTGTGAGCTCTTCCCGACGCGCACGCATGGACGCACCTATTTTCTAACATGCATGCGCTGGCACACACATGTTAGAAAATCCATGGCCCGTGCGCACATGCACAATGGATTTTATAATCCGCGTGCATATGTGTGGGCAGCGCGTGCAAGGGGAGGTGGGACTTTTGCAATTGCCACGCGGTGACGCACTCAAGCCTTCTCCAGTTCCCTCCTTTTCCTATCCATCTACCTAAATTTCCTCCCTCTTCTCTTCTCCTCTCCTCCCCACCCCTAAACCCTATCTTTTTTTTTTCTTTGTTTTACACTTACTTCAGCTCCCGAGTTGAAGTAAGTTGTGCATGCTGGCCGGCTGCTGGTGCACGAGTCTTCAGGATAGCGACCAATGGTGTTGTCCTGGCCCACCCCGTCCAGACCAGGCCCCCTGGACCACCCCTTTGAACAGGCCTGACACTTATGCATGTACCGGGGTTTATGTGCATGGCCAGGCCCCTTCAAAAATTCGCTTAGCGCGCACAAGGCCCGACGGCGTGCGTAAACCCCACGATTTACACGCACGGGCCTTTGAAAATCTACCCAAAGGTGTTTTGTTTTGTTGTTAGGATTTTCCTGTGGAGTTTTGAGATATTTAGAAAAGAAATAGCATGAAGATTTCCAGGGTTCACAGAGCCTCACAGACAGAAAACATTGCATGTAGTTACCTCAAAGGGTTTGGCTGCACACTGCAAATGGAAAACCCACTCAGATGACAGACAGAACCATGGAAGGTGTGCGGTTATAATATCATGAATGGGCTAGCTGCAGGACAAATAGATTGAACTAACCAACAACCATGATGTTGCTAACCCCAGACAGTGGCACTAACCTGATGCCACTGGAAATACGAACCTAGGCAATCCAGAAGGGTAATACACTAAGACAAAGTAGGAAGAGACTTTGAAAGTGGGAATACTGTATGCAATTCCCTGGCCATACAGTACTGATTTGAAAAACAAACTTAGAAATAAATTCCATGTGCAAGATTTATTGTGGGGATGAGAGATGGCAATTTGGGGAAACTAACAAGATTGCATGAGAAGTGAAGTGTAGTGTGACCGGTAAACTTGTTTCTGTTTTGCAAATTATACAGTGTAAGAGATGAAAAAGAGAGAAGGTCATGTTCCTACCATATTACTGTGCTTTACCATGCAGCTTTCCTCATTATAAAGATGCCCTCCAAACTGCACGATAGACTAGAGAAGGATATAAAGTAATATTGGGCCATGCATAATGTGGATTAATGAACTATGAAGAAGGGAAAATCATAGATGAAGGGGGCTAAGAGAGACAAAGAAAGTAGTAAAAGGACATTAACTGCCATATAAATGATAAAGTGGGCTTTATAGATGGTAAAATTTACAGTGACTGAAAAAAGCAGATATAAATCAAATACATAAATATATAGATGCATTTCTGTGATGGAACGAGAGGATGGCTCATGCGTGTCACCACTGCTGGATTCAGACACAGATGATCATGGGAAAGTGAAAGTTGCCTGCCATGCAAGGGGGTTCAGTGTCCCCTTCCTCATGAGTGCATGCATAATATAGAGCAAGATAAAGCGGAGTGAGTGACAACCTATACAGAATCATCTCAGCCTATCATCATGGTACCGGTGCCCCGGGCACAGATTCCCATCTGCGATCAATGGCTTGCTGAATAAGATATCTCTTACAAAGACATTTTAGCATGTGTAATCCCCTCTTAATGGTGAGACTGAATATAAAGCTGCTATTTTCCCAAGGCTGCAATACAAATGTCCCAAACCGCTATCTTTTCCTCCCTTTTTCAATATGAACCAATAAGCCTCTGGATATCAGGGGTTCCACCACTAGGAAGGAGGTATAATATCGAGATGCTCAGTGCAGTAGAGGAATAGTCCAACAGTAACCTCCCTCTTATCAAATAATTCACTGAATACTCACTGCAGTAGAGTGGTAGATAACATCAATGAGTCCAAAAACTAACTACTGGCAGAGTCTTTTCATGGTGTTCAATGTAAGACCACTTTATTGCAGCTTGAAAAGTAAGATCCAGATCAAGATGGCAAAAATGGTGAGAAGAAACAGGAGAATGACAACTAGAAGAGCAGCAGTATCTTCATCCATAATAGCCTTTCTTCTTGCCCTCTTTGTTTTAGCTGAGTCAGTATCCTTGGAACTCTCCCTGTGAATAGTAGGAAGCTCTGACTCAATCTTAATCATGAGCCACCAAAATAGATTGAAGATAAACAAGCTCTTTCCCAATATGTCTGTCTTTACTATTAAGAGATCATAGAGATTCAAACAAACTGGAATGCTGTCCGTCCTGGAAGTGGTGATGCATCCTTCAGGATGAGACCAATCAGACTCCAAAGATTTCACAGGCTGTCTCAGTTTCCAGAAATTATTTCTGAATTGGTGGACCTTGAGGCCTACCAAAACACAGCAAGATCACAGTAAAATTCTGAAGTTATATGGTGCATTGTTGAACTACTAGGAACAGACCAGTGACAGTATAATGCTTAAAAGGCTGGGCTGAGGATCCCTTCACTGCATCTGCCATCTCTAGTACAGCTTTGTTCAACACTTTTCCTCTTGGCACCCTTTTAAGTGGTATGGTAAGGACACCAATTACTTAGTGATGCAAAAGAAAATACACTAGATTAGTAAATATATAGGTAGAACAATGTTTTTCTTTTTGTCTCTATTAACAGCTTGTCTATTAACATAAGCATAGCACCCTTGTCCCCTTTTTTTACACAAGGGCCCTTTCACTGTGCTGCCATCCTAAGTGCATCCTTGCTGTTTGCTTTTATCCTGATGCACTTTTAGGATCCACAGTTGAAGACTAATCATTTAACTCACTGCAACACAGATGCAAAAAAACCCAAAACATCATAGTAAATATGAATGTGGCAGATATTATTTTGGCTTGAACCAAGCCAGTATGCATAAAAAGTTAAAACAGAATTTTGCCATGTTCTCAGAAGGCCTTCTTTGTGTACTTCTTAATTGTAGTGTAATATCCTTGGCTAAAATGGCTGCTGTCTTCTGTCACTATCTTGATCTCTCCAGGGTGATGGATGCCACTCAGAACACATGACTATGAGAGAGAAAAATAGTTTCCAGCCTGCCCTGGATCAACTCACTATTTGCCCTTTCCAAAATGGCTGCCTTCATTCAGAACACCTGGCCATGATAAGAAATGGATGCCAGCCAGACATGAAGGTGCCTTCTCCAAGATGGCCATTGCATTTGGGGCACATGACTTAAGAAAATGTCTGGCTGATGGAAAAAAAATAACCCTTTCAGCACTCATGAAACCTTTTTTTTTTAAGAAGAGGGCTGCTGCAATAAAAACCCATAACACAACTCCATACTTCATCTCCTACCACTTCAGGCCAGTTAGGGGTATAATGTTTCTGTTATTATATATACACATCTTTTTAATTTAAGAAAATGGGCACTGCTGTTTACATCAATGCCCTTATTAAATATTTCCACACTATTGATATCAACAGCCACATCAAGAGGGACTGACAGACATAGCCCACACGGGATTCAAAATGCCACCACGAAGCTGCTCTTGGGGGAGGGGGGGCCAACACTGCCACCAGCAATATGCACTGCGATGAGCCTACTGCTCCCCTGACTTTAAAAATAGCCACAGCCCAAAACACACTGCCCCCTAGTCTGAACGAGTGAACATGTGCAGGCAGCCATAACTGGCTCACCAATGAAATTGGGCTGCATGAGGGAGGAGCGGATCAGCAGTGCTAACACCTGACCAAGGTGGGGAGGTCTCCAAACCTTTGGCCACCCAGGAAGAGGCAGCTGCATTTGGAGGGAAAGCTCTGCCTTCGAGAAAAGGCACATCAAAAAGCCAGCAAACGCCCTGGCCAGCATCCCAGCTGCAGCCAACTGGTCTACAAATGATCAAAATCAGTTGCAATTCTGGAAGCCGCCACCAACAGCCGCTGGCTCAGTCATGCTCAGGACACATATCAGGACATGCAAGTGCCACCTAATGCACCACAATGAACCTTGACAGGTGGTATGAGCCACACAGCAATCCTATACACTATGGAAACCCATGGATTAGAGGCCTCTAGCATGAAAAGCAGACAAAGAGACAGCCAACAGCAGAAGAAGGTGTATAGACCTATCCCTTAACAGTGTATGATATTTTTATTATCAGACAAGTACTGAGTGGCTGCCTGGATGGGGAGGGGGTCCTTCACCATGCCTCGCTCCATGGTGAGACCGCACCTTGAGTACTGTGTACAATTCTGGTCACCGCATCTCAAAAAAGATTTAATTGCGATGGAGAAGGTACAGAGAAGGGCAACCAAAATGATAAAGGGGATGGAACAGCTCCCCTATGAAGAAAGGCTGAAGAGGTTAGGGCTGTTCAGCTTGGAGAAGAGACGGCTGAGGGGGGATATGATAGAGGTCTTTAAGATCATGAAAGGTCTTGAACGAGTAGATGTGACTCAGTTATTTACACTTTCGAATAATAGGACTAGGGTGCATTCCATGAAGTTAGCAAGTAGTACATTTAAGACTAATCGTTTAACCCAATGACGTTACCACGCTAGCGTCAGAGCCGGTAAACGTTCCATCGGGTGTTGCGCGCCAAGCGTTGCGCGCCGAAGGGGCGCGACAAAGGGGCTCTCCCCTTTGTGCTCCCCTTCGTGCTAAACTTTGTGCTTCTTGTAAAATAAGTTTCGTTATATTTGTCATTTATTTAACCTTTATTAAGCTGTTTAGCTTTTGCTTTTAATATTTGTTTCGTTCTAGATGTTCAATGTATTAGACTAAGGAATTATATTTCCTGCTTGTTCAGCTTTCACTGTAAACCGGTCTGATTTGCATTTCATGCAAGAAGGTCAGTATATAAAAAATTAAAATAAATAAATAAATAAATAATCGGAGAAAATTCTTTTTTACTCAATGCACAATAAAGCTCTGGAATTTGTTGCCAGAGGATGTGGTTAGTGCAGTTAGTGTAGCTGGGTTCAAAAAAGGTTTGGATAAGTTCTTGGAAGAGAAGTCCATTAATGGCTATTAATCAATTTTACTTAGGGAATAGCCACTGCTATTAATTGCATCAGTAGCACGGAATCGTTTTAGTGTTTGGGTAATTGCCAGGTTCTTGTGGCCTGGTTTGGCCTCTGTTGGAAACAGGATGCTGGGCTTGATGGACCCTTGGTTGACCCAGTATGGCAATTTCTTATGTTCTTATGCCTGATGAGAGCACAATCCTGAGAAACACAGAGCTAGAGCCTGCACGCCCAGTTGCTCTCCAACCCCAGCTGTCCTATCCAGCAGTCCATTCAGTATGCAGCAAGGACAGGAGCGTGCCCAGGGTCCAGGACTGAAGCAGCGCTGACAGCATTGCAGTGAGGCTGTCATAAAAATCTCCAAAAGAACAGACTGGTAGCCAGATCAGCTCATTCTACCCCCCCCCCCCCCCCCCCCAACCTCTACCCCTTCCCAAGCCACATCTCTGGGATCCCAAAGTGGAGCACAACCCAGTTTATGGGTTGGCACCTGTATTTTTCTTCTCTGTGGTTTTGATGTACCAGTTTGAGACGATCTCAATAAATTTATAAAAAATTAAGAACTGGAGGATAAACATTTAATTTATAGAACTGAATCTAATTATTTTGTTCTCTCTTTCTTTGACTCATTTTTGGAAACTGACTTCAGTGTCTACAATTCAACAGAAGTATATTCAACCAGAACATTCAATTCAGGCATTTTTTTAAGGAAGTGTTTAATTATGTTTTCCATTCTGTTTTTGTATCCTTAATTTCACCACAGATCATACCCTATTTTAGTATCCTGTATAATTTAGCCACCAAATAGTGTGTTTTGTGGTGTCTGTGTTTGACTACATTTCTGCTATTGTACTGTGTTCAGTATATTTGTGTTGTGACTTAGTCACCCAGAGAACAGTCATTTTCTTTGACTGATTACTGCTTAGTGTGCATTGCAAAAAGTGTGTTTATCTCATCAGTCCATGAAATTTGAGAACAATGATAATTAAAGTTATTTGGAAAAGTAGTAGTTGAAACGTAAGAGAACAGAGATTAAACTGACTATTCTTTCTGATGAAAACATGATGAGAGCATTCAAACCTTAAAGCAGTAAAAGGAATTCTTCTACCACTGAGACCAGTTATCCCCCTGAACATAAAGATTACCAACTAACTCCATTTTTAAGCCTTCCAACATATGGAATGTTAGAAACAATTTATACTAAAGAGATCCATCTGTCCATTCTTCTATGTATTGGAAGGCATAATATATTTCCAAAAAAGAAATGGGAATTCATCAAATTTAGGATACAAGAAAAAAACGTGTAGATCTCAGACAAGTTCGAAAACAAGAACCACTGCTTTAGTATTTTCTAAGGATGTGCAGGGAAATAGTTCCTTTTGGTTTGTTTTATTTGTTTTTGATTTTTCATTTCATAGACTTTTTTTCATTTTTGTTTCTTTAGTTTCTATTCATTTTGGAAATCAGTACACGCTATTGTCTGAAATGAATGAATCCGAAACAAAAATGGCCAATTTAGGCCTGGATTTATCAAAATGCACTAAATATCACCTGTGATAGATAAAGGGGTGTGTTTTATGCTAATAGGCAGTTTATTGCAATTTGCACTAATACCTATGTGAAGAGCTAAGGTATCACAAATTGTGATAACATTTTTGCACTTTGAGCTAAGTGCTAGAATGTGGTATTTCCTACATACAACCACTGGGGGGATCAAGTTTACTGAGAGAGAGAGACAGAGACAGAGACAGAGTGAGAGAACCTAGCCATAATGCCCTCACCCTAGATAGGTATTTATATCTCTAATGGAAGCCCACCTAGTAACTCGAGGTGAGGTTTAGGTATTAGCGTAAGAGTTTAAGGGCCACTTTGACATTCAATGTGAGACATACAAACAGAACAGTGGTCTCTTGTGAAGATTTGATGAACCTCGGAGTGAGGAAACTCACCCAGAAATGAGATTTGTGCAATGTTCTCTCAACCTAGCTTGATGAACTCTCTACCTGGGTAACATCAAGCTAGCTTTAGCTTTGACTGGTGTAAGGTGTAACACCAATGACTTTGGGACACATTCGTTTAGAATAGGAGCAGTCACCAGCGCAGCTCAGGCAGGGCTGCACATCAATACCATACAAAGAATCAGCAGATGGATGTCTAATGCGGTTTACACATATATTAGGACAAACCATGCATGAATGTATAACCTTTTTCTTTTATCCTCTCTTCAGAGATTTTTCCCAATGGCAAAGGATTGTTTGGATTGTCAGACACTCCTTTGTTCACTGGACAACAAAAAGAGCTTTAGTTTGCTCGCATGGTTTTATTTGGGTCTGGCCGTGTGGGATGTGTGCCTTTTATGGATGGGGGAAAGAGGAATGTCCTGAGATCAGCTCCTGCCTTTTGTACAGCTCAAGAAGGATATGCTAGCCAAGTCTGATGTCATAGTTATACACCTCGGCGGCAATGGTATTGGGACCTGGTCCTGTGTACAACTAATTTTCTGCATAATGACTCGAGTGAGTTAGTTTCCCAGTTTCCCAGTACATGTTTCATGTAGTCATTTATTATTCACCAGATAAAATAGATTGATAGTAAATTATGGAAGAGCAGCACAAGAGGCAAAGTGGCATCAAGAATGACATCAATGACCTAAGGAACCATGAAGGGGGAATGAAGCAGAAAGGTGATAGAAAAACTCCTAAGGCACCGATAAAGGGACAAAGCAGCACAAAGAGTGGCAACAATACATCAAAGTACCATGAGAGATGCACTAGAACCACTAGAAGCACAGTCCAGATGTATTCCACACATTAAGAAAGGTGGAAAGAAGGCAAAATGATTACCGGCATGTTTAAAAGGGGAGGTGAAAGAAGCTATTTTAGCCAAAAGATCTTCATTCAAAAATTGGAAGAAGGATCCAACAGAAGAAAATAGGATAAAGCATAAACATTGGCAAGTTAAATGTAAGACATTGATAAGACAGGCTAAGAGAGAATTTGAAAAGAAGTTGGCTGTAGAGGCAAAAACTCACAGTAAAAACTTTTTAAATATATCCAAAGCAGAAAACCTGTGAGGGAGTCAGTTGGACCGTTAGATGATTGAGGGGTTAAAGGGGCACTTAGAGAAGATAAGGCCATCGCGGAAAGATTAAATGATTTCTTTGCTTCAGTGTTTACTGAAGAGGATGTTGGGGAGGTACCCGTAATGGAGAAGGTTTTCATGGGTAATGATTCAGATGGACTGAATCAAATCACGGTGAACCTAGAAGATGTGGTAGGCCTGATTGACAAACTGAAGAGTAGTAAATCACCTGGACCGGATGGTATACACCCCAGAGTTCTGAAGGAACTAAAAAATGAAATTTCAGACCTATTAGTAAAAATTTGTAATTTATCATTAAAATCATCCATTGTACCTGAAGACTGGAGGATAGCAAATGTAACCCCAATATTTAAAAAGGGCTCCAGGGGCGATCCGGGAAACTACAGACCGGTTAGCCTGACTTCAGTGCCAGGAAAAATAGTGGAAAGTGTTCTAAACATCAAAATCACAGAACATATAGAAAGACATGGTTTAATGGAACAAAGTCAGCATGGCTTTACCCAGGGCAAGTCTTGCCTCACAAATCTGCTTCACTTTTTTGAAGGAGTTAATAAACATGTGGATAAAGGTGAACTGGTAGATATAGTATACTTGGATTTTCAGAAGGCGTTTGATAAAGTTCCTCATGAGAGGCTTCTAGTAAAAGTAAAAAGTCATGGGATAGGTGGCAATGTCCTTTCGTGGATTGCAAACTGTCTAAAAGACAGGAAACAGAGAGTAGGATTAAATGGGCAGTTTTCTCAGTGGAAGGGAGTGGACAGTGGAGTGCCTCAGGGATCTGTATTGGGACCCTTACTTTTCAATATACTTATAAATGATCTGGAAAGAAATACGACGAGTGAGATAATCAAATTTGCAGATGACACAAAATTGTTCAGAGTAGTTGAATCACAAGCAGATTGTGATAAATTGCAGGAAGACCTTGTGAGACTAGAAAATTGGGCATCCAAATGGCAGATGAAATGTAATGTGGATAAGTGCAAGGTGATGCATATAGGGAAAAATAACCCATGCTATAATTACACAATGTTGGGTTCCATATTAGGTGCTACAACCCAAGAAAGAGATCTAGGTGTCATAGTGGATAACACATTGAAATCGTCAGTACAGTGTGCTGCGGCAGTCAAAAAAGCAAACAGAATGTTGGGAATTATTAGAAAGGGAATGGTGAATAAAACAGAAAATGTCATAATGCCTCTGTATCGCTCCATGGTGAGACCACACCTTGAATACTGTGTACAATTCTGGTCGCCGCATCTCAAAAAAGATATAATTGCAATGGAGAAGGTACAGAGAAGGGCTACCAAAATGATAAGGGGAATAGAACAACTCCCCTATGAGGAAAGACTAAAGAGGTTAGGACTTTTCAGCTTGGAGAAGAGACGACTGAGGGGGGATATGATAGAGGTGTTTAAAATCATGAGAGGTCTAGAACAGGTAGATGTGAATCGGTTATTTACTCTTTCGAATAGTAGAAAGACTAGGGGGCACTCCATGAAGTTAGTATGTGGCACATTTAAAACTAATCGGAGAAAGTTCTTTTTTACTCAACGCACAATTAAACTCTGGAATGTGTTGCCGGAGGATGTGGTTAGTGCAGTTAGTATTGCTGTGTTTAAAAAAGGATTGGATAAGTTCTTGGAGGAGAAGTCCATTACCTGCTATTTTCACTTAGAGAATAGCCACTGCCCTTAGCAATGGTAACATGGAATAGACTTAGTTTTTGGGTACTTGCCAGGTTCTTGTGGCCTGGATTGGCCACTGTTGGAAACAGGATGCTGGGCTTGATGGACCCTTGGTCTGACCCAGTATGACATTTTCTTATGTTCTTATGTTCTT
Source organism: Rhinatrema bivittatum (assembly GCF_901001135.1). Taxonomy (NCBI): domain Eukaryota; kingdom Metazoa; phylum Chordata; class Amphibia; order Gymnophiona; family Rhinatrematidae; genus Rhinatrema; species Rhinatrema bivittatum. Next base: position 82,056,765 of record NC_042621.1, on the reverse strand, counting down.
AAAACAGCCCCCCAGAGTGGTAAGAAAACCACAAGTTGTAGAGCCTGGTGTATAACATCAAGGCAGAGTAACAGCGAGACCCTCAATGTGCAAAATACTGGGTATAGCAGCAATGTTGAGTAGAAGAAAGATTCCTAAGATAAAGGATAAGGGATGTTGCAGCAAGGCAGAATGGCATGGGAGATATCTGTTTTCCTGTGGAAGCACTTGCTACTTGTTATATTTAGTAGAAGACAATGATCAACAAAACCAACAAACTAACATTAGCAAATAACACAGAAGCACAAAACCTGGTAGATAATAGGAATGGCAGGTATGTAGAGAACATAAGAACATGCCATACTGGGTCAGACCAAGGGTCCATCAAGCCCAGCATCCTGTTTCCAACAGTGGCCAATCCAGGCCATAAGAACCTGGCAAGTACCCAAAAACTAAGTCTATTCCATGTTATCGTTGCTAGTAATAGCAATGGCTATTTTCAAAGTCAACTTAATTAATAGCAGGTAATGGACTTCTCCTCCAAGAACTTATCCAATCCTTTTCTAAACACTGCTATACTAACTGCACTAACCACATCCTCTGGCAACAAATTCCAGAGTTTAATTGTGCGTTGAGTAAAAAAGAACTTTCTCTGATTAGTTTTAAATGAGCCACATGCTAACTTCAAGGAGTGCCCCCCTAGTCTTTCTATTATCCAAAAGAGTAAATAACCGATTCACATTTACCCATTCTAGACCTCTCATGATTTTAAACACTTCTATCATATCTCCCCTCAGCCGTCTCTTCTCCAAGCTGAAAAGTCCTAACTTCTTTAGTAGAAATAACACCCCTAAAGTAGTATAATGGGAAAGCCAGGTAGGCAGAGTGGTAAAATTAAGATCCCTAAGATGGTAAGGAGGAGGCACTCTGAGTGAAACTGAAAAGAGGGAAAGGAACATCTGTTTATATTGGTGTAATATACAGACTTCCATCACAGACAGAGGAGATGGATAGAGATTTAATGGAGGATATTAACAGAATTGCTGTGAAAGGGGAGGTTCTGTTGCTAGGGGATTTTTTTTTGTGTGTGTAATCTTCCAGATGTTGAATGGCACATTTCAACTGCAGTATCCTTGAGAAGAATGGAGATCCTGAATTATCTGCAAGAAAACTGTTCTGTCAACTGGTAATAGAAACCACATGGGAGGGGGCAATACTGGACCTGGTGCTTATATAAGATTGCAAGAGATGAAGGTTCATTCTAAGCTGAGGGTCCTAGACTTCAGGAAATCTAACTTTCTCAAAATGGGAGAGTACCTCAAGGAGTCGATAGCTGGATGGGAAAATCTAGAAGTAGAAGAGCAATGGGCAAAACTAAAGAAGATGATATAAGGGCAACTAATCATTTTGTTAGAAATATAAATAAAGGGAAGAGAGAATCAGACCACTTATGGTTGTCTAAAAAAGTAGATGAAAAGGTAAGGTAAGAGTTCGCAGAAAGAGGAAGACAGGCAACAACATCTGGAAAAATTAAGAGAAGCTGGGAAAGTGGTCAGGAATGTGAAAATTCAAATTGAAGAAAAAATAGCAAATGCAGTAAAAGGTGGGGACAAGACTTCTTTTAAGTATGTTAGTGATAGAAGGAAGTGCTAAAGTGGCCTTGTGAAACTCAAAGGTGAAGGTAAGGAATATGTAGAAGCAGATGAGGAAAAAGCAAAATTGCTTAACAAATATTTGTTCCGTTTTCACTGTGGAAGGGCCTGAAGCAGGACAACATAAAACAAACACAAATAAAATTGGAAGTGAGGCAAACCTCAATTGATTTTCAGAACAGTGTGTTCGTGATTAGCTAACTAAACATGGGGCTGGATAAGATACATCTTTGGGAACTAAAGGAACTTAGAAATGTCTTGGCAGCTCCACTGGAAGACCTTTTCAATGCTTCTTTAGAGTCTGGAGTAGTTCTGGAGGACTGAAAAAGGGTAGATGTGGAACTTATTCATAAAAGTGGAAGTAAGGAGGAGGCTGGGAACTACAGGCCAGTTAGTCTAACCTCTATAGGTGAGAAAACTAATGGAATCGCTGCTAAAACAGAGGATAGTGCAATTATTGGAATTCATTGAATTGCTAGAAACACAGCATGGTTTTACCAGATGTAAATCTTGTCAGATGAATCTGATCAATTTCTTTGATTGGTGACCAAAGAGCTGGATCAAGGAAGAATGCTAGAGGTAGTGTTCTTAGATTTCAACAAGGCCTTTGATATGGTTCCTCACAGAAGACTTATAAATAAATTGTGCGTGCTTGGTATACATCCTAGAGTGATTGAATAGGTTGGTAACTGGCTGGGTGGGAGGCAACAAATGGAGTTTTCTCTGAAGAGGGGGTTGTTACTAACAATGTGCCTCTGGGATCAGTTCGTGGATGGGTTCTTTTCAACATTTTTGTGAGCGACATTATGGAAGGGTTGTTAGGAAAAATTTGTCTTTTTGCTGATGATACCAAAATCTGTAACAGGGTGGACAGCCAGAAAAGAGTAGAACATATGAGGAGGGATCCACCAAAGCTCAAAGTATGGTCTAAGGTCTGGCAGCTAAGATTTAATGCTAAAATATGCAGAGTAATGCATTTAGGATGCAAAAACCCAAGAGAAATGTGTATTGTAATTGAATTTCTTCTGAGCACAAAGGAAGAGCGTGATCTGGGAGTAATTGTATCTTATGATCTTAAGGTGGCCAAACAGGTGGATAAAAACCAGAAAGATGTTTGGTGGCACAGGGAGAGCAATGGTCACCAGAAAAACGAAAATAATATTGCCCATGTATAGGTCCCTGGCGAGACCTCACAATTCTGGAGACCACACCTTCAAAAGGATATAAATAAGATGTCACATAGGGAAGGGTTGGTTGCTATAGTTACCTGCACCTCTTTATTTGGACAAAGAACATCCTTAGTTTTCATTGGGAAATAAAAATAAATGGGAAACAAACAAATTGGACAAATATTCATTTTACACAATCCATGTAATAAATGCAACATGTGTTTATATACCATTCAAGGAAACCAATGGCGGCATCCAATTACAAATCAGATTTATAAAAAGAAACACTACACTGACTGTAATTCATCTAATGTAGTATATCTTATATAGTGTCCTTGTCCTTTACTTTACGTTGGACATACATCGAGATCTGTTAAGATCCATCTTTATGAACACAAGAGTCATCTCCGTTATCAAAATTTAGAAGCACCTATGGTTAAACATTGTTTGCAAATGTCATACTCTTTTGAACAGCTGAAATGGACGGTTTTGGAGATTATACATTAATCCAAACATGGGGGGATACAAGTGCACTTCTAAATTATAAAGAACAGTGGTGGATTTTTACTCTTCATCACAAAATCCTAATGGAATGAATGACAATATTGAGTGGTTGACATTAGTTTGAAATAAATTGCTGAATGTTTATTGGCCTTTAGTAAAAACGCTGTGCCCTGATTTGCTTAGAGCCAATCTGAAGGAGGGGTATAATAACATAAGGTTTGAAGGATGGATCCTTGGAAATGCTAGCACCATGTTTAAAGAGAGGGTGAAATAGTTGGAGTGCAGATATGTAGGTAATTTGTTTTATAATTTAAATAAGGTTAACTTCTAATTTTGTTATTCTAATGGTTATATGTTTGCTCTTTAGTGGTTCATCAATGTATTTCCAAGGCCCCTGAAGAAGATCACGAACCATGAGCCGTGTCAGGCCATGCGCTTTAGAATCAGCCGTACTTGTGTCTGTGGAAGCGCTGCAACTTTTGAGATAAGAGCCTTTTTTCAATTTTAAAGCATTAAAAATTAGGATAGAAGTTTTAAAAAAGTGGAACTCTATGATTATGTCAAAGGTCATAAATCACTTGTGTGGTGCATATACGGCATCCCTTTAAACGAGTGAATGCGATTTGGGTTTCCAAAACAGCATAAAAATAACACCTATATATATGAGATGTTCCACTTTATAGATATAAAGAAGTTTCCAAAGTGTGTGGTTTTTTCAATATATTGAGATACTGATATACCATACCAATATTTCAGTTTTTGAATTTTCATAATTATGGATGCATGCAAATTGCATGTAAACAAAGTTATTCACTACAACAGGGCAATGCAGAGAGCCATGTTAGCAGAGAGACACTTTAGTGTGTGTTTTTTTAACATGTGAAATTTAGCACCAGGGTCATAGCAGAAGTAAAACTGAAAACTTAGGCCACATTTCTGGTGGCCATTTTAGTCTATTGTGTTGGCTTCTCTTTGTCAAACATGGATTGCACACGTTTTTCAATTTTTTTTGATGGTTTGGTACATTTTGCTGCTGAGCCGAAGAATTAAAGCAGCAGAAGCTTTAAAGCAAAGAAGAGAGAGAAATTCTTTATCGTAAAAGAAGAAGAAGGGTCAAAGAGAAACAGGGTGCCCTGATTCAAGCCACTCATAGAAGGGCACTCTGGCAGTGGATATTTCACCTAAGGGCAACAGTACTGGGGTTACTGGAGACAGATGTGGTATGGACATATAGACTGAACTCCAGGGCAATTCTTTCTCTCTATGAAGAAATCAGAGATGATATTGATTAGGGATATGCATTGTTTTTTTCTGATGGGTCGGGCTATGGGTCGGGCGACCCATGGAAAACTTTGTTTTCCAACGGGTTGGTTTTTTTTTTTCTCGGCAATTTTCGCCAAAACCCCCCCCCCCCCACCCCTTCAAATGTAGTTAATTACAACCCCCCACCCTCCTGACTCTCCAAAAATTTGCCTAAAGTCCCTGGTGGTTCAGCGGGGGTCCGGGAGCGATCTCCTGCACTCGGGCCGTGGACTGCCAGTATTCAAAATTGCACCGATAGCCTTTGCCCTTACTATGTCACAGGGGCCACCGGTGCCATTGGTCAGCCCCTGTCACATGGTAGGAGCACAAGATGGCGCCGGCCATCCATTGCTCCTACCAGATGACAAGGGATGACCAAGGGCACCGGTAGCCCCTGTGACATCATAAGGGCAAAGGGCCATCAGCGCCATTTTGATTCGTAGCAGGCCCGACAGCCCGACGGCATCAAGGGAGAGATCGCTCATAGGACCCCGCTGGACCACCATGGCTTTTAGTAAGTCTTGGGGAGGGATCGGGATGGTGGGGGGGTTTGTAAGAAAGTACAATTGAAGGGTTGGGGTGGGTTTTTTTTTCCGATTCTTTTTTTTATTCATTTTTCCGGTTTCAGGTTCGGGTTCCAGCTTCATTTTTTCTGGAAAACGATCCGTGGGAAAACGAATTTTCCCACGAACCGCCCGAACTGAAACCCGACCCGAGCCAGAAAAATGAAGCTCATCTCTAATACAGAGGCTTTATGACATCCATTTGTTATGTTTTAACTTTGTTTGTGGGCCCTTGGGTCGTGGAGAGAGCTAACTCCACCCATAGGAAGGAGCCCTGTGGGGACTCTCCATGACAGGTGGGGTCTCAGTAGTGATGGACACAGGAGGCACTTGCATGCGCCTAGACCGCCGCCAAGCCCCTGGCCATGCCCCCGGACTGCCCCTATCTGCCACCACGCCCCCAGCCACACCCTCGGGTCGCCCCTTTTTGCAAGCCCTGGGACATGCATGCGCCGCTGAGCCTATGCAAAATAGGCTCAGCATGCACAGGGGCAGATTTTCTTGGGTTATGTGCATATGTTACATACGTAGCCTTTGAAAATCTGCCCCAAAGGAGATGTGGAAGCTAGGGTATATGAACCAGAGAACCAGAAGGAGAGGCCCAGTAGAGAAATAGCACATTAAAGAGTGGCCACCCCAGAGAGTAGTGCAGGCATGAGCATCATACTCTCAGCTAGAATTTCCTCCCACAACACAGTATACAAAACCATGTCTTTTGACATAAGCCATAGCTAAAGATAGTATGTCATAGAAATTTCAGCTGGGGTCTCCTTTGCTGGGGTGCATGAGTGATCCTTACCCCATCCCAGCAAAGAAGACCCCAGATGAAATTTCTATGACATACAACCTAACAGAGCCCATTGAGGACATGGACAAAGATGCACTTGTATATTGGGCACAAAAGTACATGATCTGGCCAGACATGGCCATGCTGGTTCAGCATTATCTTTCCTACCTACTAACTGGCATGGTCAGTGTACTTGTCTTCTTAATGGCAGGGAGTCTTGTGAGTCTTCATCACTCAAGGATGAACCCAGATTTGTTGAAAAAAATGATCTTTTTAACATCAATTTGCCTTTGCTGGACTTTCCAGAATTTCCATGCAAATATCAAAATGACTGAAAGTACCTTGGAGCTTTTTCTGTCATGCAACTTATAGGTCTATCTCATACATGTCGTGCCCTAGAAGTACCACCTCAATGGTCTTTTTGCCTCTGTGCTTATTTTCTATGCCAAAGATGTACCCCCTTGGGTTTCTTGCTGAACTGCTTAGCTACCAAGTCCAGCTGTACCTCATTGGGATTCTTGTTCACATTCTATTTAGCTACCATTCCCTGGCTATATCTCTTTGAAGGTTTTGATAGCTTTGTGTTAGTCACTGCTTGGATACCAACCTAGTTCTCCTACCCTACTTCTTTCTGTGTTATACTGGGGTATTTTGTCACCAAAATAAAAATATGAAAACCAAAAAAATACAAGATTATTCTCCATTCCTACCTTTTTTCTTGGTTTATACATTGCTGTTTAAGCCTACCATTATTACTGCACTGCCTGTTCTGGTTCTCACATGATATGTTGAAAAAAGCTTCCACCTCTGGTACCATTTTGTTACTTTGTGGTTCCTTTTGCGATATTCATGCCATTGATTATGTTGCCTTTATTGCCTTGACCTATTCATATATCTATTATTGGATCCCTTTTGCCCTCACATATTTCCTTGGGGGTTTTGATGCATTTGTGCAGTTTGTGATTTAGATCACCATGAGGGTTTTAATGCCTCTATGCTATTTATTGTTACCTACATGCTATGCCTTAGACGTTTTGATGATTTTGTGCTTTTTGCAAGTCCTCACACTCCACAACATGGGGGTTTTTATTCCTTTATAATTTTCCACATTGTATATCTTGGGGATGTTGATGCCTTTCTGCTGTTTGTAATTCCTTCTACTCTATGCCTTGTTGGTTTTTCTGTCTTTGTGCTTTTTTAGATACTCTACATTCTATGTCTAAAGTATTTTGATGTCTTTGAGCTGTTTATGAGTCTCCATACTCTATGCCTTGAGGTTTTGATGCCTTTGTACTGCTTGAAATTCTCCAAACAGAATGTCCTGGAGGTTTTGATGTCTTTATTCTGTTTGTGATCCCCCCCCCCCCCACTTTACATGATGTTGGTTTACATAGTAATTTAGTAACATAGTAAATGACAGAAATTAACAACTAATATGCTCTATTTAATCCGAACAGTAAGTTCTGTTTTCTTGTTTTTTGCTTTTTTACTTTTTGTTTGATTTGTGCAGTAGCAGCTCCCACTCTGTGTAGGCTGCCCCCAAACCTTATGTTAAGGTTTGTAGCAATTGCCATTCCATGGAGCCTATCCCAAGCCTTCTGTTAAAGTTAGTTGCAACTGCTGCTCTGAACAGATTACCACCAAGACTTCTGTTAAGTGTAGTAGCAACTGCTACTCTATCCAGGCTAACCCTAATATGCAATAGAAATGTTATCTCATTTCTCTATTTCTATTCTCTAGCCAGCAGGAATCCTCTTGTTTGTAACACACCTTATTGAATTTTATTAGTTCTTATCTTATCCACCCCTTCTGCGAGATAATTCTATGCATCCATCACCCCTTCCATGAAGAAATATTTCCTGGCATTGTTCTGGCATCTTCCCCCTTGGAGTTTCATATTTTGATCCCTAGTTTTACATCTTCCTTTCCATTGGAAGAAATTTTATTTTTGCACAGCATTAATTCTTTTCAGTTAATTTAAAGTCTGCATCATATTTGTAAATCTGCTGGCTTCTAGGTAGCCCACTGCCAGCATAGGCCCTCAGTGGGCCACACATAATCCTGCTCTAGCCTCTAGCCTGCTCTAGCCTCTAGCCTCTAGCCTGCTCTAGCCTCTAGCCTCTAGCCTCTGCCAACCCTATACTTGCTGTTGCTCCCACTATGGCCTGTTTTGGCCTTCTTGCCTTGCCTTTGCTCCAAATATGGCCTGTTTAAGTCTTATTGTCTTGTTCTCTTGTGAACCTGTGTGCCTGTATGTTTTTTTGTTCCTAGTTTGGGCTGTTTAGGTCTTCTGTCTTACTCCTGTTTTGTTGTCAGCTTCCTTGTGGGTTACCAGTGGCCCTTTTGTACACTGTGGGTCTCTCAGAGACCTTCCTGTGTTTTTTGTCTATGTCTCCTGGTGTCCTAGCTTGTACCATGCCTTGTTGTTTTTGTGGTTATGTGTTCCCTGACTTGCCTTTGTCTTCTACAGGCCTCCTGGTGGTCTATCTAGCCTATCTGTACCCATCCTTGCAGCACTGTTCCAGTTTTACCCATTTTACATTGTTACTACTAATTTGTTCCCAGCCTTCCCATACCACTCCTGTCTGTCCTGCTTTGCCTAGCCTTTCAGTCAGCCTGTCCTCAGACTGATCTTATGTTGCTGACCCGGACTGACTTATGCCCTTGCTGTGCCATTTCTTGGTCTGCCTTGACCTATGCCTGGACTCCAACTGTTTGATCTCCACCTGCCTTCACCTCTGCCTAGACTGACTACTTGAATGCTCCCTGCCCTGACCACTGCCTACCTTGTCTCTGCCAGAGAAGTCCTGCTGGCCAGCAGAACCTGCAATGGGAGGTGGCCAATCAGGCAGGGGAGGTTGTCAATCTGGCAGAAGACCTTGGCTTGCTCTGTTGTAGAGCCCTGTACTGCTCCTGTTGGGTACTATCTTGCACCACCCTGTCCAACTGATTTAATTTCCCTGTTTTGTGCTGTTTTCAATCCCTGCACTGTACATATTAGAGTTTTTGATGCCTTGTGTTATTTATGATTTTCCACATTATATGTCTTGGGATTTTGAGGACTTTATGTTGTTAATGATCCCCGCATTCTATGTCTTTGAGTTTTGATACATTTTTAGTGTTTGCAATTTCCTACACTTATACCTTGGCAGTTTTGATGCCTTTGTGCTATTCACAATTCCTACACTCTCTACCTTGGGGATTTTGATGCCTTTGTCCTCTTTGCAATTTCTCACACTCTATGCCTTAGAGTTTTGATGGCTTTTTGCTGTTTGTGATTCCTTACATTCTGTCTTGGGGGTTTTGATGCCTTTGTAAGTTTTATAATTCCACACACTATATGCTTTGATGGGTTGTTGCCTTTGTGCTGCTTGCAATTCCCCTTATGCCTTGGGGCTTTTAATGCCTTTGTGCTGTTTATAATTCCATACACAGTGTGTCAGACATTTTTGCCCATACTGAAAGAGTTGCTAAGCGTAGTATTGTAATGTACCACAAACCAAAAAGAGAGGGAAAAGGATCAACTATCCAATTCTATAATTCTGCCCCAATGCATAAATTATGTAAAGACCACTTTTTATATGAAAGCAAATGACAATATCATAAATGATCGCTTTATAATTTCAGTCTGCAGCCTCTCGCCGCACAATGGGCTGCAAGCCGTGATCAGCCTCTACAGCGATGTGTTATATTTAATCATTTATTGTCACATTTAAGTGTGGGAATTTTAACGGGGTTGAGGTAGTTTAAGGGTGGGAATTATAGCACTTTTTCAAGAGTCAGTTTGAAAAATTTTTTGGTGGTTTAAATGATTGGTTAACAATTGGATATAAAAAGCTTTTTTGAGATACAAGAAAAATATAGCAATATGACAATAAATGATTAAATATAACACACCGCTGTAGAGGCTGATCACGGCTTGCGGCCCATTGTGCGGCGAGAGGCTGCAGACTGAAATTATAAAGCGATCATTTATGATATTGTTATTTGCTTTCATATAAAAAGTGGTCTTTACATAATTTATGCGTTGGGGCAGAATTATAGAATTGGATAGTTGATCCTTTTCCCTCTCTTTTTGGTTTGTGATATTGATTAGAGAGGTGTTTTTGCTTTTTCTTTCTTTGATTATGTATTGTAATGTACTACATAAGCACAGCCTTGGGCTTTTGATGTCATTCTTCCTCCTGCCTTAGACCACATGGTAAATCTTGGAGCTTTGCTGCTATTCTTCTTACTGCATTGCTCTGCTTTTACAATTTCTTATTTAATCACCAGCACCATTGCTACTGTTGCCACTCCAACATATTCTTTTTACCCTAGGGTGCTTCCACCTCTGTTCTGGCAGATGTTGAGGTTCTTTCCAAATACCCTTCCCCTTTTATACTAATTGACTCTTGGTCTTAACCTGGAAATCCAAGACTTTGCAGACTCACTGCATTTCTCATGGAACCTCTGACCTTTAGGTCTCTCTTGTTCCTCTTGGTACCTTGGAATGTTGATGCCGTTCTTCTTCCTGCCTCAGCCCTCACAGTACATTTTGGGCCCTTGCTATCATTCTTCTTGTTGTGTTGATTTGCTCTTCCTGTTTGTAATTTTAATTGCCAGTGCCATTACTCCTGCTACCTCTCTAAGCCATGCTTGTTACCCTAGGGTACTTTCTCCTCAGCTCCTGCTGTCTTTGAAGGTCTTTCCAAATCATCTTCCCCTGTGGTACTTACCAACCCTGTGGCAATATTAAGCTTTACTCGGCCTTATCCATTCATCTTTAATGTTTTTCTGCCCTCTTAGATTTTAACTTCAAACTTCCTTTCCTACCATATTTAGGATTATTGGTTTCACCTATTATTTAGCCTTCTATGACCCTCAATTGTGGCTTTGGAGTGTTATTGCTACTTTTGGTGGCTACTTTGCTCCTCTCATGATGATTTGGGCTCTCCATGCCACTCTTTATGTTGCTTTCACCCTTTATCACTGCCTTTGTTCCCCCTTCATAGGGCATTGAGCTCTTCATGCTACAATTGTAGGGAAGAAGCATTATGAAATGCCCTAACAAATGAAGATGGTGCTTACATTTACATGGGTGTGCTATACAGGCCTCCAACTCAGATAGAAGAGCTAGACAGAGATCTGGTCAAAGACTTTCAAAAGGTGGGAGAGAAATCTTTCTCATTGGAGATTTTAATCTGCTGGATGTAAATTGGAGTATCCCTTCTATGGAATCTATAAGGGGCTCTGCTAAAACAAATGGTAATGGAACCCATGAGGGAACTTATGATTCTACACCTAGAGCTCACAAATTGGGATAATGTCTCTAATGTTCGAGTAGGTGCCCACCTGAGCAACAGTGATCATCAGACGATATGGTTTGATTTTGAAAATAAAATAAATAGAAGTCACATGACTATTTGAGATTTGAATTTCAAAAATATGGACTTTGCCAAAATGGGGATGTTATTTGAGGAAGAACTAAAAGATTGGGATAAAATGGGTGAGGTAGAACAACAGTGGGCCAAATTAAAAGGAGCTATTACAGAGACAACAAATCTATATGTCTAGAAAAGTAAACAAAAGTAAGAGGAAAAAGAAACCAATTTTATTCTCAAAGGAGGTGGCTGAAATAATAAAGGCAAAAAGAACAGCATTCAGGAAGTATAGAGAATCTCAAAAAGAGGAACACAGGAAAAAATGCCTGGTGAAACTGAAGGAGGGAAGAAAGAAATTAGGAAAGCAAAACATCAAGCAAGGAACTGATAGCCAAGAGGTAAAGCAAAGTAACAAAACATTTTTCTGATATATCAGAGAAAGAAGGGAGGCCAAAGTGGAATAGTTAAATTGAAAGGTGACAAGGAGTAATGTGTGGAGAGAGATGAAGAAATGGCAGAAATATTAAACAAATACTTCAATTTGATATTCACAAAAGAAAACTCTGGAGAAGGACCATTGCTGGTTGAGAAGACCAAAGATGGTGGTGGATGGAAGAAACTCCGTATACAGATGAGAATGAATATGAAGAGCTAAGAAAACTGAAGGTGGACAAGGCCATCGGGCTAGTTGAGATACATCCCAGGATACTGAGGGAGCTCAGAGATGATCAAGTTCACTGAAAGATTTGCCAGTGGATCCCTGGAAAAGGGAGTGGTTCCATGTGACTGAAGCTGTGGTAGTCTTGCTTCCCAAGAATAGTAGTAGAGAGGAGGCTGGAAACTACAGGACAGTTAGCCTCACCTTGATGGTGGGAAAATTAATGGAGACGCTGCTGAAGGAAAGAATTGTGAACTATCTACAATCCTGTGTGTAGCTGGACCTGAGGCAGCATTAATTCAGACAAATCTGATTTTTTTGATTGGGTGACTAGAAAATTGGATCGAGGAAAATTGCTAGATGTGATTTACTTTGATATCAGCAAAGCTTTTGATGTGGTCCCACATAGGAGTCTCATGAATAAAATGAGAAGCTTGGGACTTGGTGCCAAAGTGTTGGAGTGGACTACAAATTGGTTTACTGAAAGGTGACAGTGTATAATGATAAATGGAATATCTCTGAAATGAAAAACATGTTAAGTGGCGTGCCATAGGGTTCGGTGTTGGAACTGGTTCTGTTCAATATCTTTGTGAATGACACTGCAGAAGGGATACAAGGTAAAGTTTGTTTATTTGCAGATGAGACTAAGATCTGCAAAATAATTGACCCACCTGAAGGAGTATAAAGATTGAAAAGTGATTAAGAAAGCTTGAAGAGTGGTCAAAGACTTGGTAGCTGGGATTCATTAACAAATAAGTGCAGAGTCATGCATATGGGGTGCGGTAATCCAAAAGAGCTGTATGTGATGGGGGTGAAAGAATAATGCGAACAGAGTGGGAGAGGGTGATAGAATCCAACAATCTGAAGGTGGTGAAGCAATGTGACAAGGCAATAGCTAAAGCCAGAAGAATGCTGGGATGCATACAGAGAGGCATATCTAGTAAGAAAAAAGAGGTAATAATGCCCTTGTAAAGGTTCTTGGTGAGGCCACGCTTGGAATACTGTGTTCAGTTCTGGAGTCCATATCACAAAAAGGATAGAGACAGAATGGAGGCAGTCCAGGGAAGGGCAACAAAATGGTGTGGTATCTGTACCGAAAGTCTTATGAGGAGAGACTGAAGGATCTGAATATGTATCCCCTGGAATAGAGGAGGTGCAGGGGTGATATGATACAGATACCTGAAATATTTTAATGATGCATGTTCCTCAGATCTTTTCTGGAGGAAAGCAAACAGTACAACTAGAGGTCACAATATGAAACTTCAGGGAGGATGACTTAGAACGAACGTCAGGAAATATTACTTCTCAGGGAGGGTGGTGGCTGCCTGGAATGCCCTTCTAGAAGAGGTAGTGAAGACAAAAGCAGTAAATGAATTAAAAAGGCATGGGATAAACACTGTGGATCCCTAAAGGATAGAGTTGCAATTTAAGAAAAGGGTGCATGGGGTGTAACCACTAACCAGCATGGAGTAGCAGCTGCTACCTCTAACGGAAGGCAAGGGGAGTACTACACTTAACTAATTAGCTTACATGATTTTGACACATTTATATATAAGTATTTGGAAATACCATAGAGATCCCTTGCTGGATAGTATGTTATTGGCATTGTAGTGAATGATTTTAGTTTGGTAGATTCCCAAATATGCCTACTGTATTAATTTTGTTCTTTATTTCATAAGATTTATGTGAAACTGCTGCTTCTAAGATACTGAAGATGAGCAGATCTTAGATTTTTGAAAAACTGCTGCTACTAAGGTACTGAAGATGAGCCATTCTTAAAACATTTTTTTATGATATGTTTGGTATAATTTAGCTGTCAAACCTCTGACCTAAGGCATTCTGTTCCTTATACTAAAGCAGGATGAGAATGAACAGAGTGAATAAAGATAAAATTGGGCCCAAGTCATATGATGACTAAATGAGACTAAATCAAACAAAACACTCTTTGTTTAAAGAAAACAAACTTTAATGAAATATGTTAATGAAGATCTCTGCCATCAGGACAGCAGGTGGAAGATCAAGCGCCTACTCTAAATTATAATAAATATATTTTTTCTTCACTTAAGTGACATATGACAAGGAGGCAATGTTTGCTTTAAGTGTCACTTTCTGTGTTTTTATCCTTCATAATTATGCATTCAAACATGCCAAACAGCTTTCCACTGATTTTTAGATTTACATGGCAGAGCCATGCAGAACACGACAAACATGATGTAGGCTACCATTCATCTGGATACAACAAGCTGTCGCATCTCCACCTAGCATTTAGATTCCCAATAAATGAATGGTTTTCTGCTTTCCTGAGTTCACATAAATAACTGTTAATTCCTATAATTAACTGCAATATTATACTCCCGTGTTAAAACATAGTTTTGTTTGTTTAAAAACCATACTTGTAAACACAGGCCTTAATAGCACGTTGTCAATGGATATTTTTTCTTTGTGAAACACAGAATAACATTTTGATGGCAACATCTGACTTCTAAACAAAAGGGCTGAATGGAAAACACTGCTCTCTTTAGTAATAACATCTGAAACATTTCTCAGCAAAACCGAAAATGGAAAGGCAAGGGGTTTTTTTTGCCCTTGTACAAAAATGTATGGAAAATGTTTCCTTATTATTTTTGCCTTAGAATTTGATGCAAAAATTTGTAAATGGAAACCTAAAAATTGGTGTTTTTTACAGTGTACCCTTTAAAGAGCGTGCAGGAAACCAACGGATTCCAATTTTTTTGCAGGAGATGCCGACTATGGCTGCAAGGCATGGCTGCTCACACCCTTGTCTACACCACGCATAGTAGCAAAAATCCAAATAATTAGGCGCACACTATTCTGCTATACAGTCAAATGTTAGATGTCTGGGGAGGGTACATACAAGCGCTCTGGGGTGGGCATGAAAGTGTTGGCTTACATATACCCACCCCAAACAGCGAACAGTTGATTGTATAGCAGAATAGTACACGCTTTTGGCAGTGTGTACCAGAAAGCATGCAATATTCCACTTTCAATACCTACCCCAGAGAGTTTACATTCAAATTTTGAGCTAACGCATTTGACACCCACCCTAGAGAGCTACAAATTTTGGTTCCACGTATCTGAAAGTGTGTACTATTCTGCCTTTGCTATCCTCCACAGAAAGCTTACATGTACCCATGCCAGACAGCTGCCATTTGATTGTATAGTGGAATGCTACACGCTTATGGCACCATGCAACAGAAAGCATGCACTATTCTGCTTTCGGCATCCACCCCAGAGAACATGCATTTTGATATTTTAGCTAACGCTTTGGTTTGACTTACTGAGCAACCACCTTTCACTGTATTTCCTTTTTTTAAATTTTGCACCAGAGCCAGCTGCTCAAGTATGAAAGAATCATGCCTGTTTCCAAAAAACCTGAAGACAACTCTGATGTGAGCATTGTACATAACTTGCATATTCAGGGTGTGGAAATGTTACAGTATGCCATTTCTCTCCTGGTATGGGGTGGGTGAGAGCAACATGGGTAGAATCGATTGTGCCCATTTACATTTTACATGTCAGCTATATCAAAGAAAGAGCCCTTCATCTCTTGCCATTCTGTAAGTTATAGTGGGTACTTCATGCACTCCCTGACCTTCTATGCTTGGATGAAATGCATTCTTTCTTGGTGTGACTCCATTTTAGCACAGGCCTGTCATCAGACTAGAGTTTCCCACACTTGAAATCTCTGGCCCAAGGAGGCATGGCCTATGATGTGACAGGTCCTACATCCTTGTATTAGGGCATAGGTGTCAGTGTTTGGTTAACCCCCAGAGCAGATGTAGGCAGGAATCAGGAACAACTGGCTTTGTTATGATGAGGCTGTGCAGGACAAGATCTTCTGCCTCACCAGCCATCTTTCCTCTGGTTGAGCTTTCAGGTTCTGGTGGCTGGCAGGTCTTAACCAGAGGTGCTGTTTCAGGGATAAAAGGCACCCACTAAGATAAGACAAGGTTGGAACAGGGACAAGATTACAAGGACAAAGTAGGACAAAACAGATTTAAACAAATGAGAAGGCCAGCACACATAAGAACCAGACAAGAACAATATGTGAAAAGAACAGGACAAAACAAAACAATACATCAAACACAAAAAGCTAGAAGGTCACTATACTGGGGCCTAAGCAGGATACAGAATAAGGCTAAGATGCAAGAATGCAGTGGCCATGACTTTGAGAAGGAAGAACTCTAAGCTGAGGCAATGTATTTACAGTAAGAAGGGCTTATAAAGGCCTTCTCACTGCCAACAGGTCCTACAAGTCATAATAGCTTAGAGGACTAATCAACCAAGACCCTGGCTCACTGAGGGCCCTGCTGGTTGGAGGGTAGAACTGCAAACTGGTATCCTCATACCTTGGGCCAGAGTTTCTCACACCAATATGGAAATTTCTGTCCAAAGAAGGAACAGCCTATGATGCCCAAGACAGTTCCTGTATCCTTTGGTCAGAGTTTTCCACACTAGGGTGGAAATCTCTGGCCCAAGGAGGCATGCCCATGACCCATTTCCCCACTAAAAAAAAAACACTATACAAGACTGTTTATTTCATTTAAAAATTAATTGCAGAGGTTAAAATGTAAGGTTGCCTTCATTCAAGGTTGCATATTCAGCAAGAGTTCAGTAACATTTAAAGAGCCACACTGCACTAACCACACTGGAAACTGAGCCTAGGCAAGGTAGCATACAGAGCAAAAGTCCATAAACAGAATCAACAGATCCATAAAATGGAGGCAGCCAGGCAAAGCAGAAGAAGCATCTCCTGTGCAAAAGAAGAGTTGTGATGATTTACCATTTCAACAAAGCAGTGCGATGAAGAAGGTACAGAGAAGGGTGCCCAAAATGATAAAGGGGATGGAACAGCTCCCCTTTGAGAAAAGACTAAAGAGGTTAGGACTGTTCAGCTTGGAGAAGAGACGGCTGAGGGGGGATATGATAGTGGTCTTTAAAATCATGAAACGTCTAGAATGGGTAAACGTTAATTGGTTATTTACTGTTTCGGATAATAGAAGGACTAGGGAGCACTCCATGAAGTTAGCATGTGGCACATTTAAAACTAATCGGAGAAAATTCTTTTTTACTCAATGCACAAATAAGCTCTGGAATTTGTTGCGTTGAGTGAAATAATTTTCTCTGATTAGTCTTAAATGTGCTACTTGCTAACTTCATGGAATGCCCCCTAGTCCTTCTATTATTCGAAAGTGTAAATAACCGATTCACATCTACTCATTCAAGACCTCTCATGATCTTAAAGACCTCTATAATATCTCCCCTCAGCCGTCTCTTCTCCAAACTGAACAGCCCTAACCTCTTCAGCCTTTCCTCATAGGGGAGCTGTTCCATCCCCTTTATCATTTTGGTTGCCCTTCTCTGTACCTTCTCCATCACAATTATATCTTTTTTGAGATGCGATGACCAGAATTGTACACAGTATTTCAGGTGTGGTCTCACCATGGAGTGATATAGAGGCATTATGATATTTTCTGTTTTTTTAACCATTCCTTTCCTAATAATTCCTAACATTCTGTTTGCTTTTTTGACTGCTACAGCACACTGAGCTGACGATTAAAGTATTATCCACTATGATGCCTAGATCATTTTCCTGGGTGGTAGCTCCTAATATGGAACCTAACATCATGTAACTACAACAAGGGTTGTTTTTCTCTATATGCAACACCTTGCACTTGTTGACATTAAATTTCATCTGCCATTTGGATGCCCAATCTTCCAGTCTTGCAAGATTCTCCTGTTATGTATCATAATCCGCTTGTGATTTAACTACTCTGAATAATTTTGTATCAACCGCAAATTTGATAACCTCGCTCATCGTATTCCTTTCCAGATCATTTATATATATAATTAAAATGCACCGGTCCAAGTACAGATCCCTGAGGCACTCCACTGTTTACCCTTTTCCACTGAGAAAATTGACCATTTAATCCCACTCTCTGTTTCCTGTCTTTTAACCAGTTTGTAATCCACGAAAGGACATCGCCACCTATCCCATGACTTTATTTTTCCTATAAGACTCTCATGAAGAACTTTGTCAAATGCCTTCTGAAAATCCAAATACACTACATCTACAGGTTCACCTTTATCCACATGTTTATTAACCCCTTCAAAAAAATGAAGCAGATTTGTTAGGCAAGACTTCCCTTGGGTAAATCCATGTTGACTGTGTTCCATTAAACCATGTCTTTCTATATGCTCTATGGGCTTGGACCCCTCTCTATCTGTGCCAGGTTGGCCTTGACAGCCACTCTGGTTTCTCACCAGTGATTATTCAGCTGGTCCACTTTCCCGATTGTCACTAACAGGCTGCTGAGATCCTTGGTGATGCTCTCCCAAATCATCTTCTTATTCTTTGGGATGTCTTCTACCTAAAGAGTGTACTGTGCTTCTTGTAGACCTACTGTACCGGAATATCCTTCACTTTCTCAATGAAACACACATTGTGTTAAAACTACTTCTCCAGCTGTTGGCTACTAGTTCTCACCTGCTTGTCACTCCTATATGATGACCAGGTTGGGTCTCTACCTCCCAGAGTGCTACTCCCACCACCTGTTTGACCTCTCTACCTGCTTTCTTTCCTTCTCCATTCTATCTGTCCCCTTAAGAATGTTTGCCAGTCTTCTCCCACCCCTTCTTCTCTCCCTGGCTACACTCTGCTGATTCATGTACCACACTCCCCCTATCCTCTATGTCACTATTTGCCCACTTATCATGCTTATCCATGCCCTAACTTGTACCCATTCTGTCACGATCTATTCTTCAGGCATAAACACCCACGCTGCTCATTCAGGAACCTAAACACCAGAGTGGACAAAAAGACAATCACAGACCAACAACCAGTTGCACTCTAGATTCACTCAAAAGGATAGACAAAAACAAAAGGATGGGGGAACAGCAAATAAAAAACAAGTTTCACAAAGGATACCACTCAGCAATCACAAAACATAAGAACAGCCATTACTACCCCTACGAAAAGGAAACCTCCAAAGCTTAGTTCACCTAACACCACCCAGCACTGACAAAATGGCCCTGAGAAAAGCCGTCTTTTATTTCCGTAAGAGGAGGAATGTCCAAGAAAACAGAAGGACATCTGTGCACCACCACAGTTCAGCCTAGGTCACTTCTATCAACTAATAGGGAACCCTGCAGCATTTCCCTATCGCCCATTTTTACCACAGTTTTCATCACGGCTTTCTCCGTTAGTTCTAACGATGATTTTGGTGGGCTGTAAGGGCTTACCATGGATTTTTACACCAGTTTGATTTGCATGTCATTAATTTATAACTTTGAGTGGGTCACAGGTTTTTAACACATGCAGTATTAAAAATCGACACTAAAATTTTGTAACGAATTGTTTAATAATTGATAAATAAAGAATTAAAAAAAAACAAAAACAAAAAAGCAAACAGAATGATGGGAATTATTAGAAAGGGAATGGTTAATAAAACGGAAAATGTCATAATGCCTCTATATCGTTCTTTGGTGAGACCGCACCTTGAATTCTGTGTACAATTCTGGTTGCCGCATCTCAAAAAAGATATAGTTGCGATAGAGAAGGTACAGAGAAGTGCAACCAAAATGATAAAGGGGATGGAACAGCTCCCCTATGAGGAAAGGCTGAAGAGGTTAGGGTTGTTCAGGTTGGAGAAGAGATGGCTGAGAGGGGATATGATAGAGGTCTTTAAGATCATGAGAGGTCTTGAACAAGTAGATTTGAATTGGTTATTTACACTTTTGAATAATAGGACTAGGGGGCATTCCATGAAGTTTGCAAGTAGCGCATTTAAGACTAATCAGAGAAAATTCTTTTTCACTCAACGCACAATAAAGCTCTGGAATTTGTTGCCAGAGGATGTGGTTAGTGCAGTTAGTGTAGCTGGGTTCAGAAAAGGTTTGGATAAGTTACTGGAGGAGAAGACCATTGACTGCTATTAATCAAGTTTACTTAGGGAATAGCCAATAGCCATTGCTATTAATTGTTTGGGTAATTGTCGGGTTCTTGTGGCCTGGTTTGGCCTCTGTTTGAAACAGGATGCTGGGCTTGATGGACCCTTGGTCTGACCCAGCATGGCAATTTCTTATGTTCTTTTTAGACAGTAAAAACTCACTGGAAACTGACTTTGGTTTCCAACATTATTTTTACTGAGATTTTGTGAAATGATGAAAATAATCTGTACAGCTGTTTGTTTCACTTAGCGATGTTACAAATGCTTGTTATTAAATTTGTTACTTCTCAAAGTCTTGTTATGTGAAATCTTAAATTGGTAAAGCCAATTAATTTAGTCTTTAATCTAATTTTTCTCCCATCCCATTGGCATAGGGCAAGTTTTAGGTGTTCCCTATCAATGTAGGTAAATAGTAAAGATGAGATCCAATTTTAGATGTTTACTCAAAGACACAGTCATTAGCTCCTACTTCTCTATGCTGTATTCTCCTCTGAACTCACATTCTCCTCACAGTATCTGAATGGCACCAAATATTCTCCTTCTGTCCCTTCCACTATCAGAATGATTTTCTGCTCCCAGAATCTCAAGTGGGTATTCTTTGGCCCTGTTCATTTCAATGAGCCCCTGCCTTGCAAGCAGTTCATGTATTCCAACTCCTTTCTCCCCTCTCTTCTTCTTCTCCTTTAGATGGCTGTAAGTCATCATTCACCACAGATTCCAATGATCTCAGATCCCTTTTTGAAGAAGGGAATCTCTCCCGTTGTTATTAGCGTAGAAAGCAGAAAAGAACCGAGTCCCAAGTTATTGGTCACTGAGAACTTAAAAGAATCAGTATAAAAAATACAAAAGATATAGGGATGGTGGAAAGAAAGTCCCACATCTAAAAGAAAAGTCTCCATGGAGGCATTAAGATTTCAACAATAGAAAAATCCGGGGAGAGCCAGAGCATGCTGCCCTGCAAAAGGAAACAGAAAATCTGCACCCTAAAATGGTGGACAGAGTATTAATATCAGATAACTTACCATGTGCTTTCTTCCACATGGGGGAGCCGTCTACTCACATTTTTATTCTGTTTCCTACCAACACAAATGGACTATTTTGTGTTGTTCCTGGTAAGGATCCAACAGAATCTCCATTATATATATATATATATATATATATATATATATATTTCCTGTACAGCTGGGGAAGTCCAAAGAGCTTTCAGCTATTGCAGTCTCTGGATTATTTATAGCAATGATTCTCAACCAGGTTCAAAACTGTGTCATTAAGAGTAAGGCCAGGATAAAGTAAGACTCTGACAACACAGTTTGGTGATATTTTTCATGCTGAAAGTAGAAATACTAGATAAAATGTTTCAGAGAAGTTGATCGGAAGTTAAAGATAGTAAAACTCTCACTTTTTCATTCTGATCTATATTTTATTTCTAGGAAATGTTTGTTTGAAGTTTTTGAAAGCTCTTCCTCCTTACCGTAGCTATTCCCAGTAATATGAGTCAAAGAAAATCAAAGAATTAGGCCTGCTCCTGAAAGATTTGTAGATTTGTTTGGTGTTCTATATCATGGAAAAAGCTGAGAAGATGTAAAACTGCAAAACCTGAGAATAATCAGAAACAGTGATTTAGAATAGTATTGCTTTTATGGTTTGTCACTGCTCAGAGTGGATCCTGAAAAGAAAAACAAAATTGTGGAACTGTTGTTTTCCAGTATAATTACATAATTGACGCACTTTGTTTGGAGACCTAGGTTTGAAGTATGCAAGCTGACCACAGTGAGATTGAAAATAGGGAGAAACATGAGAATGCTGGCACAGCTGGGAATTATTTTTTTTTTTTTAAATCTTAAATGCCAGTAACCCAGTATAGTTTGCTCATTGTCTCACAAAAACTTTACAATAGATGCAAACATGATCCCACCCAAAATCATCCTATTACCTTTAGAGGAAATATTGTAAATCTGAAAAACGATGGACGCATTTTCACTTTCAACAACCATCATAAAAAAAGAAGAACTATCCAAAATAAAACTGTGGGACATACAATTAAAATGATTGTAGGTAGCCGGCATACAAGCATGCCTTCAAGCAAGTATTTTAATAATACATTTAAAATGGTTATTTGTGATTCTTGCAACCTGTACAGGAAAACAGGAAAACAAAACCTGCTAATTTTGTCCATTGTATATGTTATTTCTCTGACCTTTATTTACTGTACCATAAGAAGAACATGAATAGCCCAATGATCCAGAACAAAGTAATGAACACTTTAGTTAGGGATTCATAGCTATTGGTGCCATAGTTATTGCAAGAAAGAAATAGCAAATTTAATGGGTTTCCATCAAGTTTATGTTTAGGCTGGTATGAATTGTACAATCATAATGAACCCTGCAATGGTCACACCATCCTTCCTGCCAAATGGTGGACTGACTTGTGCAGGAGTCACAGAAAATGGAGGAGGACTGTTAGTTGGTCTGCGTGGAGAGAGTTGCAGGAGGAAGGAGCATCAAGTTCCCTCAATATTGAATGCTAGACAGGACAGCGGGGATGGACCATCACCTGTCTTCTCCCACTTGAATTGAGTTCCATACTCATGGAGCTCCAATGACTTGCATTGGGTCAAAGGACAAAATGCATCTGCATCCATTGATGTGGCATGCTGAGAGCCAGAACAATTTGGTGGCTGTCTTGAATTCCTTTAAAGAGTCCCCATGGTAAGGTCAGCACATCCTCAGTGCAATCCCTGTAATTATGTCAGTCTTCAAGGGTCCATGTGTCAGCCACCGATACACCTCTTGTATTCCTGGAAGATAGGGCCTCCTCTCCTGCCATGTTGGCATTGGCAATTTTTTGGGAGGAGCTGGATAGGAAAATCCAGGATGCCTTGATTCATCAGCATCAACGGCATCAGTATTTCTGCAGATGGACATCTAGCTGATACCTGAATCCCTGTTGGCATCAGGTGAAACGGCACCAATACTGCTTCCTAGGGGGACGGGATGCTACATCAGTTATTACTGAACCAATTGAGATTTCAGGCCTATTGGTGGAGGAACCCTCCATAAAGTGCAGAAGGTAATGGGGGCTAGAGCACAAGAAACAAGCATTCCCCTCTCTGAGACCCTGTCTGCTAGCCATGTGATATCCAGGACCAATCCTCTGAACAATCAGACTCAAAATATTCATGGGGGTACACATATATCTGAAGACTTCTCTAATTAGGGGTCAACGAGTCTCCCCTCTGACCCTCTCCTCCATAGAAAAGGATAAAGTCTCCTCCCATGGACCTCTTCTTTGCCAGCTTTATTCAGCGAATGGTAGTTGCCATTTTGTTTACATTTCAAAAAGAGAAAGAGTCCAGCACAAAAATGTTAGATATTCTCAAACTTGGAGAGCCCCCAAAGGATATCATGACTATCCCTGTCAATGAGATTTTTTATAAGATATAGATAAGGATGTAGGAGAACCCCCTTTCTATGGCATCAGTGAACAATAAGGTGGATGCAATGTATCAAGTCCTTAATTGGAGTAGACTGAGAACTGGGGAGGTCTGATTACATTGCTGCACATGTTTTGCTAAACCCCACCCTGTGCTTGTGAGTCATGGGCAGCCCACACATGTGTGCTGGATTTTAAAAGCCATTGCGCATGTGTGCGCGGCCATCGGATTTTATAACATGTGCTCGCCGCCATGTGCATGTTATAAAATTCAGGCATGCATGTGGGTGTGCGTGGGCTTTAAAATTGACCCCATAGTATCCTATCAGCTCTTCATGAGCCAGTATATGTGGGACAATCTAAAGAGCATGAAAGAAGCATCAGAGCAGTTTCATCAGAAGCAGCATGATGATGTCAAAGCATTGGTGGACAAAGCAATGATTGTGGAAAACACATAGAGCCAGATTTTAAAACTTATTCGCGGGCATAGATTTGTGCACGTAACCCGGCGCGTACAAATTTATAGGGGTGTGCATTCGGATTGACCGCATTAGTGAAACGCAACTCTTTTTTTTTTTTTACTTAAAAAATTGATTCGACATAAACGATCGGATTTCCCACATAGATATGTTCGATATGTGGGAAATCGCGATTGTTGAGCCAAAATAAAAATATAAACCCCCTCACCCTCCTTAATCCCCCCCCCCCGACTTACCACAACTCCCTGGTGATGGAGCGGAGTGAGGACGCCATTTCTGCAATCCTTGGCGAGAAGCATGTGACGTCGGCGGCACGTCGAGTGACGCCGGCGTCACGTGATTCCCGGCTTGTTCGCGCCGGACGGCTCGTTCGGCCCAAAAAGAACTTTTGGCCAGCTTGGGGGGGTCAGGAGGCCCACCCCCCAGCCCTACCTAAATTCCCCCCACCTTATCTCATTGAGTTACGCCTGCCTCTGGCAGGCGTAACTTGCACATTCCGGCTTGCCATCCCCCGGCACAGGCCGCTGTGCCGGAGGATTTGGCCCCACCCCTGGACCGTCCCAAACCTCTTCCATGCCCCCAGCCCCCGCACCCGGACCACTGCCATGCCACGGCCCCGCCCCCGGACTGCCCATTTTTGAAAGCCCCAGGACATATGCGCATCCCGGGCCTTGCGCACGCCACCGAGCCTATGCAAAATAAGCTTGGCGCACACAGGGGTAGGTTTTTGGGGGTTACGCCCATATCTTATGAGCGTAACCCTTTGAAAATCTACCTCATAAGTGTGACCAATTTTTGATGTTTTTGAGATGGCATTGAGAGTTTCTGTAGTGGGTATTGGTGTATCCAATCTCAGCTGGCTATGGGCCTCAGAACTTCTCCAGGAAAGACTCATTGATGTGTCTTGCAATAGAGAGAATCTCTGGAGGTAAGGTCAGGGAAGCAGTGGCAATGGTTCTGATCTTCTTCGCTTCCACTCCATACCCACTCTTATCAGCTAGGAGGTACCTAAGTAGAGCATTGAGAAGGCATTTCTATCAGCCAAGAATATGTTTTCCTCAGTTTGTGGTCCTTAGGCCCTTGGCAGTAAAGTGTCCCAAAGCCACAACCAGTACCCTAGCCAAAACCTTAGATGAGGTTTTGACTGGATCAGTGGGAGCATAGCTGAGATTGAAGTACCCATGCCAAAGAACCTTCATGTTGGAGGAAAGCTAAATTTCTGTGTAAATCATTGGCACAGAATATTTTCAGACACTTGGGTCTTCAGCACAACTCAAAAACGATACAGACTACACATATTGGACATCTTTCTATAATGCCCATCAAAACTATCTGGTCAGTGTCTCATCATCAGGAACTGCTACAAGAAGAGCTCTCCTCCCTCTTACAGGTAAATGTGATTGAGCCCATACAGCAGGAAAAGAAGGCAGGGATTTTACTTCAAATATTTTCTGATCATAAAGAAATCAGCGATATTCCATTATATCCTAGATCTAAGGGCATTGGAACAAGTTCCTAAATTTGAAGAAATTCAAGAAGGTTTCCTTGGGCACTTTAATTATTTATTTGATAAATTTCCACTTTACACAAATCTATGCAGTTTACAAAAGACATTATAATCAATTGTAAAACATAATCAGCAAACGTAAGCAGCATAAGATCAATAAAATAAAATCAAAAGATAAAAATCACATAAAATACATAAAATAATGTTAACTATAAAATGTTAACTATAAAACTATAAAACACAGTGATCACTGCAAGCAACCAAAAACTAATAGACTTAGTTTTTGGGTGCTTGCCAGGTTCTTGTGGCCTGGATTGGCCACTGTTGGAAACGGGATGCTGGGTTTGATGGACCCTTGGTCTGACCCAGTATGGCATGTTCTTATGTTCTTAAGAGCTTTGACTAAGCAACCCAATCAGTTTCAAAGGCCTGCTTTAAAAAGTATGTTTTCACCTGTTTATGAAAAGTTAGATAACATTGAATTTCTCACATCTCATCTGGTAATGCGTTCTATAAAGTTGGGTTGGTTTTATAAAATCTTTGTTCTCTTGTTTCATCTAATTGTGCCTGGTTGTATGGATGGCATCTCAAGTAGGTTTTGATCTGCTGATCGCAGCACTCTTTGTAGCTTCTATATTTTTAATAATGTGCTGACACACATATTGAAGTCCCACAATATGGGACTTCAACATGGCATTGACTCAGTTGACTCTTGTTAGTTGATGCACCCTGATCTAGAAGGTCATATTTTTGGTGGCAGTCACTTCGACCCACAGAGTCAGTGAGCTCCAGGCTCTAGTTACTTATCTACCTTATACCAAGTTTTGGTTTTTCTTTCACAATAGGGTGGTTCTACACATGCATGCTAAGTTCATGCCTAAGGTAATGTTAACCAGTCAATGCCTAAGGTAATGTTAACCAATCAATCATCCTTCTAACATCTTTCTCAGGTCACATGTCCACAGAGGTAAGTGCAACATAGTTTGGACTGCAAGAGGGCATTGGCCAACTATTTGGAGCAAACTAAAGTCCTTAGAAAATCATCCAGCTTTTTGCTTCTTTTGACACCAATTGGAAATGCCAAATGCACTGTATCAAATTGGCTAACAGGTCCAGTCAGGCCTGAATCTGATGGGCCATGTAAAGGCTCATAGTACCAGAGCCATTATGACATTGGAAGACCATCTAATATTAGCCTCAATGGGAGAGATCTGCAAGACTGCAAAGTAGAGATGTTTCTTAACACATTCACAGCGAACAATTGCTTGGAAAGGGCTCCCGATGCAACAGTAAGCTTGACCAGTTTGTCTCAAGCAGTCTTTATGAGGTGTACAACGTTCCATTCCTCTAGGGCCTGTGATTTTGAATTCAAGAAGAACCTATTAAAAAAAAGAGAAAATACAAAAAAATTGATTGCTTCCACCAAACATATTTTTTCATTCTTGGTGCCATTCAGGTTTTCCACTTTTACCATTCAGGGCAGTTTTTAGCTTGGGATTTCCCAGATGTGAGGACTGCCCAGTGTGTGTCCTCAGAGAAAACAGAGTAGCTTATCTGTAGCAGATGTTCTTCCAGGTCATCAGGATCAGTCCGCACAGAACCCTCCCACCTCCCCTTGGAATTGATTTCTCAAAGTTGGTTGCCCCCCCCCGAACATGTGGCAGTATAGCAGGCTGTACATACCCAGTAGGGCATTCTCAAAGTTCCTAGAAATTTTGAATCAAATTTTCATGTCAGGCTCCTTTTGATGATGTCCATCCATGTGTGAGGACTATCATCTTTCTGGCCTTGGAGAACACCTGTTACAGGTAAGTAACTCTGCTAAACAACTACACAAAAATGGAATTTCTGGTTTTAATGGCACAGCTAAAAAAACTGGGTGCTCAGTTTGGTCTACTATACACAAATCAAATGCATTTTAAGTTAAACAATCCTACCAGTACCATTCTGGGTTCTGAATAATCATCAGATTCCATGATACGTCTTCTGAAATTATTACAGCGTTCTGGAGGAAGATCCCTTTGGTGTAGCATAACACGTTGAACTTAGTCTGCTTGTCACATTAAGGGATTTTGACTTTCTAAACTGCTATAGGGAGAGCAGTTTTCCAAATAACCATTTAGGTATAAGGGCTATTTGAATATTGTCCACCACGTATGCAAGTAAAAATAGGTACATTGTTCCACAATGCACCCACTATAGGTGTGCAGGTCACAAATGTTTGTTTGGTTCATTTCATTGGAGGGAAGGGGCTCTGGCCAAATTTTCTTTTATTGAGGTGAACTTTTTCCATTTTTAACAGGATTTAACCCTGCTTTACCACCTTCAGGCTCACCAGACACTATCACACCAAGGTCTCTCTCCCAGTCCATGTGCTTTGGTCTTTCAATGCTCATCACATACAGCTCTTTAGATTGCTGTACCCCAGATGCATGACTTTGTACTACTTGGCTTTGAATCCCAGCTGCCAAATCTTTGACCACTCATCAAGCTTTCTTAAATCATTTTTCATTCTCTCTACTCCCTGACTTTATTCCTGGAGTTGCTCTTTCCGGTCTTGGGGGCTCCTTTGTACCTCTCATGATGCTTCGGCCCTTTTATCAATGCCTGCTTCATTTTTTTCTGCTTCAATACCCCTTCATGCTACCTTATGCAGCTGATGCCAGTTGTGGTGCCAGTTTTCCACTTTAGGTGCCATCAAGGGTTTTTGTCCCTGTTGCTAGTTTCCTCTTTTGAAGATTTGGGATGTTTTTCCCACTTTTGCTGCTTTTTGGATCTTCTCACAATAATTTTGAGAACTCCTGCCAATGCAGGTACCCGTTGCCCCTTTATAGAGTCTTAGGCTATTCATAGCACTTTAGGTACCACTAGCTAGCTTCCATAATCTTCTTAGGTACCTTGGTTTTTTTTCCCCTTCTTTGAGTTCTTCCCACAAGTTTTAAACAATTAATTATAAAACCCTAATTTTGGAGCCCAATACAGAATGTAATGCTTCCCACATTGACCTTAATGGCAAATGAAATGTCTTGTTGTTTGCTTTGAAACTAAAGAAACAAATGGGGTTTCCCACAAAACAAATTTTGAAATGAAATGAATTTTTTTCCTCCTTCACATTCCTAGTAGTCATGGTTGTCCCACAAGGATCTGCACTCTCAGCCTTGGTTTTCAAAATCTACATAGTTTCTATTTGTAAAACTTTCTCACGTCTCAATGTAAATTATTGAACTTAAACCAATGGCATTCAATGTTTTGTTCAATGCTCTTCCTCGTGGGTACACACCATGAAACTGGTAACATTATGTCACCAATATACTGGTCAATGGCGTTTCTGTAACAAACTCCTGCTGAACATCTTTTAAGCCTGAGATTATTCCACTGAGTAAATTTCCATTGCACAAAGCATTGTTGACTCTGAAATATAAAGAATACACCATTCCAATCAGTAATCAAGCAAGAAGCTTGGGGATAATAATTGACTTGGGAGTTATCATTCTCA
Source organism: Rhinatrema bivittatum (assembly GCF_901001135.1). Taxonomy (NCBI): domain Eukaryota; kingdom Metazoa; phylum Chordata; class Amphibia; order Gymnophiona; family Rhinatrematidae; genus Rhinatrema; species Rhinatrema bivittatum. The sequence continues at coordinate 82,027,904 of NC_042621.1, read as the reverse complement.
ACACATATTAAAGCTGTAGTCAAATCTTTTTACAAGCTGCACATAATTATGTGTATGTCTACGTCCTTTTCTGAAACTCAACGTTTTTCGCACTGTTTTAAAAACTCTCGTGTTAAACAGTATCAATTACTACAAATCACTCTACATAGGTCTTTCCCAATACAGGCTACAACTTTTGCAGTTAGTTCAAAACACTTCAGCTTGCATCCTAACACGCAGCAACATGATCATATCTCTCCTATCTTGTTCTCATTGCACTAGCTGCCTGTGAAGTAATGGACAAAATATAAGATCTTAAATGTAATCCATAGGATGATACATGATGACAATAAATGCTGGATACGTTCTGTATTAATCATTTGCAAACCTCCATGTTCCTTCTGAATGGAAAGGAAATACCTGCTAGAAATTCCATCTATAGAAATGGAAAGATAGATTTAACAAGAGACAGAGCCTTCTCTCTAGCAGGCCTATGCTTCTGGAATTTCCTGCTGAACAATATCAGGATGAATTGAAGTACCAACCTGTTTAAAGGGGCAGTAAAAACATACCTATTTAAACAGGTCAATAATTAGGACTTGTTGGCTTAACTAAAGTACCAAAATACTATCAAGCGAGTTAGGTCCACACTCCGAGTATAAACCAAAGGAAAGAGGAATGTAGAAAATTCAGTCAGATATGGACTCCTGTCTGACAGACACTTTTGCAAGTGTATGAATAAACACACTTTTGTCCCTCCCGAAGCAGCTGTCCTCGGCGAAACACGGTGCCCATGGCAGGGGACACTTTAAATTGCTGTTTAAAATTGCCTTGAATGTCAGGAGGCCTTTGAAACGATAATTTGTACAGGTTTTAAAAGGCAGAAATACAGAGAATTCTTATTAAATGAAAGAGAAGGACTTTGAGTTTTCTACATTCCTCTTTCCTTTAACTAAAGTACCCAAATTTGCTTGAGCTGAGTGCATTCAGTATTACACTTCCAAAGCATTAACGGTCAATTATTTTCTGCCTTGCTGCTGCACCTTATGTACAGTTGTTGGGGTTTGGTTTTTTTTGCTAGTTTGTGTATTTTTGCACTACCTTTTATGAATGTTGTTGTGTAAGCCTTGGAATGGTTTGTTTGTGAAAAGTGGGCTTTATATGTCTTAAGAAATTCAAATTAAATCTCTGTTGGTGCTTTTTCCTTCGACTTATCTTCACTTGACAATTGGTGCATAATCTGAAGGTGAAAGTATCTGCAGACTTTGGATGTGCCCACACACTTCTGAGAATTGGCCTACTTAATCATAGATAAATTAATGATTTGTCCTTGTCATTTGGTATATAGTGACAAAGCTATAAGACTGAGCACTAATTATTATAAAAATGGCCACCCTTCCAGGAGTTAATAAATATATGGGATTTTTAAATCATGTTTGCAAAAAAGTGACAAATTCCCAGTTTTCAGAAGTGAATGATACTGTTTCTGAGTTATTATTGATGCTATAGTTCAATTTGTTTGTTAGTGGAAAGGTTGGATAAATGGATAACATTATGTTATAATTATATTTTTTAACAATATTAAGGGGATCATATAGCACCAAAAGAGTGGGTTCTTAATAATCAAAGTTCGAGGGAACACAAATCCTAAATGTTCTTTAGGTAGTATTGCATCATTGGAAGATAATGGTGCAATAGGGTAGAGTGAGTTTGGAGGAAGATCCTTCTGTAATGGTGTCTAATTCATATGCATCTACTGGTTTTGGGATGCATGGTTTTAATATCGGAATGGCTATTAGCTTCTAATACCCCTTGCCTGTTACCAAGATACATCAGAACATTAATCCTTCTCCTGGTAGTATCAGTTACTTGAGATATAATCTGAATGTCAAACAATTTCTTAAACAAAATAGCTATACACCATTTTTCTTCTTATCTGCAACAGAAAAGTTATACTCTCTAATCTATATCAACTGCCTTAAGTAAAATAGATTCTTGGAAGGATAAATGAGTATCTGAAAACATAATTATATCTGCTCCTTCTTTCTTCAAGATTTTTTTCTGCTTAATTGGGTGATTGATTTCATTAATATTTGTTTAAAATATTTTGACCACTATTTTTAAATAAGCCCAAAGAATACCTACCAGAAAATTGTGCATTTTCAACATTTATGCTCCTCCATCTTATTCCCCAGAATTTCTATATGCAGTTGCTGACAATATATTAGAACTTGAAGTTATCTGAGTTATCTTGATGGGAGATTAAAATCAGCCCCTTGATCTAATTCTAGATAATCTCATAGAAAACCAATTAACACCTGGATGCTTAAAGTTATAAAGGATATATTAATGGAAAGAGGGATGGTGGATCCATGGAAGATTTTGCATCCAATGAACAGAGGCCTAGATTCATCATTTTGCTATAAATATAGCAAAAATAATGCCCATGATAAATAAAAGGGGCATGGTTAAGCTAATTTTCCTAGTACTGAATAGGTATTTTACTGCAATGTGTGTTAAATTTATTGCACCTGTGTTATTTTCACATTGTGTACTGAGAAGTCCATTGCACATTGTATTACTGACTGGACAGGCTTGCTAGAGAGAGAGGGAGAGCCTCTGTAGAGGAGCATAAAAAAGTTAACTATAACACTGTAATAGGGGTCACTAGTAACTTGGGGTGAGGTTTGGGGGTGAATTGGGTTTTAGGGGGCACTTTTACATAAAAGCAGTCATAAGTACAAACAGCTTGATTGCAGCTAGGTAGAAAGTGCATCAAGCAGGGTAGAGAGAACATGGTACAAATCTGCTCTTCTTTCACCTACAGAGGAGCTCTCTCTCCCCTCCCAAACCGCAATTCGCAATAAAAATGTTTTCGGCAAGTAACACACAGCTAACGCAGGCATAACACACAGGAAGAAGGCGTAATTATTTTCCGTGTTAAACCCTGTGTTGCTGTGCGTTACTCTATCACATGCCACGCAAACTGAACCTCATTTCCATTTACTCCACCAAAACTCCACCCACTTGGGAGGAGGGCCCTAACACCCGCAATAATGCCCTAATGAATTTTGATAAATGACCCTCAGAGAGAGAACTTTTTTTTTTCATTCCTACATTTCTCCAAGAATAGATTTTTTTTTTATTAATTTCTACATCTGTGATTCCATTAGATTGGGATGCTAGGATCTACTCTATTTTGATTTCTGATCATACCTCAATTTTCTTTGCAGATGATCATTAGATATGTGATTGGGCCGAACCTTTTGGTTTGGACTTCATTATCGGCTCGCCACAGGAAATTTCATTTTCCCGCAGTTCGGGCCGATTTTAATTTTGGCTACCCCGAAAACAAAACCCAAAACCCGCCCCAACCCTTAAAATGTAATTAATTATAACCCCCTACCCTCCCGACCCCCCCAAAGTTACTGAAAGTCCCTGGTGGTCCAGCGGGGGTCCCAGGAACAAATTTGAAAGATAGCAGTGATTTATCCATAACTATATTCTGGGATACTTTTAAACTTACAGTAAGAAGGGAGATGAACAATTACAATGCGTATAATAATAAAGAAAATAGAGATCTCAGAGAAAAGGCACATTAGGGATACAAATATCAGTCTTTGTGTGCTCTGACACACCTGGAAAGTTTGCTGTAACTCAAGAAGTTTAGCTAAAATTCCCTTAGGATCATTGTCAGTTTAAAATATCCCCAACCTCCTTGCGTAAATATCCATGGGAGTCTAGTGTTTTACCCCACCCTTGCAATTATGCCCCATCCTTGGTGATAAAGCTTGACCCCCATACAACAGAAAGTGCCAGGCTTACTGGGAAATCCAAGATGGTCTAGTGGGGGTAGGAGTGATCTCAAGTCACCCCTGCTTGTGTCATTTAGAAAAATGGCACTGGTGGGACAGAAGCAACTTGGGATCAACCTTGTCCTGACAGACCACCAGGGATTTCCCGGTAAGCTTGGCGGTGGGAGGGTCCAGGAGGTGGGAAACCTTGTAGGTGTGGTATTTAATTATGAGGAGAGCATTCTATTTTACATTTAAGGCCCTGTTCTGGGTTCTGGCCGCACACACACACACACACAGAATATACCGAGGGGCTTGCCTGTACACCCACAGGCCTACCTCAGGGCTGATTCTTGGGAAAGGGGCATTATACCTCGGGACTTCTCCGATACACCAACAAACGTGCACACATACACCGAGTCAGTACACCAGGATCCAGGTATTAGATGGAAAGTTTATTTGAGCCCTTACTAAGCAAAGAGATAATAACACAAATCACAAACAGCAAGCAGTGGAGAAGTGATTGCAAGCAAATAATAATAATGATTAGAAAGGTATTGAAAGATACATTTAAAGAAAGCAAATCATACGCTCCTAATGACAGATGAAATCATTCAGCTCCGGAAGTCTGAAATAAGTAACAGGCGGTGCACGCTGTTCTCACAGCCCTGCTTACTTTTAGTTCCCAGGGACATCTGGACGGGACTAAAAATAACAGCATTTGCAGCAGGTGTCATAGACATCTTCCTTCTCTGCGGCCTTTCTTTCACTCCAGAGTTCTCTTACTAACTGAGGCTGCTAATTGTGGCCAGCAGACAAACGCCCAACAGGCCCCGGTGGTGGTCTAGAGCAGTGGTTCTCAACCCTGTCCTGGGGACCCCCCCCCCCAGCCAGTCGGGTTTTCAGGATATCCACAATGAATATGCATGAGAGAAAATTTGCATATACTGCCTCCATAATATGCACATTTTCTCTCATGCATATTCATTGTGGATATCCTGAAAACCCGACTGGCTGGGGGGGTCCCCAGGACAGCGTTGAGAACCACTGGTCTAGAGAGACAGCTAGTAGACCCCCTTGATTTTTCTACAAGTAGGGTTTGGTTGACTTTTCATGGGCCTTGTGAGCCCTTTAAAAGACTGCAGCTCTGGGATGAGGCACCACCCTCTCATGCACAAAATATTTACACAGGATAGACTAAACTGCAGTTTAGTAAATCCTGATTTAATGCAACATGGAACACATTGTTCTACTTCAGATAAGTAAACTGGCCCCTAAATTTGTACCTGAGGCAATGCAGGGTGACATGACTTACTAGTGATAAGAAGAAACATTAGTGGAATAAGGATTTGAAACCTTGCTTCCCAGCCCACTGCTCTAATCACTAAGCTATTTCTCCACTTATTTTGAGGTGAATTTTAAAAACTGGGCATGCGCCAAAATCAGGAGATGTGCACCCATGTAGGACATGCATTTGTCCACTCGATTTCTAAAGCCGCCTACATATGCACACATCTCTCGATACATCAGTATCCTACTATGAGTGAAAAAGGGAGATGATGTGGGTGGGGAAAAGAGATGTGCACGCAAGCACCTATGAGCCTGGGCACTCCCAGGTCCAGTGAGAGGTAAATTTACTTCTGCAATGGAGGAGGTTTAAGTTAAAAAAAAAAAAATGCAGGCATCCCTGAGAGGTTTAAGGAGTCTGAGTTAACTGGAGAGCATGCAGGTTATAGAACCAGGGGAGGCTGGAGGACCTAGCTCCAGACTGGGTGAACCGGTGGATGAACTGATTAAACTGGTCAGGGCGTGGAAGTGCGCCTACTATAAAATTCCCCCGCTTGCGTAGCTCGATCCTTACTTTATGTGGTTGCGCATGCCCACTGGCGTAATTTAGCGCACACCTATGTGTACCTAGGCACATTACAGCCATAAACCGTTGTGATGGTATATTTATTTATTTATTTATTTATAGTTTTTTTATACCGATTTTCCTGCATAAAATGCATATCAAACCGGTTTACAATGAAATAGAATAAGCAGGAAGTATATAACTAAACGACGGTATAGAAAAGATTTTCAATAAATGTTATAGAATGGCTGCATCTCTGGGCGTTCACCAACGCACACGTGCACATCTGCACCTGTTTGAAAGCTACCCACCCTGTTTCTATTTTTATGAAACATAGAAACACAGACAGTGATGATATGTAAAAATCATTCAGCCCGTCTAGTCTGGTGAGGTTGTGACACCCTTCTGCTGGAAAAGGTTTCGAAGGGGAAAATGGAATTAAGTGTAGACAAAAAAGGTTCCGAAATGTTTTGGCTTATACCCACTTGAGTATCATTATAAATAAGCCTGTTACAGTTCCTTTTTTTGGTTGTGCATCAAGCCCTATGAACTCCCCAAAGCTCTTTAAAGCTATTCTGATGCAGGGACTGTATTCCATGTGCTATTTAACTATAACAGCTTATGGCCTTCTCAAAATGCTTATGGGCTTCTCGAAATGCGGTGTATGAAATTATATTAAAAAACTTAAATCTGAAATGTGAGTTAAAAGATAGGATAGTTATTATAAAATATGTTTTCAATACTTATTAGAAATTGTTTGATCTACTAATGGCTATTGTTCAGAAGATTGTTCTCACCATTTGGAAAGAGTGGAATGTGCTAGATCTTATTATTTATCTATATTATTTATTAAAAAAAAAAAAGAGTAGAAGCTGTAGTTGCAGAAAAACCCTATACAGTAGTGAATGATGAATTGTGTGGCCAAGAAAACGCTGGTGCAAATCTGCATGATTACAGCAATGGCACAACAGTTTTGTACTTCCAAGAAGGCTGGGCTGAATTGCATGGAGAGACCATGGTTAAAATCTAAATTTCAGTGAGCATAATGAGACCAAATCTTTCTCTTTTTTGAACCACAGCTTTGCTAATCTTGGTGAATGTGAGGCTTAGTACAGACCTTAGTAAGCCCTAAAAAGGAGCCTAGCTATTGGCTTATGTAGTCTTTTATTAAGATGAAGATGACAGGTCTGAAATGGCCCTACTGGCAGAAGTGGTTGATTTTATTTATTGTTTTTGTTTTATGTACCGTCAATCTGTAAACAATCTAGACGGTGTACAATAAATAAATACAACATTCAAAATACATTGCAAAAGTTGTATAAAATTAATTAAAACAAGTGCAAAACAATTAAAACTAAGGGGGTCATTTTCAAAAGCGATCACTAAATGGGGATGGAGATGACCCCGGAAGAGGAGGAGTCGACCCCGGAAGAGGAGGAGTCGGGGCGGCACTGGGACCAGCGCTGTGGACACATCGCTGTCGGTGAAAAAGGTAAGGAACCTTATCGCCGCCAGTTTCGCGCCGAATAGCTACACCTTTTATGGTGTAGTTATTCGGTGCGAAAGCCGGCAGCCAGTGTACCGCAGGGTGCGATGGCTGTTGGCTTTCGCAGGCCCGCCCCCCGCCCCCACGTTACTGAAGGATTTTCTGTCTGCGACCTTAGAAAATCCAGGCCTAAGTGCTTTAAAATATGATTAAAATAAAGAGAGAAAGTCCTATTTTATGTGTATAATAGTTTAGAAAATTTACCCTATATGGAATTAAATTTAATGTGCTGCAGAATCTCAAAAATTGCTGCAGAATTTTCTAAACATTGCAGTAGAATTGTCTCAGGAACTGCCATAGACAATTTTGTGGGAGAGGAGGGCATGCATTCAACTTTAAGGCCATTTTATCTTCATACTATTTTTATGCATTATTGTTATGGTTCATGGGTATGTGGACCCTTGGCCCGAGGTACGAGTTGTAACACTCAGTGGGGAGGAGCCCCAGAAGTTCGCACTGAGGTACTGGCACAGTGGGGAGCTCTAGGCACAGTGGTGGAGAGATCCCCAGGAACCAGGAGGTAACCCCCAGAGGGTGACAGACTGTTGGTAGTTCCTGGAGAGAGACCCTGAAGAGAGAGGCGCCAGGCGGACCGCGGAACAGTAGGTGCAGGATTAGCCGTGCAGAAGGTTCTCCGGGAGGACAGCCCCGAGGGGTGGAGCTGCCGCATAGTGGGTGTAGATTAGAGGCGCAGGCCAACCCACAAGGCAGGGAAGCCTGGTCCCGATCTCATCTGCAGATGTAGGCAGGAACCCAGAGAGCAGAGGAATGCCACCAGTATAGTAGAGAAGCAGGCCCGAGAAGTGGGACAGCTGACAGTCATTGAATAAGGAGGAGCACAGCCCCGTGGAGCGGGGAGGTTCTTGAGTAGTAAGCATGGCCTGAGGAGCGGGAGAGTGCAGACAGTCTTGTAAGGATATAGGCACAACCCCGAGAAGCAGGGAAGGCTAGCCAAGGAACTCACAGGTTGCTACAGTGTTCCAGGGGAGTTCCGAGTAGCAGGAGCCAATGCAGAATAGGACCCAGGAGGCACAAAGCCAGCCCGAGGACTGGGGTAGGCCAGAGGATCAAGTCCCTGAAGGAGCGCACACTGACCCCGAGGAGTGGGTGCCAGACAAGGTCCAGGAGCAAGGCACATAGCGATGCCTCAGGAACACAAGGCAGGGGTTGAGAACTCGTACGGAACTTGTTGCCAAGTCGGCTAGCTGGGGATGAAGGTGGAGCTTAAGTATAGGAGTCAGATGACAACATCAAACAGGGACACCCATGAGGTTCCCGCCGAAGAGGCTTCAAAGGCGGGGCCTGTGACGCGCATGTGCACCTAGGATGGCCCGACATTGAAGTCTGAAGTAGCGGCGTCCATGCCGCCGTGAGGAGTCCCGAGGAACGCGGTGGTGTAGGCAGGCCCGCGCTGTGAGCAGACCCGGGGAGGGCAGGAGAGTGGTGCAAGAAGTGAGTACTCGCGGTCGCAGCCCTATGCGACCGACACGCATAACAATTATTGGTATAAACGTCATTCGAGATGTCAGTATACCTTTCATATCTTCTTTTTCAAATTGTTTGCATTCAGTTTTCATAAACTAGCAAAAAAAGCTTTTGCCAGACAGTTAATAACATTTACACTACAATTATCACTTAAACGCATTGATGTTTTTATAACTTTGTAAACGGGAGATTCCCTATGATTGAATGATTTAAAATGGTGAAAAATAAGTTTAGCTCTTTCAACTCCACCACTATGCAAAGGCATAGGATAAGTATCAACATCCATTTTTGTACATTAGCACATGATAGCCAGATAAATTATAGATTTAACAGTAAGACCTATAGAAGACTGTAGCAGCTGATTGACTGTAACTGTTTTGTATATCAAATGCTAGAAAGTTCCCTCAAAATATCAACTGCCTGAATTTTACTGTAGGGATCATGAGAGGAGTATTTTTGGGAATCCACATTTTACAAATATGTTTTTACAAATATGCCTCTTAGTAATTTTTCAGCTTTGCACCTGATGCAAAACCAGAAAATGTCAGGTATTCAACCAAGATCAACCCACACATGCATATCCCATGGGCAAGCATGCAATTAAGCCACTAATAACTTTTTGGTTTTGAATCAGATGCGCACCAGACTTTCTGGACACATCAGTTCCTACTGCATGACTTTGTTTTCTTTACGCTGTAATTATTCATACAAAGCCCAACTCAATATATGACAGCAAATTAGGATTTACATGGACTCTCATTTCAAAAGCATTTAGTCTCGAGTTTGAATGGGAAAAAATATGAAAATAAGGCAAAACATTGCCTCCAAAGCTACTGCAACAAAATGCTCACTAGGTACTATAATTTAATAAGCTCAGCAGCCTACACTGAGGTACACCAACAATAGCACCTGCTCAAGTAAATAACAGGTTACGTCTGGTGGTCTAATCTCGCTTTCCATCAGTTCTAAGAAGCCCTTTTAAGTTTTACTTCTCTGCACTCTTGGTAGATAGATGTATAAAATTAAACTGCCGAGTACATTTTGGACCCTGTATCCACCCAGGCAAAGTGCAAGGTAACAATTTGTTTATTTTTTAATGTTTAGTCACAAGGTTAAAAATGTACTGCTCTCCAATTTGGCAGTCTGGAGGTTTCTCTTTTTAAAAAAGCTCATCCTGTTCCACCTTGTCTCAGACCTACACTTTTCAGCACCTATTTTAGGAAGCTGGTTTCAGTGTTTGATAGCAGAGGGCATATATTAGGTGTCCCAGTATAAATAAAGCTGGGAGCATTTCCTGAAGTGTTATGTGTGAGCATCGGGTCTTATTTGGGCTGCAAAGTCAATAAGAAGACCGAATTTGGAAAGGAGCTATTCCAAGAATTTTGGGAGTATTTCTGACCACAGCTGTAATAATATATATTTCAGTGCCATATACAGGATATAACATCATAACATCGCATGCAATGTTCTATCTAGCATGAAAATACAAAAACTATAATTGGAATTCATTTTAAGCAGGTTTCGAGTTTGGATAGGAAAGCTGGCTTTGTTTACCGTGGTCCCTATTTTCTAAATATTCTGCAGAGTGAAAAAATGTATCTTTGCATTCAATTTCTCTATGTAAAGGATCAAATTTCAAAAAGGCTTGGTTGGAGGAAAATGTTAGGTGTCTAGTGCTGATTTTCAGTACTAGGAGACTAAAATTATACTTGAAGATAACTGACCTAAACCTAGCCAGTTGCCTATGCCCACATGCAATCCTCATCCCCTCCCCTCCTCCAATTTCATACTAAAGCTGAAACTCAATAGCCCTCTGATCCTGCCTCCTGCAGCACCTTAAGGCCTAAAGTAATTCCCTACTCCCAACCTCGTGTCTTCCCTTTTTAGGGGATACCATGCCAAAGTATGCCCCTTGAAAATATGATCCTCTCTTTGGCATCATCCCATGGCAGGAAAAAAAACCCCTCTTATCTTCCTAATACCCAGATCTGTACCCAGTGAACCCCTGGACCCCTACCTTCCTCACACATGAACTTGACATGAACAAGAGGGATTTGAAATCCTTCCTGCCAACACTGCTGCATCTTCATGGATGCACTTTACCACCTAGCATGGTGCACTTTACCAGTTGAAGCTGCTCTACTTTCCTGTGCTGGCTGGAAGAGGATCTGTGCTGTGCTGTAGCTGTAGCTCCCAATCTGCCGCTGGATGGCAGGAAGTCCCGCCCAAAACGTGACGTCAATCAATGTTGCCATTGCCTCCTGATAAAGGCAGGGCCTGCTCTTGGTGAGGGCCTTCATGTAGCTATGAATAAAGACATGAGTTGCTTTACTTGTACATGTGGGTCCTGTAAGCTGCTTTGAATTTGTTTTTAAATTTGGTATTATTTTTTTCGGTGTGTGGAAACTATGAATGCTGGACTCGCATATGTCATACCTGTGTTATGGGAGCATGGGAGACATGATGCTCTTTCTAAGTATAAAAGAGTACCAGATTGAGAAACGTGTTATATATCCAGCAATTTTTCTAGAAGAACATTATTGTGAGCATTGTTTATTGATAACTTGCATTAATGGAGGGGTAGAAGGGTAGCTCAATAGGAGTGGAAGAGTAGCCTACTGGTTAGACGAGCAGGCTACCAACCAGGGAAACCAGGGTTTAAATCCCACTGTGGCTCCATGTGACCATGGGCAAATCACTTTACCCTCCATTACCTCAGATAAAAATATAGATTGTAAGCCCTCTGGGGATAGGGAAATACCTCCAGTACCTGAATGTAATCCACTTTGAAGTACAGAAAAGCAGAACATTAAAAAAAAAAAAAAAATCAATGAAATAAATGCCTGCTCTGTAAGAAGACATTTCTGCATTATTATGTGGATTCCAAATTGACCTATTTTTATTTCATTGCATTCCAGTGGAGATGCAGTTCTGTTGAATAGCTTATGCCTATTGAATTATAGATATGAAGGTTTGTCTAGAGAACATATAAAAGGAGGAAGGGTTTGGTAATTTGTAAGAAACATTTACCTGTAAATAAGATCCCGTTTACAGCCCCTGGAGGAATTGATGGTATTTTATTAAAATTGTAATCATGGACTTTTTGTTTACTAAGGGGTAGATTTTAAAAGATGCGCCGATTTTATCGCATGTGTGCATCGCCACGTGCATGTTATAAAATATGATACCCACGCACACCCGATTTTATATCACCACGCCATGTGCGGGCAGGTCGCGACTTGCGCACGCAAGGGGGGGGAGGATTTTACCCCAGTTCTCTCCCAGTCCACTCCAATTAAGAAGCAGACAGGGAGGGAAATTCCCTTTCCCCCTACCACCCTTCCTCTCTTTTCCCCTCTCCTTCCCGACCCCTAAACCTACCCTAACTATCGGAATTTTTTTTATTTCAGAACTTACCTGCTCCTCCAAGCAGGAATATATTCTGCATGCGGGCCGGCTGCCGGCGCTAGCTTCCCCGAGGACAGGGCCTAATGCCACTGACCTGGCCGGTCCCCACCCCGCCCACGGCCCACCCCTTTTTGCTCTGCCAGGACTTTTGTGCATACGGGCAGATACACGGATGGCCGGGCTGTTTTGAAAATGCACTCGGTGTGGCCACGTGCGTATCTGCCGGGATTTCTGCATGTTGGTGTTTTAAAATCAACCTGTAAGGGTGGAAAGAAGAAAAAACTTTGTTTCATTTTTGTGGAGTTTTTTTTTGCCACAAATTTCATTTTGTTTAATGTTTATTTCATTTAATAAATGCAAAATAAACATTCTGCTCATCCAAAAAAATCTTGGGGCGAGGAACCTCTCTTCCCCCACTTACCCGGTCTAGGATGTTCTGATGCTGAGCCCTAGGTCCTAGACAAGGATCAGCTAGGAGGCCTGGATCCGATGCCTGAGCCTCAGCCTAGGCCCAAATCAGACACTAGGGCCTGGTCTAGAGACCGGGTCCTGACACATGGGCCTTGGCCCGGACCCAAGACCAACACGAAGCACAACCCAGAGGCTGTGTCCCAATGCCTAGGCCTCTGCCTATGCCAGGGCCTCTGGACTTGGCCTAATGCCAGGGCCCAGACTGGAGACTGGGTCTTGATACCAGAGCCTTGGCCTAGACCTACACCTGATGCTGGGACTGACCCAGAGGCCAGATCCCAATAATGGGACCTCAGCCCAGGGTCAGACCTCGACTTTCTTCTGCCTTTGCCACTAAAATAATGCTGTCTGCTCAAGAGGCACCAGAGTATTAATTCTGGTGCATCCTCCCCAGCAGAGGTAACCATTTTGATTTACCACAATTCAATTTGCCTCGAGTAAATGATGTCATTTCAACCATGAAGACAGAAGAAAGAAGACTTCCAAGGCCTTGGTGCCTGGCCTGGACCTGACCCTGAGACAAGGCCTGGACCCTGAGACCCTGAGACAAGGACCCATGTCTTGACTAGGCCTCGGGCCTGGCTCTGGGCCCAGGCCCAAGCATAGGGGCTCAGCCTCTGGACTAGGCCCCAGTGTCAGGCCTGAGTCCGGGCCCTGATCTAGACAGAGCATTGGTACCTGATCTTTGGGTCAAGCCCTGGTGTCGGGCCTGGGCCTTGGATGCAATGCTGGATCCCCGACAGTGCAAGTAAGTTTGTATTATTTTTGGGGTTTCAGCCAAGGCCTTGGTGTTGGGCCGAGCCTCGCCTGTGACCCTGGCATCACACTCGGACCAAGGCTGCAGCTCATGCATTGGGTTGTGCCCTATGCCTAGGCAAAACCCTACCCTCAGGACTAGGCCTATGTCCTGGCCTTGACCCCAGCATTGCCCTCGAGCATTGACTGAGAACACTGCTTTGGGCTTCAGGCTATTTCCTTTGCGAGGCCCTGACTTTGGGCCTGGGCCTAGGCCTGACAGATCACGTTTTTGTTTTCAAAATGAAGCATGAAAACCAATGAAATTTTATTGGATTTTCAATTGTTTCAGTTTGAAAACAAAATGAAACAAAAATGGAAATTTTGTCTCATTTCCTATTACATTTCTCCCGAATGGCCATCCCTAATATGTACCACCTGGTCAAACGGTTAGTTTAATTGAAGAGTTGATCTTGCTGATCTCACCACTTTATGCACAATATGGGAATCTAATAATTTTAGGTGATTTTAATTTACACGGTGATGATAATTGTGTTCCTAATGTGAAGATGTTTAAATCATCATTGTATACATTAGGCTTAACCCAATTGGTTGATGTACCATTGCATAATGATTTTGTTTTAACTCCTGATTATTTTTATGAGGATCAGATAATCTAAGCTGTAAACAGCATATCTATTGAAGTTTTATGGAACATATTATGCAAAGCCTGTGCAGAGGATGAGTTAAACTTGGAGACAGGTGAATTAGTGATAGACTGGTGGAATACTACTGTTTATGAAGTGAATGAAAGTGCTGCTTCTATTAAAACAATAACTGTAAAAAATCGTATTTGACCAGCCTTATGGTATTCTAAACAACTGACAGAAAATTTAAAAAACTGGTTAGAAAAGCTGATGCTAAATTGCCACAGAATAAGGAGATTTATTTTAATGTATTGACAGAGTACAAACTGCTTGTTATGAGTACTAAACATGCATATTTTTCATGGCTTATGATAAATTCTATAAATTTAGTTAAGAAGATGACTGAAATTCCAATAGGAATAATAGACAAAATATTACAATTCTGCTTGTGGGATAGGCCCACAAGCAGCCTCTCACCTTTTTTCTCTCTGCCTCCCAGCTCTCCCGACGCCGTTCCACACGGCTGAGACTGCCGCCGCCGTGCCCCAATGTGGCCAGGAGGCTGCCGACACCGTCTTCATGGGTGGGCCCCCGCCCACCCAGGAGCCACTGCTGTGGTCCACGGCTGGGGCCCACCACCGTCGTCTCTCTTCCTCGTGGCCTGGAGACCGTCGATGCTGCTACTTCGCGGCCTGGAGCCGCCGCCATCATCCTGCCTTCATGGCAGGAGCTGCCAATGTCTCCTCTTCATCCTACAACCAGGAGGCTGCAGACACCATCCTCTTCACAGCCTGGAGACTGCCACCTGTGTTTCTTCAGTGGCTGGAGCCGCCCCCAGCTTCCACGGCAGGAGCCGCCTCCGATGCCTTGGGTCTGCTTCCTTCTTCACAGCATGGCTGCTGTCCCTGGTCCTGCCTCCTTAGATGCGGGACCGCGCCTCTTTTCAGGATTTAAAGGGCCAGTCATCCTGGCTCCTCCTTATGATGTCATTTTGGGTGTTCCTCTTCAGCCCTACAAAAGAGCTCAGCTTTCAGCCTTCAGTTCATTTTTGCCTTCGCAAGGAGTCAGTCATGGAGTCAGACGGTTCCTGGATCCACCATTCCAGCTCTTCAGTCCAGGAGTTCCTGACATCCATCTCTGCTTCTTCAAGGCACTCTGTTCTTCATCTGCATCTTCGTTCCATGTTTGGTCTCTCGCCGGATCCTGTCCTTGTCTTCAGATGTCTTCATCGTCCGACCCTCCTGATGTCTTCACCTTCAGATCCTCCTGAAGTCCTTATCTTCTGATGTCCTGTCCTTCCTGAAGTCCATCATCCTGTTATTTTGCCTCTCTGAGCCTCCTCGTTGCTCTTGGTTGAGTGACCCGGAGGTCCGATGTCCAGATGTCTCAGGAGTCTTGTTCTCCAGTTCTCTTGACACCTCCTTCACTAAGTATCCAGGGGGTTCTAGTCCAGATGTCCTGATGTTCCAGATGTCTTTGTTTCAAGTTGTCTTTGTCTTCAGAATCCTTTTGCCACTGTGGGTGATACCCTTGTTACGATTGTTAATCTTTCATTATCAGAAGGTGTTGTGTCAAAACTTTAAAAAATGCAATTGTTATACCAATGACAAAAGATCAGTCAGTATCTGTGTCTGTATTATCAAATTAACTCTCAATATCTAAGCTCTGTTCCATCAGTAGAGAAATGGATTTCTAATTAGATGATATTTTGGATGAGAATTGGTACAGAAAGGGTTTTGGAATTAAAACCTTATTACTTGCTTTATTGGATGACACTTTTGGTAATTTAGAATCATCTAAAAAGGGAATCTTCGTGCAGTAGGATAGTTCCTCTGCATTTGATACCGGTCGCTATGAAACTCTTCTTTCCAGATTTTATCAGCTTTGTATTAGTGGAAAAGTTCTATCCTAGTATGGTTCATACCTACAGGGTAGAAGTCAGCAGATACAACTTAACAATATCTACTCTGATCGGTTCTGTGTATGAACACTACTGGAGTCCCACCAGGGATTTGCCTTGTCAGTAGCTCTACTTAATATGTATATAAAGCCTTTGACAAAAGTTCTGTGATAGCTTGGTCTACTCTTTAAATTCTATTCAGACTATGTTCAAATTTATATCCCCAGTGAAATATAGGTGAATTTCCATATGGCTTTTAATAAATCTACCTTGTTGGTGACAAATAGACTACGTATTTCTCAATTGTGAAAAAACGTCTGTGGCTTGGGAAGAAAGAACCACCTGTGATTTCAGCAAATATGCTGACCTGCGGGTTTACAGATGAATTATCTTGTGAGTTTAGAAATGTAGGCATCATACTTGACTCTGAACTTTCACTTCAGTTACAATTTTAAAAGTTGCTAGGATTGCTTTTTACTAGTTATGAATGCTTAAGACCATTACATGTAATTTTATCAATAGAGAATTGTTTGCTGCACATGTTACAATTGTATAATGTTTGGCATGCATTGGGCTGCTAGTATATCCCTATATATGAAGGATTTCCATTGGTTTCCAATTTCTGCCCATGTATAGGTTAAGCTTCAGACCCTGGTGCACAAATCAATTCATTTTGATTATTTTTGTTTAAAAAAAATAGTGAATTGATATGTTCCTTCATGTATTTTAAGGTAATTATCTCAATGATTTTTAATGACTCCTTCTATAAGTCAAAATAATTTGCAGAAACAATAAAAAAAGATTTTGATATTGCTGTTTTTGACTTGTGGAATTCTCTTCCTCTGTCTTTGTAATGAGCTTGACTCTTTGCACCTTCGGAAAAAATTGAAGTCAAGATTATTTGCTCAGCTGTTTTGGAAATGAATAGCTTCTTTGGATTATAGTGCATTGTATTATTGTTTAATGTTTTATTTGTTTCTGTTCAAATTATAATTGTGTATGTTTTATGTAATCCACTTTGAACATTGTAGAATACAAGACTAAATAAATAATAAATAATGGGGAGATATTAAAAAAACATTTAGGCAGATAATTCACATGTTATCCATCTAAGGACCTGATTGATCAAGTATTTTCCCATAGACAGAGAATGGGAGAAAAGCCTTAGTGAATCAGGCAGAAAATAACTTATACGGCATATTCTGCCTCTTATCCGGCTATAATTTAGCTAGATATAAAAGGAGTGTCAGGGAGCATTTTGGGGAGGGGTCCTGTTATCCCGCTAACATAGCTGAATATTGGGAATATCCAACTAAGTTATCCACATAACTTTAGATCTGCTCGGAAGCAGGTCTAAAGTTATCCAGACTCATGTGGACAGATAACCAGCTTCTTACCCAGAGATTTTCAGAGATATCTTTAGAAAACAAACAGGCACCAAGTCATGGGCCTCTCAGCCTGATGCCCACCTCCTGTCTCAACCCCTCTCCCGCTCATCAAAAAAATGTGCCCCAATCTTTAAAAAGCACATTAAAGTGCAGGAAGATGAGAGCCTGCAGCCCCTGTCCCCTCTGCCCCCACCACAGTGATTCTGGTATATCAAGAGAGCGATTTGCAAGGTAACCAGGTGGGTGGGAGGGTGCCTGGCTAGGAGGAGAGGTAAGTGGATGTTTGGGGGGGGGGGGAAAGAAAGGATAAAGTTAATATTTTTTAGTGAGGGGGGGTGGCTGGAGACCCAGGCTGGCAGCACTCATCTTCTTGCACTTCAGTCTGCCTTTTAAAGATCGGGGCACATTTTTTTTTTTGGGAAGCAGGGGAGAGGGGTAGTTGAGACCAGTGGTGGTGGTGGGGTGAGCGTCAGGCCCAGAGGCCCACAAATTGGTGTTTTATTTTTAAAAGGTATGCTACTTACCTGGATATCTCTGAAGATATCGCTAAAGGTGTCCGGGTAAGTTGCTAGTTATTCAGCCACATGAAGCCGAATAATTTTAGATCTAACCAGCCATATTTAATCAATGGCTGGCTAGGGTTAAAGTTAGACAGCTGCTCTGACCCCTCAACTGTTTTCACTTCTTTCTCCCCCCACCCTTTAACTGCCCCCTCTAGCTTACGCAGACCACTCTCCTGCCCCATCTCTATCCCTGGTTGCACTCCAATGACTCATGCACCTCACTCCTCTATCCTCTCTGTCACCGTTCATCTGCTCCCCTACCTTCACCCTCTGCCATGCTCCATGCTCTCCACATCCATGAGCAGGAACCTAAACACCAAAGTGGACAAAAGGTCAGTTATTCAAGAACAGCAGCCAGATTTAAAGATTCACTCAAGAACACAGAGACAAAGGCAAAAGGATGGGAAATCAGGAAGAGAGAAACAAGCAGCACAAAGGCACCACTCAGTAATCATAAAAACACAAGAATAACCTCCATTCCTAGATGAAGACAACCTCAAAAGCTTAGTCTGGAGCTTTCCTAACACCACCCAGCACTGGCAATATGGCCCTGGGAGATGCTGGCTTTTATTTCCATGTGAGGAGGAGTGCCCAAGAAAACAGAGGGACACCTGTGCACCACCAGTCACACCACAGGTTAGCCTAAACCACTTCTATCAACCAATAGACAACACTGCTGTATATTTCCAACTAGCACCAATTTTTATCATTTTTTTTTACTACAATTCTCTGCATGTCAGTTTTAATGCTAATTTTAGCACACATTTTTGGATTACTGCAGATTGTTAGTACTGGTTTGATTTGCATACCATTACTTTATAGCATTACCTGGGTTTGTGAGTTTTTAATGCCCATGGTATTAAAACTGGGTACTAAAATTTTGCACCTATTTTGGCATGGGTTTTTATTATATTGGCCCCTATGATAGTTCATTCTGGAGTGAGGAATCTTGATGCTACAGTGGTGAGCTTAGTCAATCGCCTCTTGGGAGGATCAGTGTTTGAGAGAGAGCAGGAAGAATTGAGGCCATAATTCAGGCAGTGGTCTCCAGGGCCCCAGAGATGGACTTCTTCTGAGGGTGGGAGCAAATGAGGAAAGCTATTACCTTATCCTAAGATAAATGAATTAGTTGAACCCATTGAAGTCAATTTTTAGCCACTAGCCAGCTTGAAAAGTTAGTCAGATAAACATATCCAGCTAACTTTGGTGGGATATTCAGCAGCAGCACAGCTGTACTATTGAATATTCCTGACTATGCTAAAGATTGCCTGAGACATTTATCTGACTAAATTTAGAACTACTGTATGATACAACCAGAGGGCCTGATAAAATAAGGTGTATTCAGTTTACCTGTTGTTGTGTACACATTTTTTTCTGTGTGTTCAAATGTTACTCCTGATGCAGCAAATTTTGAGCACAGAAAAATGTGTGCTTAAAACTGTGCATTCTGCTTAGTGCCCTCTCCTGGAAATCTCATGAAAATGAAGGCATTAACTATTACTCTCCAGTGCAAAATGGTGTGCTGGCTTAACTCAAGTTGTCTTAGTGCTGGAAAATTAACTCCCGATTTGAAGTGCGCTTCTCTGGGCAGAAAGCGGAGCTCCTACTCCGGGACCTGAAATCAGGATTTATGTGCAGAAAGCATGCTTTGCACACTCAAAACATGTTTTCTGCGCATAAATATGATTTAAGAACATAAAAAACATTTTCTGAGCTGAAAGCAATTTTGAGCACATAAATGATATGTTAAGCATATGAAGCGTTTTGAACCCATAAGTCTTTTATGTGCAGAAAACATGTTTTGTGTGCATAAAATCAAATCTGAGAGACTTCCTTTCTCCTCTCTGTAAGCAGCCTGTGCTCAAAGCACATTTTAACTCTGATTTGTGCACTATTTTATTTATTTATTCATGTTATTTATTTATTTAAACATTTTTATATACCGGCATTAGTTGTGGACATCATGCCGGTTTACAGTAGAACGGGTTAAGCTTAGAAATTACATTTTAACAGGGAAGTCAAAACTGGGAAAAGGGGGTAAAAAGGTAGCTGAGAAAAGACAGAATAACAAAACGTGTTTCCTCAAGGTGAGGAGAGAGAGTATAACAAAACATTTTCTAATCAGCACACTTTTTAAAACTCAGAGTACATTAGCATACTGTTAGCTTACTACATCAAGAGTTAAATTATATTTTAACCTGCACATTAAGAAAGTGAGCATTGAGTTTCAGCACACAGTTTTAACCCATGCCTTAACACATTGAGCCCACAATTACCCAGATACTTAGTTATCTGGATAACTCTGAAGATTGGAATTAGCTTGATAACTTATATTGACAAACTTCATCCTAGAACACCCCTGGAATGCCCCTATGTTATCCGGCTAAATGTTAGTAGTATTTGGGCTAAAATTTAGATAGATATGTAGTGGAAATATTAGAAAGTTGGCATTCAGCCAGATAACTCAGATGTTATCTGGCTAAATGCTGATAAATATGGATCCCATTATTTTTAGATTGAATATCGCAGCCATGCTTATGATATGTAGACTGAAGTAAGCAATATCACACATCAAGACAGACCTGGGATTATCAAGAATATATCTGGGAAGAGCTGCAGAAGCTGAAAGACGAACTTTGGGGAAGCTGAACAGGCTCCTAAGTCTCCTGAGGAGAATCCATAAAACATCCTATGTGCAGGGAGTACATTCCTCTGAAAGGAAAACCAGCTTTATCACAGGAAAAGATGGAGGACAAGGGAAGTCTGGTGCCCCTATCCATGGGTTATTGATGAAAACGTTTAGCCAACACCAACAATGAGTGTTTTGGAAAAGATCTGCCAGTGTAAGAAACTTCCAAGACTCCAACAGATGATAAGTCTGTACTGGAGAATGGGGACTTTGAAGAACCAGATTTAACCTGGTTAGACTGGGACCTTCCCTATACTGAACGATCGGAGCAGGGTTTCCCCCATAAAGCCATAAGGTCAGGCTCTGGCCTCTAGGGAATAAGCCTCTACGGAAACTGGTTTTGGTTTTAACAGTAGTTTAGAACTGATATTTGTTATCCTATGTCTGGATGCAGACGCCATGCCAGACCTTCTGCACAAAAGGGGATACTGCAGGTAGCATATATGCCAAGTGATTCCTTGCCTTTGAATTTTAATTTTTGTCTTGTATTAATGACTGTGTGTCCCTTGCGGGGAATCCAGCTCTACACTATAATTTCTGTTGTTACTATGATCAAGTTTCTATGTTCTTAGACCAAGCCTTGAGAGTAGTAGCCTTGGGTGGTTGACCCTAGATCCCAGTGGTTCTTTGGGATGTCCAGAGATCACCTCTAGGAAAGGGTGTTGGTGATGTAAAGTAAGAAAACATCTAAATCTGGTCTTGGAATGGGGTCCGGCTTTTTGGAGGTCTTATGCTCTCCATTTGATCTACAGGGTAAGTCTTTTTATTTACAGCCAAGTAAGCTGAGAAGACTTGTACAACTGTTTTCAGTCAGATCTGGAGCCTTGCCCTAAAGGACTCTGATTGGCCCTTGGGTGTTCATAGGGGATAACTGAGGCTACCAATATGACTCTATCTGACCCCAGGCTAGGATCTCACACCTTGATCCTTCATTTGCAATTACCAGGGGGGTTTCCCCCCTATTTAACATAGCCTCCCAACTCACTTTTGGAGTAAAAGGTAGTGCCCTTTACTTAATCACACTTATTTTTACAGTTCTTCATCCCTGACTCATTCCATCATCTGGTTTTGCTACAGATGATGGAATGACTCAGGGATGATGGAATGACTCAAGCATCCCACTGTCATATGTTAATGAATAACATATGACAGTGGGATGCCAACACGACTAAATTCAATAGTAAGCATACAGTAAGTAGGTGGGACTATCAATATTAAACAATATTTCCTCAGGAATTAAATAAATCAGAACTATTTAGAGGGATTATAATTATTTGGGGGAAGATAATCAAACTACCTGTGGTCTGGCAACTCATGTGGGTAATTTTGACCCATGGGATTTGCTGAAATAATGAAAGCAAAAGTATGCATATACCTGAAAAATTACTTGCAAAGAATTGTATCTGCTTTTCATGCAGATAATTTTACTGTCAGAAACAATTTGCAAAACTACTAGGGATGTGCATTTGTTTGAAATGCCATAGAGAGCTTTCTACGAAATGATAGAATAAACATGAAATGTATTTTTTTCTTCTAGCATTTTTAGTGCACACTATTTCTGAATAGAACACATTAGGGTAAATTTTCGAAGCGCTGTGCATGCTATAACCCAAGGATAAGTGCGTGGCCGGGCCATACACATGCCAAGCGCATTTTGAAAACAGCCCAGCCACACACGTATCCCCCGGTACGCGTAGAAGTGCCAGCCTGCCTAAAAGGGGTGGGCAATGGGGTGTGGTCTGGGTGGGGAGGGGCAGGGGCAGGGCATGGCTGGGACAGCAGCCATTAAGCCCTGTCCCGGGGAAGCACGTGCTGCAAGCCAGCTGCTGCGAGGAATTACTTCTGCTCCGATGGAGCAGGTAGGTAGGGGATAGGGGTCAGGGAGGAGAAGGGAAAATGTAGGAAAGCTAGGTAGGGATGTAGGGAAGTTTCCTCCCAGTCTGCTTTTTAATTGGAGCGGACTGGGAGGGAACTGGGCAAAGGTCCAATCACGTCGCCGGGTGTACTTTAAAAAATTCACTCCCCATGCACACGCAAGTCATGACCTGGGTGCACATGCATGCGCCGATACAAAATCTGGTGCGCATGTGTGCACGGGCATCATATTTCATAACGTGCGTGCGGCGATGTGCCCGTTATAAAATCAACGTGTCCATGTGCTTGCGCCGAGAACTGCATGCACATGGATGCCCGCATGTTTTTCTTAAAATCATCCTTTTTATTTGCAAAATAGTGCACAATGTTTGTGAATAGTACACACTGTGCAGAATTATTGTGCACCCTTTCCAAAACATGAAAAAAACAAAACAAAGGGAAAATAATGATAATGACCCCCAAATAATACAATATGACACAAAACCAGCATTTTTTGGCCTGCAAACCCCTAAAAACTAAATGTGTGGCTCCATCCCCCAGCTCCCCTGACCCTCAGGTATACCTCCAGTATGGGCAAAATTGCCTGTATTGTAAACTATTGCAGGTAATTTTGCCTTCATTGAGGATGGGCAATAATCTAAGCTCTCATGTTTGTGGGTAAAAGTGTTTTACCCCAGAAAAGACTTTTATGATTGCCCTCTTTGTTTATAAGAATTGCCAATGTTAAATACATGTGCTCTTTTCTGAAGCACCATTGTATAAACCTAAACACATTTTACAATATCATCAATGATGCTTTAGGCTGGATAGATATCAGCAACATATTTTATTTAGAATGCTATCTTCAGTAATTTATGATTTTATGTTAAAGCTATTCATTTGATCCATAAAACAGTAATACCTTGCTGTACATTATTACTTAATTTTTATAATAAGTGAGTAATAATACATGTATGTGTTTAACATGTTAATCTTTTCTCCTTACATGTTATAAAGTCCACTTTTCCTATTGTTGATCCAGAGAATCCTGGCCTATAAATATTTCAGCTCCATTTAATCATTATATTAAATATTAAACCTAAAACTGTCATTTCCAATTATTCTCAATAAAGCATAATGGTTTTGAGGTTAAATGATAGAAAAAGGGCCAGTGGATCAGTATAATCAAATGAAAGCCTTCCTTTAATGGGGATACGGTTCTGTGGAGTCAGAGCACTGATGCTGAACCCTGTTTTTAACCCTGAGACACTTAATGCAACATGTCACACTGCTTTCCGCTTATTCATACTCCTGTCTGCTAATACTGGCCAAGAGGAAAACGAGTCAGTTGATAGGTGCCTGGAAAGCTTTTTGTTATACATGTGCCATGTATGTTTACCATGATATATGTACATGATCTTTATTAATGTTTAGCTCAACAAGATTAGAATTCTCACGTGTGAGATGCCCTAATTGCATTGAACCTATTGTTCTGAGTTAGAAAATTTAGTTTAAACACTTCCTTGAAATTTGTAAGCCTTGTAATTCTAAGTAAAAAATAAAAAAAAACACCCTCTCTTCTACTATTACTATCACTTCTCTTGCACTACATGACGTACGCAGTGCTGTACAAAAACATATAAGAGACAGTCCCTGTTCTGTAGATCTTACAATCTAATAAAAACAAACAGAGAGTGCACAATAGAGTTAGGAATGCCATTTGCTATGTCTCATCTCACTATGTTAGCTTTAGGATTATGGCCATTGCTAAGCAGCATTTCTCAATCTTTGCCCCCATGAAGAAATTCCCCTGGTATCACCCAATTCTGCAAAATCTGTCCTTTTCCATAGAATCTGCAGGTCCCCATGGAATCGCCATGGGAAACCAGGAGTCCAGTCTAGCCTGGTTCAGTAGTAATGCCACCGCCAAACCCCTTCCTGGTCTGATCGATACCCCCCTGTTGACTGAATTAATTTATCCATCATGTGGCAGGAGGAGAAGGGAAGCAACAGTACCTTGGGCCACCTCCTCCTCCTCCTTTGCCAGTTGGGCTTGACTGTGGGACACTGTGGTTGAGTTGGACACTGCACTGCACTGCAGTTGAGTTGGGCTTGACTGTGGGACTGCACTGCGGTTGAGTTGGGCTTGACTGTGGGACACTGCACTGCATTGCGGTTGAGTTGGACACTACACTGCACTGCGGTTGAGTTGGGCTTGACTGTGGGACTGCACTGCACTGCGGTTGAGGGGCTTGACTGTGGGACACTGCACTGCTGTTGAAAGCAGCATTCAGACGTGGCTTGCAGAGGAGGAAGATGGATCTTTTAGACAGGCTGCAGGTGGGAGGAAGATAAGGAACAGAGTTGATGAAGATAATTGTGTGAAACAAGGAGAGGCTGGGGGGGGATAAGGGAAAAAAGGAATGGGATATGTGAAAGAGTTAATGCTTGAGAGGGAATAAGAGAAAGAGAAGATGGGGTATTATGTGAAATAGAGGGCAATAAGAGAAAGAGGAGATGGGAGTACAATTGGGTGGTTGTGTGAAACAGGCTGGGATTGCGATAGAGAGTTTGTGCAAGGGTTATGGGAAAGGGACTGACAGATGGGGGTGTGTGATGGAGAGTTGGGAGACATCTGTGACTAGAAGAAATGGGGGTTGTGTGAGACAAGGAACTAGAGAGATGAGGGTGTATGTGAAAGAGAAGCTGAAGAAGGGCAGATGGGGGTGGGTGTGCATGGGTGGGAAGGATGGGGTACAATAAAAAAACAGTTGTTGGGGAGAGAGAGAGAGCAAGAGCGAGGAAGAGAAAATGAGAGACACACACACACACTAGAGTCTGGGGATTGGGATGTGAGAAGGAGCAGGGCTGGAGCCAGGGGAGGAACCACTTCCCGTCTCCTCTTTCTGGATCCTATCCTCAAGATCTCAGGATTTCTTTCTTCATGCCAGGCCCAGTCCTCCCTTACTTTCCTCTTCTTCCTTCCCATCCTGATCTTCACTCATCTTCTACCCCATCCCTGATCCTCCCTCCTCCGCCCCAATACTGATTCCTCTTCATCCCTCCTCCCCTTTCTGATTCCCCCCTTTTTGCCTCTGTCCTTCTTGTCCCCTTATTCCTCTAGCCCTTCTGTCTATGATTAATTTCCCTCCTATGAGATCCCTTTTCTCTCTTCTGAGATCTCCTCTCTCCCCATGTCTACATCCCTTGCCTTCCTTCTTCCCCGGCCTGATTCACTAAGATCCCTTTTCCTCTAATAAAGAACTAAATAGATTAATTGGATACAGAAATGACAGAAAATGAATTCATTTTTATAAAGTTAAAAAAATACATTATTTAAATTGCTAATATATGCAAAAGTATGTACATTTGTCATTTATTTGTCATTGAATGTTAGAAAATCTACCAAGGAGTTTGCCATATAATCTTAAAATATCTGCCGCAGGAAAGCAGGGGCTCTAATAATAACGTATTCCAGTTACCCCTTTCTCTTCACTGTCTCCTCGTTCTGCTTATTCCCTTTACCTCCCATTTTGCTTTATCCTCTTCTCTCCTCTTCTCGCCTGTCTTTCCCCTTCCCCTCTTTTTCTTGCTCGTTCCCTTGTGCTTTTCTCCTCCTCTGTTTCCTCTTACTTTCACCTTCATCTGTTTCTCCCTTCCACTCCCCCTCCTCTCTTCATTCTGCTTTCTTCCTTACATCTTTCTCCTTCTCTCCCCCCTTTGACTTTCCCCGTCTCTCTCTTCGATGCTTTCCCCACCAAACAAATTCCTTCCCATCTCCCATTCCCCCCTCTCTGAGACACCCCCCCCCCCACACACACACACACACACCTGCAGCCAGGGGCGTCCGCTGAGAGCGAGGCTGCATCAGTGTGCAATGTTTGACGCTGCTGCGTCAGTGTGCAATGTTTGACGCTGCTGCGTCAGTGTGCAATGTTTGACGCTGCTGCACAATTCCGCCAGATCTCGGCAACACCCCAAGGCCTACCAGCACATTGGCAGAAGAGAGCTGTGCATTAAAGTCTCACATTTCTCCTGCTGGCAGCTTGGGGGGGGGGGGGGCAGATGGATGAGAAGGCTGGGCGTGCTGATTGTGGCCATGAAGAGTGGGGCATACTCAACCTGGCAAGGGACTTTTTTGTCATTGATTGTGGAAGTTGGGAATAGGGCCACCAGGTCCAAGCTTGACTGTTTTTCTTTTCAACTCATTGCCACACTTAACCGACTATATTCTTTGAACATGGCCGGCTAAGTCTATAGTTTTCTGGCCACATCAGACTTGGATGACTTTAGACCTGCTTCTGGTTAGGTGTAGAGTCAGCCGAAAAATGTATTAAGCTAACTCGTAATATCGGAGCTAGCTGAATGTGTTATTTGCCTTAATAAGCCCCACCCCAAAACGTCTTCAAAATGCCCCTTACTCAGCAGGTTAACTTTTAGCTGGAAAAGTACCAGGAATATTAAAAACTCTGCATGTAGCTGGATAACTTACATAGTTTGCCTTTTGGGTGTTTTGTCTCAGCTCGGGTGCCTGATCATAAATGTAAGTCCCTCTTTAACTCTGCATGAATGATGTCAGGACATTCTCTTATAATATGTAAGATAACCTATAGGACATTAAAACATGTGTCCCCCTTCTGTTCATCTTATTTGAAATAAAATATTTTGGTACTGTAGAATGTCCAGAGAATAAAAAGCATTTGAAATGAAAAGATGTTTTATGTTGGTTCCCTATCTATTACCTTTTGGGCCTGCATATTCCACAAAGGTGATGCATTCAGCCCTGCTGGAGGGGGCAGGGGATAATGTTTGTTGCTACCGTGCCACTCCCTGCTGAGGGTATGTCTTAAAGAAAACTCTCCTCCTACTGTTAAAAGCTCCCCAAAGCTGCCAGGGTATGCTACTAGAGGAGGAGATTTGGAGATAAGGCAAAAAGTAACAACAGAAGCAAAAAACATCCTGAAATTAAAAAGCACATTAGACACCTATGCTCAAATGCTAAGGGTAGTTTACATCTCTAGCCAAGGTCACTAGAAACTGATTCAGTGTAGGTTGCGTTTGCCCTTATTGGCCTTTTTGAACTGAATTTTGTGATCTCAGTCTAGTTCACAGTAGTCGTGTGTTCATATCACAAACCAGAAGCATCAAAACTGACACAAATTTGCACCTTTCCTAGCATTCATTGCTGAGAGTCTAAAGACTGAACTGGCATGAAATTTGATTTATATTTTCACCCCTTTTTCAAGTCCTACCAGAGCAGGAAAGAGTCACATTATCATTATACTGTGTAATGAAGGTTGAATTTCTGTTGCCTGTATTGCACCCAGAACTCAATGCCAGGTCCTTAGCAAGGACGAAAATTCATTTAAAGTAATAATTTAAAAAAACATTTGAACCTATTCATTCGATATTGCTAAGAGTACTATGCTTACAGCATAAAGCTGATTGCCACTTAAAATAAACTGAAATGCATGCCTATTCACAAAAATGTTTTGTGTGTGACTGCCATTTTACTATGTAATTTCATAATATAATTTGAGTGTTGTAAACTATATTCTCTGTTGCTGTTTCCTCATGGGTGGTTAATAGTAATGGGCAGGTAATGGATCAGCAAGAATAATTCTAAATATTGAACTGAGTTGAACTGGTGCTCAGCACTGAGTTGAAATTTATTTGCAAAATGGGACAGTTAATTTTAAAGGGTCAAAAATTTGGAGTTTTCCAGATTTGTTTAAAGCCATATAAGGAAAAAATGTTTGGTATCCTTTCTTATGGGGTAGCTTTTCAATTATGGTTTCCATGCAAGTGCTCTATTAAATATGAAAATAATTAAAATCCAAAACAGTTAAAGGTTTTTCTTAAAATTTTGAGTACTGGAGGGGCTGGGGAATGTCCAACAGTAGCGTGAAGGGATGGGTAGGTTAAACCAGTGTTTCCCAACTGGTGTGCCCCGGCAATCTTCAGTTTCTCTTTCCCCAGCAGCTAGCCTGCAGTATATCCTCCCACAAGCAGGGGGAGTCAGAGGACAGCACTTGTCTGCTGCTGCTTCTGTTTTCCCCTCTGCCAGCTCTCCTCTCCTCTGCAATTGAAATGGCATGGGGGATCTCTGTAGTCTGACAAGTCCTGCTGGCCCCATGCAGTTTCTATTACAGAGAGAAACAGGCAAAGGAAGCAGCACCAGATAAGCGCTGCTGGAAGAGGCAGCTACATTTTCTAGGAAGCTGGGGGTGTTGGGGGAGAGGGAAGGAAAGAGAAGGGAAGGAAAGGAAAGAGAAAGTATTGATGCCAAGGAGGGGAGAGGGTAGGAGTGGAGTGGAGTGGGAGAGTAGGGAGAGGTTGATGGAGATTATATCAGGGGAGGGTTGGAAGTAGAAGGTACTAAGAAAGGGAAGGTGATAGACATTATGATGGGGGGAGGTTGGAGGGAGAGTATAGGAAGGGGAAGGTGATGGTGATAATGCCAGGAGGGTGGAGGGAGAGAGAGAAGGGAGGGGAAGATGGATAATATCAGATGGTGAGGGGGGGGGAGAGAAAAGGAAAGAAGGTGATGATGCAGGGGGGGTAGAGAGAAAGGGATGATGCTCGGGGAGAGGGACAGGAAGAGAAGTAATGATACCAGAGGTAGAATGGGAGAAAGGAAAGGGAAGATGAGGGTGTTGCCAAGAGTGGTGGCAGGCGATGAGAACTGTAGGGGGTGAAGGGAGCGGGAAGAAAGGGGAAAAGATGGTGATAATGTGAGGGAGTGGAAGAGGGAAGAGAAAAGGTGATGATGTGGGGGGCAGAGAGGGAGAGGGAAGGGAAGGGAGAGTAATAATGCTAGGGTGGTGGGGGATAGGAAAGGTGCTGGTGTGCCATGATGAAGTGAGTCCAATGCCAGGTGTGCCACGACAAAAAGAAGGCTGGGAACGACCACCAGTCCTTGAAGGTCCTGCTCCAGTTCACTTTAAGGGACACCCAGGAGGAAAACACAAAGCAGAAGGTGCTCCATGGGGAGGGAAATAAAAGGAGGGGGCAAACTGGCCCAGGGTGGAGTAGTAAATACCCGACTGTAAACAAAGACTGTAGGTCTGAATACCTTATCTGTTTGAAACAGAAACCATGGAGGTAAGCAGACTTTTCTTTTTGTAAATAATAAAAAGTGCTGGGAACTTAAACTCCTAAGAGTATAAAAGGGAGGGAAAGTTCTTATGATGATTTGAATAATGCACAGTTATGTAAAGTAAGGTAGTGTTAATTGTTTTTCTTCCTTCTTTGTGTAACCGCCTCTCTGCTGGAGGGTCCTTGACACAGGGGCTACAGCAAAGTCCTAAGGCTGTTTTTTCTGTCCCAGATCTCCAAAACTGATTTGCACCAAACGTCCGCCCTGGGGTCAGGAGTTCTCTAGCAGGGAGGAGCCCTAGGTGCTGTGATGGGGTAACCAGGCAGCACAATCACTTAGCTTCATACTCACAGAGAGGGGAGTCTACTGATCCAAAAGGGCACACGAAGAAAGACACAGAGTCCAAGGTTGGTTTCAAATATTAAAAGGTTTTAAATTAAGCTTAATAAATAAGATACATGCAATAATTCCAAAAATAGAAAAACAAGCAAAATACAAATAAAAAAGAAGGATGTTTCTCTGTCCATAGTGATGATCTTCTTCTCTCAACTGTGTCTTAATTCAAAATGCATTTCCCAAGAAGGGTAGGTAAGTTCTCTTCCATTTCCAACATATACCAGGAAAAATGGAAAAAAAAAATTCCCCTGCTTCAAAAATAGAATCTGCAAAAGAATTCTCAAGATGCTCAAAAACTTCAATCAGTCTTCCATCTTGCTGTTAACCAAGTACAATAGGGATACAGCCCTTTCTTCCAGGGGGCCTCCAGCTCACAATGAAATAATAAAATGTTTTAAAAAAATTGTATGGGTAGTAAGGAATTCACAAAAACATTAGTAAAGCCATAAACTATCTCATTGTTCAAAAATATCAAAACATTCTTTATTCAAATGTCAAAACATAACAAATTGAATAATAATCAGATATAAAAAATCAAGCTCAATTCTTATGTATTAAACCAAAAAAAAAATAAATCTAAAGGTTTACAAAGCAAACATTTGAAAAACATGTATCTATAGTAACTGAATGAGGACCCTGAAAAGACAGCTATACATAAATACAAAAACAACAAAATTAGTATATATATACATTAGACATGTGCATAAAAAAAATTTCATGCCGGTTCGTTTTTTGCTTTGGGGGTGGGTTATTTTGGTCCACCCCCAAATCAGAAATGTTTTTCCCACTGCCAATTTAATTTTAAAATAATGAAAAAAAAAAAAAGCCACAATCCTTCAAATTTAACTAAATGGAAAGCCCCACCCTCCCAATCCCTCCAAGACTACTCAATGTCCATGGTGGATCAGCAAGGGGGGGGGGCGGAGCTCAGAATAATCTCTAGCTTGCGAGGGCTGTCATCTGCCAGTATTCAAAATAGCGCTGGTGGCCCTTTGCCCTTTCCATGTGATAGGGGCTGGCGTGGCAGCTGACAGTGACAAGCATTACAAAAAAAACCCCTTACAAAAATATCTACAAAAAATAAAAAATTCAAGAAAGAGAAACGGGAAAAATTTTGAGGGGAGGGGGAGGAAGAAGGAAAAAATATGGAAAGAAAAAAACTTTTTTCAAAAGAAGATTTAAAAAGGAAACAAAGTACTCAAACAATTTAAGCTGAATGATAAATCTTGATAATTCTTCTTCATCAAGCCTCCAGATGGCCTATTGAAGTCATCAAGAGACAACACTGGTAGAAATGAAGAATTTGCTCTTCAAGGTAACGCAGCATGTTTCACCCCTAACGGCTTCATCAAGTCAAGGTATCCAGGGATAAGTCAGCTTTCAATGTCCCACACCAGAATCTTCACTAAAAAGGAACCAAAATAATCAAATTATGTGAAAAAAAACAAATGAAAAATAAGGCATAAACAATGACCAAAACAAGCCTACCTTTTCAATATAAAATGTAAACATATATGCTATATAATAATACTAAGCACAATGTTACAAATATAAGATACAACAAACAATTGCAAAATGATTAACACAATACATACTTAGGTTTAAAAGTCTGGTCCTTTATATTTAGCTAAGTGCACGGGGTACATTTGTGCGTGCTACACATTGTGCACAAATGTACGCCTGATTTTATAACATGTAGGCACAGCCACGCGCATGTTATAAAATCCGGGGTCAGTGCGCGCAAGGGGGTGCACACTAGTGCACCTTGCGTGCTGAGCCCTAGGGGAGCCCCGATGGCTTTCCCAGGTCCCTCCGAGGTCACTCTGATTTCGGAACGACCTCGAAGGGAACTTTCCTTCCGCCCCCCCCACCTTCCCCCTCCCTTCTACTATCTAACCCACTCCCGAGCCCTACCTAAACCCCCCTAACCTTTATTTCATAAGTTGCACCTGCCAGCTGAGTGCCAGCGCGCAATCCCCTGGCATGGCCACTGTGCCGGAGGCCTCAGTCCCACCCTCGCCCCGCCCCTTTCACAAAGCCCCGGGACATACCTGCATCCCAGGGCTTTGCGTGCATCACCGGGCATATGCAATTTATAAAATAATGTAGCAATTTTACACATATCCATAGACATGAATATATGGATATGTGTTAGCAGTTTTGAAAGTTATCCTCAATGTATTTAAAACAGAAAAAAGAGATGAGGTGTATTATCTATGCGAGAAGAGAGGTCATATAAAAATGCATTGAAAAATAAATAAAGATATAGGTAAAACTGCTTCTACTAGCAGGAAGATGGAGGGGAAATCTCCAAACCACAGGTAAGGCAGGAATGTAGTTCAAAGGGAAATTTTCCAGAATGATGTTAGCAGAAAAATGCTTGTTAAAAATAACAAACAACCCAAATGAAGATAGCAAGCATAAATACTATCTGGATTCAGATATCTCATATCAAAATAAGTGCAATAAAAGTGCATTTAGTTGTTTAGACAAATGCTTCAAAGCAGAGATTTGCCTGGCAGATGCGAGATCTGCAGAAACACATGGAAAAGGGAGAATTAAGATAAGATTTTTGATTGATTGAGGGAAGTTAGAATTCTTGAATTTATGTATGCTTATTGGATCCCTGAACTGGATTTCTTAGATAATTCAAATCCAGTTCAGGGATCCAATAAGCATAATAAATTCAAGAATGGAAAGAGGCTGTGAAATCCATTTAAGGAACAATGAATGCATTGTAGAGAAAAATGGGAAGATCATATTAAAAACAAAAAATGAATACAAACTTGCTTGAACTGCTGCAGACAAGTGCAGTGCAATTTAGGCTTATTTGCATGGAAACAGAAGTATCAATTTATTGCATAGACACTGTGGACACAATTATGAATACTTTAATAAGATCAGAAGAGAGGAGCTTGGCTTGACATTTACAACTGGAAAGATGATAAGATCATACCCTATCAATGATGTATCAGATCAAAGGCATTATAAAACTCTTTTCCTGTGCTGCAAGTAAAGTAAACAAACAATGGATCTATAAATCAGTGAAAAAAGGGTAGCAAGAGCTATTTTTTTATTTTTGTTGACAGCTATTCAAAATATATTAACACCTATCTATTGTCACATAAAGTTGAGGTTTTTCAAAAGTTTAAAAATTACTAAGATCATGTTGAAAATAAATTTCAGAGAAAAATTAAGAGATTTAGTACTGACAATGGAAAGAAATTATGCAGCAAAGAAATGGAGGAGCTTCTAAGAGAAAAACTGTAACGCATGAAATGACTATAAATTGTAGCCCTGAACAGAATAGACAGGGATAAAGAAAGAATCAGAGCTTTCTAAACATGGCTAAATGTCTACTGTTGGATGCACAGTTATCTGATTACTTCTGGGATGAAGCAATCAGTGTTATCACCTATTTAGAGAATCACCTACCAACCAAGGAAGCAAAACACCTTATAAAATAATACAGGGTACTTAGCGAGGTTTAGGGGGCCTGGCCTAACAGGGTAAAAGGTAGGCAAAATAACAGGGGAGGTTAGGGGGGTTAGAAATGGTGATTGGTTAACTGGCCAAACTGTGAATAAACTGGCAAAATGGCCTGTACCTAATGAAATCCCCCACCCCTCACTTAAACATTTCAGGTGGAATTTGCATGCACATGCACACAAGCATATAAATCAGGGCATATCCAAGCTATTTTATAACTTGCACACATATATGCACGATTGTTATAAAATGGCCACAGCCATTGGTGTATGCCGGAAAATGCATGCATATGTGTGCCCCAGCATGGATCTTAAAATTTACCTCTAAGAGTGCAAGAGGGGGCTATTGAGCAATAGGCAGATGCTACTGATATGCAAGCAGATGCATACACAGCTGCCACCAGTAATAATGACCTACAAGCAGAAAAATATGTAGATAGTGATGATGTTTCTTCTCGGAACTTGAGGAGTATAGCAATGATAATCAGATGGAAGAAGATGCAGCACCTATAGAATCAGAGCCTAAGCTAATGAGATCTAAAAGATCAAATAAACAAAATCCACCAAAAACATGTTCGACATATTTCAAGAAAAAGATGTGTCTGACCTGACTTCATGGAGAGACATTGAGAACATGTCTCCTGCTGAAGCAGAAAAATGGAGAAATGCAACCAAAGAAGAGACAGTCGTCATAAAAATAAGCCATGGGCATTAAATTGCTGAGTCAGACAAGCTGTAGGATGCCGCTGGATTTTTAAACTAAGTATGATGCAGAGGAAAATGTGCAAAAACACAAGGCAAGGTTGGTAGCCAAAGGCTACATGCAAAATATGTCATTGCCTTCAGAATAACATTTGTCCTAGTTATGAAGCACTCAGCCATAAGATATATGTATCAGCCACCAGGATATGAAGAAACAGGCAAAGAGAGAATCGTATGCAAACTACACAAATCCATTTATGGCCCAAAAACAAGCTGCTAAGGCATGGACTGACAAACCGAGCCTGATGCTGAGATGCATGTCATTCAAGCAAGGGGAAACATTTTGTGTTATGTGGATGACCTGATATTGTGAAAAGAATGGCAACAGTGCGGAGATCATAGACTAAACAAAGAAGTGGAAGTAGAACTGCTAGGAAATCCTGTCTAAGGACTGAGATACAAAAGGATAAAGATGGATATTACCTAATAAACCAAAGACAAAAGATCAATGATCATGCAGATTTACTGGGTCTGTCTGAAGCCATCAAAACAAATACTCCCATGGAAATAGGCTGCTAAAAGAGAGGTGGAAATAGAAAAAAAATAGACTTACCTTCAATAATCATTATAGGACAGCAATTGGGAAACTACTCTCTATTGCAATAGTGTGCCGACCTAACATAGCCGGTGCTGTGAACTTGCTTAGCATAAGAGTCATGAATCCAACTCACAAGGACTGGAAATCAGTAAAAAGACTGGGAAGGTACCTGAAAGGGACAAAGAACTTAAAACTGAAGTTACCAGCCACTGAGAGTACAGACTTGATTGGCTATGTGGATGCAGCTTGGGGAGGACACAGAATGGTTAGAAAACCGGCAAAGGTTTGGCTCTCACATGGTCAAGTAAGAAGCAGACAGTTGTAGCTTTGTCTTCCACAGAGGCAGAGTCCTGTGCTGCAGAGCAAGCTGTCAGAGAACTTGCATGGCTTTGGAAGTTATTCTTAGATGTTGGGATTGATCAATCTATCAATACAGATTTTTGCAGATAATCAAGGGTGTATCAAAACAACTCAAGCCAAACATGAAACATGTGAACATAAATTGCACTATAGAGCGAATTTTAAAAGCCCTATGTGTGGCAAATCTAGTATATACGCTCGTGACTGGGACGCATGCGAACCGCACGGATTTTAAGAGGCCAGCAACCACATCTTTATTTCCCGGTACGCACTTTGGAAAGAATTTCACAAAAAGGGGCAGGCTGGGGGCAAGGTCTGGGCAGGGCATGGGTGGTCTGGAACATCGCCATTAAGTCTGAGTCACGCACAAGTACACACCAGGATCCGACGACTGCGTAAGTTGCTGCTGCTATGGACTGCGGGTAAGTAGTAAAATAAAAAAGTTTAGAGTAGTCAGCGGGGTTTTAGGGATCAGGGCTAGGAGGGTAAAAGGGAGCAGTCTAGGTAGAGGGTTTAGGTAGTCTGCTCCTTTACAGGGGCAAACTGGGAGGGAACAGGGAAATAGGTCTTAATGTGTTGCTGCACGCATCTACTAAAATCCCCCCACTTACCCGTGCGAGGCAGCATTCGTGCGCACGGGCGCAAGTCAATATAAAATTGTGCATGCATGAGCGCACGGGTAGTGGATTTTTTTTAACATGTGTGCATATACGCGCACATCTTATAAAATCGGTGTGTCTACGTGCACGCGCCGGCAAACGCACACACACATGCGCCCGCGCACCACTCCTAAAATCTACCTTTATGTGAGGGATATGTGTGAGAAAGGACTGGTTAAACTGAAACACTGCCCCCACAGAGAACATGGTGGCAAATAAATTAACTAAACCTTTCTCCAGGGACTTTTTCTTGGCCCTGTGTGACAAATAAGCATATGCATTGGTTTAAAATGAAATAGAAAAAAGAAACAAATAGGGGCCAATTTGTTTCTTTTGTGGGGCCCTGAAACAAATTGAAGGGGCCCCATAAATTAAACAAACTCTATTCATTTCATTTGTTTTAAATAGGACGATTTCTATAAGCCACTATAATCAATGGACTCATAGAAATCATAGGAAATCATCAGGTGCATGTGTGCATTTAGAAAGTGATACAGTGAAGAGCAGGCAGTCAGCAGAGAAGGGGAGGATGAGCATGTTGTTAAGGAGACAAGAGGAAAGCAATTTTCCAGTCTGACCTATCGCTGCAGACCAGGTACAGTGGCACGTTGTCACACAGATCTTGAAGACTGAGCATGTCAAAGATTTGCTCTTCATTGCTTCTCAAGGCATTATCTGTGTGAAAGCATAGCTCTGCACTCTCTGAGTTCTTGCAAAAGATTTTTGCTGCAGAATATTTTATAGTCTCACTGTGCCAGCAGCAATCACTCAGGCACACAAGAAAAGAAGGCAATAAGGCAGCGTTGTGTCACAATATCCGTGTTTCATGGCAGATTTGTATTGCTTTGCTTGCATTTGCTGTTCTGTTTTTCCTTTCTGATGACTGAAGCCCTAGGTATACTTGAGATTGTCATTTATTCTCTGTTTGCCTGGCAGCAGGCACAGTGAGGGCAGTGGACAATAGGCGGAGGGCATAAGTGAGCAGTGAGGGCAGGGCAGAAAAAGCAGCATAACAGGCTGTGTTATGAAGTCAGCGAAGTAGTGCAGAGCAGATAGTGTGACACTCACTGCAGCAATTTCTCTGTGTTCTTCACATAGTAATGTGGTACTGACACTGTCAGTGGATATTACAATACCAATAAAAAAATTTAAATTATTGTAATCTTCACATCCTCAGTGACATAAAATCAATATTGTCAGGAATAGGGAAATACAGAGTAGATAAAGTAAATATAATTGTTTCCAAAATTGGCCAGGTTGGCACTGGCACTAGCAGTGTCAGCATAGACCCAAAATGTAGTCCCAGTATACAACAAGAGAACAAGTGTGGAAGGAACACCTCAAGGCTCTCAAAGAGGTTACCACTTACCAGCAGCAGTGCAATGAACTCTTAATGACATCTTAAGTGGCAAACTGGCACCAAAAGTAGCATTAGCATCCTAAGTCAACATGAATGGGGAGTAAAGGAGAAAAGGTGGGTCCCCCTTGAGCAAGGGGACACCAGCAGCAAATTGAGAGGTCCCCCAAGAGAATGTAGACCCCAGAAGCAGATCATGTTGTCCTTCAGGAGGGTCTGGATCCCAGTAGCAGGTCCAAAGGCACAATTGGATTCCCTAGTAGGGTGTGGATCCCAGCAGTATGCCAGGAGGTGGAGTTGGGCCCCCCCAAGAAGGTGTAGACCCAAGAAACAGATGTGCTGGAAGAGTCAGGACCCCCAGGAGGGCAAGGACCCCAGCATTGGCACAGAGGATCTTTCAGTGGAATGGAAGCAGCACCAAGGAGGTGGCAGCGGTTTAGATACAATGCACCCCTCAAGCCAACACTGCCCACCAGCCCAGTTGCATCTTTTTACATGGGTGAGACTTGGAAAAAAAAGGGGGAGGATAATAATAACACCTGATTAAGCAGGAACTCAAGAAGTCCCACCTATTCTATAGGCTGGTATACTATGGGGGCCAACAACCCCAAATTGCCAAATATAAATGTCCTTGCTATCTTGTAGAAATGTATATAGTTGTGTGGCCTATTAACCATGATTAGATAAGTGCGCTCTTTGACATCCTATTAGCGATATACATAATCATGTAGAAATGTATATACTTATATAGTCTAGTAAACCTGTATATATCTGCACATACTGCCAGCCTTGTTCACAGTCCCATTTGTTTCCTGGGGTGAAGAGAGGGAAATCCCACCCGCTAATAGCTTCTTCACTAGGTGGTGGCACCAGGCACCAAGAACGTGAGGATCGATGGAGTGTGCCCTAGGGGGGGCTCATGCCAGGTCAGTCCCGGACCCAGGGATGCCCCACTAGGTAAGCGGTCAAGGATGCGTTACATTAATATACCACAATTAATAAAAAAGAAACAGCCACATGGTTCAGAAATAAAATCACATACATAACTTCAGTTAACATCCATTAAATAATAAAAACAAATCTATTTCATAATATTGAACTCTTAGGGCCTAGTTTTAAAAAGCATTTACACACTTAAAAATGGGTTTTACACATCTAAGTGTGCTTTTGAAAAATGTTACAAAATATGTAATTGAATTGACCAAAGGATATTCACGCGTAAGTGTACTTTACATGGGTAAATGGCTTTTGAAAATTGCTACGTCAGTATGTTAATTTTATATGCATAACTGCATTGAAAATTACACACACAATATATTACTATGTGGAACCATGTCCTAGTGTAAATTGTATCCTTCTTGTCTGCATGTAAAAACAGGCTGTGTTGTCTCTAAAGTTACTTTTTTTTTTTAAGTTTGAAAATTATCCTCATTGCAGGTAAGAATGCACACCAGGTCCGGCAGAAGCATTGGTTGGAGTAGGAAGTGGCCTACGGCACCAGAAGTGGTGGGGCGGATGTTTTGAAAGGATTGCAGGAGGGATGAGATGCAGCGCATATGAGATACGGAGATGGGGACATTTTTCTTGTTTTTTTTGGGTATGTATTTATTTGAGGAGCCAGGGCTGTTTGTAGTGTGCAATTTGCATTAGAAAGAGAGAGAGAGAGAGATCACCTGACGATGTGACATCATCATCACTGCCTAGGGCAGTTGGACACCCTTGCACTGGCACTGGTATGCACACACTACACTATTCATACTGGGGTTGATTTTAAGACCTGCACACATGCCTCGGATGTGCACATGTGCGCGCGGATCCCGGTGTGTGTACATGGACGCAGCTATTTAATAACACGCATGCGTCTGTGAACGTATGTTATAAAATACAATAACCGCACGCATAATCATGGTGGATTTTAACATTTGCATGTGTATATGTAGGCTCTTGGCCTCCACTAGCAGGATGATAAATTTTAAAAGGCAATGCACAGCAATGTGAGTAGGGTTTCCCCAGTACCCTCCCAGTCCACTCCAATTAAGGAGTGGGCTGGGAGAGCACTTCCCTATATCCCTACCTAACCTTCCTACCCTTTCCCCTCTCCTCCCCGAACCCCTAACCTCTTACATACAAATGTACTCTTGATGCACTCTCTACCTAGCTGCTATCAAGCTAGGTAGAGAGAGTACATTGTACAAATCTCATCTTTGTGTACATCTTGTGTATACTCCAAATCACATAAAATCTTCACTGATGTCTACTGTGCTGTTCATACCTCTGACTGTGCATGTAAAACTGCCCCCCCCCCAAAAAAATGTAGCCTACCACCAAAATCTCACCCCCGAGTTACTAGATGCCCCTCTTACAGTGGTATAAATAGTTTACTTATATAAAAGTCTTATAAATCTCTCTCTCTCTCTCTCTCTCTCTGCAGCAGCCAAAATTACCCTAACCACACCCCTTTTATTTATCATGGGCACTATTTTTCACAATTTTATAGCAAAATGATAAATCTAGGGGTAAGATAGCACCAAAACGTATATGGTAAGATAGTAAGAGCCGGGGCAAAGTGTGTGTAGGAGCCCTAGGATCTGCCTGTGGGGACAGAAAGTCGGTATATTGTGGAGGAAGCTTCTTCAGAGGGACTGCCTGATGCCCAGAAAGTGCAGTAAAATATTTAAAGTGCACTAATTTAGTGCACGTTAATATTTTAGCATTAACTAAATCAAGTTACAGTGCATCAAAATCAAAGGGGAACAAAATGTTGCATTTTAAAAATGAAAAAATAAACATGAAACAAAAGGAAACCTAGAATGAAAAGAGAAATTTCTCTCTGCACACCCATACATTTTAGTACTTTTTAGAAATTGTCAGTTTTATGGAGCTCAGTTCAAGCAGAGCCATGTGAGGGGCATTCCATATGTTGAGGAATCTGAGGTGCAGTAACATCCTAAATCAGTGCACATGTAGAATATCCAGTGCAGTTTTTTTTTTCTCTGTTGAAAATAATAGCAAAAATTTATGCTCTGAAGATTCATTTTTACACTTTGATCTCATTCCACCACTGTTTAAATAAGCAATGTGACCTTATATCATTCTTTTGAACACTGATTGTTTTATGGATCTGTGTAACAGATGTGAAGTTTGTTGCTACCTCGAAAATGTGCATAACATCAGAGCAAGGTGGTACTACAGCAACGCACCGTTTGATGAAAGCATTAGTACACTGTAACCTCTATTCTGTAACATTCTCCTTGGGGGCAGAGCACGTTGAGAATGAGCTGTTATAGTAATAGCAATTAACATAATTAATTGCAATTTCAGTAGTTCAACCAAGTAGGTTAGTAGAAACTGAGCTGTTATAGTAATAGCAATTAACATAATTAATTGCAGTTTCAGTAGTTCAACCAAGTAGATTAGTAAATACTGAAGTGAAGATGCCCAGAATAATTTGAGAATATCCAAAGATGACATATTATTGGCAGCTAAGTTTGAAAATTCACATATGTGTGGCCCAAAGTTTGTCTTAAAAATATAGCTTGTTTTTTCAATATCCCCGATCAGGAGACCCGCCCCACGACATCACCGATGACAGCGCAGAACCGTTAAATGGCGCCAGAACACCGGGCGGCCGTGCACAGGGAGGCCACCCACCACCACCACCGGGCACCCTGCTACAACTCACAGTGATGAGAAAGGAAAGGAAAGTGAAGGGATGAAATCTGGAACTGTGAGGGGAGGGGGGACGTGAGATCCCGATCGGGAGACCCGCCCCCACGACATCACTGATGACAGAGCAGGACCGTTAAACACCCCAGAACACCAGGCGTCACGAGCCGAAGGGGAGCAACAAAGGGGCACTCCCCTTTGTGCACCCCTTCATGCAACCTGAACTGTTAACCATCTCCACATTCTTTTTATATCCCTTGTTAACAATTTCCATATTATAAATGTTTAATGTATTAGACAAAGGAAACGCCTGATTTCCTGCATTTTTGTTTGAATGTAAACCGATGTGATATGTAAAATCGAACACCAATATATACAAATAAATAAATAAATAAAAATAATAAAATATTCTTGCTTAATGCCCTCACAAATCTAGATACCTAAATAAGAAAATAGCAGATTAGTGGCTTATAAAGTTTTGGCACTTAAATATTAATAAAACCACTTAGCAGCTTAGAAAATATATGTGCTTAAATATGAATTTAAAAGTTTAGGTGATTGAAACTTAAATAATGCCACTATAGCCAGATAAATACAGCAAATCGAACACCCCCAGGTTTCCCGTATTTGCCAATGCCTAAAACACAGCAAAATGGCTGGGCAAACCCACAATAGAAATTATAGCTTAGGGGACAAGCAGCTGCTCTTGGAGCTTGTTGTTGAGGATGTGGATCCTTGCACCGAGGTGGAGTTGGTGCAACCTACAAGGAGGAGCCCAGCAAGTCCCCATCATCAGCGGGTGGAGCTGGCTGTGGCACAGGCCCAACTGGAGCTTTACTTATACCAGCCCTCATTCCCCTTTGGTTGAGCCCTTGGGTGCTGGGGCTGGCAGGACTAAGGCACAGGCCTCTGCAGTTGATGTGAAGATCCATCAAAATTGTTGAGTTGCAGGCCAGGTGGAGCCAGACACAGGTAGCAGTCATGCCAGCAGGCGTTCAACAGGCAATGGTCAATGGCAGATGGAGTTCAATCAAGTATCATAATAAATTCATTCAGAAAAAAATATTATAAGGCTCACAACATGAGAGATGTTAGTTATTAAAAGAGGAAAAATTAATTATTTTAGGAGGAAAAATCTCAGATGCCTACTCTCATCAATAACTGCCTATGATTAGGTAAA
Source organism: Rhinatrema bivittatum (assembly GCF_901001135.1). NCBI lineage: Eukaryota > Metazoa > Chordata > Amphibia > Gymnophiona > Rhinatrematidae > Rhinatrema > Rhinatrema bivittatum. The sequence continues at coordinate 81,986,088 of NC_042621.1, read as the reverse complement.
ATGAGGCACCATCATTAGTTGAAATACCTCCTCTAAATCTCAGTGGTGTCGTCTTAATTTCTTATGTTTTTATTTTTTAATGCATTTTCTTGCTTTAATAACAAACTTCCTATTGATAACTTTTCCTTTATTTGGAATTTTTAACTTTTTTTGTGTGAAATGTCACATAAGTGTCACAGCCAGATAAATCTGAAAAGTTTCAAAACCACCGGAAGTAAAAAAGTACTTAGTTTGGCACCATTGCTCTTCCAAGTGAAATTCTTACTGGATCTTCCTTCCTTTCTCCCAGCTCATTGAGCTTCCAAAACTTTGAAATCCTTCAAAATTTTTCTCCTGTTCTTTTGGAACATTTCACACAAAGGAGTTCAATCAAGGTCAAGGTCCAGGCAGTGGCCAGTGGCAGGTAGAGTTCAGTCGAGGTGGAGAGATCCAACCAGACATCCAACTGGAGGGAGCTGGGCAGGAGATGCATGCAGGAGACAAGGAACTTGGAAGATGGAAGGCTGAGGAAAAGAACTGAAGGCTGACCATGAAGAGGAGACAAGGAACTAAAGATTGACCACATAGAATCAAATATAAACCAGAAACAAGACAAAGAGCTCAGGAACAAGACCAGGAATGCAGGAACACATGGAGGCAACTAGTTCTACCAGGAAGGTAGTTGACCTATTCCCAAAGCATTGGAGAGGCATCCCTGGCAGCCCTTAATGCAGCAGAGGAGGTGAGCTCATCAAGAGGCAACTCTTGTGTGTTCCTGCCATTGGCCATTTAAATTTACAGCAGTTGACATGTGTGTCCTAAAGAGAGCAAGGCCTGCTGGTGTCATTGGCATCCTGCCGCATGTGTGCTGAGCGGTGACCCGCTGTGTCATAGTATGGCCTTCTGCCGTGTCAAGGAGAGGCGGGCTGGCATCTGGGTATCCTGTGGGATTCCAGCGGTAGAGGAAAGAATGGTGGCTCTTGGGAGGGGCTCGTGCTGCCGAACGCAATACTTGTGAAATGATCCTAGCTGCCCCAAGTACACCACCAACTGAGGTTCTCACTGAGCATGCTATCTCCTATTCTAGCCACCTGCTTGATGGCTTCATGACGCACCAAGGCCATCCCTATTTATCCATGCTTCTCCCACAACTTGGTGCCTCTTCATTAAGTCACCTTGGCTCCTTGCATCATCCTACTTTGCCTTGCCTTGCTTTTGTTTGGCCCCTGGGGCCTTCTTGTTTCACCTTGCCTTGTGGCCTCCTTGGCCATCCTACCTTACCATGTGGCCTCCTTGGTCATCCTGCCTTGTAGCCTCCTTGGCCTTTACCTTATCCTGTGGCCTCCTTGGCCTTCCTGCCTTGTCCTTCATTCTCCTTGCCAATCTTGCCCTGCCTTGTGGCTGCTCTCCTGCTAGTCACTCCTTGTCCTGCATTGTGGCCTGCTTAGACCACTTTGCCTGTTGCTTCCTTGTTTTTATTTATTTTTTTTACAGATTTTTCTATACCGTGTATATCAGAAAAACTGTGCTAAATGGTGAACAATTAAAACAAGGCAATAAATATTATATCAAAACAGTACAATATATAAACATCAGAAAAATTAAATACATATTAAATAAAACCAAGAAAAATCCAAATGAAAATAATAGGCTTTCAGCTTTTTTTCTGAAGGATTTATAATCAGAAAGACTTGTCAAGTCCATAGACAATTCATTCCACAACATGGGAGCAGAGACAGCAAAAGCCCTGAAATGAATATTCTGATGATAGGTCTTAATGGTGGAGATAAGAAGTAGGCCCTTGTCTGCCTTGTCCTTGCTGTGCTTTAGCTCCTGCTTACCTGTGCTTTTATTTTCCTTGTCCTGTCCTTGTTCAGTCTTAGTTTTGTCCTGACCTGTTCTGTCCAGTCATAGTCTTGTCCTGACCATTCCTTGTTTTGCCTGGTGCTCCCTGTGGGCCTTCAGTTCCAGTTTTTGCCTCCTTCTTCTGCCTTACCTCCAGGTCCAGACCCTGTCTCCAGTTCCAGGCCTTGTCTCCTGCTCTTCATTTAGAAATATTTATTTAGAAATATTTCTTAGCTGCACACTTCAATAATTGTGGTGGCTCACAATATTAACATCTATAGTTCAAACATTTTCAATAATCATACATTAAAAACATATACAATTAAATCTGGCAGAATTAAATGAATAAAATACAAATATAAAAACAAGAAAAAATGTATCAGCGCATATTGATCCTGATGCATCAGTAGTACTCATAACCTTCCCTTTTTCCCTATGTCATGGTTCATTTATCAATCAAAATTAATTCATTCCTGCAGTGTTTTGTCTTTTTGCACCCTATTTCATCCCCTCCCCTAATTATTTTTTAAAGGCTCTTGTACATTTCCAGGTTTTTACCTTCTTCTTAAAGACGTTTTCATATTCCAGCAGACGCAGCTGTTTTAGCAGACTATTCCATAAGCTAGGGCCAGGAATCGATAGAGCATACTCACAAAGTTCACCCAAATGTGCTTGTTGAATTGATGGAACTGATAGTAGGCCTTGGTTTGATGATCTTAAACTATGCTGGGGTGTATGAACATGTAAACTTCTACCCAAGCCTCTGATTCCTGACTTATGAAAGATCTTATATAGTATCATTAAAACTTTGTAATAGGGATGTGCAGACAAAACGTTTGCGTTGATAAGTTGAAGTTGAGGGTCGATTTCGTTCAATATGGACATATGGAGAATTCCATAAGTTGAGGGTCTGTCCATAAGTTCACCGGTTCCCTAAATAAAAATTTAAACCCCCCACCCTCCTTAATCCCCCCCCAAGACTTACCAAAACTCCCTGGTGGTCCAGCGGGGAGTCAGGAAGCCATCCTGACCCCCCCAAGCTGGCCAAAAGTTCCGGTTGGGTCCAACGGGGGTCCGGGAGCGGAGGCGCAGAGAAGCGTGTGACGTCCGCGTCACTCCGACATGACGCCGACGTCACGTGCTCCTCGCAAAGGAATACAGGGATGGCTTCCTGACTCCCCGCTGGACCACCAGGGAGTTTTGGTAAGTCTTGGGGGGGTCAGGAGGGTGGGGGGTTTAAGTGTTTATTTAGGTTCAACGTATTCAACATAGCTATGTTGAATAAGTTGAAAATCGCGATGCGTTGCGCATCATCACTTTTTTAAGTTTAAAAAAAAATAAGTTGCATTTTACATATGCGTTCAAAACGAATGCACACCCCTACTTTGTAATGGATTTGGGCTTCAGCAGGGATAGTACAGGGGTAATGTGATCATATTTTACAATCAAAGATAGAACCCTTCCAGCAGATTTTTATAGTAGTTGCTAATTGATTATGCTGATAATCCCAACAGTAAGGAATTGTAATAATCCATTCCTGAAAAAAAATTATGTTTGTAAACCAAACCGAAAATCATTGGGTTCTAGGAATGGCTTAATAGGGATGTGCAGAGGGACGCCATACGTTGCATTCGGGATTCAGATTCGTCGGGGGGCAGATACATTGCATTAGGCAAGAGGCCCCCCGATACGTTTATCTGTTAATTTCTATTCGTTTCCCTGCTAAAATTAAATTAACTACAACCCCCCACCCTCCTGATCCCCCCAAGACTTACCAAAACTCCCTGGTGGTCCAGAGGAGGGTCCGGGAGCCATCCCCTGCACTCACAAACTTGCTGCCGGTTTGAAAATGGCACCAATAGCCTTTGACCTACTGAAGGAGTTCAATTTTATGGACTATCGCTGTACGAGAAGACCTGAAGAACTAAGTCTAACCATGCTGCAGTGAAACGCACAGCCATCTTGATTTACTAACATTTGCAACGCAAACGGAACCTAACACGTAATGACGTACTTACGCACTAACGTTTAGTGAACGTGACTCCATTTTGGATTCATATTTTGTATTGTATTAATATGAACGCCGTCGCAAATGTCTAACCCGTCAATTAAATGACGAAACAATAGTCTAATCATAAGCTACACCTACTAGAGGACCACGCTAGCTAATGCTTGTTCAGCAGTTTGTAAAATGTTTGTTCAGCAAAACCAGAACGCATGTGTGAAAGATAAGAGTTGTAAAGTGCATAAAAGTTTGCTCCTAAGGGGGCGTGGCATGCAGTTGTACTGAGCCTTTGTCTTAGCTGCATCTTGCTAGCAATAAAAGTCTATCTTTACGGATCAGTTGTCTGGACCTCCTTACTGAGTAAAAACAGACGGTTACACTACTATGTCTCAGGGGCTACCGGTGCCATTGGTCAGCCCCTGTCACATGGCCATCGGCGCCATCTTGTGCTCCTACCATGTGACAGGGGCTGACCAATGGCACCGGAAGCCTCTGTGACATAGTAAGGGCAAAGGCTATCGGCGCCATTTTGATTACTGGCAGCCGATGGCCCGAGTGCAGGAGATCACTCCCGACCCCCGCTGGATAACCAGGGACTTTTGGCAAGTCTTGGGGGGGTCAGGAGGGTGGGGGTTGTAGTTAATTTAATTTTAGCAGGGAAACAAATAGGAATTAATGGATAAACGACCATTGGCCCCTGTGACATAGTGAGGGCAAAGGCGATTGGCGCCATTTTGAATACTGGCATCCGACGGCCGGAGTGCAGGAGGTTGCTCCCGGACCCCCGCTGGACTATTGGCAAGTCTTGTGGGGTAAGGAGGGTCCCCCGACTTGCCAAAAGTCCCTGGTGGTCCAGCGGGGGTCCAGGAGAGATCTCCTGCACTTGGGCCTCTTTCACCTCACCTTTTAACCATGTCATTAATCATTTTGCCTTCCTTCCATATTTCTTAATGTGTGGAATATATCTGGACTGTGCTTCTAGGATGGCATTTTTTTAACAATGACCACGCCTCTTGCACACTTTTTACCTTTGTAGTTGCTCCTTTCAGTTTTTTCTATTTTTCTCATTTTATCAAAGTTTCCCTTTTGAAAGTTTAGCACTAGAGCTGTGGATTTGCTTACTGTCCCCCTTCCAGTCATTAATTCAAATGTCATATATTATGATCACTATTGCCAAAGAGCCCCACCACCATTACCTGTCTCACCAAATCCTGTGCTCCATTGAGAATTAGATTTAAATTGCTCCCTCTCTCATCGGTTCCTGAACCATTGCTCCATAAAGCTATCATTTATTCCATCCAGGAACTTTATCTCTCTAGCGTGTCCCAATGATACATTTACCCAGTCAATATTGGGGTAATTGAATGGTATTAACGCACTACCAATTTGGTTAGCTTCCCTAATTTCTCTTAGCATTTCACTGTCCGTCTCACCATCTTGACCAGGTTGACGGTAGTATACTCCTATCACTATAGTCTTCCCCGACACACAAGGGATTTCTACCCATAAAGATTCAATTGTGCATTTATTCTCATGCAGGATGTTTATCCTGTTGGACTCTAGGCCATCCTGGACATAAAGCGCCACACCTCCTCCCGAGTGCTCCTCTCTGTCATTGCAATATAATTTGTACCCCGGTATAGCACTGTCCCATTGGTTATCCTCTTTCCACCATGTCTCTGAGATGCCAATTAAGTCTATGTCATCATTCACTGCTATACATTCTAATTCTCCCATCTTACTTCTTAGACTTCTGGCATTAGCATACAAACATTTCAAAGTTTGTTTTTTGTTTGTATTTTCATTCTGCTTTTTAATTGATAGGGATAAGTTAGAATTTTTTAGCTCAGGTGAGTTTTTAGTTAAAGGCACTTGGACTACTTTTCTAATTATTGGAACCTCACTGTCGGGATGCCCTAATTCTAATGCATCATTAGTATCCTTTGAAGATACCTCTCTCCGAACCATGCGCTGCTGAGCGATTGTGGGCTTTCCCCTTTGTTCAGCTGTTTGTGCCCACCCAGACAGCTTATTCTTTTATTTTACTTGCCATTCCTTGTCGAAATGTACCCACAATTTGTGATGCATCGCACCAATCTCACATGCAATGCCACTTTGGCAAGGCATGGAAACTAATATCAAAGCATACGCTCTCTTGGGCAGGCACCTTTAGCTGAACAGTTTTCACTTTGGAGCTGTGCATCTGACTTTGGCATCCTGTTCAACTTTAGGTACCTCCCAGAGAGTTTATGCTTTGTTACGCTAGCTGCAGTTGTCCACACCAGAGAGCTTATGCTTTGATTTTATTTGCCAAGTATTGACTCTTTGGAGTGGACATTTACAGCGAGGTGACCAAAGTGTAAACTCCCCGGGGTGGGCATCTACAATTAAACATTATGCCAAAGTTGGATGCGCAGTGCTGGTGTACAGTTCAACTGTAGGTGTCTTCCCTGAGAGCACCAGATATTAAACTCCTGAGTCCGAGGTGAGGTAGACTCACATTCTGGTGGCCAAAGTTGCTCTGTTGCTGTGCCCAGTGTGGTAGAAGCAGCTAGACACTACGACACTGGGCACAGCAATATTATAACATGGCAACCAAAAACGTGAATTAAGATTTACTCTTGCTGTGATCCGGGAGTTAAATTTCCAGCATTAAGAAAATGTGCTTTAAGCTGTCTGCCCTTTAACACACTTCCCTGCATTGCTGAGGAATAGCTAACAGCACCTTTTACATGGGATTTGCATGCACCTCTGTTAATCTTAGTGCTGGTTTTTACTCCTTTTATAGTGTAGACAGCTAAAAAAGTAATAATAAATAACTTGCTTACTTGCCGGTGGTGGGTGTTTGTTAATCCCTGGGTCCGAGGGCTCGTGTGGGGAGGCTGCTGTCTGTTCCCAGTCAGCCAAGGTCAGGTTTCATGATTTGACCAATTTTTTTCTTTTAAGAAGAAGTTGAGCGGTCCCGGTCTTTGTGGGGCTGAGGGGAGGGCTTCGGGAACGTGACTGCATCTGGGTTTTGGGTTTGAGTTTATTGTTGCTGAGGAAAAAGAAAATGGTGGATCTGCCCCAGCGGCATCTGCTGCTACTAAAAATCATGGCAGTCTGCCATGAGTGGAAGAAAAGGTCAGCATTGTTGGGGCAGCCCGAGCGATCAGTTGATCGCTGTTTTGGGAGCTCCGGAGGGCATGTGGATGGGGGTTGCATGTGCAGGGACAGCACATGCTGCTGCTCCGGGTCTTCCATGCAGCTGCTAAGGCCGTGGTTTAAAAAAATAAATAGATAACTAATTAAATAAAGTTGTGCCGCTGCATGAGTCTGGTGGCATGAGCAACAGCAGCCTTGAGGATGCTGCTGTGCAGCAGTGAAGGGAGGACTCACTCCATCAGGGCCTTAAACAAGCCATGCTCTGATACTAAGAGAAGACCTAGGACCCACTAATGATGTCATCAATGACATCCATGGGTGGCTAGAGAAGTGCCTGTAGGCACTATTTTAGGTAAATAGAAATAGAAATGGGCAATTTTATGTTTTTAAGCCATGGTATTTTTTTTATGGCAAGCATGAGGAGAGGCTGCCACCTTAATTCTGAAGCCCATTAAATGCCTTAATCATACCAGATGCCACAGGACCCTAAAGCCCATATAAAATGGATAAAAATAATACATTTGATAATAGTGGTCAGGTGAAGACACATAGAGGTAAACTTTTATACATGAACACGCCAATTTTTATAAAATGCGTGCGCCGGCGTGCGCATGTTATAAAATTGGGCCACGCACACATGCGCATTGGAATTTATAATCCGTGTGCATGGCACAGGCAAGGGGGGTAATTATGCAAGTTTCACGCAGCGACGCATGGCAGCCTTCCCCAGTTCCCTCCCAGTCCGCTCCAATTCCCTTACCTTTTTTTTTTTCTTATTTTGTTGCTTACTGCTCCAATGGAGCAGTCGCAGCTTGCGCGCGCCAGGATTCCCTTTCCCGGTACAGAGGCAAATGGCCGCTGTACCAGCCGCCTCCAGCCCTGCACCTCTCTGTCCCCCCAGACTGCTCCTTTCCTTCAGCTTGGCACTTTGGCGCGTAACAGGAGTTACGCGCACGGCCGAGCCCTTTCCAAAATGCGTGCGGTGAGCGCAAGGCCCGGCCACACGCAACAGCCCCATTTTCCCCGCGCGCAGGGGATTAAAAATCAGGCCAGTAGGGGAACTGGTTAAGACCATTTTTGAAATAAAAAAATGTGTTTTATAAATTTGTTATTCATCCTATTGTACACAGAGTGCCTCCACCTCATTAAAATGGAATGAAATGCCTCAATAAAGCAGGAAAATCACTAGGGAAACCGCAGGAGAAGATAAAGGATTTTCTTTAAAGTTATATTTTTGAGGAAAATAATTTAAAATAAAAGATAGAATGTTCTTACAGCGAAGCACAGGGGAATTTTTAATAATAAAGTGGTTAACTTTAGGGTATGTGTGAGTAAGGATGAGTGGTTTTAGAGTGATTGTGATTGTTTTCAGTAAAAAATATATTTTATTTAATGATTTTAGTTATATTTTATTTCAAACTTCAAGGGTGTGACCACAGTAGAAATGAGGTCTTATAGCTGATGAGTTAAAGAACTGATATCTAGGAAAGCCATTTCCTGGGAATCATCCTGGCGATGGAACACTGGAGACGCAGTCAGCTGTGAAAAGGTTTGAGGCAATTGTACACATTTTAGGCAAAGCACAATTTTGTTTTGATAATTTTACATATTTGAAGAAAAATTTAAACTAATTAATAATTTTTCTTTTCCCTAATTAACTTAACCGAAGGAGGGGGGGGGGGGTATTTGAATCCTTGAAACTGTATAAACTGTCCCAGGTGGGACAGGTACGTTTCTATACAATGACATCTGTAAAGCAGTGATATTCTAACCAGTATTCTCGTGGGTGGCCGTAGAGTAGAGTGCAGTGCTGCACTGGGAAAGGTGACCGAGAAGAGCTGCACTGCACTGTACCGGGCTCTGTCACAGAGGCCCATTCAAGGAAAAAAACAACAACACACTTGAAACTTTTAGCAAACACTAAATAGAGGGTGATTGAGCGTGAATGAGAATTGTTTAGTAATGTTATAAGACTGGCCAAGGTAAGACATTTTTTTTCAGTCAAATTAAATGTAATGACCAGCTGAGCCATGGAAATTATTCAGCTTTTTTACAGGGTCATTCATCAAAGTGTGTTAGACTGTTATCATGGGCGTTAGGGCCCTATCACCCATGATAACACCCTAACACCTGCATTATTTATCGTGTAGTGCAATGCAAATGCAAATTTTTGAAATTTACTCAAAGGGAAGGGTTTGGGCGGGTCTACGAAATGAGGGGCGTTAACACAGCATGTGATAGCATAATGCACGTTACTGCCCGCTTTTAATAACTGAAAATAACTAATGCTATCATTGGGGTATCAGTGCCACACTTGCTAATGACATCTGCAAGCCCCACCCCCAAGCAGCTACAATGCTGGAAAAATAGCTAATTGCACCAATGTTTGGGTACAAAGATGTGACAAATACCGAGGACTTTGCTAGTTATAAACATAATTTAGTATATTAATAAAGAGATTGGCCTATGTGAGCCAGGCAACAGTGGATCATGCCCTGGTTTAGACCACAATATTAGCTAGATAAGTCCCCAGAAAACATTTCCCAGTCTCCAACAGAGAATCAAACATTTTTCCAACAGTAGGCATACCTGCCTGGCCAATCAGTATTTTATAAAATTCATCAGCCATGCGATATGGACCTGAAGCCTTATGTAACGGTGAATTTATTTATTTAAAATCTTTTCTATACCGTCGTTAAGTGGGTGCCATCACAACGGTTTACAATAGGGCACAAAAACTATATGTTAAATACAGTATATGGAATTCTAAACTCTTAAACAGGTGCCGTTAATTTACTGTAACATAGTTTCATAAAAATATTATTTGGTGAGTGTTATAAGTCATGTCCAGTTTCCTCTTACTCGGCTATAAGATAGTTATAAGATAGTTATATAAGATATAAGATAGTTATATAAGTTATATAACTATATAAGATAGTTATATAAGATAGTTAAGACAATATTGTATTAATTGTATATAGTTCCTTTTTTTTCCCTACATCCCTGCCCTCTGCTCACCTAGCCCCCGAATATCTGTTTTAGAATGCCTCCTTTGTATTTAGTTCCCTTTTTTTTTGTTTTTACCTCTTTGTTTGCTTTGACTACGATTTGATTTTGTTCATTGTATTTCCTATTCTCAGTTCTATGTAAGCCGGCATGATGTGCCTTACGAATGTCGGCAAAGAAAAAGCCTTAAATAAATAAAATAAATAAATATCGTACTACTTTATTTTGGTTCTTTGTTGTTTAAAAAAGAAAGAAGGAATAGTTTAGGATATAGTAATGAGAAGCACACACTTAAATAAACAATATTGTGTGAGTGGGAGCTTGACTGACTGCAACCAAAATTTCCCTGTTTCCTGCTCTCAATTCTCTGTGGTACGCTTGCTTAAATAGCCATGTTTTTTAAATTTTTGATGGTTTTGATGTTACTTTGCAATCTGATTTCTAACGGCATATTGTTTCATATTGAGGGTCCTACTAGGGATAGGGCCCTATCCCTTACTTGGGTTAGTTTGGCCGTCTTGACTGATGGTATAGTTAGCATTGCTTTGTTTGCTGATCTCCGATTTCTGTAGGGGGTATCTACGCGTAGGGCTGTGTTCAGCCACTCTGCTTTTTCGTCGTGTATTAATTTATGTATGGTGCATAAAGTCTTGAATTGTATTCTTTGTTCAACGGGTAACCAGTGTAGTTCTATTAAGGTTTCGGTGATATGGTCTCGTTTTGCTTTTTCCAGTTAAAATTCTTGCTGCTGTGTTTTGAAGTATCTGTAGTGGTCTTAATAGAGTGCAATTCCGTCAGAGAGAGAAAGAAGAACATTTAATGAACCTAAATTCTGTTCTTGCAACTGAGGAAGAGGAATATCCCTTAAAAATTTTGTGACTTCCAATAAGTTATTAGGCTCCAGAGCACAGAGATTTTTATAAAAAATTAATAAAAAGACTCCCAATCATGTTAGTGTCTCTAACAATAGTGCCTCCCCTTGTTTTCATGGCAACTATAAATGATTTGCCCTGCCATTGCTTTACAACATTAACCAACATTCTCCCTGCTTTGTTGCAATGGAAAAAAATCTATATTTGTAATAGAACAGACTTTTTTTCGTTTGTTCGTGTATCAGAGTATTTAAAGCAGTTTGTGTATTTAAGAATCTCAATTTATTCTCGGGGGTAGGATCAGAGGCAAAGTTCCTTTTATCAATTTGTATCTGTTTTTCTAAAACAAATATCTCCTTAGCTCTCAGTTTCTTTTTCTGGGCTATGTAGACAATAATATCTCCTCTTACTACGGCTTTCACTGTTTCCCAAAATAACAAGGAGTCTTGTTTATGTTCTTCATTAAAGCATTCAAACTCCTTCCATTTCTGTATTAAATAAGTATGAAATTCTGAGTCCTGAAACAGATGTGATGGAAATCTCCAGTGACCAGAGGTGTTATGCTTTGTAAATCCCTCCAACTCAATCCACACTGGGGCATGATCAGATATCTCAAGTGGGTCAATCCCTGCAGTTACAACCATTGAAAAAGAGGTTTCAGACAGGAGCAAATAATTGATCCTGGACTTAGTGTCGTGTGCTCTGGAGAAATAGGGGAAGTCCAGATCAAGAGGGTGTAAAAACCTCCACACATCCACCGAAGAAAGTTGTTCACACAAATAAGGTATGCCCTGCCTCTCATCCTGACTCATTAATAGTTTAGCAGGGATCCTATCTATTGAAAGATCAGCCACCACATTAAAATCTGCCCCCATAAGAATTGGAATATGAGAATATCGGGATGTAATATCCGCAATTTTTGCAAAACAATTTTTGGATTAACTATTTGGGGCATAAACACTTCCCAGCAAAACTTTCATTTCATATAATAAGCCTTCTACAAAGATATATCTACCATTAGCATCCTTGATCATTTTAGTCAGTTGGAAATGCAAAGACTTATGTATGTGAATAGCCACCCCAGCTCTATGAGAAGTAGCAGAAGCACCCAAGTTTTCTTGAATTTATCATGTTCAGAATCTATGAGATGTGTCTCCTGTAACATAGCAACAGCAGCATGTAAGCGGCTCATAGCCTGTAACAGTTTATAAAGTTTCACTACAGATCCTATTCTGCAAACATTCCCAGAAATACATTTCAACTCTCTACGCAAAAGAAACCAGTTTATGGAATGTAATGCAAGATATAAACAAAAATAATTCCATAAGGAAGAGACCTCCCAGCCTGGTGCCTCCCCCACCATGCAACACCAAGATAATGAAGAAGAGTGGAAAGTAGAAGTCCACAGCTGGTCACCCATCATTGACAAAGAAAAAATGAAACATTCACCACTGGTCATTGCCCAAAGAACCAACCCCATCCTTCCCCAACTCCCCCTCCCCTCTTTCCCTTCTACCAAAACCCAGAGAGGACAATACATATGAAAAAAGAACATAGTAAAAACAAAAAACTCGATACAGGTCTCACAATGCCCGGCAATCTTATCTGGGATACGGGTCATCGTGTGTAAAGCTATAGGGGCCCCAAGTCAAATGTGACCTCTGAAGACATCATGAAATTGAACCTCTATCAAGGTGTATCCAAAGGTTGCAAAAACTGGGCTGCTTCAGCAGTTGTCTCAAAATACAAAGTGTTGCCCTGATGTACCACCTTAAGTTTAGCAGGAAAGAGCAAAGTGATACTCAGCTTCTTCTGTATTATTTGAATGCACACCGAAGTAAAAGATTTGCGCTTTTCCGCCACTGATTGAGAATAGTCCTGAAACAGTAAGACCTTTTGAGCCTCATAAAGCAGATGTTGCAACTTCCGATAGGCCCTCAAAATGTCCACTTTAAAAGGAAAATTAAGAACTCGCAAAATAACAACTTGAGGCTTGTTCTGTATCTGTTTTTGCGAAGCCTAATCTATGAGCCCTTTCTATACCTAGTGGCCCATTAGTAGTAGAAAGGCCCATTAGTAGTAGAAAGGCACAAAAATGTTGCCCCCAAATTAGCATCAGAGAGTTCTTGAGGAATGCCCACTATCCAAAGATTACTTCTCCTGGAGCAATTTTCCAAGTCATCAGCTTTTGCAAGCAGTATTTTATTACTTTTATGAAGATCCTGAAGTTCCATTTCTAAATGCGTCATCTTGTCTTCCAAATTAGAAACTCTCTGCTCTGCCTTTTGAATGTACTGGCTGTATGTAGTTAGTTTTTTTGTCTGGGCCTTCTATTTGATGAGACAGAGCAGAAAAACAGCCATCCAGCGCTGCTATTACAGCGGATGCTATCGCTAAAGGGAAGCTCACTGGCTTTGTTCCCAGGTTGACTGCGTCATCTTCTTCTCCCACTGATGCCATCTTAGCAGGTATCTCCTTATTCTTCTTGGCCAGCCGTGTGGCCATGATCGTGGGTCTTAGCAGCGAAAGGTCTCCTGTTATGAATGAGGCGACAGCACATGACCAAGCAGGGCTTCACTCACATATTGGCAAAGAATAAAAAGGCCAAAGTCATGATTAAAATGAAAAATTAGTGGAAGGGCCCCCAGTGAGCACAAATGGCATGTCCATACTCCTTCACGACATCACATAACCTCAGTCCATAGATTTTAAAGAAAGATATATCAAATAACATTCTATTAAATGATCACAATAATGGATCTGGAGATTATATGGATAGCATATTTTTTATTTATTCAAGACCATCCCCTTGATGAGCTATAAAAAACAAGACTTGAAATTGCACACAAAAAGCTATTGGAAGCAAATGAAGATTGTACAAACCAAGGGTAACATATTCTCCCAATGAGAGTTCTGGATCAAAGCTTGTACCCCAGTGCTATACATAGCTATAATCACTCTTTGTTAAAATGTATTTAAGGTGATGAACCAGTCATAATTTATAAAGGAAACACCTCAGGACAGTGCTTATTTATGGCACAAATGACAGGGAGGAATCAATTATTAACCCAAGTCCTACACCGTTGGAATTACCAGATAAATTCCCTTCATCAAATGGCTACACTGAAACTCAGAAAGCCACAAATTACAGCTTAATAGCACCACTTCTTTTTTTAAAATATTGTGCCAACCGATTGACCTGCATTCAAAGTCCAACGCGTGTGATACGGTCTGTCAGGAATGAAGTGGTGGGTTATATACAATTATATGTTGTCAGAATGTTTCTTTGAGCACATCCCAAAGCAGCAGTAGCACCAATTATGAGGACTTCAACTGTAGTTACTATCCATGTATACATCTTTCATAAAAGTTCATAATTCAGTACATTCAAAATTAAATTATCTAAAAAAATACAAAATCAAATCTAAAATGGAAATATACCTTACATTCAGTAACCTCATGCTTGGATCAGAAAAAGATGGGGATTCTACATGCAACTCTTAAGGGGTTTCTTTGGGGGGATATGATGATGATGGAAGAGAGGGAGCAAGAAGGAGGCTTGACAATCACAGACTTGTTTCCCCGTTGATGACTTCCTAAGGAAACGCCTTAAGGGATGATTTCAGAATACAGTCTTTTATGATCCAAACATTTTTTTGATTAAATGTAAAATGCACTTCCACGAACTCACTCTCTTTCTCTCTTTCTAGATATATATATATATATATATATATATAATTATTTAATATATTTGACTTATGAAGATATATGAAATATTCATAATGTTCAGTTGTGTAGCACAAATTTGAACCTTGTGCTAATTCAACCCCTTTTACATTGTAAAGGGTAATGTATTAAAGTATGCTAATAGTTTAATACTAATACTTTAGTGCCACTTAGTGGCTGATCTAACCTAAATGAGATTATGCAGAATGGAAAAAGTGAATAATTGGCCTACTAAAATACTCATAAGTAGAATCTTAAAACTCATATCTTGGATGGGATGTATTTAATATTTGGGTACTTGCCAGGTACTTGTGACTTGGATTGGCCGCTGTTGGAGACAAGATACTGGGCTTGATAGACCCTTGGACTGACGAATATGACATATCTTATGTTCTTATATTGTGTTCTTATGTTAATGTTGCGCTCGTCGGTCACAGATGGCTGCGCCCTCTGTTGCTTACCTTTTTTCTGCCTGACTCCGTTCATCTTGGGAAGATGGCTGCCTCCGCTTCACTACACCGAACCCTCTGGTGTCCCCGGACCGGCATGGGCGATTGCGTTCACCATCTTTCTCTCGGGTTCACCTAGGGCACGCGCACACGCGCAGCCCTGACCTTTACATGCATCATGGTGGGAACCTCGGGGACATCCCCACCGCATGACGTCACAGGCTCAGGATATTTAAACCCATTTCACAATTTCAGCTATGAGTTAGCAAGGAATCCTCCATGCTTATCTCTCCACATTACCAGATGCTTCCGCTTTGTGTACTCTCGCTCCAGGACAACAGGTACCTGCTCTACGGGGGCCTTGCCCTGCTCCTCTTTACCCTCAGGGGTTATTTGCTACCAACAAGGATGCCTACGATACCCACTCCTCGGGGGCCTTGCCTCGCTCCTTTTTACCCTCCGAGGTATCTGCTACCAACAAGGAAGCCTAAGGTACCCGTTCTCGGGGGCCTTGCCTTGCTCTTATTCACACTCTGTGGTTTCTTACCTATTACCAGGATGCCTACGGTGCCCGCTCCTTGGGGGCCTTGCTCCTCCGAGACCTCCGCTCCTCGGGGCTCTCTCCTACTACAACTACCAGTATCAGAGTGAGTACTGCTGCTCCAGTTCTGTCTTTGCTTTGTCTCATCTCTCTCTCCATAGACTCTCGACCTACCCTGCACCGTGGGCCATGAGACTGTGGAACTACGATTCCACTCTGCAACATACAGACAGAACATTATCATCTGGTTCTCCTCTCCTAGCTGGAATCTTCACCCGATCCTCAACGTTGCAGTACAATAAATATATATATATTCAATTAAATATATATATATATATAAATAAATATATATATAAATAATATATATAATATATATAATAATATAAATAATATAAATAATAATATAAATAAAATAAATAAATAAATAAATAAATAATATAAATATAAATAATAATATAAATAATATATATAATAAATATATATATAAATAAATATATATATATAAATAAATATATATATATTCAATTTCTCCCCTTCCATCCCAAGTTTATTTTCCTTGTTTTTTGTAACTTTCCCTCTCCCTTTTTCTGATTCACTGTATTTAAAGTTCAAGGTTCTTATTGAAAATATTGTTTTTTACGTTACGTTATGCTTTACACTCCTTGTTATTTGTAAACCGGGTTGATGTGATGCCTATCATGAAACTCGGTATAACAAAAACAATAAATAAATAAATAAATAAATAAATAAATAAATATATCTCTGTGTCCATCTCTGCCTAGAGCTAGCCTATCACTGCAAGTCCCATGCCAATATCCTGGATAAAGACATGCTCCATTGCTTCCATCAGTCTCATCCTCGTAAGACGAAACCCCCTGGGGGGCCCTTGGAAGGGGGTACTGTTGCACCCGTCAGTCACAGACAGCTGCGCCCTCTGTTGCTTACCTATTTTCTGCCTGACTCCGTTCATCTTGGGAAGATGGCTGCCTCCGCTTCTCTACGCCAACCCCTCTGGGTCCCCGGACTGGCATGGGCGATTGCATTTGCCATCTTTCTCCCGGGATCACCTAGGGCACATGCGCGCGTGCAACCCCATCCTTTACATGCGTCATGGCGGGAACCTTGGGGCATCCCCACCGCATGACGTCACAGGCTCAGGATATTTAAACCCATTTCACAATTACAGCTATGAGTTAGCAAGGAATCCTCCATGCTGATCTCTCCACGCTACCAGATGCTTTGTACCGGCTCCCGCTCTGTGTACTCTCGCTCTAGGATGACTTAGGTACCCACTCCTTGGGGGCCTTGCCTCATTCCTCTTTACCCTCAGGGGTTATTTGCTACCAACAAGGACGCCTAAGGCACCCGCTCCTTGGGGGCCTTGCCTCGCTCCTGTGTATTTACGCTCTAATTTTAAATTAAAATCCAGGAAATCCAATGCCTAGTCCAGACCCTGCCCACACACTGCTCCTTTTTTGATCGTTTCATTTGTGCGTGCAGTGGCAAGTAAGTGAGTATACAGGCAGCTTTTAAAGTCCACTTGGTGCACACTGGCCTGACTTGTGTCCATATATCACAGTTTTGGCGTACACTTGATTTTTAAAATTCACCTTCATATGTATAAAACATTGATCCACAGCTATTCCATTCCTTAATGAATGAGGATAATGGTTTACCTGTGGGCCAATTTTTTAGGTTGAAGCAAATATGTTCTGATCCACAGGATTTTAAATGCAATGCTCTGATACTAAGGGACAGGTTGTTGGAAAGAGGGTATTCTAACATGGTCATTAAAACAAGCGTATTTACACACCCAGTTTTCTGACGAAGATGCTTTATTACAGTAGACAGAAACAAGGATTTCAGAGGCTGGCTTGTGTCCTGCCATTTACCTGATGCACAAAAGAAGTGGTCCAGATTATCAATAATCACTAGCACATTTTGACTATGCTTCACGGTTTGCAAGCACAATCTCTATTTACTCTAGAGGGAAGAGTTAGGAGACTGGATGGTTCATTCATCATTACAAAAAAAAAAAGAGACCATTGGGGTTGTTCAGGGTCATCAACAATGTGGTAAATGTGAATTCTGTCACTTGGTGTAGAATTGAGACATAAAGCTATCAACAAAGTGATCACCAGGAGACACAATACTGACTGTTTGTCTTCGTTTGTTATCTATCTAATAATCTGCCCTTACAACTTGGTATATGTCGGCCGCACTACTCGTAAGGTGAGAACAAGACTGATTGAGCACAAGAGTTGTCTGCATACCAGCAAGACCAATGCATCAATGATTTCTCACTGTATTGCTACACAACAATCTTTTCATCAAATATGATGGACAGTAACTGAGCATGTCCCAATGGATATAAGAGGTGGCAACTGGGTACAGAAGTTGGCCACCATAGAGCAATTCTGAATATTTACTCTTAGCACTTTAACACGCCTTAGAGCGAAATAATTCATTGATTTGTTTGAAATCATTTGATTTTACTTGGACATTGGCTGATTTTCTTTGCCTAGTGACATCAGAAATCCACTGGCTACTATGAGAGGATTCCAGTGGTCATAGCGAGCAATCCAGGCTTTGAACTTCACAGCACCAGCTTTTAGAGGCCCCACATCCCTAGCAGCAGAAGAGGACCAGAAACGCATGCCATTAGGCACGCCCACCTCAAACTTACTTACTGAACTCTATCCATTTACCTTGCTATACCTTATCTCTTTTTATTTGGTTTTATATGTTTTGATTTTACTTTGTAATTGTGTTTGGTAGGAGTAATTTGTTGCAGATTGTATACATAAGGAATCTAATTCAAAACAAGAGTCAATAGGTTGAGTAACTAGGAAGATATAGGTAGATTATTTGTAGTGTTTTGATGAGCATTGCCAGACAAATATAAAATAAATTCATAGAATAAAAGTACTTTAGGCTAGCTTTACATCCCTGCTCACTTAGAAATTTTAAATCGATAACAAATCAAAGAAATTGTGATACAGGAAGTAGTCCAGAAGTGAGAGGGAGGCATTCCAGTCTTTTGCACTGTGTGCCATATTTATGATTATTTCCCAGATGTCGAGAGGTCACGTTTGTGCACTAAGTACAAAGAGCTCCAAGCCCTCAGAGAACAAGTACAATCTCCGGAGACAAGAGTGACAGACTTGGAGAAGGTAAAGGAGACAGATATATAGAGTAGAGATGTGAATCGTGTGATCGATCATCTTAATGATCGATTTCGGCTGCGGGGGGAGGGAATCTTATCGTCGCAGTTTTGTTTTTTAAAATATCGTGTAAATCGTAAATCGGGGGAGGGCGGGAAAACCGGCACACTAAAACATCCCTAAAACCCACCCGACCCTTTAAAATAAATCCCCCACCCTCCCGAACCCCCCCAAAATGCCTTAAATTACCTGGGGTCTAGAGGGAGGGTCCCGGTGTGATCTTTTACTCTCAGACCTCCGGTGGGTTGTAGAAATGGCGCCGGCGCTACCTTTGCCCTGTCATATGACAGCAGGGCAAAGGTAGCGCCGGCGCCATTTTGTTTTTTTCTCCCCCGACGTCAGGAGCGTAGGAGATCGCTCCCGGACCCCCGCTGGACCCCCAGGGACTTTTGGCCAGCTTGGGGGGGCCTCCTGACCCCCACAAGACTTGCCAAAAGTCCAGCGGGGTCCGGGAACGACCTCCTAAACTCGAATCGTTTTGCCGTACAGCAAAATGGCACCAACCATGCCGTACGGTCGGCGCCATTTTGCTGTACGGCAAAACGATTCGAGTTTAGGAGGTTGTTCCCGGACCCCCGCTGGACTTTTGGCAAGTCTTGTGGGGGTCAGGAGGCCTCCCCAAGCTGGCCAAAAGTCCCTGGGGGTCCAGCGGGGGTCCGGGAGCGATCTCCTGGACGCATGACGTCGGGAGCCCTAGGAATCAAAATGGCGCCGGCACTACCTTTGCCCTGTTACATGATAAGGGCAAAGGGCCCCCGGCGCCATTTCTCTTCACAGCAGCCGTGGGCAGAGAGCGGGACATCGAGCCGGGATCATCGCGCCGGGACCCCAGGTCATTTAAAACATTTTGAGGGGGTTCAGGAGGGTGGGGGTTTGTTTTAAAGGTTCGGGGTGGGTGTTAGGGTTTTTTTGGTGTGCCGGTTTTCCCACCCCCTATTTAACGATACAATATAAATGCCCCTGACGATAAATCGTGGGCATTTGTATTGTATCGTGCACTCTAATGATTTTGGACGATTTTAAAATTATCTGACGATAATTTTAATCGTTCAAAAACGATTCACATCCCTAATATAGAGACCTTCAGGGACATAGTAAAGAAGTCCCACCTCCATTCCGGTAGCCCCTGTGCTGCTTTGGAGGAGAAAGGTCACCTGGAAGGAGAGCATCAGCTTGATGAGGCAGGAAGCATTCCTGTAGCTAGGACCTACCCTCAAGATGATGTAGTATCCTCTCACATTGAGGATAGGCCACCAGGGGCACATGCCCAGGAGAGAAGGTTTAGGAAGGCCAATATAGTTGGCAATTCAATAATTAGGAAGGGAGACTGGTGGACATGAGGATCGCATGGTAACTTGCCTGCCTGGTGCGAAGGTGATGATCCTCATGCATCACATAGATAGGATTTTAGTGCTGGGGAGGATCCAGCTGCCTTAGAACACGTGGGTACCAATGACATAGGAAAGCACAGGAGGGAGGTTCTGGAAGCCAAATTTAGGGTTTTAGGTAGAAAGCTGAAATCCAGAATCTCCAGGGTAGCATTCTCTGAAATACTCCCTGTTCTACGTGCAAGAACCCAGAGACAGACAGAGCTCCAGTCTCAATGTGTAGATGAGACAGTGTTGCAGGGAAGAGTTTTTAGATTTGTTAGGAATTGGGCTTCATTTTGGGGAAGCGGGGGTTTCCAAATGAATGGGCTGCACCTTAACCAGAGTGGAACCTGGCTGCTGTATACTAACCTTTAAAAAGGAGATAGTGCAGCTCTTAAATTAGATGATGGGGGAAAGCCAAACAGTCACTCAGAAGTGCATGATTCAGATTCAGAATAAAGTAACTTTGAAGGTTACTAAGAGAACGTGAATAAAAGTGAACCAGTGGATGTAGTATACTTGGATTTTCAGAAGACGTTTGACAAAGTTCCTCATGAGAGGCTTCTAAGAAAAGTAAAAAGTCATGGGATAGGTGGCGATGTCCTTTCATGGATTTACAAACTGGCTAAAAGACAGGAAACAGAGAGTAGCATTAAATGGACAATTTTCTCAGTGGAAGGGAGTGGGCAGTGGAGTGCCTCAGGGATCTGTATTGGGACCCTTACTTTTCAGGGTCCCTGAATGAAACAAATTGGCCCTTATTCTTTGTCTTTTGCAAATTTGGTTACAACCAGTGCACATCTCCACCAAATACCAGATCTGTACTAGAAGGCACAAAAAGGAGTAGTATTGTTGACCCCAAATATCTTATTATATCATATCAGCAATTTTGTGGAGAATTGTGGGAAAAATGGCAGGTATTTCTCAAAGCTCTGAAATGTAAGCAATTTGACTTTATATACTAAGTACTTTTCCAACATGAGAGGCAAACACATTCCAGAGAAAAACTGTATTGGAATAAGATCCATTATAGGTTCATCCAAACAAGCCAAGTGGGCTTATTAGAGGAGCCACCAGGTTGCATCCACATACTACCCTGCTTCAGTATACATGCAGAATGTTACAAGGCAAAACCTGGGAAATTAAAAAATACCAAGCTTTTTGCCAACTTCAGTTCTTTTAAGAGCAATTTGAGGGGTTGTATAGTTGTACAAGTAATGAACAAGAAGTTTCTCAATACTTTTATAAGCACTCAATTTAAAGGATAGAGGAAGAATAATATTAACCAGCATCAAATTAAAAAGGGAGTGGGAAAAGAAAGCAGCCCTGTCTACTTTCCATATGCAAATAGATAACATCAGAATCAAGATTTTTGATGTAAAGTCGGGCCATCGACACACTATGCAGTATCTGAATCATACGAATGATTTGAGATCCAAATCCAAACCAAGTCTATATAGGAAACAGGTACTTCCATTCAATACAGTCAAATATATTTTTGGCATCTAGGGAAAGGGCTACCATAGGAGGGATCAATATAATTCTCCATGGAAAGGATATCACAAAATAGCCAACCATTTCCAGAAGACATCCTGCCCAGCATAAACCCATTTTGATCCCTGTGAGATTGATTTGAATGCACTGCCTCCATTGTATACAAATCTTTCTAATGCATATTCATTATGGATAGCCTGAGGAATGGAGTTGGCCACCCCTGGGCTAGTTCCACTAACCCACCTATCAGTGTAGGGAGGCTTATCAGGAAGATTTGTGACTGCTATCATCTGGTCAATATATTTCTCTCTGGCCAAGGACTGACTTGCCTGTGTTAAAAAAAAAACAAACAAACTTGGATGATCTGGACCAATGCATTGCTGATCTTGGAGTTAATTGATTAAGAACATAAGAACATGCCATACTGGGTCAGACCAAGGGTCCATCAAGCCCAGCATCCTGTTTCCAACAGTGGCCAATCCAGGCCATAAGAACCTGGCAAGTACCCAAAAACTAAGTCTATTCCATGTAACCATTGCTAATGGCAGTGGCTATTCTCTAAGTGAACTTAATAGCAGGTAATGGACTTCTCCTCCAAGAACTTATCCATTCCTTTTTTAAACACAGCTATACTAACTGCACGAACCACATTCTCTGGCAACAAATTCCAGAGTTTAATTGTGCGTTGAGTAAAAAAGAACTTTCTCCGATTAGTTTTAAATGTGCCCCATGCTAACTTCATGGAGTGTCCCCTAGTCCTTCTACTATCCGAAAGAGTAAATAACCGATTCACATCTACCCGTTCTAGACCTCTCATGATTTTAAACACCTCTATCATATCCCCCCTCAGTCGTCTCTTCTCCAAGCTGAAAAGTCCTAACCTCTTTAGTCTTTCCTCATAGGGGAGTTGTTCCATTCCCCTTATCATTTTGGTAGCCCTTCTCTGTACCTTCTCCATCGCAATTATATCTTTTTTGAGATGCGGCGACCAGAATTGTACACAGTATTCAAGGTGCGGTCTCACCATGGAGCGATACAGAGGCATTATGACATTTTCCGTTTTATTCATCATTCCTTTTCTAATAATTCCCAACATTCTGTTTGCTTTTTTGACTGCTGCAGCACACTGAACCGACGATTTCAATGTGTTATCCACTATGACACCTAGATCTCTTTCTTGGGTTGTAGCACCTAATATGGAACCCAACATCATGTAATTATAGCATGGGTTATTTTTCCCTATATGCATCACCTTGCACTTATCCACATTAAATTTCATCTGCCATTTGGATGCCCAATGCAGATCAAGGAGAAGAGAAGAAAGTGTTTCGCTTTCGCTGCCATGTGTAACAACTTCAGCAGACCGACATCTCTTCTCCACCATCCCTTAAGCTCTCAGAGAGATGCCATCTCCCCCCTAAGAGTTAGGCTGCCAGAGTATGATGCAAAGCCCTGCTGATCTGGATGCCTCGACAGCTGAGACCATCCCTTAGCAGCCACCAAATGAGCCAAGCGCAGACTGTGCTATAAGGTGGTCATGTATGTTCTTAAGGGGTAATATTGGTTAATGTCCTGGAACTCAAGTTCCAGTTGATCTGATAGTGTCTCCCTGATTTTATGCTTACCTGATTTTATAAAAACAGAGTCTTTTTCTAGTTGCAATAATCACTAAATACCTAATTCTTTTTACATATAACAATCATCAAATGTATGGTAATAAGTTCACTGTGATAGCCTTAAAGAATTCCCTAATCAATACCCATCATCCAAGATAAAAGGAATGGTGATATTCTCTGGTAACTCGGATCGATAATAAAGGGTACCATTTATATAAATTATTATACGCAAACTGCTTTGTAGTAGCATGGACTGGGAAGAAACAGTGTGAGGGGGGTGGCAACGTAGGAGGAGATAGTAATTTCTCTTTATATGTTTGGAGAATCTTCATTAGTGTTGTTTTTTTTTTAAGTCTTGAAATTGTAGCGAGTATATGCATCACACTGAATAGCAAATTATCCAGGAGAGTTATTGTCACAAGGAAATGAATTGCTGTACCCAATGCATCCATGTTGTATCGCTATGATTAGCTGATTATCTGTAGGGGGGCTTTAATTTGTTTTGATTTGTAAGTATTCTTAAGCTACAAAGCCCTAACAAGGATGCTCTAAATTGATTAGGCAACTTCTTGATACAGAAAGGTCCACAGCTGTCAGGTTTCTGCAACTTTCATTTCATTGGATTTAATGATTGCTGGAAAAGGTGCGCATTACAGCCAGATAAAATCACATTTGTCAGCATGATCCTTTTAAGTGCAATTCAATTAAAGTGTTACTCTCTAATTTTATTGCAGCAGGAGCTGTGCTAATGCTGCCCACCAATAAAGCTTCAGGTTGGTATGCAATCTAATCTAATTTACCTAATTGTAGTTTAGCGATGGAGCGGCTTTTCATATCTTAATTCCTGGAGTAATCTTTGATTTTTACATCTGTTACAATTCTTTTAATGGAAAAGGGCACCTTAAAACATCCCTTACATTTCATATTAGATTATCTAGTGAGACGCGTTTCTAACAGTTTGTCAGCTTGCAGAAGAATTTGTTTCCCTTGCATCCATTTTCCATTGTCAGTGCATCTGACCATGGAATTAATGTTTCTAACTATACATATATTTTTTTTTATTAAATTACATGTTGCTCTAGATTACCAGAAACAGTCTTATTGAAGGAGTTCAGTTTAAATCACAGATTAAAGAGCCAGAAACAAAATATTGTAAAGTAACAGAACTAGCAACCATTTTTTTTCCTTTCTTTGCAGAATCTAGTTGTCAGCTGATACAAGTAACATCATTAATTTCCTTTTTCCTTTTTTTTTTTTTATTATTATTATTTCTTAGAGAGGCAATATTATTTACAATTCTTGAAAGCTCTTCCTATTCATCCATGCCTCACTATGAATCTAAGTAAATGAAAACCTAACTTGAGAGCCTTCATTTCTGGAAACCATATCTACTAAAAGGACAATGACAAGGTAGAAAAACCTCAAAGCAGAGTTTACAAATGATGCATGAGAAGTAAACAGAGAATGTGAGTAAGATAAAGATTAGTCTCTAGAACAAAAGATGGAGAAATGGATATGATTCAAGATTTCAGATGTGAAGGGTTGTCCCTTTTAACATCAGGAGGCTGTCCCTGCTCTTTAAAAGTATGAAGAATGTGGCTTCAGCTGGTCTAAGTGCCCTCAGAAAGACAGAGGTCTCACCAGACCCTGCTTATTGGAGATGTGATAATGAAGAGCACTACTTCTTACTGGGAGGGGTAAAATGGTAATATAAAAAAAACCCTGCTGTCACATGAGTAAGGGAATCATCAAGGGTGGATTGCTGAGAGATATGAGAAGGATTCCAGCCCTAGAGTCCTAAAGGGTGTGTAGAGCCAGAGAGGTTCCAGAGTATTGAGTGGAAGAAAAATAATTCCAGAGTGGAAGTACCTGAGAGTCCCGGAGAGAGAGAGAGAGAGAGAGGGAGAAAGAGAACTTGGAAGAGTTGGTGGACCAGTGTACTGCAAACTGTCAGGAGAAAGGTAACTGCCTGGGAAAATCTACCAGTCAAATGGATCCAATTGCCATCAGCCCAAGAATCCAATAGAGAAAGAGCAAAGGACATTGAGAAAATAGATTTCATCTGCCAGAGATAAGAGGGGGACTCAGGAAGGAAGAGTTCATCTCTCCCAAAGATCTGGCTTGTTTCAGTGATTTTTGTTTTTTGCACTGTGGAATTTTGTTACACTATCCTGTATGTGCTGATTTTTGGACTTGTGTTTTGGCACCCGTTTCTCTAAATAAAGACTTTATTTTGCACAACAAGCTGTGACTGGAGTGATTTTCGATGTGATTAACTGATATGCAGAAAAGCCTCTGAGAGTCAAAAATCTAAAGGCCTTGAAACTTGTTTCTTCCCTCTGTATGGCAACCCTGGTAGAGTCCTGAGGCCCTGCATGGTCCATGTGCCCCCTGTGCCCAAGAGCAGTGTTAGGATTCATGGCACACAGGATTTAGCTTTGGCTTGGGCCTCCCCTCTCAGGGAGAGGGACGATCCTCTCCTGTCCAACCTGGACCAGTTTATCCAGGAATTGTGCCTCATATTTGATGAGCCCAGTTGCACTACTTCTGCTGCAACAAAACTGCACCAGCTCCATGAAAGCTCCACCTCAGTGAGTGACTATGCAGTCCGTTTTCAGAAATTGGCTTCAGAGCTCCAGTGGAGGGAGGACAGCTGATCGCAATCTTCCTCCAAGGCCTGTTGGAACCCATCAAAGATGAGCTTATAGGCTGAGACCTTCTAGCCACCCTGGAGGGCCTCATCAGCCTGCCCATCAGGTTGGATCTGTGGTTCAGAGAACAGGCTAGGGAGAAGGGTTTATCTCAATATCTCAACTGCTTTCACCAAGCCTCCCTGGATTCGAGGGGGCTGCTGCCCTGTTAGAGGAGCCCATGCAGATAGAGCATTGCAGGCTGTCATCTGAAGGAAAGCAGAGAAGGAGAAGCCAAAATCTCTGCCTCCAGTGTGTGGCCAGGGGCACTTCACAGCATGGTGTCCTGCTAAGGTGGGAAACCCCAGGACCTAGGGATGATAGGAGAGGACACCCTAGGTCAATGCAGCTCCTCTCCTCAAATTCTAGTCCCAGTTTGTGGATAGGAACTTCATTCATTCCTCCTCATCTCCTGCCAGGTCTGGATTCTTCTGCATAGGAATGATGGACAGGTCTTTACGTCCCTGCATTGACTAACATAGTCTTAACTCTATCAGTAAGAAAAACCACTATCCCCTTCTGATCTCTGAGCTTTTTGACTACCTTTGGGACACACAGCTTTTCACCAAACTGGACCTTTGTGGGGAGTACAACCTGATCAGAATTTGTGAAGGTGATAAGTGGAAAACAGTCTTTAACACCCATGATAACCACTATGAAAAATTAGTGATAACTTTTGGGCTGTGCAATGCCCCTGCAGTTTTCCAGTTTATGGGCAAGAAGATCTTCGGAGGCCTTCTCTATTCCCATTTGATAGTTTACCTGGATGACTTATTGATCTTCTCCAAATCTTTGACTGAGCATTGGCGCTATGTGAAACAGGTCCTCTAGAGACTGTGGGAGCACCATCTCTACGCCGTTAGAGAAATGTACCTTTGAGCAAGAAGAACTTCCTTTTTTGGGATATATAATCCCTTGCCAAGGCCTATGGATGGATCCTGATAAACTAAAGACCATACTGGAGTGGCCCCAACCCATGGGCCTCAAAGCACTGCAGTGTTTCCTGGGCTTCACAAATTATTATAGCCAATTTATTTTTTTTATTCTTCCTTAGTAGCACCACTTATAGCCTTGACTAAGAAGGTTTACAATACCAAAAACTGGACTCAGAATGCTATTCAAGCTTTTGAGTGTCTTAAAAAGGAGTTTATTCTTGAACCATGCTTGTTGCACTGGATGTGGACCCTTGGCCTGGTGCAGGATTGGTACAGCCCTCTGGTTGGACCCAGAGAGTGCCTGCCACCAGGAGGCAGAGCACACATGGAGACAGAGGCTAGCTGGAGCTTCGCCAATAGCTATCCGGGGTTTCCGCAGGTTGAGCCTTTGGGTACCTGGACTGCCTGGACTTAGGTGGGCCTCAGAAGGTATCCCAGAGAGGTAGCGGAGAGGTGTGCCCACCACGAGCAAAGGTGCATGGCTGATGAAGAATAGAGGGGCTAGACCTGAACCAGGATCACCGGAGACCTCAGGAAGACAACAGGAAATGAAAGTCCTCCAGGCAAGATAGGCAGTGCCTACTGGTCTAGTCTGATGTAGGTGGCGGGCAGTGTCTGAACAGGCTGGTCTGGTGGTCACAGGAGCAGAGTATCCGAGTGTAGCGCAAGGGTCAAAGCCAGGGTAATCCATCCCAGGTGTAGTGTGTGATCGGAGTGCAGTGCGTGGGTGGGTGGAAGAGGGTACCTTAATTTAAATTCGGAGGGTGTGTGAAATGCGTGGCTTCCCAATGTAGCAGCCAGGAATTCGTGTTTTGGTGTGTTTTGGGAGGTTGGGTGAAGTAAGTGACATTGGCAGGCGTGTGGGTGGGGGTGTGTGGTGAGATGAGTGTGGATTTCTGTGTGTTATGAGGGAGTGTGAATGAAAGACAATAGCCCTTTGTGGGGGTGGGGTGTGGTGGGTGAGTGTGTGTGAAAGGTGTAAGAGGTTGCGCTTGCGCTGACAGCCACCAGATGTCGCTGTTTTGTGTAAGCAAATTTTAAACTTGTATTACCTGTCACAGGTGTGACCTATATGTAATGTAAGTGTATAAGATCCTTCCCGTATGGGAAGTGAATGTTGTGTGCAAATTTGAACGCATTCGGTTAAGCGGTTGGCGAGATTAGCGACGACGTACAAACTATTTAACATTTTTATTTATATAGATATATAAATGGAAAATGTCATAATGCCTCTGTATCGCTCCATGGTGAGACCGCACCTTGAATACTGTGTACAATTCTGGTTGCCACATCTCAAAAAAGATATAATTGCGATGGAGAAGGTACAGAGAAGGGCTACCAAAATGATAAGGGGAATGGAACAGCTCCCCTATGAGGAAAGACTAAAGAGGTTAGGACTTTTCAGCTTGGAGAAGAAATGGCTGAGGCGGGATATGATAGAGGTGTTTAATATCATGAGAGGTCTAGAATAGGTGGATGTGAATCGGTTATTTACTCTTTCGGATAATAGAAAGACTAGGGGGCACTCCATGAAGTTAGCATGTGGCACATTTAAAACTAATCAGAGAAAGTTCTTTTTTACTCAACGCACAAACTCTGGAATTTGTTGCCAGAGGATGTGGTTAGTGCAGTTAGTATAACTGTGTTTAAAAAAGGATTGGATAAGTTCTTGGAGGAGAAGTCCATTACCTGCTATTAATTACATTGACTTAGAAAATAGCCACTGCTATTACTAGCAACGGTAACATGGAATAGACTTAGTTTTTGGGTTCCCGCTTACAGTATTGTCACTGATCTTACTTGAGCTGTGAGCTGAGCTTCTCCCTCTCTCCATCACTAAAGTCTCTTTGGGTCTGTCCTATACAATGCTTGAATTCTGCCATTGCTTTGTTTCCTGTAAACTTTTGCAGTGTAAAATTATTTTCTCACATTTCCTTTTGAACTTACCTCCATTCGACTTCATATAATGAATCTTTGTCCTTAAGCTTTCTATGGAAAATACTACCTTCTGATAGCTAGAACTTAAGATCATAAGAATATAGGAATACGCCATGTTGGGTGAGATCATGTTCTACTGAGTCCAGCATCCTGTCCCTGACAGTGGTCAATCCAGGTCGCAAGTGCATGGTGGATCCCATAAAATAGATCTATTTTCTATTACTCCCAGGGATAGCAATAGTTTTCTTTCATCTTTCTAGATAATAATGTGTTGCACTTTTCCTCTAGGAACTTGTCCAAACCTCTTTGAAACCCCACTGCGCTAGTTGCCTTGACCACATTCTTTGGCAACAGATTCCATTGCTTCATTATGCACTGAATAAAAAAAAGTACTTTCTATAATTAGTTTTGAATCTGCTGGTTGCTAGTTTCATGGAGTGTCCTTTATTCAGGTATATTTTTTGGAAAGGGTAAATAACCACCCTTTATCAACCTTTTTCACCCCACTCATGATTTTATAAACATCATTCCATCAACTTTACAAGTCCGTGCTTCTCCGCTGGCACCACAGGAACGGTCCGGGACACATCGCATTCAGTAGGGCCGTCGGATGCCAGCAACAAAAATGGCACCGGCGGACCTTGCCCTTACTATGCTATACGGAGACAACAATGACGTCGGTACACCATGTGACATAGTAAGGGCAACAGCCCGTAGGCGCCATATCCTCAGCGGACATTTGCCCTTACTAGGTCAGGAATCATGACACACCACTTTCACCGGTGGAGAGACACAGAGGGGAGAGGTGAGTGTGAGGGGTGAGAGTTGGAGTGGGGACAGGGGAGTGAAGGGGGGTTAGTGACCGAAGGGGGAGGGGTGAGTGTGAGGGGAGAGAGCTGGAGTGGGGACAGGGGAGGAAAGGGGGGGGGGTGAGTGACCAAGGAGGAAGACGATGTGTGACTGAGGTATATGAGCAAGGGGAAGGGAGAGGGGGTAAAAGAACCTGACTCTGCCACTGCAACGCGTGGCCGGGCACAGCTATTTGGAACAATTTTTGCTTTTATCATTTTTATATGTAGTACCTTTGTTGTTGTCAGCAATTGATTATTAGGCTTGATGTATATATAGAAAGGGCCCATTATGCAAAGATATCTGGTTATCTAAGTTATCCGGATAATTTAGAAGGGATGTTCAGCAGCATGGTTATGTTACTGAATATACCCAGATAAGTTCTAGTTAGCCGGATAAGCTATATCCCAATAACTTTAGACATGCTATCGAGCATTATTTATTTGGTTAACTTAACTGGATAAGGCTGAATATACTTATATCTGGTTAAAATAAGTCGCCCTGCCTCAATCTGCCCATTCCCCATTCATTAACTACTATTACTTAGCCAGATAAGTGATTTATCCAGCTGAGTGGTGGCTACTGAACGTACTCAGATATTCAGCAGCCACCACTTAGCTAGATAATGCTATTTATCTGGCCACGTATCATTTCAATATTGGTTTCAAAGAGTTTAGGTTAGGTTAAGGTTTCTATATATGCTGTGTTTTTATATTTGGATGATTTATGTGTGTCATTTTAATATTTTAATCTGCTTCAAACTGTGAAGAATGTGGACTATAAATTTTAATACATTCAAATTCAAATTTTCTAAAAATAAAGTGTTGGTATATAACATAAAATATATTTGTAAGAAAAGAAAAGAAAAAAAGGAATAAAATCAAAAGAGGAAGCAAACAAATCAAGCAACAAAAAAAATTAACTGAAAAATTCAGCTTTAACGTGAATAAATACAATATATGCAAAATCCTTTTTATGATGTAAACCGATGTGATATCTCAGATCGAATGTCGATATATATAAATAAATAAATAAATAAATGATGAGCAATCACAGTGATATAATTGGTAAGTTAATATACAAATAGATCAAATGATATGTTTTTTAACTTAGTGCAATGATTACACTGTAATATTCAAGAGCTGCTTACAACAGAATACGAGAAACAAATTTCCGTGTAAGACCCTGATTTATTTTTAGCATCAATGAGCTCTGTACTGCATTTATTTATTCATTTTTAAGTTTATTTCGAGGGAATAGAAAGTAATAAAGAGATCAATTGAAAAAGAAAATGTGTGAAGGAGACCCTTCTTTTATATTTTCCTGCTTTCTAGATGTCCGCACAAAGGCAACCTCTGTGCACATACAAAAATGTCCTAGGCAATTGCATTCTGTGCTTGGCAACCATTCCGACTTTCTGTTTCCTGCCGAGTGATTTCATCTTACTTGCTGTTACCTGATCTTCACTGGGATGCCTGTATTCAAGCAGCGGCAAAATTCTTCACAGCGGAAAGCTGTGATGATGATAATGACAGATTTAACCCGAGCTGCAACAAATAAAATACATTCCAGTGTTTCCCCTACAAAATGAAAGTGTTGTTTATACCCTAAGAAGCACAGTACCACTGTGATTCCTTTTAACACCGTCCCTACCAAAAACATTTAACTATCAACACGTTTCTGTGTCTGACAGCAGTTTGGCACTGTTGAGAAATGTTCTGATGGCCTCAGTCCAATTCCCAGTAGACTGATGGCCAGTTGGCCATATCATTCATGTCAGTATCACAACTGGCATCCTTTCTGGCAGCCTCAGCACAGAAACTGGGGGACAAATAGGTATGGAAACTGTAGTTCAAGCCCACCTCTCTCTCTCTCTCTTTTTATAAATGGTTGCTCTCTCGCAAAGGAGAGGCACATCCATTGAACAGTGTAGGGAAATAAATACATTTATTTATGTACATACACTTTTATTGATGTTTTTATATAGACCTTGGCCATTTGAAAAAGTTCCAATTGTAATTTTATATTTTAAGATTGGACAAGGTAAATTCATAGGAGAACACATAAAATAAAAAGAAACAAAATACGTAAGTTATGATTAACTGCCTACACATCTAAAAAAAAAAGAAGATCATAATCAATCATTAACCTTTATCATTTGGAACATTTATATTTGCTCCCTTGAAAACTGACAATGTGCTGCAGATAAACTTTAAAAAAAAAAAGCCAAAAAATAGCTCCTGATGCAAACACTTGGGCCTTCTTCTGCAGAAAGATCTTCCTCCTGACCTATAGGGCCTGTGCCACATCAGGGAACTTCATCACCATGTGACCACAAAAGAAAGTACTTTTTTTGTTTTTTAATTTTTTATTTATGCATTTCAATATTACATAGAAATTTTAACTTAGATACAGTAATAAACATATCACATATAAAGCAATCACATATGAACATTTTATAAATGTATCATCTTAAGACAATAAGTAATCCACTAGGGGTTAATAAGAAAACTTAGCGGACCAAGAAATGAGTAATTTAAACCCAATATACAATTGAAAAAATAAGGTAGCACTTTCTATCTATCTTGCCTCTAATCCAAGACTAAAGCTTCTTAGGCCTGTGAATCCAAATAAACTCTCAGTTGGGAAGTATCATAGAAAATATATTTCTGATTTTGGTGAGTTATTTTGCATTTACATGGAAATCTAATTAGCATTTTCCCTCCTTTAATTTCAACTTCATTTTTCATTGCTAGAAATTGTTTTCTCCTAACCTGTGTCTGACGAGACAGGTCAGGGTAAATCCAAACAGGGTCACCATAAAATTTTTCTAACCTCTTTCTCATATAAAGGCGAAAAACTGCATCTCTATCAGCAGAGAAAACAAATGATACATGTAAAATGGCTCTAGTTTCAATTTTTGTATTTAAGGAAGCTTCAATTAATTCTGATATATTTAGTTGTTCCTTCTGAGATTTATTTTCTAAATTCATTTTTCCCACCTTTGGTGCCACATAATAGATTTTAGCAATCGGGAGAATAGATTTTTGGGGCATCTGAAGTATAGTACCCAAATATTCTTTAAACATTTCTAATGGTTCTATCATATCATGCCTTGGAAAATTTAGAATTCTTAGGTTTAAATACTTCAGAGAATTTTCAATGGCTTCCAACCGTTTATCATATAGAATCTCCATTTTGGTAAACTTTTGGGAACAGTTTTGTAACCCATTTATTCTCAGGTCCACTTCTTGTTGTTGGACTTCCAGCTTTGATACCGCAGTCTCTATTTTGTTGAAACGTAAATTAGATGACTCTGTAGATTTTGTTAAGTTCAATATGGCAACTTCCAACGATTTTATTGCTGACCATAAAGAGCTCATAGTTATTTCCTCAGGTTTTTTATACTGTAGCTATTCATTGGGACCACTATGGCCTCCTTTAGTCTGGTCTTCTTCTCCAACCAATTCAGTAATAGAGTTATTTATTAAATGGTCAGGGAAAACTTGTTGTGGTGGAGGAGGAGTATTGGAGGCCCCGGGAGTCAAAGAACCCTCAGCTAGAGGGTCTGCCACCCGCTCTATGGCATTCACCTCAGCGGCCATCTCTACCGGATCGTTTGAAGCTGCTGGTGAGAAAAATGCTTGGATCTGTGTTTGATTAAGGACAGGATTAGGAGATGAGGTTATAACCTCCCTAATCCTCACCTTTCTTTTTGTATGAGGCATTTATTTAGGAAACTATCTTCCCCAGGTTCAAATCTCAAATTCCTCACTTCCTTATTTAATAATAGTTTTCTCCACTAGTGGCTGAAGGAGGTTAATACGAAGGAGAAAGAAAAATTGTTACTCACTGTTCTTGTGGGTAATTGAGAATAATTTTAACAAATTCTCCAGCAAAGCCGCGCGCCCCTTTGGCGCGCGTGGCTTCGGCGACGGGCCGGCGGCGTCAATGCGCCGCAGGGGGCTGGCCTTTATGCTCCGACCAGCCACCCCTGATGACATCAGTGCGCAGGGAAAACGATGTAAGTTTTTCTAAGAAGGCAGGTAAGCCAGGCAGTCCTCACCCTCCTTTTTCCAGCGGAAGGAATAGGAAATCCAAGCGGGACCGGGTAAAACCTCACCCACTGCTCCTCGAAAGAAAGTACTTTTAGACTTGAAATACTGCCACAATACCAAGTTTTTTGTCCATCTCAGAGCACAAAGAGGCAAGCAATGTCGTCCTAGTTGTGACTTCACCCTGAGAAAATCCCCAATATGCTGACACATTCAGGCTATCTGAAATAAAAATAGTATGCAGTGCTAGGAATGTTCAGGCCCAACATTTTTGTTTTGGATTTGTTTTTGTTTCAGGAGCGTATAATATATATATATATATATATATTTTTTTTTTTTTTTTTTTTTTGTTAAGTTCATTTGGGGGTAGATTTTCAGAGCTCTGCTCGCCTAAATCCGCCCAAAACCGGGCGGATTTAGGCGAGCAGGGCCCTGCGCGCCGGGAAGCCTATTTTACATAGGCCTCCCGGCGCGCGCAGAGCCCCGGGACTCGCGTAAGTCCCGGGGTTCTCGGAGGGGGGCGGGCCCGGTCGTCGCGGCGTTCCGGGGGCGTGTCGGCAGCGTTTTGGGGGCGGGTACGGGGCGTGGCTACGGCCCAGGGGGCGTGGCCGCGCCCTCCGTACCCGCCCCCAGGTCGCGGCCCGGCGCGCAGCAGGCCCGCTGGCGCGCGGGGATTTACGTCTCCCTCCGGGAGGCGTAAATCCCCCGACAAAGGTAAGGGGGGGGGTGTAGACAGGGCCGGGCGGGTGGGTTAGGTAGGGGAAGGTGAGGGGAGGGCAAAGGAAAGTTCCCTCCAAGGCCGCTCCGATTTCGGAGCGGCCTTGGAGGGAACGGGGGAGGCAGCGCGGCTCGGCACGCGCAGGCTATACAAAATCGATAGCCTTGCGCGCGCCGATCCAGGATTTTAGTGGATACGCGCGGCTCCGCGCGTATCTACTAAAATCCAGCGTACTTTTGCTTGAGTCTGATGCGCAAGCAAAAGTAGGCTGATCGCGCTTCTTTTAAAATCTACCCCTTACTGAACTGAAAAAAAAATTCACTAAACTCATACCCCCTCCCCCACTAAAAAAAAAAATAAGCCAAAATAAAAAAACAACTGAAATAGGCCTCCACATCCCTCTCCAACTCCCCCTCACTCCCCAAAAAGTTATCCAGGGCCTCCACAGCCCTTTCCAACTCCCCCTCTGCCCCTCAGAAGAAGAAAAGGGGCCCCTGTCTATCCATCTGAGCCCAGATAGGTCTCTCCTGAGCCCCACTGAAACCCTGCCCACGACTGGCCACAACTTACCCCATCATAACTCACTCCTGCCCTGACAGACAAGAGATTTTAAAATGGTGCCAGCTGACTCAGGTTAGCCCCAAAGTGATGTCATGTCAGCGCCTGCCTCAGATATGAATGGCACCATTTTGTTGCTTGGCTTGGGGGCGAGGTAAGGATATTCCAGAGTAGAGCAAGTTATCCAGCTGGATAGATAAACATCACTTTTCAGCATTATCTAGCTAACATACAGCTGGATTTGCTAAGCTGCAATAAGGCAAGAATATGTTAAACAGAAGGTAATGTGCAGTAAATGCTATCACCTGATATAACACGTTTGCCTCCCCATATAGAAATAAGCTGCTTCACATGCATTAGAATGTATAAAATATCCTAATAAATGCAAAGCAGCTTATGCATAGGCAATCCTATGTTAATAAAATAACACGACTGATTTAGAAAAAAAACCAGACCCATTAATCATTGTATTTGAGGGAGCCGTAGGCATTTTCTCATAAGAGAATTCAATGGTCCTGAAGTAAAATTAAAGAGCCCAAAGAACAAAACTACCCACCCAAATGCCACAAATGACCCAAGGGGGTCAATGGTGACCCCTGTCTGCCTACCTGCCACCTTCCAAGGCAGCACTAGCCCCCAAAATTAAAAAAAAAGAATGAGACCAACTGCAGAACGATGGTCCACTCCCTCCCCTTAATTCATAAAAAAGACCCCTTATCTATACAACCCCATTAAGGCCCATCAATCCCTCCATCCAAATAACTTCCCTGATGTCTAATGGTTCCCCATTTCAACCCAAAATAGTAGCCTTGTAATCTGGAAGAGCATCTGAACCCTCACTCCCACACCAGAATCCCCCTCAACACCAAGTGGATCTCCACGCACACAAAGGGAGCAGTACAGGCTGGGAATCTGAGGAGGAGATGTCTAAAAGTAGGAATTTTGCATTAAAGTCGGGGCCCCTGCACTAGGATTCCCTCACAGCTGCTGGGTATGCTGCACACTTTAAAGATCACCATGGGGCTACCCAGATGCCTGTAAAAGAGACACCTCCCTACCTAGAACCACACATGTACCAACATTCAGATGTAACTTCAGTATTATGGAGGGATAGATGTACTTCAATTTATAAATCAATAAACTTTTATTTAACACCCAGACCAGCTCCTGTCTGAATTCTTACAGCATCTCACCTCATGGGAAGCACAAAACGACTACACACAAGCTAGAAAACTTTTAATATCATCTGGGCCACAAGTGAGAGCTCACCCCCATAAAAAGAGTCCCCCCAGGGATTGAGAGTCAAGCATGGGATGTAACATGCTAGCCGGAGCAGCCCCTGAAGCCACTATCCTCCAAAAAAAAGGGGTTACAGATATTTTTATTTTAGGGCCAGAGCACCTCTGTAAGAAAGAGGAATGGCAGGAGGAGGAGACTAGGCCGCCAGAGTGGTACCACATCCCAGAAAGAGCTGAAACCAGAAAAGAAGCAGGAGCAGCAAGCGTACCCAGCGGCTGTGAGGGAATCCTAGTGCAGGGCCCCCGACTTTAATGCAAAATTCCTACTTTTAGACATCTCCTCCTCAGATTCCCAGCCTGTAGTGCTCCCTTTGTGTGCGAGGAGATCCACTTGGTGTCTCCTGCTCTTGTTCATCCTCCCTTGGTAGTTCTTTCATCCCATATTTACTGATATTTCGGGGGGGGGGGGGCTTTTCTTGGGGAAACGTCAGCAGCAATAGGCAAGTTCTCAGCTCTGAAATCCCAGAGGGGAAGAGAGATCCAAAAACCTCCCCACTCTGCTAAAGTCCAAAAAAATACTTTAAAGGTTAAACGGGATACTTCTTCTGCCCTCACTGTCTCTGGCAGCAGGATCCATCACTGGGGCTTGCCCACCTAGGCTCACAGGTCTTTAGTCCCCTGTAGAGAGCTTAAAAATCCCTCTCTCTCTCTGCAAATTAGTAGGAGAAGGAGCCTCTAGCATGGAGTGCACGATGAGGTATCTCTTCTAACAGAAACTCCTTCTGGATGAAGCTGGGAGGCCTCACCAGAGGGTGAAACTGAAACATCCTTACTCCTTGATTGCTTCCTCACACTGAACCCCACGTTGTATTAAAATGGCTGGGCTAAGCAGTCTTCAGGCCTCCAATCCATACTCTCCAGGTGGGAGGGACTGAAGGCTATGGGTGGCTCCCTACTAGAGAGTTAAATTATAAGGACAGTGACATCTGGTGGTCAAACCGGAAGGCTCTGCCACACCTACAAGAAAAGAAAACCCTTCTCCTTCCCTGCCCTTTCCTGATTATCTTGGGATCCTAGAGCCTTGCTTCTGCCTCAGCCCAGCTGTTCCTGCTGCTCTGACCAGTCCTTATGCCCTACCTCTCTGCTGGTTCAGTGCCTTCCCGTTTTCTTGTTTCGCTCTTGAGGCCCCATCTGTTCCTTCTGCCATGCCTCTTTCTTGTCTCAGTGCTGTTAACGTCGATTAATTCCACCTTGTGCCTGATTATTATATTTCTCTGTTTTTTACTTCCTGCCTCTGCTGTTACTTTAACTTGTGTGTTGCTTGCTGGGTAACACAATATAAAATGGCACCTGTCCACGAGCATCTTTCAGATGTCTTTACTGCTTCGTATTCAGTGTACGACCCTTGTGGCCTGACCCAATCCTCCCACCACGGTCTCTGCCTTACATTTACTGAGGTGTTTTAGCCCTAAAAGGCAAGAAAAGGAAAAAGCTTCTCTTCCAGCCCTGCCTCTTTCCTAGGTTCAGTACCTTGCCTTATTGTTCTGCCACTGCTATTATCCATCCTTTTCCTGGTGCTTTTGAGAATTCCTGCCTCTGCTCGGACTGTTTTGCTTTCTTACAGTGCCTTGGGGTGTTCATGCCCCTGTTGGTGCTGCTTTGCGGCTCGTTTGGTGCCTTGGGATATGCATAGGATTGGTGCAAGAATATTTGGCACCCAAGGCGAACCTTCGATCATTTACCTCCCATCCCCCAACTTTTCTCCAGCATAGCGCTCCCTCCTACCAGTGACAGTGGCTCCAGCACAGCGCTCCCTCCTACCAGTGACAGTGGCTCCAGCACACGGCTCCCTCCTACCAGTGACAGTGGCTCCAGCACAGCGCTCCCTCCTCCCAGTGACAGTGGCTCCAGCACACGGCTCCCTCCTACCAGTGACAGTGGCTCCAGCACAGTGCTCCCTCCTACCAGTGACAGTGGCTCCAGCACAGCGCTCCCTCCTCCCAGTGACAGTGGCTCCAGCACATGGCTCCCTCCTACCAGTGACAGTGGCTCCAGCACAGTGCTCCCTCCTCCCAGTGACAG
Organism: Rhinatrema bivittatum; assembly: GCF_901001135.1. Lineage (NCBI taxonomy): Eukaryota > Metazoa > Chordata > Amphibia > Gymnophiona > Rhinatrematidae > Rhinatrema > Rhinatrema bivittatum. The sequence continues at coordinate 81,947,754 of NC_042621.1, read as the reverse complement.
TGGCTCCAGCACACGGCTCCCTCCTACCAGTGACAGTGGCTCCAGCACAGCGCTCCCTCCTCCCAGTGACAGTGGCTCCAGCACAGCGCTCCCTCCTCCCAGTGACAGTGGCTCCAGCACAGCACTCCCTCCTCCCAGTGACAGTGTCTCCAGCACACGGCTCCCATCTTTGGTGGTATTATCTCTGGCACAGCACCCCTCTGGGCCTCATGTAGGTGGGAGTTTGCTACCCCTAAATTTTCGGCACTCTAGGAGACCACCTAGTTTGCCAATTTGAAGCACCGACCTTGGTATTGATGCCACTCTTCTTGTTATGCTGCTCTGCACCTATTGCTTGGGATTTTAACACAAGTGCTCCTCCTGCTTTGAGCTTCTCTTGATGTACTTGGGTGAGGATTCATTGCCTCTGCTCCTGCTGTCTACAAAATTATTTTCAAATTCCCTTCTGGTAGGGATGTGCAGACCAAATGTTTAAGTTCATAAGTCCATAATTCGAAAGGGGGGGTCATTTGCGGTCAATATGGACATATGGAGAATTCCATAAGTTGAGTCTATGTCCATATGTGCAAATAAAAATTTAAACCCCTCACCCTCCTTAATCCCCCCCCCCAAGACTTACCAAAACTCCCTGGTGGTCGAGCGGGGAGTCAGGACGCCATTTCTGAACTCCGTTGCGAGGAGCACGTGACGTCGGCGTCACGTCGGAGTGACACGGCGTCACCTGATTCCCCCCGCGTTCGCTCCGGGACCCTCGTTTGACCCAAAAGGAACTTTTGGCCAGCTTGGGGGGGGTCAGGAGGCCCCCCAAGCTGGCCAAAAGTTCCTTTTGGGTGCAACGAGGGTCCCGGAGCGAACGCGGGGGGAATCACGTGACGTCGGTGTCACGTCGGAGTGACGCGGTGTCACGTGATTCCCCCCGCGTTCGCTCCTGACCCCCCCAAGCTGGCCAAAAGTTCCTTTTGGGTCAAACGAGGGTCCCGGAGCGAACGCGGGGGGAATCACGTGACTCCGCGTCACTCCGACGTGACGCCGACGTCACGTGCTCCTCGCAAAGGAGTTCAGAAATGGCGTCCTGATTCCCCGCTCGACCACCAGGGAATTTTGGTAAGTCTTGGGGGGGGGATTAAGGAGGGTGAGGGGTTGAAATTTTTATTTAGGATCAACAATCGCTATTTCCAACGTATTCAACATAGCTATGTTGAATAAGTTGGAAATCCGATCGTTTTCGCCTCATCACTTTTTTAAGTTAAAAAAAAAAAAAAGTTGCGTTTTACATTTAAGTTCAAAACGAATGCACACCCCTACCTTCTGGTATTTACTGACTATTGATGTTGCCGGACAGATCAAATGTTTTATGTACTTGCTGTACCTCTTGTGGTCCTTTAGGATGTCTGTGCTACTGTTGGTCCTATTTTGTCCCCTCATGCCACTGTTGTTGGTATCCTTTGCTACTCTCATGAAGACGGGGTTTTCATGCCTGTTTGCTTGCGGCCTGATCCCTCGCTCTTTGCCTTGATGTATGAATGCTACTGTGCTTGCTTTCCCTCTCTGCACTCCCTGCCTTGGTATGTTGATGCCATGCTTCTTCCTGCCTTAACCCTCATTGTATACCACGGGGTGCTGACCACTTTCCTTCCTGCCTTATCATCTCTAAATTTCTGGGGGTGTTGATGCCACAGTGTGCTTTATTCTAACAAAAGTGACTGTTTGCTGCATGTGCATGAATGTATTGTATTGCTAAACACCTCCAGCTTGCTACCATGCGTTTCACTTCAAGGCTTGGGAAGTTCATGTTACTGTTGATGCTGCTTTGTCTCCCTTACATATCCTCGGGTATTTATGTCTCTTTTTGAGCTCGTCTGCTCCCTCGCTGCCTTGGAAGGTTCATGCCACTTTTGGTGCCATATTGCCCCTTCACAGCCTCTTCTTTCTAGCTAAGGTTTAGCAGGGTAATGACCTACCCAGCTATATTTTAGTTTCTCCTATTTGACGTGCTTTCTTTTCACCCCTGATGAAGGATTTCATCTGAAACTTGGCCATGTTGGGAATAAGGAGCAGCTAAATAACGAACAGTTAAGTAATGGGAGAATGGTACCAACCATTGAGTATATGGAATCATTGAACAGTTATGAGTTGGGACTCACAAAAAATGTGCAGGATCAGCTAACAGTCTATTACATGGATGAGCGACTGAGAGGTTTTTGTTATGCAATTACACCGTTGAGATACATTGAGAATAGCAATCATTTTTCATGGCAATAATGCTACACATTTAACAATTTTTTATGAGACACAAAGTAATTTAATAGATGGGTGGATGGTGGTATGTTTATGATTATAACTAATGTATATGGGTAACCTGGATGGTACCTATATAACACCATTGTATATCAAACTACCACCATTTGCTCTTAAAAATATTTTTCAAAAAACCTTTTTTTTCAAGATAGTTAATGGGGGTTCCTCTATAATAGAAATGTTAAAGTTCAGATTTAAATTTTTTAGGTAGAGTAGTATTATGTGGGTTCTACAATACCGTGACATTTTTTATTTACCTGCATTTGTGGTTTTGGGGTTTTTGATAGCTAAAACAATAGCAGGTTATGAAGAATCACAGGAAGACATTGCAAGACTGGAGAACTTGCCATATAAATGGCAGCTGAAACTTAATGTAAAAGTGAAAATGTTGCACATAAGCAAAAAAATCTTAACTTTGTGTGCACATTTTTGGGTTCCATTTCCATATTATTTATTTATTTATACTTTTTTATACCATCCTTCATGAAAAATATATCAAATCGGTTTACAAAGAACAGAGTAACAAGAAACCTTAACAAACATTAACAAAACAAGTTGCAGGAAAGTTACAATAAAACAGGGGTACTGGGGTATGGAGAAGAAGACGCTAGCAGCGGAAAGACTAACTCAGTAACAATAATGGTGCTGTAATAGTGACTTTGCTAAGATTGTCTAGTTACCAGTCTAATATTAGGAAGTAATGTGCAGGAAAAGGATATTGGAGTGATGATGAACAGTGCATTAAAATCCTCATCCCAGTGTGCAATAGCAGTAAAAAGTAAAAAGCAATGGGAATGTTAGAAATCAGTCCGAAAGAAACTGAAAACTAAAATGAGAATATAATAATGCCACTGTAGTGATCCATGGTGTGATCAAACCTTGAGTACTGGAGGCAATCCTGGTCACCATATCTCAAAAAATGTATAGTATAAATAAGAAAAGTACAGAGAAGGGTAACAAAAATGATTATGGGATGGAATGGCTCCCTTATGAAAGACTGAACAGGTTAGACCTTTTCAGCTTAGAGAAGAAACAGTTGAGAGGGGAATATGATAGAAGTTTATAAAATTATGTGAGGTGTGAAAAAAAGTTAATAGGAAACTATTATATATCAACTAGTGCTAAGATTAGGGGATATTCCATGAAACTAACTGATAGAAGATTTAAAACCAATTTAAAAATATATATTTTCAGTCGATGCACAATTAAGTTATGGAATTTGTTGCCTGAGAATGTGGTCAAGGCTAATAGTGTACTCGAGTTTCAATAATTATTAGGGATGTGAATCGTGTCCTCGATCGTCTTAACGATCGATTTCGGCTGGGAGGGGGAGGGAATCGTATTGTTGCCGTTTGGGGGGGGTAAAATATCGTGAAAAATCGTTAAAAATCGTTAAAAATCGAAAAATCGAAAAACCGGCACATTAAAACCCCCTAAAACCCACCCCCGACCCTTTAAATTAAATCCCCCACCCTCCCGAACCCCCCCCCCAAATAACTTAAATAACCTGCGGGTCCAGCGGCGGTCCGGAACGGCAGCGGTCCGGAACGGGCTCCTGCTCTGAATCTTGTCGTCTTCAGCCGGCGCCATTTTCCAAAATGGCGCCGAAAAATGGCGGCGGCCATAGACGAAAAAGATTGGACGGCAGGAGGTCCTTCCGGACCCCCGCTGGACTTTTGGCAAGTCTCGTGGGGGTCAGGAGGCCCCCCACAAGCTGGCCAAAAGTTCCTGGAGGTCCAGCGGGGGTCAGGGAGCGATTTCCCGCCGCGAATCGTTTTCGTACGGAAAATGGCGCCGGCAGGAGATCGACTGCAGGAGGTCGTTCAGCGAGGCGCCGGAACCCTCACTGAACGACCTCCTGCAGTCGATCTCCTGCCGGCGCCATTTTCCATACGGAAAATGGCGCCGGCCATACGCGTATGGCCGGCGCCATTTTCCGTACGAAAACGATTCGCGGCGGGAAATCGCTCCCTGACCCCCGCTGGACCTCCAGGAACTTTTGGCCAGCTTGTGGGGGGCCTCCTGACCCCCACGAGACTTGCCAAAAGTCCAGCGGGGGTCCGGAAGGACCTCCTGCCGTCCAATCTTTTTCGTCTATGGCCGCCGCCATTTTTCGGCGCCATTTTGGAAAATGGCGCCGGCTGAAGACGACAAGATTCAGAGCAGGAGCCCGTTCCGGACCGCTGCCGTTCCGGACCGCCGCTGGACCCGCAGGTTATTTAAGTTATTTGGGGGGGGGTTCGGGAGGGTGGGGGATTTAATTTAAAGGGTCGGGGGTGGGTTTTAGGGGGTTTTAGTGTGCCGGCTCACGATTCTAACGATTTATAACGATAAATCGTTAGAATCTGTATTGTATTGTGTTCCATAACGGTTTAAGACGATATTAAAATTATCGGACGATAATTTTAATCGTCCTAAAACGATTCACATCCCTAATAATTATTAGCCAAAAAGACTTGGGTGTCTCACTCTCCACCTCTTACTACTGGGAGTGACTTTCCTATTGGGATCTGCTGGGTACTTCCAAGTGATCTGGGTTGGCCACTGTTGGAGCCTGGATGTTGGACTTAGTAGACCATTGCACTTATCTAGCAAGGCATTTCAAATGTTCTTATGTTCCTGCTCCTACTAGACTTACTACCTCAAGAGCTTAGAAAGGCTACTTTGGTACCAATTCAGCTGAATTTAGGCGAATAACTCACAAGTTATAATGACAACTTTTCAATATTTCCCCACTTATCCAGCTACAGTCTAGCTGGATAACTAATTATCCATCAAGATTTAGTCGGATTATGTAGAGACATTCCAGGGGCATTCCCGAGTGAAGTTAAGTTACCCAGTTATCAGTTAGCCAGATAACTTACCTCGCTAACTCTGGTTGTGTTGTACAACACAACACAGTCTTAAAGAGAGCTGGATAAACTTATTATCATGCTCTGTAAAACAGCTAGCTATATTCAATAGTGAGGCTGTGTCACACTCTAGCCAGTGACTGAATATTACCTCCTTAGTGGTTATATTCTTATTCTTATTTAATTTATATATATTTTACGTTTTTCAGGCACTTCAAAGCAGATTACATCCAGGAACTGTAGGTATTGTAGGTTTTGTAAGTAAGTAATTCATCAGCTCACCTCTGCTCTGCTGTCTCTGAGAGAACTCTGAAAGGACATCAGGACCCAGGGTTGTAGCCAAACATTGCTCCTATGCAGTGAACCAAATATGGCATATGTCTCCACCTGCTGTTATGCATTAGAATACCAAGATTTTTACAAACCTATCTCAGATGGCAGGCTTGATATCTTGGCACTGATGTTTAATATGTTTGATGCTGTGAGTCATTCTAAGGAAGATGACTTCATTGGGCACTCTCTGCCAAATGCGCTCCTTTACTGCCTGTGGTTTTCTAATATTGTTTTTGCTTAAAAGGAACACTGCATGCTGGATTAATAACTCCATAAGGAGGCTAAGTAAACTGCACATGCATAGGTGTGGTATAACCTTGGTAATGCTTTCAGTATCCTATACCCCCTTCTCTGTAGCCTTCTGTACAACCTTCAAATCCTAGATGTCTTCAGGATGATGCCAAGACACTTACAGAACCTTGCTGAGAAAATACACTCATTTGTTCTGAGCTTCTGCCTTCTTTCTTTTCAACAGATCTCCTGCTGTCAGGTTTTAGCTTCTACAAGTCACATGTTTGTATGGTTCAAGCTTGGTTTTGTTAAGAACGGTAACATTACAATGCACGCCTAAGGCCTGCATTTTCTATCTTCGCAACGTTTTCTGAATTGCGTGGTAATGGGGGGGCGGAGGGGCGAAGCGGGGGGGGGGGGGGCAGGCCTGTGAAAGCCGGCAGCCTTCGCACCACTGCGGTGTTATCGCTGCTGGCTTTCGCAACCAATAGCACCACAGTGAAAAGTGGTGCTAATGGGCGCGCTACTGGCGGCGATAACAGGTCTTACCTTATTACCACCAGCGAAGTTTCCACAGTGTCCGCCCTGACACCACCCCAACTCCTCTTACTGTTCTGACGCCGCCCCGACTCTGCCCCTACCTAGCTATCGCACACAAAAAGGAATTTTCGCGTATGATAGGGATAAAAAATGACCCCCTTAGTGTCTTATAGATAGCAGGTATAAGCATAACAATACATTTACTTTCAAGGACAGGCAGGCGTAACTTCTTCAACAAAGGTAAGGGGGGGTTCTAGGTAGGGGAAGGGAGGGGAAGGTGTGGGGGCAGAAGGAAAGTTCTCTCTGAGGCCGCTTTGATTTCGGAGCGGTCTCGGAGGGAATGGAGGCAGGCTGTGCCACTCGGCGCACGCAAGTTGCACAATTGTGCACCCCCTTGCACGCACTGACCCTGGATTTTATAACATGCGCGCAGCTGCACTCACACGTTATAAAATCGGGCATAGATTTGTTCGCGACGGGGTGCACAAACAAATCTGCGCCCACGCGCAGGTTTTAAAATCTGCCCCTAAGAGTTTCAGTTCTAAGCATCTACTATATATATAGGGGTAGATTTTATAAATGTACGCGCGGGCGTACTTTTATTCGTGCACCAGGCACGAACAAAAGTACGCTGGATTTTATAAGATACGCGTGTAGCCGCGCGTATCATAAAATCCGGGGTCGGCGCGCGCAAGGGGGTGCACATTTGTGCAACCTGCGCGCGCCGAGCCCAGCGCCCGTTGCCTATTCCCTCCGAGGCCGCTCCGAAATCAGAGCGGCCTCGGAGGGAACTTTCCTTCCACCTCCCCTCACCTTTCCCTCCCTTCCCCTACCTAACCCACCCCCCCCCCCCCCCCCGGCCCTATCTAAACCCCCTCCAACTTTGGCAGATTTATGCCTGCGGAAAGCAGGCGTAAATCTGCGTGCGCCAGCGGGCTGCTGGCGCGCCATTACACGACCCGGGGGCTGGTCCGGAGGCCTCGACCACGCCCCCGGGCCAGCGCCATGCCCCCGGGCCCGCCCCCGAAACGCTGCGTCACTCGTGGCCCGCCCCCGACACGCCGTGTCACTCGCGGCATGCCCCCCGACACTCCCCCAACACGCCCCTCCATGCAACCCCCGGGACTTATGCGCGTCCCGGGGCTTGCACGCACCGTTGAGCCTATGCAAAATAGGCTCAGCGCGTGCAGGGGGGGTTTGGGGTAGGTTTCCGGGGGGTACGCGTGTATTGTACGCGCGTACCCCTTTGAAAATCTACCCCATATTGTACAAGTTCAGTTGCAGTTACAATTTCAGTTGCAAGTTCATTCCAGTTTTAGAGTCCTTAGCTAAACAATTCAGTATATACACAGGCAATTTTCTTAACCCTTGAGTATCATGAAATCTCACACCAGGTTCACTGTACCAGCTCAACTGCTCTCAGATTGCTGGGAACAAAGTGTTATTCCCAAGAAGCCCTCTTGTAAACCCTGTGGACTAATCTGGTTCCTCAGGGGTGGAGTTACAGTCTTACCTCCGAGGCATTACAAATCCCTTCTGGGTTGCTTAGCTTCAGTTTATCAGAGCTACCGAGTGACTCATAGGCAAAGCTCCAGTCTCTTGTCCAAGCAGTATACTCATTTCAGACTAGCCAGAGCATTTTTTGCACTTGTATCTGCTTTTTTTGTGAGCCCTAACACCCTATAGCATGTATTAAGCTGCCTTTTAAACTTTTTTGAAGCCAGGAGGCAGTGCCAAAAGAAAAAGAAGTGAGCAAGCTCAGTGCAGTGTGGCCATGTTAAATAGTATCTCTTGAACACAGTTTCTACCAGATCATGTTAAATAACATTGTTGAAGCCACATTAATTAGTGAACTCCTGCTAAAAAATGTACTCATTTTAGTTAAAGGGATGAGCTATTTTACTAGTGATTTTAGCATTATTACAAACAATAATAGCATAGCACACTATTTCTGGTATATTCTACCATGAGTATATAAACATTTTTTGCAGCATTATTCAGTAGCTTGTTATATACATGTTAATTTTTTTCATGCGCTCATTAAAATTTGTTTTGTGTCATTTTTACTGCATAGGTCCTCTTAATGCCTGATTTATCAAGGTATTTTCTTAAAGACTCAGAGTGGAAGAAAAGCCTTAATTAATCTGGACCTTAGTTGGCACAATTATTATTTAAATATACATTTTTAAGGGAGTAATTTATTCATTTTTTGCAACATAATCCAGTCTAGAAGACAATAGGAAGCATTTAGTCATGCACTTGATGGAGACATCAACATAAGATGACATTTTACAAAGAACATCAATATACCTCCTTAAAAGAGATATTGGCCATGTTAGTTTACGCAGTGATTTCTTTAAGGTTGACATAAATGTCAGATGCCATTAGTTTAAGAAGTTCAAGCCATCTACTACTGTGAGCATCTTCCCCAGAGAAGGTCAAAAGGGTCACAGGTAAGAAAGCCATCATATAATATTGCTTGGACTACAGATGGAGGAGCTATTTTCAGAGCCAAATGCAGAAGATTTAAACTGAGCATAGTTACTTTAGTCATAGCCTTCATGTTAATCACACACAAAGATCTATGGCAGGGCTCTGAACTTGAAACTTGAAGCTTCGGGCTTTATATAGGAACCTATTTCATTCTCCTGTCTTAGGTTAAACAATATTTGCATTAAAAGTTCAAAATACATTTGTGTCTTTGAGGATAACAAACATGAACTATCGATTAGTAATTGACAAATGCATTAGAAATTTTATATGGGTTGAGAAAGAGCTATTCATAATTTATCAGCGTGCCAAATATGAGTGACGGCAAACAGCAGGAGGTTTCAGCATAGTATTGATTACTTTAAAAAACTGAGAAAAGCACCGTGCTGTGGACTGGGAGAATAAAGAGGAGAGGCGAGGAGCAGAGAAAACAGGAGCAAAGCCATTAAGGACGTTGTGCTACCAGACACTGCCAGACTGGGAAACTGAAGAGACAGTCAGGTGGAGAGTACTGCTCTCCCCTTTTGCAATCAATAATACCATGTCAAAACATAAAATGTATGCTTTTGCTCTTAAGGAAAATGTGTCTAAGATTTTTTAAAAGCATTGATTCAGGATGGATTAATGAAAAATGTAAGCATATTTTCCTGTGCAGAAAGGGAGTAATAACACTTTATGGATAATAGCATAACAGAAAAGGCTTCAATGCTAGTTATAAATGTCCTTTTTATGTTACCAATTTGTGTTAGTAAAGGTTACAAATAGTTGGTCAAAGAGTTTTGCAATGTTTCTGTACTGAATTCATGGATATAAATATGAAGTGTTTCATTTGGTTTAAATAAATGATGACCCTTCCATGCAGAACATCTGCTATTCTACTTACAGTACAGTACTACCTGCTCAATATTGCCGAAATAAGACCTTGAAGAAATGTCCTTAAGTGTTTCGTAGCACTTATTTGTATCTTTTGAAAATAAAACATTTTTAGTGAATGTTTGCTCACACAGACAGAGGGTCTGATTTAAGATGAGTAATTCAAGATCCAGAATTACGATTTGGCGACAAACTGGGTTGTTGATTTGGGATCCATGGGAATAAATTGCACTCTTTACTGTAGTGCAGTGTAAGTAGGGTTCCCATTAAGATATAAGCACATCTACAATGGTATCACATGAATTATTTTAAGTAGAAAAGGAGAGGTTGAGTAGGAAATTATTTGTTACATTATTATATATATAAACCTTCAAAGATTCTTACATTTTTTTCACAACTATTATTTTCCCCTATGAAGAAAGGCTAAGGATAGGGCTCTTCAGCTGGGAGAAGAGATGGTTGAGGGGAGATATGATAGAGATCTATAAAATAATGAGTAGAATGGAATGAGTAAACGTTAATCAGTTGTTTACTCTTTCGAAAAGTACAAAGACCAGGGGACACACAATGAAGTTACTAGGTAATGCAGTACATTTAAGATAAATAGAAGACTTTTTTTTTATTCCATGCAAAATTAAACTTTACAATTCATTGCCAGAAGATGTCAGGAAAGCTGTTTAGTGTAGCTGGGTTTAAAAAACCTTTTGGACAAGTTCCTGGGAGAAAAGTCCATAAACTGTTATTAGGGTGGACTTGGGGAAATCCACTGCTTATTCTTTGCATAAGCAATGTGAAATCTATTGGCATTTTGGGACTCTGCCAGGTACCTGTGACCAGGATTGGCCACTGTTGGAAACAGGATATTGAGCTTGATGGACCTTTGATCTAACACAGTATGGCAACTTTTTTGTTCTTATCTTCTTACTGACAAATATCGACTCATCAAATTCATTGGTACATTTGCTCTCTTGGTTAAATAGTATGGTGTACATCTTATTAAGGAATGCTATAATAAAAATAGCTAAGCTGCTTAAGAAATTTAAGAAAAAAAATGTATTGAAGTTAAGTTTAAAATATGGTTGTTTGCTTTTGAGAAAATCATTTGACCTTTTCTAATATCTGTGGGGCCAACTCATCCCCATAGTTTTCATCCTCCCTTGGGTGAAGGTATTTATGTCTTCATAAATATATATTATAAAAGGGACTATTGGGAAAGTATACAGGGATAACAAAAAGATATTTGCATTAGCTTTAAAATGGGGATTTGGGGAACGAAGAAGGCAGATTCACAATAGATTTGGTGATATTATGCCAAGTCACCAACCTGGAACTTTATGTCATTGATCTGGAATCTTTTTTAACTTACTTCCTTTTCCACGTTGGGAGTATTGTGTGCAATTGTGGTCACCAGATATCATACAGCAGAATTAGAAAAGGTACAGAGAATGCGACCAAAATGATAAAGGGACTGGAATGATTCCTCTATGTGGAAAAGCTAAAAAGGTTAGGGGGGTCTTCAGCTTGGAGAAGAAACAGCTGAGGGGAGATATGACAGAGCTCTATAAAATAATAAGTGGATTGGAATGGGTAAATGCAAATTGGTTGTTTACTCTTGCAAAAAGTACAAACACTAGGGGATACACATTGAAGTTGCTAGATAATACATTTAAATGCCATGATTGATTATAAAGTAGGGACAAATATAAGATGTGTTATGAATCCTGCCTGCGGAGTCTTCCCCTGCGAGCAGGCCTCTCACCTCGGTCTTGCCTTCTTCAATGTGGCACGGAGCCGCCGATCCTCTTTGCGGCAGGAGCCACAGTCAGTTTGTCATCTTCATCGCGATGGGAGGATTTCAGAATGCCTCAATGCAGCTGGGGTCGCCGCCGATGTCAGCTTCATCTTTGCGGTTGGAGGCCGCCATCCCCAGGCTTTCCTGGTGGCCGGAGCCACCTTTGGTCCCTCCTGCAGCGGCAGGAGCCGCTGCCAATGTCGGGGCCTGCTCCTCAGCCCAGCCCTGCTTCTCCGTCAGCGACGTCTGTGCAGGGCCATTGACCATGGTTCTGCACAGCTTCCTGTTTCCTGCTCTAGGAGCGCGGCCGCGCCTCCTTACCAGATTTAAAGGGCCCATGGCCGGATATGCCCTGGGCCCCACCTAAGGACTGTTTCCTGTCTCAGCCCTATATAAGGGCTATTCCTGTATTTCTGCCTTGCCTTGCATTGGAGTTACTTGCTCCTGGAAGTCTTGACTTCCAGCCCTTCGTCAGGTCTTCATTCTTCGTTGGAGCTCCATGTCTCATCTGCTTCCTGAGTCTTTGTTGCTTCCTGTGGCTTCCTAATGTTCCATGTCTTCATGTCCTGAGGTTCCCAGTCCAGGCTTCCTGATTTTTCACCTCCTGATGTTCCAGGCTTCCTGATATTCCACTTCCTGATGTTTCTGAGGTTCCGTCCTCCTGACCCTCTAGCTTCTCTGGTTCAGATGACACCTTGCTTCGTCATTGGAGTCTCATCTCAGCTGGATTCTCTTCCTGTGTTTCCAAGTCCTCTTGACCCTCCAGCTCCACTGGTTCTCCAGATGACACCTTGTTTGGATAAATCATGTTGTCGGTTCCTGTCCTCGTCATTGGAGTCTCGTCTCAGCTGGATTCCCTTCCTGCGCTCGTCCCGCTCTCTGCATGGTCCGTGAACAACCTCTTCAGGTTGTGTAGGGCGCCCGTGTTGGTGGGCTGTGTAGGGCGCTCTGAGAGACAATGCCAATGTCTGAACCTTCCTAGTTTCTCGTCTCGTCCAAGACTCTTCCAAGTTCCTCATCTCATCGAGAGTCTTACAAGATCCTCATCCACTTCCAGAGTCTTCTTGTCTTGTCTTGAGTCTTCTGTGTCACAAGGCCTCCATCTGCCCTCATCCTCAGTCCAGCCTGCTGTTTCTTGCCGATACCTAGCGGCAGGTCCGAAAGGTCTGGGAACGGTCGTAGGATTGTTCATATACCACATAATGTTGTTGGCTTCCAGAAGCATGCAGGTACGGCAGAGGGTAAGACTCCATCTTCGCCCATGCTGGGACTCACCAACCCTTGGTGCTGTCTTGGATTCATCTGAGGTTGTGCCGAGGCCCAAGGGCACACAATCTCCTCAAGTTGGGATCCCTCTCCTAGCGTTCCTTAACATAACAAGATGGATGGGACAAAAGTACTAGATTTATCAAAATGCTATATTTATAGCAGAAATAGCACCTGCGATTAAAAAAAAAAAGGGGGGGGGGTATGGTAGGCTGATTTTCCTGCTCCCGCATTAGTAATTTCTGCAACGTGCGATAAATTTATTGCACCTGCGCTAATTAATCCACTGAGGGGGGGTTGGGGGAGAGAGAGAAACTAGGTAGTGTAGGGTTTTTGTAGGTTTTGTGGACTCTTGGCCCGAGGTGGGAGTTGACTCTCCCTGAGGGGTTGAGCCCCACAGGGCCCCACTGTCGGGAGGCAAGGTGGAATGGAAACAAAGCAAACTGGACCATGGCTGTGGCCCAGTAGAAAGGGGGCAGACAAGTTGTCTGCATCACAGCATCACAGCAACTCACATTTAAGACAATTGAAATTTTAAATGATCAAAAATTAAAATCATCAAAAGTAGAAAAGCGGCCTCCGTTCCCTCCGAGCCCTATCTAACCCCCCCCCCTATCTAAACCCCAGCCCTATCTAAACCCCCCCTACCTTTGTTAGAAAAGTTACGCCTGCCTGAGGCAGGCGTTACTCGCGCGCGCCAGCTTTCCGGCCGGTGTGCGATTCACTGGCCCGGGAGTTGTGTCGTAGGCCTCAGCCACGCCCCCAAAATGCCCCCGGGTTGGATCCATGCCTGTGGCCCCCGCCCCTGAATGACGCGCCACCGCGACAAGCCCCCGACACGCCCCCCCTAGCAAAGCCACGGGACTTATGCGTGTCCCGGTGCTTGTGTGTGCCGCCGAGCCTATTCAACATAGGCGCGTACCCCTTTGAAAATCTGCCCCTAAGTAAACTTGATTAATAGCCATTAATGGACTTCTCCTCCAAGAACTTATCCAAACCTTTTTTAAACCCAGCTTCACTAACTGCACTAACCACATCCTCTGGCAACAAATTGCAGAGCTTAATTGTGAATTGAGTGAAAAAGATTTTTCTCCGATTAGTCTTAAATGTGCTACTTGCTAACTTCATGGAGTGCCCCTTAGTCCTTCTATTATCCGAAAGTGTAAATAACCAGTTCACATCTACTCGTTCAAGACCTCTCATGATTTTAAAAACCTCTATCATATCCCCCCTCAGCTGTCTCTCCTCCAAGCTGAACAGCCCTAACCTCTTCAGCCTTTCCTCATAGGGGAGCTGTTCCATCCCCTTTATAATTTTGGTTGCCCTTCTTTGTACCTTCTCTATCGCAACTATATCTTTTTTTACATGCGGCGAGCAGAATTGTACACAGTATTCAAGGTGAGGTCTCACCATGGAGCGATACAGAATTATTATGATATTTCCCAATTTATTAACCATTCCCTTTCTAATAATTCCTAACATTCTGTTTGCTTTTTTGACTGCCGCAGCACACTGAGCCAATGATTTTAAAGTATTATCAACTATGATGCCTAGATCTCTTTCTTGGGTTGTAGCACCTAATATAGAACCTAACATCGTGTAACTACAGCAAGGGTTATTTTTCCCTATATGCATCACCTTGCACTTATCCACATTAAATTTCATCTGCCATTTGGATGCCCAATCTTCCAGACTTGCAAGGTCCTCCTGTAATGTATCATAGTCTGCTTGTGATTTAACTACTCTGAATAATTTTGTATAATCCGCATTTGTTGTGTTTCAATAATTAGTATTTAAGCTTGATGCATTTAAAGTCCCATATAATGGCAATGGCAATGTGTATACACTTGTCTTGACTTTCAACTGTATGAGGATAGGGAACAGAGCTTGCGAACACATAGCTAGCGAGGATGTAAGGGCTACCATGAGGATGAAAAGCTTTGATGGCTAGAATATCGCAGCTGGTTAACAATGCTTGCATGTGTAAACTGGAACTAATGGGTCCATCTCACAACCTCACTACAACACAGGATAGACTAGAAGGGGTCCAACCCTTGAGCAGGTCGAGTCTTTACCTACTAATCTTACTTAAAGAAATCAATAAGAGAAACCTATCTCCCCACTCAATTCTTCCTCTTCGCAGACTAAAATCTTGCTATGCAAAATGTAAACAGGAACCTTAGTACACTGAATATATTCTAGCTATTAAAATAAAATTGAGTTCCCTCACTTCTCAAGAAAAAGGTGAACTAAATTATATTATTGTTGCTCGTAGCCTTTGTATTCTTCAACAGGAAATAATACAAGAAAAATCAATCGTTTCTCATGCACACATATACTTCAAACTTTTATACCTCTTATTATAGTCCTTTATATGATTATGACTGTTAATAATTATTCTCGGTCTTATCTTGGTACAAATTGTAAAATTATCACTGGAAATGGTTTAAGAGATAATAATTTATAGAGATCTGCAATCATTTAGGATGAATTAAGCAATTTCTGGCTTTGCACATCTGTAATAATTTATGTACATTAGGTTTAACCCCTTTTTAATTCAGGATGCTGATTTATTTACATCAGTTTTAAACATTAAAAGTATTAAGACGCTAGTTTATCTATACCAGTTTCACTTCTTATAAATATTAAACAGTATTTCTTAATACAAAAAAAAAAAACCTAACAAGTGTTCTTGAGAGTTTATTCTCATTAGTTATTCATTATTCATTTAAAAAGTATCAACGCTGACTACTATATATCTCGTGTGTCAGATTAATTAGATTTAATTTAATTAAAAACTCACTCTTCTTTGCCTCATATTAATTAATAATATCAATAAATAGGGTCAGAAACACCCTTTATTCAATTGTGTCCTATCTTTAGCTTATTCAGCTAAATTTTAAATCCCCTGCGCGTGGGAAAAACAGGGGCTAAGCGTGCGGCCTGGCCTTGTGTGCACTGCACACATTTTAGAAGAGGCCCGGCCGCGCACGTAACCCCTGTTATGTGCACAAGAGCCAGACCTCTATCAAGGGGTGGTCCTGGGGGCAAGGAGGGGGTGGGGAGGAGTGGTCCGGGGGGGCAGGGCAGGGTGGAGCCGGAGGCCGCCTGTACAGCAACCATTTGCCGCTGTGCCGGGGGATTGCTTGCCGGCAGCCTGCCAGCACCTGCAACTTATGCCAGGCCCAGGAGGTGACGTAAGTTCCGAAATAAAGGAAATTACAAAAGTTAGGGCCTTGAAAGGGGTCAGGAAGGAGAGGGGAAGAGGGATGGAGGGTAGGTGGGGGGAGGGAACTGGCAGAGGCCCGATCTCGTTGCTGCGCATAAACTGGGAAATGCTACCCCCCCCCTCCCTGCGTACGCCAGCACGCACGTGTTATAAAATCGCATGTTCATGTGTGCGTGCCGGGTAGTGTGCACGTGGACGCGTGACTGTGTTTAAATAGGCCTCGCTGGTAAGCGACGTCAGCGCAGGTCTTGTCTGTTTCCCCATCAGCTCATGAATCCTACTGCATTCTAAACTGTTATCTATATAGAAGTTTCAGTGAATTATTGCTCTGAGTGATGTCACTGACTAAAATAGTTCCTTCCCTTTTACTTATGGGTAAATGAGAACATATCTTAAATTCAACTAATCTGTTAATGAGTAATAAGGCTAGAGATATTTTTAATATACGTTTATCTCACAAAATAAATAATTTTTAAAAGTGCTTTGTATTTAAATTAGTAAAACCATGTTGACGTCTTACATGAAGAAGTTTAAGCAGGGCTTCGTTGTCAAGAAGATTCCGTGGTAAGGGCTTCCCTTGTTACTGTTGCTCTGATGCTTTAAACAATGGAACTCATTTTTATGAATATCAGGAACTGAATTTTTAAATAAAATTGAAACCTATATTTCCCAAAATGCAAAATAAACTCCTTAAACTCAATATTTCACCATTCACACCATCACTACATTACCCCCAGGATTTACCTTAGTCTCATGTTTAAAATTAAAGATTTTTCAGAACAACTTTAAAAATAACCAGAGATTTCTTAAAACTCCTTAGATGTTTGTCAGTTCAATAGATATTTTTCTAAGTGTCTATAGGTTTTTATTTGGTCTCCAGATCTACTTATAAATATAAGCTTGTAAATAAATAATTCCAAAATCCAATTTTTAGATGGATTATATTTTAAAGAAATCTTCTCATGACCACAACCATAAAATATGAATTTTGAAACTTTCAAGGGACCTCTGACTCCTCTCTCCCAACAACAGGTGTATAATAGCTGGTATATCTCTTTCATGGAAGCCTCTTGAGTCTCTGCTCGTAAAAATCGCTAGAATTTGAAACATTAAGGGGCCGATTTTAAAAGTTATGCGTGTGGGGTACACCTGTGCATGTTATAAAATCCGGGGTCGGCGCACGAAAGTGGGTGCACACTTGTGCACCTTGCGTGCGCCGAGCCCTAGAGCAGGCCCGATGACTTTCCCCATTCCCTCCAAGGCCGCTCTGAAATCGGAGCAGAGGGAACTTTTTTTTTGGTCCCCCCCCACCTTTCCCTCCCTTCCCCTATCTAACCCACTCCCCTGCCCTACCTAAATCCCCCCCTACCTCTGGCAGGCATAACTTGCGTGTGACGGCCGGCTGCCGGCGCGCCATCCCCGGCACAGGCCGCTGTGCCGGAGCACTCGGCCCTGCCCCCGGACCGCCCCTTTTTCGAAGCCAGTGCTCCCTCCATGTGACAGGGGCCGGCCAATGGCATGGATACCCTGTCACATGGTAAGGGCAAAGGGCCATCAGCGCCATTTTGATTAGTGGCAGCCGACGGCCCGGGAGCGGGAGATTGCTCCCGGGACCCCCACTGGACCACCAGGTACCTATAAAATGTTTTTGGCGGGGTCGGGAGGGTGAGGGAAGCAAAGGGATTCGTTTTAAAGGGTCGCGGTGGGTTTTTTGTTTATTGGCTCGGGCTCAGCCGATAAACAAAACCGTGATCGGGCCCAATGAAAAAAAAAACACATGTGAATCGGAACGGAATCCGAACCGATTCCGGTTCCGACTCACATCTCTAAATTTTATATAGTTTTTGATGGTTGATTTTATGTTTTAACTATTCTTTTATTGTAAACTGCCATTATTGTACATTCAGAATGACGGTATATAAATAAATAAATATGACATGATACTGGAAATTAAATACCAAGCCATCAGTAATCAGCCCTAATCAGTTTTAAAAGGGGACAATTTAAGCAATTCTGGGTACATTTTCAAAAGCTGGCATGCGTAAAAATCGGGATATAAGCATGTGGCAGGGCCATGGACGCGCCGTGGGGATTTTTAAGGGCCTGCTGCCACACATGTATCTCCCAGTACGTGCCGAAGCGTCAACAAAAAAAGAAAGGGGGCAGCCGGGGGAGGGGCAGGGGTGGGGGCCGGCCAGGACAGGGCACATCGGCAGCCAGCTGGCATCCACAACTTACTACTGCTCTGGAGAGTAGGTAAGTATAATAAAGATTGTTAGAGGGGTTTTAGAGCTTGGGGACAAGAGGGTAAAAGGCAGACAGGGTAGATAAGGGGTGTAGGAAGATCCCTCCCAGTCGGTTCCTTTATTGGAGCAGACTGGGAGGAAACTGGGGAAGGGCCCAGTCTATCACCATGCGCATTTTATAAAATGCCCTCCTCGTTACGCGCTCGAGCCAGCACTTGTGTGCACGCTGATTTAAAATCAGGTGTGCATGTGCACGCGGGTAGCAGATTTTACAATATGCGTGCATTGGCACCCACATGTTATAACATTGGCACGTCCATGTGTGCATGCCAGGAACCGTGTGCACAATGACGGCCACATGCGGGTATGAAAATTCACCTTTTAGCTCACAAAGTTGGGAACCTAAGTTGAAAACTGACCACTGGAAATAAGAAACCAATAAAGCTACGAAAACTACCATTCTGGAAAGTAGACCAGAAACAGAAGCCCCACTGATGTTTCATGCTTTTGGTCTTCTTCAGGAGAGGCCTATTGACTAAAAGAACATTGATGCTAACTTGTTAATGAATTTCAAATGCTTGCAGTCGAGTTGAACGCACATTCATTTAACAATAACTTTCAGTTTTCAGCATTAACATTAATTTCCATTCTAAAGATTGAAATAAGTTGTTAGCATGCAAAATTATGCAAAGCATCTCATTTTAATGTGATATGATTTGCATTAATTACACATCCATGTTAATTTTGTCATTAACACAAAACTAACTACCTCTAGAGTTGTAGTTAGTTTGCAAAGCATGCATTATGCCCTTCAGTGGATAGCATGCTAAAACATGCTGTAGTAATGCACTTTAGCTAAGCACGTTAATGCATTGTTTTTAGTAATTAGGCTGCACGTTCCTTGAAATGGGGTGTATAATGAAGGCTTCAGATCTTGTATTGATTTGTTTATTTATTTCAACAATTTATATTCTGATGATTCGCAAATTTCATTACATTTGGTAATGTTTAGCCTTGCTTCCATGATGGCTTTTTTTGTATTGTACAGACTGAGTAGTTCTGAGCTTTTGGGACATGTTCTCTTCATTCTTTACTTGTGATTGTTCCCCTTTGAAGATGTCATTCGCTTAAAATGGTCAGGGCTGTGATAGATGGAATGTAAGAAAATAGTTTTATGACCTAGCTGACTCTGTACTATTTAAATCCATTGTAAATCTCTTGTTTCTTCACTGACCTGATGAAGGCAGATTGTCTTCAAAACTCCTCACAGACACAATATATTAAGTTAGCCCAATAAAACATTATCACCTACAACTTGTTTGCTTTAGCTTTTTGCTACATAATTAAGTGGACTAACACCACAATCAGAATAATGTACTCATTGAAATTTATGAAAAGTAGTCAACTTTTGTAGAAATTATCTTATATAATGGAATATAAGTACTTGTAGATGCCCAAGTAAGTAAAATCATTTTTGTAAGTCCTTTTTGGTATGATATTGGCTGAATTCTTCACCTTTTGCTGTTACAAGCACTATATTTGGTAGTGATATGTCCCAGTTTAATGAAGTTTCTCATGCTTCACGTGAATATACAAATCCTCTTTTGTCCTGATGTTGGCTGGAGATTTTTGCTTTTAGGCTTTGCTTCCTGTCACAACTGGCTGACTTTTTGATAAACTGCCGTAACCACAAGTTATTTTTCCTTCTCAAAACTAATGGTGCTTATTTTCTCTTGGGACCTAGATTAATTTTAAAATCCATAAAGGTATCTTCGATGGAAAATGAATCCACTTAAAGGGGAATTCACAAAACTTTCCATAAATCATTTCTCAAATCTGTGACTGAAGTGGCTTTACTGCAGATAAAAAATATACACAAATGCCAGAAATGGTATGTGCAAACCCAGGGTATGTGTTTGGATTGAGGGTAAGCATCAAGGAATATTATATGTTAATATGTGCTAATTCCATGGCCCTTTCTGTGGCAGCTCAACCACTAAAGCAAGGATTAAAAAATTCTGCTGATCAATCTGAGATTGTACAGCCCAGGATTATAAATTAGCCCAGGAGTAGGCAAATCTAGCTCTTGACTGCAGTAAACAGGTCTGGTTTTCAGGATATCCACAATGAATAAGCATGAGATACTTGCATATAATGCCTCCACTGTAATCACACATTGCCGCTTCAGGGTTGGCTACTGGTGCGAAGGGGGAAACACCCACAGCTTTCCCTTCTCATGCATATTCATTGTGGATGTCCTGAAAACTAGACCTGTTTGTGATTCTCAAGGATGGGAGTTGCCTACCTCAGAATTAACATACAGTTTTGCAGTGCTTATTAAGTACTTGATTCAAGATGGCACCTTGAGCAGACGTGCTGTGAGGAGCTCCATATCACTCATGATCTGGATTACCTCGTTCCTTTTTCCTCATAATCAATCAGAAGGGAAAGCTTCAGGTGTTTCCCCCTTCTCACCAGCAGCCAACTCTGAAGTAGCAATGTGTGATTCTATTTTGCTGGTGGTGGACGCTTGGACAGAGGGGGAGTTAATGCTACATGTGGGGAGGAGCCACACAGGTCCTCACCATCCATAGGAAAGACTGGTGAAGAGCAGAAGCCCAGCTGGAGCTTCACCACCATCACCAGCCCATGTTCCCCTTAGGTTGAGCCCTTGGGTGCTGAGGCCGACTGGAAGGTGTGGTCTCTGCAGCGATGGAAGTCCTGTTGTAGAAATGAGGCTGGTACTCAGGCCAAGATCCAGAATAACTCAAGTTGAGGGTCAGGCAATGGTCGAGGCTGGTAGCATAGCTCATGGTCAAGGTCCAGGCTAGGTTTGTAGCAGGCAGCGTAGCTTGTGGTCAAGGTCCAGGCTAGATTTGTGGCAGGTGGCAAAAAGTGAAGGTCAGAATGTGGTCCGAAGTCAACAACAATAGCAGTCCAAAGGAAGGAGAAGGAAGGCAAGGAACTCTGGAACTCAGGAGCAGCAATGCAGTACTCAAGCGAGGAGACCAACTGCCAAGGCAAAGGCTGGAAGCTTCCTGTTGAAGCATTTACCACTGTCAGATTTAGTTCAATAGAATGATCTGCCATCTGTATGCCTTTTGTGACATAAGCTCTTATTTCATTCCCTATTTGAAATTGATCTTGCTACTGGATGGAATTTTATATTTTTTTTCATCAAAGGGAGATGCGGAGCTTTTCCCACAGTGAGCCCTTTAAATCCTGAGGCAAGGCCCGTGCGCGCCTAGGAAGTCCAATGCAGAAGCGGAAGTTGCTGGTGTTCTCCTGCCATAGAGAGGGAGCGTGGCAATGCTAGCGGAGTTCAGAGCTGCAAGGAGACAGTGGTGGTGTCAGCTGCACCCCGAGTGCATTGGCACTTGGGGCCGTGAAGATGCAGAGCTGCATTGGCTCCCCGCGACAAGGGAGCCCGAGGCTGTCTTCGCCATGGCGTTACGGCATCGGGTGAGTGAGGCCAGCCCTGGAGAAAGAGTGTTGAGCCGGCAGCAGTTGGTGAGAGCCTTGGGGATGATGTAGGTCATTTCTCCATTGTGGTGGGTGCTCCTGGTGGTTTACCATTGCCCTCAAATTTGACTGAGGCGGTAAGTTCTATTCTACTGGCAATTAGATCCTGCATACCAATGCCCTCCTCTATTGCACTCAAAAGTATTTGGACAGAGCTATCCTCAGTGGAGTCTACTTTAGTCACTCTTATTGGTTCTATTAATAATGTTTATGGTTAGTCCCAATTTCAGGAAGAATCTCTGGTGGCCCAGTCTGAACAAATAGATAAGCTGAAACAAACTACCGTACTGAGGATATGCCCTCTATCTAATCCTCTTTGATACAGGATAGCAATGTGATGCATTGCAGGACAGAAAATCTGGAGAACTCTGTTAAAAGTCTACATTTTTTAGTTCTGAATTTTCCTATGGTGGCTATGAACTCCTGCCAAGTTTTTTTTTAACTCTTATATGTGGGATATGCTTGGAATTTCACAAGGGGCAATGACTAAAACCTGCAAAGCCTTTTATCCTTGTAAGGAGAAGCATTGGACATGGGGACATTGCTCAAGATTTATCTCAGCATGTGGCGGAGAACTTGGATATTTTGATGTTATTTCAATCTATTGTAGTGGATGAAGCTCATCGGGCCATTTTATTAGTGAGTTTTCTTCATTACAGACATTGACGCTCTAGACAAGGGCGAAGGAAAAAGTTCCTGCTCATGAGAACAGAAGTGATAAATCGTGGGGCTAGTATGGTACTAAGGTACCCATGCAAATGTCTATTAAAATTCCAAGAGGAAAAATATATTTTTCTTGAGCTGGATCAATTAAGGAGATTTCTAGATGAGAAGGGTTGAAGTGTGATACTAGTCAAAGTAGGGGAAGCACCTTATGTGACGGTTTATTCCTTTTTGAATAATGGCTCCAAATTTCCTTAGTAACTTGAGGTCTGGTGTGATTTCTGGAAATGTGTTTATTTTGATGTCTATGGAGAAATGTTTTGTAGGATCTCTGTTCTTCTGATATATGATTGTAATATATCTGAAATTGCAAAATTAAAAATAAAAAGAAGCAGGAATCTCTTACCTTAGGGGCTAGATTTTTGCTTCACTTTCCATGCACATGTTGTTTAATTTTCTTTTCTATTGAGAAGTTTGTTTTCTTTGAGCCATCACAGCTTCGTTGCCTTATTGACTCCAGAAGTTCTAGGGATAGCTCCTCTCCATCAATCTGTTATGTATATATGCGGGTATAGTGTGGGGTCTTAAAATTCCTGTTTTGTTTGTATACTGAGAATTCATCTTCTTGAACAGATTTCTTTTCTTTTCCTTTCTTATATATCTCCCTTTGAATTTCTCCTTGCATCCCCTGTCCTGTATTGTGGACTGGATACGGCAATTATTATATAAATTGTTTTTCTGTTTTCTTTTATGCATATTTGATTGCTTTTCTGTGCAAGATATTCTTGTATTTACTTCTTAAAAATATAAAGAATTAAAAATGGAAAGTAAGTACAAAAACTCCCATTATGACAGTTTATAATTTTTTCTTTTAATATTTATTAATTTGGAATAAATAACCAAGAACATCTTTATTATACACAAATGTATTGAGAAGAGAAAGAAATGAAAACAGAATAAAGTTTTAAATGTGGAAAAAGATATTATCATCAATGCTACCAGTCCACCAATAGGGGGAAGAGTGATCAAGTTCAGTAAAAAATAAAACTCAGAGAAAAAGAGATAAAAATAAACCCTGATGAGTCAACATCTTATCATGCATGTGAGTATTATGGAGACATAAACAGGGGCAGCAGTAGGACAAGAGGTAGCTATAGATTCCTGTGTTACTATATTGTTCAATAAAGGCACAAGTTGTGACAGTTCATGAAATATATATCTGACAGATAAGTATTTAATGACACAATTACATGGAAAATTAAGCCAGAGAATTCCACCATTGTAAAGTACTCTAGATTTTAAAAGCAGAAAGGAGCTACATTTCTTCTGTGTGGCTTTAGCCCCCTTTAAGACTAAAAAAAAAGTAGTTTAAGCAAGAAAATCTGTTCCCTAGTTCAGTTCAGATTTACTTGATAAAAGGAGAATCATGCATCAGGCAGAACAAATATGGTGAAAACAAAATCTCCTACTTATGCTAAGGTTATTGTGCTGCATGCAAAGTTTACAGATCTTATTTTATTGTAGCTAAGAGGGATTACCTTACAAAGCATCTCGTTTATTCTTTAAACAGACACAAGAATTGTTTAATATTGGGGCAGAGTTTTAAAACACCGGGACGCGCATTTGTCCTGGGGCTCGAAAAAAATGGGCGAGGTCTAGGCGGTCCGGGGTGGGACGGGGCATGGCCAGAGGCCTCCGAAGGCCCGCTAGGCTGGGGGATCACGCGCTGGCACTTGGCTGGCGCACGCATCCTATGCCTGCCCAGAGGCAGGCGCAACTTAAATAATAAAGGTAGGGGGGGATTTGGGTAGGGCTGGGGGGTGGGTTAGATAGGGGAAGGGAGGGGAAGGTGGGGGGGGGGGCGAAAGGAAAATTCCCTCCGAGGCCGCTCCGATTTTGGAGCGGCCTCGGAGGGAACAGGGAAAGCCATCGGGGCTCCCCTAGGGCTCGGCGTGCACAAGTGTGCACCCCCTTGCGCCCGCCGACCCCGGATTTTATAACATGTGCGTGGCTGCGTGCGCATGTTATAAAGGGCGTAGATTTGTGTGTGCCGGGTTGCGCGCACAAATCTACGCCTGCATTGTTCTATGAAAGATCCGTTCCTTTCTACACCAGCATCATTAATCAATATGTCTGTAGAAGGGGTTTCCCCTAATATTTTTTAAAAAGCAATTTTTCATCCTATTTTAAAACATGGTTTTCTATCCATTTCCAATTTGCCAGTTAAAGATCAGCTCCCAATCTGTGCACTTTAGCAAAGTTATTGGAGAAAATTGTACTCAGCCAATTCACTGATTTCCTGGACAAACAAAACATGTTACGTCAACATCAATGTGGTTTCTGCTTTGGACATAGTATAGAAACTTTACTTATCTTTGTCTCTATCTCCCGCCTGAAATTGATTCCAACAATGCTATTACTGCTGTTTTTCTAAACATCGTCTCAGCATTTGTTACTATTTCTCAAATACATTGTTACATTTGTCAGCTTACAGGATGGCCCAGTGAGCCACCATACTCATCCCATAGCCTGCTGACCTCTTTCTGTGGCATGGACACTGCCAACGAGCATGCCATGCCGTGCCTGGACGCTGCCATATTCCTGCTCTATCCTGAGGTCCCCTTATATGCGTGCACAGTGCACATAGATATGTAAAAGGCCCATGGCAGAAAGAGCCCTCACCGTGTCCTGTGATGGCATTACTGACTCTCCCTATATTAGGCTTCCCAAGATGATTCCATGATGCCTCAGCAACTGGTCTCCTGCCTAGTACAGTGCATATTGTTCCTGAATTAAGCCATCCCTGTTTTCCTGTGCTTCAGCATTTTCTGTTCCTGTGTTCCACTGTTCCTCAACCAGCCTTGCCTTGTCCAGCCTTGCCTTGCTCAGCTTGTTTCATCCAGCCTCATCTCCTTCTCCCAGTCTCATCCAGTGTCTCTGTGTGTCTTCATCCACCCCTGGCCTGATATCTGGGTACTGACATCTTGCCTTGAACCTGACCTCTTGCATTGGTCTTGACCTCTTACATTGGACCTGATCATGCTTGCCTGCTGCCTGTCCTAACATCTAGCATTGGACCTGACTATGTTTTTCTGCCACTTGCCACAAACCTTTGCTGTTCCTAGTATCTCCAGTCTACCCTTGGATTCTTCCTCACTATGGACGCACCTAAGTCCTGCCAGCCATCAGAACCCAAGGGTTCAAGCTGCGGGGAAGGTGGCTGATATAGGTGAAACTCCAGGCTGTCCTGCTTCAGGGCGCATTTGCCTGCTCTCGGCATAGGCCTCCTAGGTGAATCTATTAGGCAGCGTCAACCATGCCACAGCACTAAGGGCTCACTTCCCTGCCACTCATCACACACAGCTGTTGCAGAAACTCAGTGACTTGGATGAAGGAGGTTGTGTGTTATCATGTTTACTTCCTTTTTTACTGGTCATCAATTTCAGATTGATGGCTTAATGACACTCTGATTGGTACAATCTTAGGGTTGGCATTCCACAAGGCTCAGTATTATCAGCTATACTTTTTAATGTTTATCTGTGTTCCTTTTTTTTTAGTGTTAGACAAATTTGTTCCCTTTATAAAATTTATGCTGATGACATTCAGCTCTTTTTTCCAATAGATGCTTATTACAAAATTCATTGAAAAAGATTTACCTTTGTTTAGATGAAATAAAACTCTGAATGACTGCTAATCCCTTAATAATTAATCTAATAAAGACAGAAATCTTGTGGATCTCTGATCACCCTGTTTCTACATTGCGTATTGGACTAACATATGAGAAAGCTAAGATCCCATTTGGTAAATCCGTTTGTGATCTTGGATTTCAGCTTGATTCTATACTATCAGGGATACCTTACATTCAATTACTTCTATGATCTGGTTTTATAAGTTACGTCTACTATGTCACTTGTTATTTATTGATTTCTTCAGATTTTAAAACCATTGAACAATAATATGTTTTATATTTGACTGATTATTACAATGCTCAATAGGACTGTTCAAGTGTAGACTTTGAGCATAACAATGATAATTATTTATTTATTATTTATATTCTGCTTTTCGGCACATCAAGGGCACTGAGGGGGCCATAAGCGCAAGCGCGGGGCTGAAAAAGGAACACTACTCGTCTCCATCTGCTGGTCTCCTGGTCTTGCTGCCTCTGATTCCAAATGAGGCCACTGATTCACTGCCTTCCTGTGGCTGTTCCCCCAGCCTCCGGACTATCTCACCGCACCACTTCCCCCCCTCGGATGCTGACTACACCCTCTCCGACATCATCAAGGGTGCCGAGGGGACCATAAGTGCAGACGCAGGTCTGGAGGTGCCGCGCGCCGGGCGTCATACGCCGAAGGAGCGTGACAAAGAAGTAGGCCCCTTTGTGTGCCCCTTCGTGCAGCCCCTTCAGCTACTAACTTTTTAATTTCAGTCTGCACAAATTATGGAAAATATTGGGTAACTACTAAACGAACATGAAGACACATCCCATACAGAGTAAAGTAAGGACAGTTACCATTCATACTGTTGTGAATATTTCATGCAATAATGTCTCTCTTTACAGCAATTATTTGTTTCTAACCTTGCTTTTGATTAATGCACAATCATTAACAAAAAAAGACTGTTATAATTACAGACTTACTACAAGATATAAAACCAGACTTCATTGTCATAACTGAAACCTGGCATAAAAATCTGATATGTTAGCTAACCAAATAGCAAACCAAGATTATATGACTTTTTCAGTATCAAGACCGCAACACAAAGGAGGCAAAAAAGATCATGGACAGAAACTGCTACCCAATAATATTATACAACCCTATGAAGTTGCTTTATTTAATTCAAATAATCTGCAAATCTGCTTATTATATTATCCTCCAGGACTTTTAGAACATAATATTTCAACAATTATTGAATTTTTTGCCATTAATTTAAATCCTGATAAACCTTCAATCATTTTAGGGAATTTTAATCTATGTATGGATATTAGTCCACATTCCACTGCTTGTCGCACCCTCATAGAATCACTGTCAGCTCTCGGTTATGAACTAATTATTTCTGGTCCACCATACAAGGCTGGCCATATATTAGATCTAATCTTCATTAATACAAAAGAAGCTACCTTTTCATCAACTAAACACATTTTGGTGCCATTGTCAGACCATTTTCTTTCTCACTCAACCGTCTCATTTAACCTAAAGCGGAATCCAGCCTCCTGGGTCCAACTGTCCTCTTCACCCACTTCTTCGGACGCTGCTCAGATCCTTGGTTGCATAGGGTCCCGCCTAGGCCCAAGAGGCCCGGGTTCCTACGGGCTCCTCCTGGGGGGACCTCGGGCTTCTAGTGGTGAAGTCTCCTCCAGCGTCTCTTCAGCGCCGCCTCCCGACTGTGACGCTTCCTGTGGGTTCCCACAGTATTCCATCTACCGTCCCAGCCGGCTCAAGGGTCCACATCCGTAACAAAAAGCACATCTCCATTATATTAAAAGAAGGGTACAACAAACTCCTAACCCTCAGATGATTAAAACCGCTTTTAACACAATTTGACTTTAGAACAGTATTACAATCATTAATATTCTCGAGCACAGATTACTGTAATTCTCTACTACTTGGTCTATGGTCTCCCACTTTCCACAATTCGCCCATTACAAGTGTTACAAAATGCAGCAGTAAGAATACTGACAGGAATTAAAAAATGTGATCATATAACATCAACTCTGATATCCTTGTGTTGGCTCCCAATTAAGTACCGCGTTGAATACAAAACTGTATGCACGCTACACAAAATTATTTACGGGGAACAAATAGACTGGCTGAATGCTGCAATTCATCTGCATGTACCACAAAGAAAACTCAGATCAGCAAACAAAGGCTTACTAAATATCCCTTCACTGCATTCAGCACATTTGAATCAAGTCAGAGAGAGAGCTATATCACTCGCAGGTCCAAAATTCTGGAATTCTTTACCAACTGAACTAAGGCTGCAATCAAATCTAAAAACATTCAAAAAAGATCTAAAGACCTGACTATTTGGTAAAGCTTATCAAGACCATGAATAATATAAGACCCAACATGTTATCTTTTATTCCTCTTTTCTTTTAATTTTATTAATTTTAATGGAATTTTTATCTGATACAAATTTTAGTTTTATCCCATTTATTTGCATGTTTATTTATTATTTAACCATACATCTAATACTTGTACTGCCTTTTTTCTATTTTCTATTATGTTTTAATAATCTTATTATATTTCTATTTCAAGTTATATTTATGTAAACCGTTGTGATGGTACCCCCAAACGACGGTATATAAAATCTATAAATGAATAAAGTAGATTATAGTCAGATACGGTGGGTATTTCCTTATTCCTTAGAGGGCTCACAATCTAACCCCTGGATGCAATAAACCATGATATTTTGGGGGGGACGGTTCCTACTATTGCAGATGGGGGTGTTGCTGGTAGGAGGGTAGGAAGTGGGTGGGGGTCAGGGCACAACATTTTCGCAATCAGGGGACTGTCAGTCACTTGGAGGGTGGGAGAGAGGGGTTTGATTAGCAAGGGGGACTCTGACTCTTGGGGGGTGGGGATGAGACTTGCAGGAATAGATCTCTGTCACTTGGGGGGGTTATGGCAACAGGAGGCTGGTGAAACATTTTATGTTTTAGCTTTGGGGAGGGGGAAGGGGTCCAGGGACATTGCCATGCAGTTCTTTTTTTTATTATTTACATTTTTGGGAATCCAGACAGCCTTGGCTGGTGGCCCCAGGTTGAGATTAGGGTCTGCACTTACCCTCCCATTTCCTGCTGCTTTAAATATATGGTGGGAGCCTTGGGACGTGCATAGAGACCCAGCCCTCCCACAGCACATTTAATGCATTTCAAATAGGTGTGATTTTATAGTGACTGACCACCTTCTCATTTGGCTGCGATAAAATATTTACATCAAATTGACTAGCAATGGCATTCTTTTCATGCATTTTCATTATTCATAAATGCTAATTGCATGAAAAGAAGTCATTGTAATAGGGGAGGGTATCTGGGCAAGATGATATATCCAATATAACATATGCTACAGCACTAACGTGTCTTGATGCATCACCCCCTAAGTTTGTATCTGAGGCAACGTAGGGTACAGCGAGTTTCCCAATATCACAAGGAGTAGCAGAATGCTGCCACCCAATTAGTAACTCGCAGTAACCTTAAGGATCATATCTGTCGTGATTTGATCCAATTACATTGACTTCCTGTATATAGCAAATACAATTCAAAATATTATTTCAACCCAGTTAAGCTAAGTTCCTTAGCCATATCCTGTGGCAACAAATTCCAAAGCTTAATAGTGTGTTCAGTGAAAAAGAATTTTCTCCAATCTGTTTTAAAAGTGCTACTTGCTAACTTCATGGAGTGCCCCCTAGTCCTTCTATTATTTGAAAGAGTAAACAACCAATTCACAATTACCTGTTCTAGTCATCTCATGATTTTGTTGACCTCTATCATATCCCCCCCCCCCCCCCTTAGCCGTCTCTTCTCCAAGATGAACTGCCTAACCTTTGTAGCCTTTCCTCATAGGGGAGCTGTTCCACCCCTTTATCATATTGGTCTCCCTTGTATGTACCTTCTCCAGTGCATCTGTATCTTTTTTGAGATGCAGGGACCAGAAGTGAAAACAATACTCATGGTGTGGTCTCACCATGGAAAGATATAGAGGTATGACATTCTCCATTTTATTCTCTATTCCCTTCCTAATAATTCCCAACATTCTGTTTGCTTTCTTGACCACCGCAGCACATTGAGTCAACAAGTTAAATGAATTGTCCATTATGACACCTAGATCATTTTCCTGGTTAGTAACACCTAACATGAAACCTAACATTGTGTAACCACAGTGTGGATTATTTTTCCCTATATGTATCACCTTGTACTTCTCCACATTAAATGTCATCTGCCATTTTGATGCTCAGTCTTCCAGTCTCACAAGGTCCTCCTGCAATTTATCACTATCCACTTACAATTTAACTCCTCTCAATAATTTGTGTCATTTGAAAATTTGATCACCTCACTCTTTGTTCCCCTTCCAGATCATTTATAATTATATTAAAATGCATCCATCCAAGTATAGATACCTGATGCACTCCACTGTTTACCTCTCTCCACTGAGAAAATTGACCATTTAATCCTACTCTCTGTTTCCTGTCTTTTAACTAGTTTGCAATCCACAAAAGGACACTGCCTCCTATCCCATCACTTTTTAATTTTCTTAGAACCCTCTCATAGTGGACTTTGTCATATGCCAACTGAAAATCAAAACACACTACATCTACTGGCTCACTTTTATTCACATTTATTAACCCTTCAAAAATGTAGTAGATTTGTGTGATAAGGCTTCCCTTGGGTAAATCCATGCTGACTGTGTCCCATTAAACAATTTCTAGCTATATGTTTTGTGATTTTGTTCTTTAGAACTTCACAAAGGCATCAAAACCTCCAAGGTGTTTTGTAAAACGAATCCCAAACAGCACAAACACATCAAAACCTGCCATGCTTAGAGTACAGGGAATTACAAATAGAATAAAGGCATCAAAACCCCAAAGGCTTAGTGTGCAATTGCAAACAGCACAACAATGTCAAAACCCTTAAGGTGTACAGTGCAGGGAATTACAAACTATACCGAGGATTCAAAATCCTCAACGAGTAAAATGAAGGGAATCACAAAGAGTACAAAGGATTCAAAACCACCATGGTGTACCATGCAGTAAATTGTGAACAGCACAAATGGGTCTAAACCACAAATGTGGTTATTTACATCATGATTATTTAGATTAGAAACCTTTTGAGACCAGCTGGTGAATAATGCATCACTATCAGATGCATTATGCCACAATCCTCTCTTCTCTTGGCTGAATGGTAGATAATTTCAAAGCTGGAAGATGAAGCTGAACACTAATTAGGTGATGCTCATTGGAAACATTGGATATTAGATCTAAATGTGAAAAATTCATCCACTATAATAAATTGGTCTAAAATATGACCCAATTTATGAGTTGGATCAGAAATTACTTGGTCAATAGGAGAATAGAAAATAAAACTTTAAGTTCCTCATATAAAGATTTTGGAGCCAAATAGTTTTGTATATTTAAGTCATAAATGAGGAGTACTTTCTATATTCTGGTAAATAAGGACACAAAGTAATCACCTAACCCAGATATATCAGGCTCGCTAAGTCCTGGAAGCTGATATCAAAGAAATCAGCCAATCATATATTTTCATAGTTAGAGTTTTGCAACCAGCAATGGCATCACAAGTTTGAAAACACAGGGAAAGAGACTTTTTGCAAATCACAACCACTAAGTCTCCTCCTCCAACTCCTCCAGGTGTCCACACTGTCTCAATGGGTGCTGCTCCTTCCTCTTTCTCAATTCCTTCTTCCAAGCTAGGAGGCAGCACCTGAGAGTGCCAACTTACCTGGGTCCAGGGGCTATTGGGGGTCATCACCTGACTGCTGCCCTGCAAAAAGGAAGAGAGTACATACCGTAAATATACCTGCTTATTTGGCTTACTCTGTTCACACTCACTGGACCATTCTTTCTTTCTGCCTAATTCAACAGCTCCATGTGCCTGATTCCAGCACCTTCAGATACAGCACAAACTCGATGGAAACCTTTCCCATGGAACCAACATTTACCCTTCATACACTTGTAAAACACCAGCTGACAACGACACGGAGATGACTTACTATCTGATGTGGTTTTGGAATAGTTTCCAACTGACTACATATTTTCAGTACAGGTAGACGAGGTCCTTGATGTATTTTATAGCATTCTGGTAGTTGTAGTTCCGTTTTCCTTATTTTATTCCAACCAAAAAAATAATGTTAATAGTCAAAGCATGCTGTGTGGTAAAACCAGGACAGCATCCACATTTCATGAAATTATAGAGCACTCTTTAATGCTCACCCAATCTGACTTATGTACCCTTTCATTTTTCTAACCAGTAACATATCTCCGTGTAAGAGGGAGAGGCATTTAGTACCCCTAGAAATATATCCCATCCCCTTACTTACAGCCTGCCTGTGGCTTTCACTGGTCAGCGTGCCCTCAATATGAGAGATGTATCAGATGTCAGCTTGGTGCCAGAATGTAATGCAGCATTCCCCTTTGGGTGGGGTGATGGCATATTCACAGAGCAGGCTCTGAGCAGGCTGAACAGAAGATTTCTAGTAAAATAATACTGGGAAGTATAGAAGATAGAAGAAAGCAAGAGGTTCCCACAAGCTGAGGAGTAATGTACTGAGAAGTGGACATCCTACCTGTAGCACTTCTCAGGAAGTGTTCACAAATTAAAGGTTAATGATGCCATAGACTGTAAGGAAAGTGAACATAACCAAGGAGGTACAAACTTGTTAAGAATCATTTACTGGGGGGGCATGATCTAGTAGTTTGTGTGTATACAGATAGTGTGGCCACAGTATGCATAAACCCTTCAGGTTAGACCATCAATTTCCCGCCATCAGTTATTAAAGCTTTACATTTTCTACCATTGCACAGTAGTGCAGCATGTTTTAATGGAGAGATCAACTAATGATCATGAACAGTCCCTGATGATTACAACTGCTTCATGGGAAATAAATTCATTAGGTTTTGCTCACTGTGCAGGATACCAGGTGGCTCTCCATGTGTGGCCGCTTGCCCAGGACTTTAACTGGACATGGACCACTTAAATTTAAATATGCTACTAGACATAATTATAATCATTACATACATGCTAGCACGTTATTTGGCATTCTTGTAGACAATTATCACTTGGAGGGCCAGCGAGTTGTGATATGACCTGTTCTTCCACACCTCCATCCGCTGCCTCACAAAGGATACTGAGCACCATCCATTCTGCTGCAGGTAGATCTCTAGGCTCCCCCTGCAGAAGCATGGGGGGAAGTATGATAAGGTCATTATGTAATTTTATATGCTGTTGGTGATTCCACATAA
Organism: Rhinatrema bivittatum; assembly: GCF_901001135.1. Classification (NCBI taxonomy): domain Eukaryota; kingdom Metazoa; phylum Chordata; class Amphibia; order Gymnophiona; family Rhinatrematidae; genus Rhinatrema; species Rhinatrema bivittatum. The sequence goes on along the minus strand of NC_042621.1, from coordinate 81,914,442 downwards.
TTTTTTTGATTATAATTAAGTTTGTTAATCTTTATATACATATAGGTGTTAGTTGTCATTTTGTGTATACATTAAATTAGATGGAGGGGTATTTTCTCCTTTTTCAATAATAATAAATCTTATTGTGTACCTTTTCTATCAGTAACTTTGGGGTGTCCAGTGTATCCGTTTTTTTCCTCTGAGGAAGCCAGTTTGGCGAAACAAGGGCCTTGTCAGGATATTACAACAGCTTATATGAGGAACACCTTCATTGTAACTACTTACTCAAGAGGAATACCTTGGTTTAGATCATCAGTATTGATACATTGAAATTGTATGCTAACAAATTGTTACAAGGTACCTCTCTTTTTGTAAATGTTTGGGTAACACATTGAATGAATGTTATATTGCGAGATATAAATGTGTTACATAGAAACATAGAAATGACAGCAGAAGAAGACCAAACGGCCCATCCAGTCTGCCCAGCAAGCTTTCGCACTGTTTGTTTTTTTTTTTCTCATACTTATCTGTTACTCTTGGCTCTTAGTAACCTTTGGGTTCTATTTCCCTTCCACCCCCACCATTAATGTAGAGAGCAGTGTTAGAACTGCCTCTAAGTGAAGTATCTAGCTTAATTAGTTAGGGGTAGTAACCGCCGCAATAAGCAAGCTACACCCATGCTTATTTGTTTACCAAGACTATGTAATTCAGTCCTTGTTGGTTGTTGTCTGTATATAGATCCACTTTTCTTCATTCCCCCTGCCACTGAAGCAGAGTTATGCTGGATAAGCATTGAAAGTGAAGTATCAGACGTTCTCCCCTGCCGTTGAAGCAGTTGAAGAAGTGTTGATTATTGTCATTTATATTATTAGAATTGTGATGAATTAGGGTTTTGCAGATCTTCCTATTTGACATATAAAACTGGTGCTTGATATATACTGATGATTAAAAGATCTTCTTGTAATAAACATTTGTAATATATATTTTTTAGTTTTGTAGTTTAAGTGCTTTTGTCCCACTCTGTTTAGAGTGTTTTTTTCTTTTTATAAATTAAGCACTGGTTAGTGATACATATTGCCTCATTTTTTTGATTTCTTTGTATATACATTTATGTGCATATGCTGGCTCGCACCAGTAGACGCAGCCATTGTATAACATATGAATGTATATGTGTGCATGCTATAAAGTAAGTTCTATGCACATACATGTACATACAAGTTTATATGGTTGTGTACATGTGTGCGCAAATACCAGCTCTACCACGTAAGTGAGGGGGGGGGTATTTTAAAAACAATGCATGCTGACGCAATAGCCCTTTTTCCCAGTTTGCTGCTGGTTTCCCCAGTTAACAGATCAGATTTCCTAACCCCCCCTGTTATTTAGCCTCGCTTTTACCCTTTCAACCCCAACCCTTAAAACCACACTGACTTTGCCTAGTTTTTTTATTTTAATACTTACACGCCATCCATAGAAGAAATAAAGTTACGCGATAGGAGATCCCCGGCAAGCGCTTATGTGAACGTTTCAGGGCAGCTTCCCAGATTGACCATGTCCTGCCCATGCTCCGCCTAGAAAACCCTCAAACCCTGCCCCTTTTTAAAACATTTTTATTTGTGAGCATGCCAGGAGATACACGCGTACTCACGCACGCGCCGGCCCAAGACACTCGCTTTGTTGCCCGTGAAGCTTTGAAAACCGACCTTTAAGTGATAACAATAGAGGCATTGGATTCAAAATGGTCTCCTCTTTAGATCTTTTGAAAACGGTGCAACGTATTTAGTTGGTAGATACATGGGAAAGCAATAAAGTCAGAAGGCGTTGCTCTGTCACGAAAAATCATCTGTTTAGTTTAAGAAAGACACTCTGTAACAATAAACAAGTTTCTTTCTCCAGATTATGTCCTCGTAGCTGGAAAAGTGTAAATATGTAAGCCAAAAGCAAATGCTGCTCTATAACTGCATTCATTCTGGAAAGTGCAATGAATTGTGTAAGTGTAGCTTGGTGGTTTATACAATCCAATGAAAATAACATAAACTCTGCGAGGGGCTCAAGATTTCATGGTTCCAAGGACCAAACTGGTCTTTCATTTTCATTCCTCGCCAGTGACGCTTTTATATTGCAAACATAAACATCAGAGCATTCTTGCACATCTCAAAGTACCAGTACTGTACTGTTCAATCCCAAATTAAAAAAAAACAAAAAACAAGTCATCACTGTATCTGGCCTGCAGCATCGCTGTCCATTTTTTGGATGCTTTATAAAAATCTGAAATTCTCTAAATGTGATCATATGTGCAAGATACAGCATACTTGGAAATCACAGTATAATCATGATATTCATAACAATGGATGTGGAAGTGCTGTATACCAATGTCACCCAGGATGCAGTGCTCACTGCTCTAATGGTTCACTAGCTGTGGGCTCTCCCTGTGACCAGCACCTCTTACCGTGGCTGATCCCAAGTTTTCAGGCCACAGGATTCCTCCGATGCGGGTGCTCACCCATCCCCCTAGGTGCGCATGTGCATGTCTCTTCAGACTTTAAAGGGCCAGTGGTGGAAAATGCTTCTCCAGTGCTCCTGGATGACATCACCAACAGGCCGCATTTAAACAGCAGCATGACACTGGATCAGTGCCTCAGTGACTGGTCTCCCAATAAAGGATGGCAATAGCCTGCTTTGTTCCCATGTCCCAGTTCTGCCTTGCCTTCTTGTGATCTCCTCCTTGCCTTGCCTTGGTCTGCTGTCCTTGCTTTGCCTTGCTTGTTCTGTGAGTCCTGTCTGGTCCATGGTTCCTGATTGTCCTGCCCAGTCTCTTGTCTTTGCCATTATCTCCCTGCCTTGTTCTTCTTCTTCTTGTCTGTTTTCTGTGCCCTCACTTTTGCCTGGATTTCATCTCTGCTTTCTGCCACCTGCCCGGATCATTGCCAGCCTAGATCTTGTCCCTGTTATCTGCCACCTGCTCTGACTATTGCCTGGATGTCATCTCTACTGTCTGCTGCCTGCTCTGACCATTTCCTGAATCTCATCTCTGCTGTCTGCCACCTGCTTTGACCATCATCTGGATTCTGACTCTGCCCCTAGCCAACTCTCAAGATTCCCGCCTGAATCACGGGTCCTCCTCAAAGCCTTACTTGCCCCCAGAACCCAAGGGCTCAACCTGTGGAGGAGGAGGAGGCTGGTTTAGGTGACAATTTTGTGCTCCTTGCTCCAGATAGGGGGTATTCTGTTACCTCGTGGTGGAACTGATCCATACTCCCATGGGCCAGGTAACTTCAACTGACAGTGAATGAATTCACATTCTTCCAGATTGTGATAATTGTTATTCAAGATTTTTTTGATTCACAGAAAACATACATGGAATAAAATGGAAAATGTCATAATGCCTCTGTATCGCTCCAAGGTGAGACCGCACCTTGAATACTGTGTACAATTCTGGTCGCCGCATTTCAAAAAAGATATAATTGCGATGGAGAAGGTACAGAGAAGGGTGACCAAAATGATAAAGGGAATGGAACAGCTCACCTATGAGGAAAGGCTGACGAGGTTAGGGCTGTTCAGCTTGGAGAAGAGACGGTTGGGGGGGGGGGGGGATATGATAGAGGCGTTTAAAATCATGAGAGGTCTAGAATGAGTAGATGTGAATCAGTTATTTACTCTTTCGGATAATAGAAGGACCAGGGGGCACTCCATGAAGTTAGCATGTGGCACATTTAAAACTAATCGGAGAAAATTATTTTTCACTCAACGCACAATTAAACTCTGGAATTTGTTGCCAGAGGATGTGGTTAGTGCAGTTAGTATAGCTGTGTTTAAAAAAGGATTGGATAAGTTCTTGGAGGAGAAGTCCATTACCTGCTATTATTTATGTATTTATTTATTTATTTTTAATTTTTATATACCGATGTTCCTGTAAAGAATACATATCGCACCGGTTTACAAGGAACTGAACAGTCGCCTCCAGGGCGGAAATACATTAAAACAGTCGCCTCAATTAATTAAGTTGACTTAGAAAATTAATTAAGTTGACTTAGAAAATAGCCACTGCTATTACTAGCAATAGTAACATGGAATAGACTTCGTTTTTGGGTACTTGCCAGGTTCTTATGGCCTGGATTGGCCACTGTTGGAAACAGGATGCTGGGCTTGATGGACCCTTGGTCTGACCCAGTATGGCATGTTCTTATGTTCTTACATCATATTTCTTCTTATTTCTTACTAGAGATGATCACTTTGATTCTTAAAGACAATTTTTTTGTGTTTGAGGAAGATGTTTACCTTCATATTTATGGTACGGGCATAGGTTCAGCAGTAGCTCCCACCATTGATAGTTTGTATGTTGCTCAGTTTGAATAATTTTAAACCTTGCACTGGTACTATTTAGTGATACTATGGTCCAGGTACATATGACAACTTGCTTTTTTTCACTTGGGATTCATGATTGTCAGATTTACAGAGTTTTTTTGAATGAATTAATATTTTACATCCATATTTCACATTTATAGTGAATTTTCATTGTCTATAGGTTTTCTGGATATATTGATCACTATACAGTCTGGAGGCATTTATACTTCAGTTCACAGTAAACCAGTGGAGAGGGTTATTGTACTTAAATTTCCAAGTTTTCATCCTAGGATGTTGAAAACTGGCCTTTCTGTCAGCTGGTTCTTTAGAATACGTTTGTTATGTTCTATATTGAATGAATTTAAGAGCCAAGCACATATTTTGAAACAGCAGTTTTTACTACGGAAATATCCTGTAGTAGCAATGAAGTCAGCATATTATGAAGCTTTATATTCCAATAGGGAAGGTTTGTTGCATATAAATCAGAGCCAAAACAACCTTGAGATGTATGTGTCCTCAGGTCTTCCAATAGGGCATTAGTTGTAGCATCTAGCATAGTAACCATTGGCATGTGTTAACTATGCACTCAGTATTTACAGAAACTCCTTTGATCACATATACTCAGGGGAAAAACATCAGGGACCATGTTATATATGCTGCCTTACTTTCTTTGTGTCAGGCTCTTCAGTATTGGGACATCATGCTTTTCACAATTGTGAAAGCTGTGCCTTGACCCTAGAGAGACATAGGTGGGAACTTCCAATACACACATGAAAATTATTGTTTCTACACAGATTGTAGTTCCTCATCAGTCTTTTATATGATAAACTGCCCTTGTACACATCTTTATATTGGACATACCAAAAGAGCAATATGAGTGTGATTAAGGGAACACTGTATTGGCATAAAGGCTTGTAAGGAGCAGGCACTCATGGTTAAACAGTGTCTAGTGTAACATCATGTTTTTATTGATTTATGCTTGTCTATTCTTGAGTAAGTAGAAAAGCCATGAAGAAGGAGTGATGTGGATGTTTGACAACTAAAATGAGAAATATTGGATTTTTTCATGCAACACTGTATACTGTTATGGAATGAATAAGACAATTGGTTGGTTGTTTTGTGACTTTCTCCATCCATTGAGATTCATCTGAACTCTGCTCAATATGCTATGGAGTCTCAATTTAGTGGACTCTTGGGCCGACCTGCAGGAGATTGGGATAGGTGTTCAATGTCTCTAGTATGTGGCAGGCCGGGAGGCAGATGTTCAGGCAGGACGTAGAGGTGCTCTTCACCCTGGAAGCTGGTACTCCCCTGGGAGGAGCCCGTAGGAGCCCAGCCGCTGGGACTCAGGCGGATTCAACCTTGGAAGCCGAAGCCCCTCCGGGAGGAGCCCGTAGGGGCCCGGCCGCTGAGACAGGCGGCTTGATGATCAGGACTGAGAACTGGAACCAGACTAGAACAGTAAGGAACTGTAGCAAGACTCGGGTACTGGAACCAGGCAGGAACTGTAGCAAGACTCGGGTACTGGAACCAGGCAGGAACTGTAGCAGGCAAGCAGGAACCAAGCAGGTACTGTAGCAGGCAAGCAGGAACCAAGCGAGTACCAAGGCAACTCACTCTGGGGCACGAAGCAACAGGGAACCAGGAGGTAAACCTGTTGCAAGGGAAAGACTGAGTGTCCGTGGATGGCTTATCAAGGCCGCGGAGTCTGATGTCAGGAACTGGACGGAGTCACCACTGGCGGGAAACGGCCTAGAAAAGCGCCCAAGTGGCACGCACGTGCACCTAGAAGCAGGGCGTCCATGGGAGGCTTCCCGGCGGCGTGGCCCCCACGGGGACGCCACCAAACAGGCCGCAAATCAGGCCTCCAGAAGCAGGAACAGGACCAGGAACACGGAGGTAATGGTCTGGTCGCGGCGCTCGCGGCCACAACCGTAACACAATAGTATTGGTTTTCTTTAAAAGACTGCTTTTCAAAAGCTCTCTTTTGATTGGATAATACATCTGTAGGTCATTGTAATTGGTGCTTGTAAATGCCTGTCACTATTTAAAAATGGCTGCTTCGTTTTGTGTAGAATAGCGTCTAGCACATATTTAGTGAGGTCCACATGCCAGCCAGAATGAAAATGTATCTCCCCTGAAGCAATTTTTTGGATGAAATATGGTCCCTATGTTGGAATCTGATGCTTGAAAAGTGCAATAAATATTCTGATTTCTTTGAAAGTGCGAATTATAAATGCACTAAGACTTACTGAAAACATTTTTTTAAGTGTTTGTTTATTGGACTTTTAATGAGAGACCAGTGATTATAACAGGAGCCTAGTCTTTTCAGAATGTTTTTGGCAACAAGCTCAATAATATGAGGGCCTCATGCTACACAAGGAAAGTGCTTGTTCTTGTTGTGTTTTCTTGTTATTTTATTTTAACATTTGGTTCCTATTGTAAGGACATTTTCATCTTCTCCATTCATCATGGATCACATGAATGAAAGGTATCTTCCCTAGCAAATTTGTCTATCTTATTAGTTTTGATGCAAAATCATAGGCACTGTTGAAACATTAAAATGTTGGGTTAGGGTACTGGAAGGTGTGAAAACCATGAGCTTGATTCAGACTAAGGGGGGTCTATTTATTTAAGCATTAAAGCACTAATTCAAGCTTAGGGGCGGATTTTTAAATCTACGCATGCGGCCTACATTTGTGTGCGCTACCTGACGTGCACAAATGTATGCCAGATTTTATAACATGTGCGCACAGTCACACGCATGTTATAAAATCTGGGGTTGGCAAGGCCACTGTGCCGGAGGCCTTGGTCGCACCCTGCCCCGCCCCTTTCACAAAGCCCCAGGACATACGCACCTCCAGGAGCTTTGCGCGCGTCGCCGGGCCTATGCAAAATAGGCTTGGCGCGAGCAGGAGCGGTTACGCGCGTAACCCTTTTAAAATCCGCCCCTTAATGTGGTTAATTCATGCTAAATGTGTTGAACATATGTTAAAGTGGTGCTAACGTGTTTGTATTCATCTTAACTTGCTTTCATTGACATTAATGTGACTTAGTACATCTGATATATAAATGAGCTGATATAATGTAGGTATGCAAATAAACTCATTTAAATACAGAGTACTAATGAGCACATCTGGGTTAATACTTCTTTCTAGAGATATTAATGTTTGTGTATAAATCACACATTAACAGTGCTTTTAACCCATGATTCTAGTGAATCCTGCATTAGCTATGCTAATGCATGTGTTTAATTTGTGTGATAATGCATGATTATAACGTGCTTTCATAAATAGGACTCTACAGGCTTTATTCAAAAGCAATTGTGTTTATCTATAAGCACAGAAAGGGGGAAATATCAGTTATGAAATAAGGCTTTAAGTCCTGTCCAAAGGAAAGTTGCTTGCTTAGAAGTTTCAAATACATTTATCATAGAGGCCTGGATATTACAAGCATAGAGGCCTACACAAACCCCAAAATGCGTGTTTGTCAAGTTATCACATGGCCAATCCGGAATATTAAAATGTTAGTTACTGAAAATAAAGGTCAACAAAGAAGCTTTAGGTAAAACCTTTTTCTTTTTCTACTGATTTATTACATTTTGGATAGTTTTCAAAAGCCGTATTTTCTTCATCAGGTCAATGCATTTTTTGAATTAATTTTGCACCGATCTCATGAAGGAGGCATTGCTCTCAGAAGCCCAATAAAAAGGGAATACCTGGAATTAATGAATGATCTTTATTTTCACATATCAATAAGCAACCCCATTACTTGTTTCAGAAAGAGAAAGGAGCATGTTTTCCACAGCATAACTTAAGCTCTTCTGCTGCTTTGGTTCCACTCAGGCGGTAAATGTAACCGCACCTTCCAAATCCTTACTGGACAAAGCAGTACAAGGGGCCATGAGGCAGCCCATGGAGCTCCCTGGGGCTCTTTCACAGGAGGGAAGCTTTGCTTCAGGTCCCTTAAGGATATTCCTCTGACAGTCTTGAAATAAATATAATCCAGAGCGGAATCTGTTGTTCCAAAAGTAAATTATATGGATAGTGATATACTGACAGAAAGCACCCATGCTTCTTGCAATATTCATGAATCACATTTTACAAAGCCGGGTGCATAGATAAAAGACATGAAGGGACTTCTTCTTCTTCAGACTCATTCAGCAATCTGCTTCTTCGATTCTCCTGAATACCTGAATCTCTTTAACTCCAAACCATGACACTCCTTCTCTCCTTAAATACTGTTTTTGACTCCCTTCTTTCCTAAGATGCAGAAATAGCAGGCAATACTCAGGACGAGCCGCTTACTCCTTCCTTCTTTAGATTCTTTTATCACTCTCCTATCGATCCAAACGCCACCTGCAGAAAGTCCCGCTGCCTCTTCCCTTTGCTTACAGACCTTATACCACTTTAGAAAAACCCTGGACATTGTGCATTAATTCTTTGCATCCCTTCAGCTTACACAAGTCACTTGAATTGACAAATCCCCAGCAGAGCAAGGCACCTCCTACACCTCCTTTCTCCAGCTCTTATGGGCTGATCCCGAGGCTCCCTTCTCATGCTCCTGCATCCAATATCCGAGTTCCTCCTCACTACCCAGGCTCCCCCCATAACAGAATGCGCCTCACCCTTCTGCCTTTCCTCTTAACATGGTGAGGACAGATGGTCATAAGGAGTTCCCTACATGAGATTTGTTGTTACAAAAAAAACTATTCTACTTACAGTCCCATCCACTTAAAAATGTGAAATGCCAGACTGTTCCACTACTTTTTTTTTTAACAGGAATGTCCATGTCTGACTGCCTTTAAGTGATCAGAAGTATGTGGAAACACAAATTTTATCAACCTCTCCTTCCTTCTTATGGAAAGTATTCCTGTTATTTTTGTAAGAATAGTTTTCCTATTGGAAAAAAAAATATCTTTTCAAACTGTTTTAACTTTTTCTAATGTGAATCAACACTATTTAAAATAAAGGTTTTAATTTCCTTGTTTTTTTTAAAGATCTTTGTATATGTTTCTGGTTAAATTTAGAATCTGGTAGCTTGTATGCAAGCTTTGACATGAGCGCAGGCTGTGCCCCTGGACTGAACCAGTGAAAAGGTTCAGTCATTCCAGCCCTAACCACAAGGAGAAAAAACAGAGTCCTTCAACCACTCAATGAAGTTTTCAAGCAACTTAAAGCTCATGTGAAATTACAATGAGTGTTGAATGATTGTGGTTTTGTCCATTGGTAAAGGCTATAAGTTAAGACCTAGATTATTGCACAGTTCTGTTGAGCCTGTGCCTAGAGTGGCAAATTTCTGACAGAAATAAAAATCCTGCCCGCCCCTGTCTGAGACCTCTGATCTTTTCCATCCCACTGCCTCTACTCCCACAGACCTGTGTTCCCCTCTCCCAGCCTGAATGTCTAATCCCTTCCCCCCACCGACACCCCACACAGACCACAGCAGCACTGTCATCAGAAGGGACTGAGTCAGTCCATGACGCATTGCTCGTACGCACTACAGAGGCTTCACCCTTTCTCAGCTTCCATACAGGAGACAGAGCCTGTAAGCAATCTTTAGGATTTAGCATCCCCTGTGCATTGATGGTGCTGTTGTGCCCCCCTCCCCACTCTAAAGTCAGACAACAGGGACGAAGTCTAAGGCACAGCCCCAGGGTTTCCTGCTGCAACGCATGGGTAGATTCAGTGGCAAAAAATGTGAAAATTCTGAAGCACGTTTGCAAACATGTCCCTCTTTTATATTATATTATACACATCTTGATTCCTCACCTTTTGTTGGGTGAGGATGGATCTCAAGTATCAGTACAGGGATGGAATCTCAGAGGCAGGGAGAGGGGGAGAGGACCAGTGATAGGGAGGAGGGAAGAGGACCGAGAATTGGGAGAAGAGACAGGACCAGAGAAGAGAGATGGAGAATATTGAGGGTGAGAGTCAGAAATCTGGGAGGGATTTTCTGGGGTTGGGGTGAGTTGCAGGACCTGAGGAGAAGAGAGAGGTAGGAAAACTTGAGGTTCCTGGATCTAAGGAACAGAATCCAAGATCATAGGTGAGAGGTTGTGGATTTCAGGTGTGGGGTGAAGAGAAGGGACGGGCTCTGGTCTTGCTCTTCATTGTAATCCCTCTCTTACCTCACACCCAATCTGGCATAGACAAGACACATCAATCCTTTCTCTCTTACACAGATAAATACTGCCTCCCTCCTCCATTCCCTTCTCTCTTACACAAAGAAACGTGCTCTCCCCCCCCCCCCCCCCCTCGTGATCCCTCACTCAGCCCCTCCTAATTTTCCTAAACTGATCCCCTTTGCTCTGTCTGTTCCAGGCTCACTCCTCCCCTCCCTCCAGGGCCCTGCACACTCCCCCTCCCTCCAGTCCCCTGCACACTACCTGGGTAAGGAAGCAGAGTGAGGTTCAGCACAGCTGGAAGACAGTAAATCCTCATCTAGCCTGCTGCCCTCCAGGTTGAGTGTGTGCCTATTCACAAATCCAGGTCTGCCTGTAAACATGAAAGCACAGACTGATATAGTTCCTGTGCTCATTGCCTTCTAATGTTGAAGCCAGAACCCTGAGGGTGGGAGAGAAGGGATTAAAGGGATTAAAGGGGAAACTGGAAAAGACGGTAACACTCAGGCATGAGGCATGGAGAAGGGAATAAGATCAGAGAGGAGGATTAGATTAGATGTCTTGCAGGGCACAGCACCCACAGTGCCAACGAGTGGCAAAAGTCAGAATCCATCACTGCTTGATTTGACGAGCTGTTGACTAGCCAAGCCATGCTGGATCTTCTTTCTCAATTTTTGCTTTTCTCTGAACCAGAGATGGGAAATCGCCAGCCTTTGAGGGCCCCAATGGGCTAGGTTTTCAGTGCATCCCTAATGAAAGTTATAAAAAAGATTTGTATGCATATGTAAATCTATCGCATGCATATTCAATTGGGAGATTCTGAAAAGCGCAACCAGTTTTCAGTCATTGAGGCCAGAAATATCCCACCCTGCTCTAATCTGTGGGTATATTTTCAATAGGACACATAACAGGCAGTGCAGCGTTACAGACTTTTAACGTTAGTTAACTTTATTTTGTTAGTTGATTTTTACAGTTCTGAACTTAACTGTGTTCTAATTGTTGCTGAATATTTGGATTTTAGGTTTATTTGATTTTACATTGCGTTATGGCTATTTTATGTTGTTATACTTTTGTACTTTTTATTGAAGAGAAATATTATTTTATTGTGAACTGCTTTGATTTGCTCTGAAAGGTGGTGTACTAAAAGCAGTAGACTAAACTAAAAACACATACTTTTAAGTATACTCAAAACAAGCAGATTTTCAAACACAGGGTAGTCGTGTAAAATAAATGTGAAAAACAAATTTAAGAGCTAATTATATGCACTTACATTTACATGATGGATTTAAAGTTAGACATGTTAGCAGCATGCTATCTACCCATGCACCTTTTGAAAATGTAAGGTACATTTGCATATCTAGTCAGGGGTAGACAACTTTGATCCGAGAATGCCAAAACAGGTCTGTTTCTCAGAATATCCACAATAAATATGCATGATATATATATCTGCATTTACTGCCTCCATTTTATGCAGATATATATCATGCATATACATTTTGGATATCTAGAAAACTAGACCTGTTTCTGGCACTCCAGGACCAGAGTTGATTGCCTGTGATTTACTTCAAGCCCTCATGAAACACATACTCCTGAAATACCTTTTTTAATATATCCAGGTTTGTATTCATTATGAAAATTAAGTGCATTCAACTAATCTGCATGCATACACTTTCTTTTTTTGGTTGCATTCATTTCTGCCAGCTAAACTTTGGCAAACTGACCCCCTAAATATCTTACCCACCTCAAGTGGTGGGGAATTCTCCACTTCCTCTTGCTGACATGTTATTTGGCGTGCTTGGCTACATCCAGCAGATGATGAATAGCTGAGTTCGATGTCTTACTAATTGTCTATTATCCATGAGTAGCTCTATGATTTTCATTACATGCAGATATTTTCTGTGTTTATGACTGGAATGAGCATATAAAGGCATTAGATAGATACAAATTTAGTGCGTAGGCCACATTGTAATAAATGGTATTCTTCCTTTGTCTTACATGGAAAGTTATGTACTGAAAGAGCAGTCTGATTAAGATTTCTAAACTTTGGCCCCAAACATACATGAAGGTTTAAGCAGAAAGGAGAAAAAGACTAGAAAAAGTAAAATGTATTCGTTTTAGTTGGCACTTGGTACATTTTGCTAGTGAGCACCCCCATTCCTTTCCCCCCCCCCCCCCCCCAATGCAGGTTGTAACAACATCACTTTTATCTGTTTTGTCTCATTAAATTTAAGAATATATAACTATGCTGATTATAGTAGAAGGCTTAAAAGAAAGTTTTAAAATATGAGCTTATACATTGTCAGATTGTGTTAAGTAAATGAGAGAATTTTGGTGCCAAGTTATTGTTAATTGTCCCTTCTGGCTGTGTCTGATAGACATCTTGGAACTGCCAAACCTACAGATCAGTGTAAACGTTAATCTTCTTATACTTAAGGTATCAGGTTTTCTTTTGATGTTACCAAACATGTTGACTCTTATCTTGGTCGAGTATGCAGCCCAGACACAGTTAATACTAATAATGTTTTGTCTGCTGCTTTCTTGTTGAAAGTCAGTTTGGAAGTTTTCTTTTCAAGCACAGTTTCTTTGTATGTGCATAAAACTGTATAAATGGTAATACTGATCTGCCTTTATGTCACTTAGATGATGTATTTAAGAACTGTCTTGGAGGGATTCTTTTAATACATGTAATCTGTCAACAATTGTAGAAGGACATTTTCATTAAGGGGGAAACTATAATTTTTATGCAACCGATATGAGCCTATGCATTGATAATGTTGTCTCACTGTAGTCTGACTGATCTGTCCTTTTCTACTGAATATACCATAAATGCTCAATATGTGTTATGTGTATGCTTAGCAGCTAAGTTTCAATCAAGCACTAGGGGGTTTTGTTTTCCATTTGGTACCTACAGTATAACCACAGTCTCCAGTTTTCTGCTGGAGATCAGTGGTAGGCTCTGCCACAGGTTTTAGGAGATTCTGTAGCAATTCCGGGGCACATTTGCATAAACTTGAATCACTGTTCATATTAATTAAAGTACATTTATTTTGCATACTGTCATGCAGTAGGATGCCACCATTTCATTTCATTTCATTTATTAAAATTTATTACTCGCCTAACACTTAACAAGGCCTAGGCAATATACAAGGGTACATACATAATAAAAACAAAATAAAATACAAACAACAGATTTCAGCTTCACAGAAACCAAGCCGCAAAATACCAAATATTAATGGTACATTTACTATTTTAGACATAAGAGCATATTCCAAAAATTGAATATTCAATTAATAAATCGTCATATATCTTTTAATGAGCAGATTAAGCTACCAGAACTGCTGACTCTAGTACATCTCCATAGGGGAGTGTGCACCCAATGTTTTGAAGGGACCCCGGTGGGAAAAGTCTGTGGCAAACCCTTGATGACATCGCTACCCTCAGTGCTATAAAAGAGACCTGAACACATCCTACCTTGCCTCAGCAATTGGTTTTCTGGATCCTGTGTGTAGTGCATGTTGCCTTCCTGTGTCCTGTCTCCAGTGTTCCTGCTTCTGAGCCAGCCTTTCCTCATCTCTCCAGCCTGCCCAGTCATGTTTTATACAGTGTTCTTCATCTTCTATCCTTCCTGTTGTACCAGTCCTCCTTCTTGCCTTCTTGCCTCCCCTTTGGACTGACTCTTGGAGTTGACCTTTGCCTAGATACTGACCATTCATGCTTCCTGTCTGTCACTAGCCTGTACCTGGACATTGACCATTCTTCTTTGCAGCCTGTCTCTGACCCTTGCCTGGACACTGACTACTCTTGTTTGCCACCTCCCTCTGACCCTTGCCTGGCCCTGGTTCACCACCCATTTAGACTCTTGCCTAAGACCTTCTGGGCCCTGGAACCCAAAGGCTCAACCTGCAGGGAAAGGAGTTGGTATAGGTGAAGCCCTAGTCCAGTCTCTCTATAATGTAGCTCCATGTTGGTGAGGGCCTGTAGGGTTCGCCCAATAGGTTATGTCAAGTTCACCAGCGAGGGTCCACACTCATTAAATTCTCTTTGATACTCCAACCCACATGGTAGTACACACACACACCATTCTCCCCCAGACAATCTTTCACAAACTCCTCTTCCCCCATACCCTGAGCCCCTGTTTTACTCAAATACTCTCATCTCCTAGTCCCTCCTTAATTTATAATCCCACCTCCCCATCTCTTCCATATCTCATGTTGATTGGGCTGGAAGTGAGAGGAAATGGCAACCACATCTCAGGCTTTCTCTATTGCTGTTACGCTTGGGCTGAGTTCAGGGGTAGTGAACACCACCCAAAAGGGTGGCTCCAGGTGGAGAGAGACAGGGATGGCTGGAAACCGTGTCTGGGTCGTGGCTGGGTCAGGGCAGACAGCAAGTAGCAGTGTCTGGGTCTAGGCTGGGTCAGGGCAGGCGGCAGTAGCAGGGTCTGGGTCCAGGCTGGGTCAGGGCAGGAGGCAGATAGCAGTGTCTAGGTTCAGGCTGGGTCAGGGCAGGCAGCAGATAGCAGTGTCTAGGTTCAGGCTGGGTCAGGGCAGGAGGCAGAGCAAGGCAGGTCAGAAGGCCCGTAGGCCACACACACACAGAAGGCCCGTAGGCCAGACACCGTAAGCGGGGCAAGGCAGGTCAGAAGGCCTGTAGGCCACACACACACAGAAGGCCCGTAGGCCACACACAGTAAGCGGGGCAAGGCAGGTCAGAAGGCCCGTAGGCCACACACACACAGAAGGCCCGTAGGCCACACACCGTAAGCGGGGCAAGGCAGGTCAGAAGGCCCGTAGGCCACAAACGCACAGAAGGCCCGTAGGCCACACACCGTAAGCGGGGCAAGGCAGGTCAGAAGGCCCGTAGGCCACACCCACACAGAAGGCCCGTAGGCCACACACAGTAAGCAGGGCAGAGAGCCCGTAGGCCAAACACACACAGAAGGCCCGTAGGCCACACACCGTAAGCGGGGCAGGGCAGGGCAGAAGGTCCGAAGACCATACACAGCACAAGGTAGAAGGCCCGAAGGCCGCGCAAGGCAAGGCAAGGCAAGACAAGACAAGGTAGAAGGCCCGAAGGCCGCGCAAGGCAAGGCAAGGCAAGACAGAAGGTCCGAAGGCCGCGCAAGGCAAGGCAAGGCAAGGCAAGACAGAAGGCCCGAAGGCCACGCAAGGCAAGACAAGACAAGGTAGAAGGCCCGAAGGCCGCGCAAGGCAAGGCAAGGCAAGACAAGGTAGAAGGCCCGAAGGCCGCGCAAGGCAAGGCAAGACAGAAGGCCCGAAGGCCACGCAAGGCAAGGCAAGACAAGACAAGGTAGAAGGCTCGAAGGCCGCGCAAGGCAAGGTAAGGCAAGGCAAGACAAGACAAGGTAGAAGGCCCGAAGGCCGCACAAGGCAAGGCAAAGCAAGGCAAGGCAAGACAGAAGGCCCGAAGGCCACGCAAGACAGGGCAAGGCAAGACAAGGTAGAAGGCCCGAAGGCCACGCAAGGCAAGGCAAGGCAAGACAAGGTAGAAGGCCCGAAGGCCACGCAAGGCAAGGCAAGACAAGGTAGAAGGCCCGAAGGCCGCGCAAGACAAGGCAAGACAGAAGGCCGCGCAAGGCAAGGCAAGGCAAGACAAGACAGAAGGCCCGAAGGCCACGCAAGGCAAAGCAAGGTCAAAGGACCACACGCACAGCAAGCAAGGAAGGCTAGAGCAGGGAGCCCAGGCGAGCTCGATGCCGAAGCACTGAGGGAACTGTCAGGCAGGGTTATAAGGGAAAGCCCAGAACATAGAGAGGAGAAGGGAGATAGACTGGGCCTGTCAGGCGAGCCAGCTCTAGAGGGACCCCTGGTGGTGAGGCGGTTGCACAGCAGCCATAGCCGTAACAATTGCCTCCTGGTGTCTGATTGCCACACATGGAACACTATATTGACACGCAGTTCAAGAGAGCATTGGTCACTGGGCAGCAGAGGAGGATATAGGCCTCTTCCTCCTGCAAATCCAATCAGCACAGGAAAGGGAATTGACAAATGAAGGGGAGAGGGAAATTGTAAATGCATAGCTACTTAACTACTACCTCTCCCCTCCGAGCTGACTCAGCCCCCAGTCTCCAATTTTGGGCAACAGACAAGTTTTTTAGCCTTTCCTATAGATACACAATGAAAGAAGAACAGGAGGAGCTGCTGCTGAGGGGCCAGGTGGAGGGATTGCTGATGGCCCAGCTATGTGTCTATCCCACCTCAGAGCTTGTCTTCACCCCCAATTGCTTCCTCTGCATTGAAAGATGGTGGGAGACTCAGATGGAAGATTTTTCTTTGGTAGCGTTCAGTTGGGCTGACTTGCCACTGATGCAGGACAGACATGTCACAGATCTCAAATTAAACTGGAGGTTATTATACTTTAGTCTGTCTTAACTGCAATAGCCATATTTAAAGGGACTTTATTTAAATGTGCTATTATATTCTGAGGCGGGGGTCACTGATTATATGGCATTTGGTTAGACATTTGCCTCTTTTTGTTTTCTTGATTATGTATGATTTTGGTATGATCCACCATGAACCAGGCCTGGATTTGTCAATAGAAACATAGAAACATAGAAGTGACGGCAGAAGAAGACCAAATGGTCCATCCAGTCTGTCCAGCAAACTTTCACACTTTTTTTTTCATACTTTTATGTTACTCTTGTCCCTTTAAATAACGTTTTTGGTTCTATTTCCTTTCCACCCCCGCCATCGTAGATAGTAGTGCTGGAGCTGCATCTGAGTAAAGTATCTAGCTAATTGGTTAGGGGTAGTAACCACATAATAAGCAAGCTACTCCCACGCTTGTTTACCCAGCCTGTGAATTCAGTCCTTGTTGGTTGTTTGAATATAAATCCTCCTTTCATTCCCCCTTGACGTTGAAACAGTGGGCTGTGCTGGAAATGTATTTTAAGTGAAGTATCAGGCTTGATTTGGGGTAGTAACCTCTGTAACAAGCAAGCTACACCCATGCTTATTTGTTCTACCCAGACTATGTAATTCAGTCCTTGTTGGTAGATGTCTGAATATAAAACATCATTTCTTCATTCCCCCTGCTGTTGAAGCAGAGAGCTATGCTGGATGTGCATTGAAAGTGAAGTATCAGGCATTTTTGGTTTGGGGTAGTAACTGCCGTAACAAGCAAGCTACTCCCCTGCTTTTATGTGGATGCAAGTCCTTTTTCCCACATTTCCTATTGTCGTTGAAGCATAGAGCAATGTTGGAGTCGCATTAACCGTGTGTATGTTTATTGAATAAGGATATTCATCTCCAGGTAGTAGCCGTCATTCCCGCAAGCCACCCCCATGCCTCTTCTCTTCATTCACATCCTCTAAACTTTATTGATCCAAAGTATTTATCCCACGCCCCTTTGAAATCCTTCATAGTTTTGGTCTTTACCACTTCCTCCGGATGGGTGTTCCAGGCATTCACCACCCTCTCCGTGAAGAAATACTTCCTGACATTGGTTCTGAGTCTTCCTCCCTGGAGTTTTAAATCGTGACCCCTGGTTCTGCTGATTTTTTTGCAACGGAAAAGGTTTGTCGTTGTCTTTGGATCATTAAAACCTTTCAAAAATCTGAAAGTCTGTATCATATCACCCCTGCTCCTCCTTTCCTCCAGGGTGTACATATTTAGATTCTTCAATCTCTCCTCATAAGTCATTCGATGAAGACCCTCCACCTTTTTGGTCGCCTTTCTCTGGACCGCCTCCATCTTGTCTCTGTCCCTTCGGAGATACAGTCTTCAGAACTGAACACAGTACTCCAGGTGAGGCCTCACCAAGGACCTGTACAAGGGGATAATCACTTCCCTTTTCTTACTCGATATTCCTCTCTCTATGCAGCCTAGCATTCTTCTGGCTTTAGCTATTGCCTTGTCACATTGTTTCGCCGACTTCAGATCATTAGACACTATCACCCCAAGGTCTCTCTCCTGCTCAGTGCACATCAGCCCTTCTCCCCCCATCGAATACGGTTCATTCGGATTTCCACACCCCATATGTATGACTCTGCACTTCTTGGCATTGAATCTCAGCTGCCATATCTTCGACCACTCTTCCAGTTTCCTTAAATCCCGTCTCATTCTCTCTACTTCTTCCAGCGTGTCCACTCTGTTGCAGATCTTAGTGTCATTCACAAAAAGACAAACCTTGCCTTCTATCCCGTCTGCAATGTCGCTCACAGGACCGGTCCCAACACCGACCCTTGTGGCACTCCAGCCAACACCACTCTCTCTTCAGAGTAAGGTCCATTTACCATCACACATTGTCTTCTGTCTGTCAACCAGTTTGCAATCCAGGCCACCACCTTGGCACTCACTCCTAAGCTTCTTATTTTATTCACCAGTCTCCTATGCTGGACCGTGTCAAAAGCTTTGCTGAAGTCCAAGTAGATGACATCAAGTGCTCTTCCTTGATCCAATTCCTTGGTTACCCAGTCAAAAAAGTCAATCAGATTTGTCTGACAGGATCTTCCCCTGGTGAATCCATGCTGCCTCTGGTCCATCAATTCTCCCGACTGTAGATAGTTTACTATTCCTTCTTTTAACAGCGACTCCATTACTTTTCCCACCACCGAGGTGAGGCTAACCTGTCTGTAGTTACCAGCCTCTTCTCTGTTTCAACTCTTGTGAAGCGGGACCACCACCGCTCTTCTCCAATCACTCGGCACCACTCCCGTTTCTAGGGATCTATTGAACAGGTCACACAGTGGACCCGCCAGCACATCTCTGAGCTCCCTCAGTATCCTGGGAAGAACCTCATCAGGCCCCATGACTTTGTCCACTTTCAGTTTCCCCAGCTCTTCCCATACATTCTCTACTGTAAATGGAGTTACATCTACTCCACTCCACTCCAGTTTCTTGTTAACTAGCGATGGTCCTTCTCCAGGGTCCTTTTTAGTGAACATTGAACTGAAGTATTTGTTTAATATTTCTGCCATTTCTTTGTCTCTCTCCACACATTGATCCTTTTCACCTTTCAATTTCACTATACCACTTTGAACTTTTCTCCTTTCACTGATGTAGCTGAAAAATGTTTTGTCACCTCTCTTTATCTCTTTGGCAATCCTTTCTTCCACTTCACTTTTTGCCGTCTTGATTACTTTCTTTGTCTCCCTCAGTTCCACCAGATATTCTTCTTTGTGCTCCTCCCTTTGGGATCCTTTATATTTCTTGAACGCTGTTCTTTTAGCCTTTATTTTGTCAGCCACCTCCTTGGAGAACCAGATAGGTTTCATTTTTCTTTTGCTTTTCTTTACTTTTCTAACATATACCACACTAGGCCTGTGCCTAGGGCAACAGAAATCAGGGGGAGAGGTGGGGGGGTGGCTGCAGCCGGGCTTAAAATATGCTGTCTTGCAGCTGTAGGGATGTGCATTTGTTTGATTTGGTTTTGGTTTTTAGTGTGCATTAAACAAATTAGTATGCCCCATTTTAATTTAGTGTGCACTATTGTGAGTGCACATTAAATAAAAATGAAAATTTAACACAAACAAACAAAAAAAAAAAAGAAACAAATTTTAAAAGTGAAACAAACCAACAAAGAGAACAAATCTTTTCTGGCTGCAAATCCCTATTCAGCAGTGCTGAATCTCACTCAGCAGACAATAGCCCTCTCTTTCCTAACCTTGTTCCCTCCTTCCAGGCAGCCTGCAGGGAACAGGAGAACCTGTATCAGACAGAGCAAAGCAGGATCATTTTAGGGAAATTAAGAGGGGCTGAGTAGAGATTATTGGAGGGTGGGAATAGAGGCTGGGAGATGAAATGGGTATCAGCTGGGGGGGCACACGCCTGTGTGTGAGAGAGAGGGGAATAAAGGTAGGGAGCAGTGTGTGTGTGTGTGTGTGTGTGTGTGTGTGTGAGAGAGAGGAGAATAAAGGTAGGGAGAAGTGTGTGTGTGTGTGTGTGTGTGTGTGTGTGAGAGAGAGAGGGGGAATAAAGGTAGGGAGCAGTGTGTGTGTGTGTGTGTGTGTGTGTGTGAGAGAGAGAGAGGGGAATAAAGGTAGGGAGCAGTGTGTGTGTGTGTGTGTGTGTGTGTGTGAGGGGAATAAAGGTAGGGAGCAGTGTGTGTGTGTGTGAGAGAGAGAAGGAATTGAGGCCAAGGGTTTGTGTGAGTGCATGTCTATGTCATAATGACTTGGATGTAAGAGAGGGGGATGCAAGAAGGAGCAAGACCAGAGGATAGTAAGAATACCTCCCTCTTCTCCTCCCTTCACATTACAATTCAAATCTCCCTCCCTCCCCCCCCTTCCTTCCTTTCTCCCTCTCCCTTCTCCCCAGATCCTGCAACCCACTCCCCATTGTCTCAACTGGCAGTTGTACTTGAAAAGGAATCAGGAACATGCAGGTCAATTCATAACCTGTCTTACCTAAACAATTGTCTGTGCGTGATTTTACACCACAAGAGCAGTGTTCTCTATAATACATCTCATTTGACAGTGTGGTGGATCTGCTTAAGCAGAGTGGGGCAGGTTCCTAGATGGCCACATCAGTTATAGAGTTGGCATTCTGGCAGCTTCCCATTGCTAGGTTTTCAGTTTAAAGGTGCATATATTTTCTTTTTTGCTAAGTGCATGCCTAGGATTGCGCCATTTACTGCAATTATTTGGAAATGTTTAGCACTTTCTTGCATTGGGAGGATGTCAGATGTTCAGGCACCTCCAACATTTTTCATTACTGGCCAGTTTTTTATTTGTGGGCATCTGATGATGCATCTTGTACTTGTATGAACCTATTACAGTTGCAAGAATTGACCACCAAATTTGGTGTTCCACTGCCTGCCAACAAGCTCAAAGGCCATGTCAAGCACCTCACCTTCATGAACATTGAGCTTAAGTCCATGGCAATGGTTGTCTAGGCTACCATGAGACAAGCTGGCCAAGTTGTATACACTGGTGAGCCAGACCCGGGTGGATAAGAAGGTCACCCTGCTCCAGCTGAGGTACCTCATCAGATGTCTCATGTTTGCCTGGAGGCTCATACCCATGGATGAAGTTCTTGCACAGGCTGACATTGACTACAGTCGGGGTCAATAAAGATCATAACAGGATTAGGGTGTCCATCCAAAAGCAGAACAACTTGGCCATCTGGAAGATCTTTCTGTCTGAGTTTTATTGGGTTGTTATGTGGCTTGCTCCCTCTGTCGCTAGTGACAGCTTAGAATTATTCTCAGATGCCTCTGGGCGAATTGGTTTTGAACTATTTTGCTAGGGGTCCTGCTGTGCTGCCACATAGGCACTAGAATGGGAACTATTGGGAGTCACTCATGTACCACCTTTCTTCAGCTCTTCCCCATTGTGGTGGCTTTATGTGTGTGGGGCAACCAGGTGAGCAACAGAAAGGTGATATTTCAATGTGAAAACATGGTGGTAATGTAAGATATCAACTTTCAATCTGCCAAGTTCTTCCTTGTTTCCAAGTTGTTGAAGTTATTTGTTTTAAGATGCTTGTAATTTAACATTGCCGTGCAGGTGAAACATATCCCAGGCTTTCAGAATCAAATTGCTGACCCTCTTTCTGATTGCCATTGGTCCTTATTCATCGAGCTGTCACCAGAAGTGGAAGCAATCAAAATCTTTGAACCAGTGGTGAGTCCTTTGATCTTGAAGAGCACATTAGTGAGCGCCAGGCAGAGGTACTTGCTGAGTTTGAGCGCGGGAAACGAGCCCGGCAGATTAATGTTTCCACAAATGACTCAGAGGTGAAAGCTTGCCTACGTGCCCTTGGGAAGCCAATTACCATCTTCGGAGAAGGACCAGCAGAGAGCAGAGAGAGATTAAGAAATGTTCTCTCTGTCGTAGGTACAGATGTCTTAAAAAAAACAAAGATGATGATAAAAATAAGAAATCTAAAGAGGAGTATCAGCAGACCTGGTATCATGAGGGTCCAAACAGCCTGAAAACAGCCAGACTCTGGCTTGCCCGATATTCACTTCCTTGCGAACATCAAATATTGGTCCTGATCTCAAAATTCCTGGGGCCTTGCCCCACCAGGTTTGGATTTCATTTAAAAAAAAATAAAAATAATAAGAGTAGTGTTAACCATTTCCATGTTTTTTATCTCCCTTGTTAACAATTTCCATGTTTTATTATTGTTTCAATGTATTGACAAAGGAAACTTGATTTCCTGCATTCTTTTTGTTGGAATGTAAACCGATGTGATATGTAAAATCGAACACCGGTATGTATAAATAAATAAATAAGTAAGTAAGTAAGTAAGTAAGTAAGTAAGATCATCTATGGGCAGTACAGCCCAGTTGCATGGGCTTGCTGCACAGATCCATGCCCCCTACAACCTGGAGAGCTTACATCATGGGATTTGATTCATTTCTAAGACCATGAGACAGTACATACTTGTATATGATAGGAGCCATATTTATTTAGTAGGCATACATTTAGGAGTGGGTTGGAACACCCTGAAGGGTTTCCTGCTAGGCCCGAGAGGTCCTTCCAAGTAATGTTTCATGACAGTGCTGTCCATGACCCAGAGAAATGCCTAGATCTAAATATATGTGAATGACGGTTTGTTAAAACTGAAGATAGAGACAGGGATGGAAACAGTACATAGACAGACCCTGTGAATAATTCCCAGATGGCCATATCATGAAATAACCTCCAGCCCCATTCCACCTAGCTCATAGCCAGTCCAGCTACCTCCTTTTCTTCCAGCATAGTTTTCAGGTCCTCATTCTGTACAGAAAATTAGGATTACAAAGTTGAGTGTTCCATGTAGTTGTCACAGCCACCTCCACACTGTTATACATCAATGTATTCTATTGACATCTGATGGGATCAGCATGGATCTTTGCACTCTCCAAATCCACCTAGAAGTAGTGTTCTGCCACTTAGCCCAAAAGTATACCACAACATTGAGCCTCCTTGAATAGTCATTAGACTCCTGTACTTGAGGAAGCAAGTTGTACAGTACAGCCAGTGGGAATATCCCTTTCCATAGAGTACACAAATTTGAGGAATTTTAAGAACTGTTTGACAGGGCCAAATCTCTTCCTTCTAAAAGGAGATCATAGGTTTCCTCTGATTTTGAAGCTACCATTAAATGTGTTAAATGTCCCAGAAGTTCTAGGTTGCAATTGCACCTTTACTATGCTTGACTATTTTTATTTTTAATTTGATATATATTCCACTTTTTCAGGCACTTCAAAGCGGAATACTTTCAGGTTCTGTCATTCCTTGCCATCCTTGCCTACTATTTCAGTGTTACATTATATTACATTAGCAACACATGTACAGTAATCATGCTATTAATGGAATGTACAGCTATTACTGTATCCAGACATACCTATTGACTGTTGCCTTATCTGTAGTCCACACTGGAGCCCCTACTAATGACCCATGCACATCCTCACCTGTCTTCACCCCCTGCAGCCCCTCCTAGTTACCCGCCATGCACATATTCACCTGTCTCCATCCCAATCCCACACCATTACAGCTCCTCTAGTGACCCCCCCCCATGAACATCCTCACCTGTTCACACCCCTACCCCCACACTCCTATAGCTCCCCCTAGTAACTCCCATTCATATCCTCACCTGTCCCTCCTATATATACTTAGCCTGCATGTATATGATTTGATATGTATTTGATTAAAGTTGCACTGCAGGCCTCTCCAGGCCTATCGCAATACCCACAGGTTCATCCTCTCGCCTGGGATGGAGCACGGCTGCTTTGCATGCTCCACCACCAGGAATGCCAAGCAGGCAATGTCCCTGGTGATGAGGTTAGGCTGCCTAGCTGGTGGCGCATGGCTCAATAAACCACACCTGATTGCTCATTGTAGAAGCATGCAGATGGACAGTAAACTGCAAACCATGCACAAATGTACGCACATATCCACATGCTGCAACATCTACATTAAATTTACACATATTTTATGTTGTGGGCACAAATGCGCATGTGCAATACAAAATACATCCGCAAGGAAGCCCATATACGTGCAAATATAGGCTTACACACACAATTGCTTTGAAGTGTCAAAAAACAGAATATAAATTGAATGAATAAATAAATTGTTTGAAAGTTATCCTCTAATTGTCTTAGATAAGGAGAGATCTTACAAATTGTCATATGCTATGACTGGCAGCTGGGATATATCTTTGCAATGCAGAGAGAAATAATTGGGCAGAGTGGAATAGGGTACTTGGTCTTTTTCTGCTGTCATATACTATCACCTGGATCCCAGGCCTCTCCTTTATCATTAGACTAACCTGTCTCCTATTAGAGTACAGTAAAGTCTTGGGAATGGAAAAAAAAAACCAACACCTTGAATCTGAAAAGGCAGAATGATTATTTTTAGAAATAGTGTATTAAAAATGTGAGATGTAATCACAATTTACTCTTTCAAGTGCTATATTCTACTCTATCTAGTTCTTTTATTTACTCTACAGATATTTCTGGCTTCACTGAAGTATTCATATTTTTGACAAAATATCTTTCAGACTCATCATTTTTTAATGTTAGTCACACTGCACAAATAACAAGACCACACACAAAATTTCTTTTAAAATGTGCAATCTTGAAAAACATGTCTGTAAAACATTTCATGCAAATAGAGATGAAAAAGCATGTTTTAACTAGGAACTCTTCCTAGGTGAATAATGCATACATAGGGACATTGATTTATAGGCAATAAAGAAAGAAAAGATCTGCTTTTAAAACTTGAAATTGTGGGGGTTTTTTTAGTGATCATTTATCCAATTTCCAGATCTGATCAGGTTTATGCTGTCAGCCTCTGTATGACAAAAATGTGAAAAGTAAAACAAAAGAAAATGTAGCACAGCAAATATACTTTATTCCAATACATAAAATGCTAATCACTAGATTTTATCAGTTTGCACCAGCCAACAGTAACCTTAAACCAGTAATTTTTAAATCTTAGGAACTGAACTCCTTCAAACGCTATAATAAACCCGTCCCTACCTTGTTTCATATTACTTCTCTCAAACGAATCCTATGGAAATTAATTAGTGGAAAGGTAGTAGTGGATCAATAAGGTAAGTGAACCAGGAAGGCTGCTCTCACATCAACCTTCTGAATGTCACCACTGCTGGCCCCTCTCACATCACCAAACCATGCTGGATGGTGGGCTAGCTCTTCTCACATCCGTAGGCCTAACAGGGCTGCTGCAGGCTATTCCTATGCTGGCAGTCTGTACAAAGATGCTACCAGTTTATCTCAAATTGTCAGCCTACAAAAGGGCTGCTGACAACCTATTGGCAACCTGTGTAAGGCAGTCTCTGTACAGAGATGCTCCTGGCTCCTCTCATATTGGTGTTCAACACAAAACCACCTGCCAGCCCCTAATGTTGGTAGTCCATGCAAGACTGCTTTCTGGCTTGGCTCGTGTTGTTGGCGCACATAGGGCTGCCAGCCCTCCTCAAACTAGAGGTCTGCACAAGACTCCTGATTACTCTCTTCGTGTTAATTGCCCATGAATGACAATGTCTGCTCACAGGCACCTTCCAGTGACAGATTGATTTTCTATACCTTTTGCTCCAACTTTGAATGCTATAAACACCATCAAGCATGATAAAACTTCCCAGAATTTTTCACAATTTTTAATGTTATGATTAAAACTGAATTTAGGAAATCAAAACATCTCACAATTGAATTGAGGTTAGATCAAATCGTGTATGATTAACACTGCTCATCTATAGTGAGTTGTGGGAAAAACTGCAAACATAGCAACTTTTAATAAAGTAAATCTCTGCAATGCGTAGCTGTTCAATCATAAAGTGCTTTGAAAATCAACCAGGGAGCTTGGCGTGTAAAAGTGTACTTCACGTGCTCTTTCCCCAAACTCATGCAAGGCGTTCCAGAGAGGGGGCAGAGTTGGTACATACAAAAGTACGCACATACACCTTCTCACACAAAATTACACCCGCTTAGGAAGAGGTGTGACTTTGTGTGTGTGTATGTCCACACACATACCCAGTGATCCCATGAATTTACAAAGCAGACTTCTGTGCAGTCCCTTTTGAAAATTCCAACTAAAGTCTGCAGATAAAAAAAGTACCTTCAGACTTTAGCCCTATGTGGGCTATTCGAAAATTACCTTTCCTGGGCTGCCGTCTTTCCAGAGATTGCATGTCAGAAAGATTGAACATTAAATACTGAAATACTTCAATTAACTTTCCATTTATACATCTAGGGGACAATTTTCAAAAAATCAGGGCAAATTACACAAGTACTTACTTTTTAACCTATGGGCTTTGCTTAACCTTTCAACATAGAACTATGCAGATATATTCTTGTACCAGACAATTGCATTATTTTTTATGCAGGTGCCTTTAGAATTGAAAATAACATGTGTAGATTTGAAAATGTAATCTATGCATGCTATTTTCCTCTCCATCCAAAGCATGTGCTCAGGAATGACTTCTCCTAAGAATAAACGTACATGTAATTGTTCCACAACTCACATATTTTTTGCTGCATCCTGGGAGGGCAATTTTCAGGAAGCTGATTTACACAAGTAAAACTCTTTTCACACACATACATGGTTTTGAAAACTGCCCTTCTTAGCCAGCTGGCACAACTACAGAAAAAGAATTGCAATCAAAACCCTGTTTCTAAATTGTATTTACAGGTATCTGAAAAAGTTGCAACCATGACTATACAAGCAAGAATATAAAAATGAGGTTTGAAATGAATCCATTTATATATCTAACCTGACTGGAGGTATGCAGAAAGCATTTAGAAATAATGGAAGATCCACTGGTAAATTAGTCAAGCATCATAAAATAAGTAAATATGCATGTTCAGCAGGGTATCATTACCTTCATAAACAGTACAGTATTTTTTCATCTTGTCTCTCTTAACAGTAAAGGTGTTAGTACTGATAATTATGATACTGTAATGTAAAAATAATTAAGCTTACACATGGGGATGATGCATGATCAAGGCATAATGTAAACATCAACTTGAATGTTATCTGAAATATTTCCGATGCAGCAGAATGTTTTGATTTGGGGTATGTTAAATCTACTTTATTAGTTTCCTCTAAAGTGCCTACTAACAAATAAGAATCCTACTCCTTCTGCTGATTATAATTTTAAAATTGTAGTATTCTTTACCAGTTTGAGAAAGAGTAACTATTCTGAAAGAAATATTCTAGCAGCTCTTATCATGCAGAACATGCTTCTTTTTATTGTATCTTTAACAGTACATTTTATTATACCTCTAACCAAACATTCAGGAAAACAAAGGCTTTTTGAAAACATAATACATTTGTAAAACCCAAATAATCCATGGTTAATTGTGGTATCATGAGAAAAATATGACAAATATTTAGTCCAAAACTTTAAAATACTGAAATATGTAAAATACTGAATATGTTGACATATAGGGACTATTAGGCCCATCTAGTCCTCCCAATTTCATTCCGGGTGCAATTGCATAGATCCCTCACTTCTTCACAACTAATGCTACAAAAGAGTACAAGGCAGAGCACAAAGCCAGTGCTCCAAGATGGCTGCTTCATCAATGGATGTGTCGGTGGTGCCCTCTCTGTATTTAGCCATTTCCTGGATTTTCTTTTCTTGTAAAATGACCAAATGGAAGCGTAATACTCTTTCTCTCTTGGCAGACATTTGCCAGATGTTTATTCTCCCCTTCCTTGTGAAGAAGGGTTTTCTGGGGGCAAGTGCCAGAGAGTTTGGGGTAGCAGAGCTTTCTAGTAATTACCCCCCACCATTTGTCCAGTCCCCAGTCCTGAAATGGTAGAAGCTTCTAAGATGTGGCAGCCTTCTTTAGCCTCCCTTTGCAGGATCTACCTTTGTCCCTGTTAATAGTACAGAGGTTGGCAGTGGTACAGCGTTTCCCTGCTTTGATATCTGATAAGGAAATGTTTGATGCTGAAGGAGGAACAGGTGCATGGTAGCCAGTGGAGGTGAAAATTGTAGCAAGACTCAGACCAGAGAGGTGGTGGATGACTGTGGAGCACTGGGCCGGGTCCATTTAAGATGAGGTTGCATCATTTGCTTTCTTTTCACTCTCAAGTTGACCCTAGTGTCCTCTGTTCACAATTTGGAATAATGACTGGTGAGGGAGGTTCATCACCATGGATCAAAATAACATGCAATTGGCAGCTGAAGGGTATGAATTTTCTGGACATTTAATAATAATTTTTCTAGATGTTGCCAGAGAAACTCAAATCTGTCAGATAAAGTTTTTGTCATTCAGACCTCAAAATCTTACTATGGGGGCATATTTTTTAATGTACATATGCAAATGTAAAATATTCTATCATAAGAACATAAGAAAATGCCATACTGTGTCAGACCAAGGGTCCATCAAGCCCAGCATCCTGTTTCCAACAGTGGCCAATCCAGGCCATAAGAACCTGGCAAGTACCCAAAAAGTTTAAAACTAAATCTATTCCATGTTACCGTTGCGCTGAATGAAAAAGAATTTCTTCAATTTCTTTTAAATGAGCTACTTACTAATTTCATGGAGTGTCCCCTGGTCCTTCGTTTATCCGAGAGAATAAATAACCAATTTATATTAACTTGTTCAAGTCCTTTGATGATTTTAAACACCTCTATCACATCCCCCCTCAGCCATCTCTTCTCCAAGCTGAAAAGTCCTAACCTCTTTAGTCTTTCCTCATAGGGGAGCTGTTCCATTCCCCTTATCATTTTGGCCTCTCTTCTCTGCACTGCCTCAAACACTACAACAGGGGCCTAATACATCCTGCGACGGCTGCCATATCCCATACACCACCACAGGGACTTGACATATCCTTTTCTCACTGCTAGAACTGACACAGCACCTCAGCAGCCTGCCAAACCCTAAATACCAATACAGGGGACTGACATAGCCTGCTTCTGAATCCCAAGCCCCAAACACCACCAGAGGGGCCTGACACATCCTGCTTCAGACTGCTAGGCCTGACACAGCATCTCGGGAGCTTGACAGCTCACCTAGCATCTGCTATCCATACCTCAAACACTACTACAGGGTCCTGACATATCCTGATTCTCACTGTTAGGCCTGACAGCATAGGGCTGACATAACCCAAACACCAACTCAAGGGTCTAACACACCCTATTCTGACTGTATTGCCCCAAACTCCACCACAGGGGCCTGACACATGAAGCTTCTGACTGCCAAACCCCAAACACCACCTCAGAGGCTTAAATACACTGACTTCATCTGCCTGCTTTGCCCCCCCTAAAATACCAAAGGGGCCTGACTGCACTAACTTCATCTGTTTGTTTTGCCCCCAAAACTTCCACAGGGGCATGATTGCTTTACACAAACTCCTTCTGTTTGGCAGGCCCAAAATATCACCACAGCGGCTTAAATACACTGACTTTATCTTCCTACCACCACAGGGGTATTACTGTTTTGACACACTGCTTCTGTGTACCAGGCCCTAAACATCTCCAAAGGGGCCTAAATGTACTGAATCCATCTGCCTGCTTTGCTCTAAACACCATCACAGGGACATGGACTTCTTTGCACCTAATCCTTCTGTGTACCAGACCCCAAATACCACCATAGGGGATTAAATGCAACTACTCCATCTTCCTGATTTGCCCCAAATGCCATGACAGAGATCTAAATGCACTGACCTCATCTGCCTGATACGCCTCCAAAGGGCTTAAATGCACTGACGTTATCTGCCTGCTGTGCCCAAAACATTGCCATTAGGGGCCTGTTGTGCCTCAAACACCATCACAGTGTCCTAAATGCACTGACCTCATTTGTCTGCTTTGTCCCAAACACCAGCACAGGTTCATGATGGTTTGCACCCACTGCTTCTGTCTGCCAGGCCTAAAATAGCATCACAGTGGTCTTGCAACTAATGCGTCACCTTCCTGCCTTGCTGATCATGAATGAACATTGGAGGTTTGGGGTGTCAGTGTGTTTTCCTGCTTTTTAGGTTTTTTTTGTTCTACTGGGTGTTTCTTTTTTTCCCAGAAAAAAATGTGATTGTTTTTTTTTTAATTAAAGTTTATCCTCCCCTCCACCTGTTTTTTTGGTTCTTATTTTATTCTTCCCCTCCACCTGTTGTATGATTACTTGTTATATTTCTAGTTCTACCACACTGTTTGCTTGTTGGTTAGCCTGAGGAATTTTGTCCCCAGAGAAAAATGTGAAAAAAGACCAAAAATATTCCCCTCCATTGTATGGTTCTTCCTTTTGTTCTAGTCCTCCACAATCCCTGCCTGGGTCTCCCTCTCATTTTGTTTGTTGCTTGTATGGGGTGTTTTGTCCAGAAAAAGCCTTGATCAGGATGAAGAAATGGAGGCAGAACAGAAAAGATGCAGATTAGAGACCATTCCTTTGTTCTAAATGTGATAAAAAGCTCCTGAAGGAAGAGAGAACCTGAAGCAACACACGAAAATCAAGAAAGGGAAGAGACTGTGTTCAGGTTTAGGATAGGATTCAAACTTTTTCAATAGAGCAAACCTCAAAAATTAGCAGGGAAACCAATTCGATGTTCAGAATGTGAGTACAGTTTCAATAGGAAAACAGATTATAACAGAATCTCAAAACGCCATCCAGCAGCAAGATCAAGATCAAGTACAGAACTTCAAACAAGCTCATGTTACAAAAATTATATTGATGATTGTGTTGTACTAAATCTGACTTATGGTAAGTACTTCCATTAACATTTCCCATGCCACTCTGCCTTGCTGCTACACACCCCTTATCTTTCACCTTAGTAGTCTTCCTCCTACTTTGCTACCTGCCAGTTACTCACTTACCGCCTTGGGGTCATGCTGTTGATATGCCTACCTGTCGTGCCTATTATGTACCAGCATGGGAGTTTTGGTTGACTACATGTTGTTTGCTATTTGGCTCTCAGTTTAATGTTTCTACCCTGTTTGTTTGCTTGTTGTTTATTCTGGAGTGTTTTGCCACCTGGAAAATGTGAAAACAATACAAAAATAAAAGTTGCTTCTCACACCCCATCTCTTTATAGGTTGATCATCTGGTTGTTAATTATAGTTTAGTCCTTGTTGCTGTTTGACATTCACCACACTCCTCACTTGAAATGTAACATAAAATAACATAACATATCATAACATAGTGACATAATAATGACAGCAGATGAAGACCGAATGGTCCATCCACTCTGCACAGCGAGTTGCCCTTGGTACCAACTGCCATTCCATGCAGGTTATCCCATGCTTTCTGTTATGGATAATAAGTGCTGCCCCATGCAGGTTACCCACATGCCTCCCATTAAGAGTGATCACTGCCACTTCATGCAGGTTATCCCTATGCACCCCTTTCTTCATTTCCAATATCTAGTCTCTAGGGATGGGCAGTGTTTATCCCATGCTACACATCAAAATGGCACCCTCTGCAGGGAAGGATGTGTCAGAGTTAATTTACTCTTGTGCTTCCCCAGCAGACAGTGTCATTTCAAAAAGAATAAAGAAGACAAAAGATGTTTGAAGAGGACCTCCAAGGCCTGGGCTCCAGACGATCAAGACCTCGGCATTGCACTCAGGTGTAGGCCTTGGCTCTTGCATTAGACAGCAGCCTATGCCTAGGCGAGATCCTAGGCTTTAGCCTAGGCCTAGGCACTTTGGGTCTTGACCTATTCCCTAAGTGAGACCCCAACTTTGGGCCTATGCCTAGGCTCAACAAGTGACTTTTTTCCCCAATTTTCAAAACAGAATGAAATTCCACTGAATTTCCTTCACCGCTCCTGTTAATGATTAGCCAGTTAACAAGATCCTGTCATTACTAATAGCTGATAGAATCCTTCATGCGTATGAATGTTTTCTGCTAAAAATAAAGCTTTGTGAGCTTTCTAGTCCCAAAGGAATCTGGTAAGGTGTCCACATCATGAGGAACATCACAGCCTGATTAGGAACTGCTCTTTGCATACCTACACATTATAAATAAAGGAAGGGGGTTCATAGCTGCTGTGCAACTTGGCTAATTAGCTGGATTTATTTATTTATTTATTTATTTATTTATTTGGAAACTTTTTATATACCGGTATTAGTGGGGACATCAAACTGGTTTACATTCGAACAAAAGGCTTGAAAGTACATGTTAACAGGGAAAGTGAACTAGGAGAGGGGTTAACCAAGGGTAGCGTGGAAAATAAGATTGAACGGAACAAGCATAGGTTAACAGGTAGAGTAAACAAAACAGGCATAGGTTAACAACATAATTAGTTAGTTCCTTAATGTAAGGAAAGTGTGATCACCATGTGGTGGAGCATGGGAGATGCGACGGAGGATGATCTATTCTGAATAAGCTTGTTTGAACAATAGTGTTTTTAGTTTCTTTTTGAATTTGATCACACATGGTTCAAGGCGCATGTGAACGGGCAGGGAGTTCCAGAGAGTGGGGCCAGCAATAGAGAGGGCATGGTCGCGTGTGGAGGAGAGGTGGGCTGTTTTCAGTGAGGGTACAAGTAGAGTGCCTTTGTTGGCAGATCTGGTAGGACGAGTGGACTGGGGGGCATTGAAGAGAAGGTCAAGCCAATTGGAGTTGTGGGAGTGAATGGATTTGTGTACTATGGTCAGGGTTTTGTAATGAAGGCAGGAGAGAATGGGGAGCAAATGTAGATCTCTGAGGATGGGGGTAATATGATCGTGTTTACGTGTGTTTGTGATGAGTCTTGCTGTAGCATTTTGTAACATTTGTAGAGGTTTTATCATGGAAAGGGAGAGCCCTAGGAAGAGTGCGTTGCAGTAGTCTAATTTGGAGGATATGGTGGCTTGGATCAATGTGCGGAGATCCTGGGTGTATAGTAGGGGGTCTGAGTTTTTTAAGTACGTTAAGTTTGTAAAATCCTGCTTTGAGAATGGAGTTGACGTAAAGGTTTCATGCTTAGTTGGTGATCAAGGAGGACTCCGAGTTTTAGCTGGATAGTTTTATCCAGCTAAGTGAGCTGGATAAAACTATCCAGCTCACTTAGCCTGTATACTCAGCGGCATGGGTACGCCACTGAATATAACCAACTATCTTAAAGTTATCCAGCTAAATGCGGCTGAATATATTGACTTCCCTAATTTCCAAAGCTAGATCGTTATGAAAACTAACCCTTATAAATATAGGTGTAAAGAAAAAGAATCATTTTAAGATTAACTTCAAGGCTTGAATCATATCCTATTAATGTGTTTTATAATGCTGCTAAATATGAAATTAAAATTCAATTGCATGAAGACAGGTTTTGTTTATCAAGCTGGCAGAATTATAAGTAGACATCGCTAACAGGATGCGATTCAAGCTTTGAAGCAAAGAAATTCCTGAGAAATTCTGTAAGACAGCGGTCTAAAGAGATCCCCAGAATTGTAATGAAAAATTTCATTCTGACTCACTCTCATCAAAAATTGTTTTTTTTAGGGGCTGCTGCTGCTTTTCCTATGTAGGCTGTAGCACAATTCTATTAGTTGGTTGGAAATGATTCATTATTTCCTTTCTGGTTTTGTGTTGTTAAATCCAGTAATTGGCATGAACTTCATTTGACAAGATGTTGGCAGCATACCTACATTACGTATCCTTCTTGTGTTAGACTTCTTTATCATAATTTATTAAAGTCACTACAAATAGTCTAGTCCTTCAAAATAACTTGTGTTTGTGAATTTGTTCTTTTTAATCCTGAATTTCTCTTGTGCTTTTCTTTGTCTTTCATACGCCTTTTATCCAAACTATTTTGGTCTCTGGAGAATGACTAGTGGAAAAACTATGAATAACACTTGTAAAAGAAAATAATAATCAAAATTAAAGATATTCAGAACAATTAGAAAAAAAAGGATATTTGGGGCATGCAGGAGGAGGAAGAAAAACCACATGCACATCACTGATTCCATTCATACTGCCTGGAGGCATGTCTGCAAAGAGCTTTATTTCAAAATACATGCCTATCTTTTATTAATCTCTCAGAGCCCTCAAATGAAAATAAGAGAACATAACATAAGAACATAAGAACATGCCATACTGGATCAGACCAAGGGTCTATCAAGCCCAGCATCCTGTTTCCAACAGTGGCCAATACAAGTCACAAGTATCTGACAAGTACCCAGCATTAAATAGATCTCAAGCTACACCTACTATTGCTTATTGATTAATAGCAGTTTATGGATTTTTACTCTAGGAACTTAGCCAATCCTTTTTTAAACCCAGTTACACTAACTGCTGTAACCACATCCTCTGGCAATGAATTCCAGAGCTTAACTATGTGCTGAGTGAAAAGTAATTTTCTTTGATTTGTTTTAAATGAGCTACTTGCTAACTTCATGGAGTGCACCCTGGTCCTTCTATTATATTCTGTTCTATTTTATTATATTATATTATAATATATTAAGCCCTGCCTTAAACAGGAATACCTCCAGTTGGAGTGCTGCCACAACCACATTGCTAAAAAGCTTTTTCTGTGTATGTTTTTATTGTAAACAACGTATCAAAAATGATGGTATACCTAGTGTCTCTTTTATATAACTTATTCAAGCTGTCTCACTTCAAGAATTATATTTTGTAGGACCACTACTCATAGAGGCAAGGCATTCAAACCAGACTCTCTTTATGGTCTCAGGTCCATTTTACTTTATATATATTTTTTTGTGATTTTTTTACGTTTTATCATGCGTATTTTCTTCCAAACAACAGATGAAAGCTCCAAAATTCAAACAGTCTGATCCTACTAATCAGAGTCAGATAGCAACAATGTCACTTCTTCAATATAGATTTAAATCAATTCAGCAGTGATACTCATCTGCATAGCCCATAGGGCTATCATCTGCTGAATCTGCTACTCAAAGATAGGCGCTAATTTCTTCGGGCACAGGGGAAAGTGCACAGAAAAGCAGTAAAAACTGCTTTTCTGTGCACCCTCTGACTTAATATCATGGCGATATTAAATCAGAGGTCCTGAAGGGTAAAAAAAAAGCCGGTTTTTGACCCGACAGCCGGCCCGCGGCTGTCGGGTCAAAAACCGGATGCTCAATTTTGCCGGCATCCAGTTTCCGAGCCCGTGGCTGTCAGCGGGCTCGAGAACCAACGCCGGCAAAATTGAGCGTCGGCTGTCAAACCCGCTGACAGCCGCCGATCTGGTCCAAAAGGAGGCGCTAGGGACGCGCTAGTGACCCTAGTGCCTCCTTTGCCTGTTTTTACTGCCGGGCCTCATTTAAATACAGAATCGCGCGCACAGGACTTTACTGTATTGGCCTGAAGATTAGGGAGCGCTCATTGAATTCAGCTATTTCCAGTTCATTGAACACAGCTTTGGTGGTTCTGTCCAGGTCAGTTAGACCCCCTCTGGCTGGTACAATATTCATTTTATTTTGATTTGCCTTTATTTTGGTGTTTTTTATGTAAATTAGTAAAGACATTACCAGAGTTTACCTGGGACTCCCAAAATTGTATGGGTACTTCTTTTAGGTCCTCCATCTTGAGATCAGGAGTTTGTTTAATTTTTAAAGCTTCCTTTTATTTGTTAAACTTTTAATTTTTTACCATTCTAGCACAACCTCAGAAGTGGCATCACTTGGTCATGTCTGCCTTCTCCTTATCCTCCAGAGGTTTAATAAAAGCCTCTGGATCCATGGTAAACTGCCAGTTTCCAAATCTGGGGTGTTACAATGCCCCTGTTATTGCTAGTCTAGTCAGGAGAGGTAGCAGTAGCAGCAGCAGGGATGGCTTGCAATCTTCACACCCTCCAACTAATTTCCTTC
Source organism: Rhinatrema bivittatum (assembly GCF_901001135.1). Taxonomy (NCBI): domain Eukaryota; kingdom Metazoa; phylum Chordata; class Amphibia; order Gymnophiona; family Rhinatrematidae; genus Rhinatrema; species Rhinatrema bivittatum. The sequence continues at coordinate 81,878,334 of NC_042621.1, read as the reverse complement.
CTTGGAGCCTTACCATGACTGCAGGAGAAATCAAATGCAGTCCTGCGGCCTGGCTGAAGTCAAATACTGCCACTTTCCCACTCTCTACAACCTGCCACTTCTATGGGAATTGACAGGATAGCCACCTGCTGCAGCCCTTAGCCTCAGTCAGCCAAAAAATAAAAATATGCTGTCTGCTAGGGCTCAGTCTAAGCACAACTCTTTTAGAAGGACAGGGGCTCTCTCCATTCAAGTAATGTTTAATATACATATAGGGGTAGATTTTTAAAAATTGCGCGATCACGTACTTTTGTTCGCACACCAGGCGCGAACAAAAGTACGCTGGATTTTATAAGATACGCGCATAGCCGCACGTATATTATAAAATCCGGGGTCGGCGCATGCAAGGGGGTGCACATTTGTGCAACCTGCACGCACCGAGCCCAGCGCGCGCTGCCTGTTCCCTCCAAGGCCGCTCTGATTTCGGAGCAGCCTCGGAGGGAACTTTTCTTCGCCCTCCCCCCACCTTCCCTTCCCTTCCCCTACCTAAACCCCCCTCCCACCCGGCCCTATCTAAACCCCCCTACCTTTGTCGGCAAAGTTATGCCTGCCGGCCGGCAGCCCCACTCCATGTTCCAGTCCCGGGGGCTGGTCCAGAGGCCGCGGCCACACACACGAAACACCCCCGGGCCGAAACCATGCCCGCATCGCCGCCCCCGAAACGCTGCGTCACGCATGACACGCCCCCAAAATGCCACATCGCTCCGGGCACGCCCCCAACATGCCCCCGACACGCCCCTTTTAGAAAGCCCCGGGACTTACGCGCGTCCCGGGGCTGTGTGCGTGCTGGCGGCCTATGCAAAATAAGCGCGCCGGCGCGCAGGGCATTTAAAATCCGCCCCATATTTTTTCTTTTAGTAACATTCCCCCATACTGGAACATCATGTTGTCCTCAATATTTTCCCATTTCTTTTATAACATACTTTTTAGATTTCTGAAACATCTCTTAATTTGAAATGCATATGGAGAAGTATTCTCTTTTTAAATCATTCATTTGTTTAGGAAAACTTTCATAAATCAATTATGCCCTCTGCCAGCTTAGCTCTTTTTTTTTTACTGAAAAAGAACACAAAGTAGTCAACTTCAATTTACTATCATTATTTTAGTCCAACTGGTAATATCTTTGCAGAATTTTGGGGAATTCCATTTTGCCAAGTACCCTTTTGCATGGGGTACAACCCAAGTGTCCTGATCCCATCCTTTCTCCTATGCCTGTGATTCCCCAGGGGCCCTACAACTTCTGCATGAGTCATTGTGCATTGGGAATCCAGGACACCACCAACTTCATTCCCTATTTTCTTTCTGGTTCTTTTCAAATAGTAACATTTTTAATAATTTCTTCCAAAATCTTTGTTACTATGGTATATCAGTGTCATCTGTTGGTATAACATCCACTTAAATCATATTTCTGATAACTTTTTTGTTTCTTGTACTGTTCCATAATTCCATTACATAATAACAATAGTTTTTCATTATTTCTGTGTTTTGATTGGTCCTTAGTTGTTACATAACTTATTTCTGTCATTGTATGGAAGAACAAAAGTGATCCTGATTGGAACTGGATATCAGCACTGTCATTAGACTTGTATTGTTTTGGCTTGCTTCTAGAGTTGAATTCCTTCAGATGTCTTGGTTGCTTTCTAATATTTCACTTCTAGTTGATGATTTGTGATTTTCAACTTGACTAGGTGACTCATATCCATGCACTTTTTCTCTTTAAATCTTGTCAATGCATCTTAGAGTTTCCTTGTATATTAATCTTGTATATTTTCCTCTTTTTTTTTTTTTAGTTATCCAGAACAACTCTGCCAGCAGAATACTTAATATCTTTTTCCATCTTGTTATCTATTGTGGCGTGCTGGCTGAATGAGTTGCCTTCTGTATTCTGCTGAATATCTTTCTCCTTTGATCCCTCTGAGTTCTGATTCTATGTAGCCTCATAAAACTTAGATTAAACTTGGGAACACTGCTTAGCTTCATCCACCACTAACTATCCTCCTTTTTTCTTTCTGGTCATGATGCTTTGTATTTATTTTTGCAGCTCAGATCTTTCTTCTATGTACTGAATTTCAGCTGCTATTTCAGAAAATCTATTGCTTATATCTTCTACTGCTGAAGTTTGAATTTCACTAAGTAGGTCTTCTTCTAGTTCTGCTTCCTTGGGATACTCCATTTCTCTCTTACTACATTTTTTCCTAGAGCTTACAGCCACAGTGAATGGTATTTTTCAATAGACTCATCTGCCAAGGAACAATTACTCAAACCCAATCTTGTCAATATGGATATGGCTGCTGCCCACTTTGGCTCTGACTTCCTTTCTGGTATTATTGGTTCCACTGAGCCCAAGGTAGAGTGCAGCCCAGATGCTATTATTTCTGAAGATTTTCAGGATGTGAGTGGTCTTTCAGTTCTGAAGACTCAAGTGATGTGTCCAGGTTTTGACATTTACAACATGCCAGCTCTTCCAATTCATTTATTAGAGAAGGTTTATGGAACTGATTCCTTCTCTTCTTGCTGTACTGGATGATATTCTTCTGATGTCAGTCTGTCTCAGTATGGTCAGTATCTCAACTAGCTGGTTAACCTCTCATGCCACTTCATCAATTCTTCCATCACTTGCTTGATGCAGTCCATCTCACTCATTCCTGAGATTGTCTCTCCACTCACCCATCTCATCGCTGCTTCAATTTGGTCTTGAATCAGAATCCTGGCATGGGGGTTCTTTTCCTCCCAAGAATTTGCATGTTCTTCCTCCTCAGCCCAAAATACTGCAGCTTGCAACAGCTCTTGAAAGGTCATTGTTGTTTGGTCCAAAATCCTTTGTCTTATTTCCCTTCTCAGGCTGCTGTCTCTGATGCCCATTATAAAACATTCTTTTAGCAAGCCTTCTGTGTCCATCAGGCAATGCTCATCCCTATTGAGAGTCTTAATTAATTTACCTTGTAAACCATACCTGCCTGTTTTGAGTCACTCTTATCACTTGATGCCTGTTGTAAAATTCCTGTAGTCTGGAATTTCAACTTACTGGGACCTTATCTCCATAAATTGTTCTTAATCTGTTGAATAGGTCATGCAGGATCTTTATCTGAACTCTGGGGATGTATATAACTGCATCCCTTGCTTGTCCAAACAGGTGATCTCAGACCACCTCTAATTGGTCTTCTTCTGGCATCCTAATGCTGCCTCCATCCTCTCAATCAAGTCCTTAAATGACAGGTGTATTGGTTTCATTGGTACTCCTCTGAAGTCTGGTATCTTTTTGTCTTTAGATATATACATAGCAGTTCTCCTGGGTCCTTGCATATAACTCTCATGCATTGATCTCAGCACTTGTAACTGAGTCTCATCTCTTTCATCTTACTGACATTTACAGTGGTGTTCCTCAGACTAAGAAAATGAGTGACAACTACAAAATCACAGACACAAAATCACATCTGCTCCACTGAACAGATTTCTATCTTGGAAGTAGTACAAAGACTTATAATTAAATAAAACAAATAAACAAATAAATAAATAAGGGACAAGTACCAGGGACACATCTATAATAAGCCCAATCCTGATGACTATACCAATTTTCTATGGGCATATGTAAATGCTAGAGGCATTTGTGATCATGACTGATGGTAGCATGGGTTATGTAAGTGAGGTATTCACGTTATCCACTCCAGGTTACTCTTTAGAAAGGCCTCTCTCATTTTGGGTTTTCTGAGATAGATATATATATATATAAGAACCAAAAAATAAGTCTCCCAGGCAGAGCATAGTTAAAAAGGGAAAGGGTAATAATCTAAGAATATACTTGTCTTTTTTTTTTGTAAACTTAATTTTGTTTTTAACAATTAATCATCACAATAATTCTCTACTTTACACTTCTAACATTAACAATTTCTAATATTCTTTTTCTTATACTTTGAACTGGTTCATTACCTGAAGCTAACAACTAAGAACTGTATCAGATACAATAAGTATGCTCTTTTACTTGTTAATGCATTCTTAAATTAATATAAACCTGAAGTCTTAAATTTCTTTATTGTATCTCTGTTGCAAGAATAGTGATCCCTTGTGTAAATTTGTATTTTTCAAAGTTCTTCTTATCACAATGGATTCTCCATCAGTAATTATGATTACTAATTCTTAAATATTCATTTTATTTCTATTTCTCTTTGCTTAATATTCTTCTCTATTACTTTTTTGACTCTGTCTTTGTATCTGTTTATATTCTGTCCTTTATCCTCTTGCATAACATAAACATTTGTTGGTGTGCACACTTTTGACATTAGCATACGCTGTTTGCATCATCTCTGTCTTGGATCTCCTGACCTCCTTGTTGTTCATCTCCCTACTACCCTAACTTTCAGTTAAATCATAGGAAGCAAAACCATATCTGCCACTTTCAAACTGCTTGTCATCCGAAATACTAATAAATGTTGCCTATGGTGTCAGTCCTGAAGACTTGCTGAACTCTTTAAACAACTAACATCATTAAAACAAAAGATAATTCCTCCTATGCTTATTTCTCATTGAAAGAACATAAAGTTTACATTAATTTTATTGTTGCTTACTATTATATTTTTTATAAGGTAAATAATTTGTTAAGTGTTCATTGTGGGGCAGATTTTCAAAGCACTACGCACGCCAGGCCTATTTTCAAAAGGCCCAGTGGTGCACGTAAAGCCCCGAGATGCATGTAAGTCCCCGGGCTTGAAAAAATGGGTGGTCCGGGGACAGGGCGTGAGTAGGGCGGGGCAGTCTGGGGGCAGGGCGGGGGCGTGGCGAGAGGCCTCTCCCGACTAGGAGTACATTTTCCAGCGCCCTCACATGGAAATGCTTAATACCTTCATTTGCATGAGATTTCCATGTGAGGGCGCTAAGCTGAAATCAGTTTAAATGCACATTTTGTGAGAGTAAAACTCCTTCCTGCTTCGGTAGTAAGGTTTACTTGCAGAAAATGTACATTCAAGAGCAGGTGAGCTCTGCTGAACGCACTTTATTGCGTCAGCCTGAAAGAAAGATATAATCTGCATTTAGAATTTGAACTTAAAGGTAATTAAGGCCCTGTATGAGGAGTAAAAGTCTGATACTGATCCTCAGACGTACAGGTCTCATGCTTTACCTGGGCTTGTCAAACCATTGAGCTTGTTATATTACCTTGCCTCTAGGTCTTTTCAAACCACAGTATCTACAATTTGTGGGATGCGGCACAGCACATTCTTCAGATATTTCTATCAGACACTGATAGCCCTGTACAGATGAGTTGGGACATACATAACTATTATATGGGCCCCTCTTATGGTGAAGGCAGGAGTCTTACTCAGTGCTGGGGCTAAATCCTTGTACAGTTCAACAGCCAGGGAATGTGGATTCTCTGAAAGAGGAGGCGGATAGACCTCCAGCATCCAAGGCATGGCGTGGGGATGGGTGGGGAGAGAGCTGCTTCTCATGGTGCATTTGCTGCTTAAATGTATGTAGGTGCTGAATAAATAGGCTGGACACTCTGGATGGGTGCTGCATTTCTACTGCTGCAGGTTTTCATTAGTAATCATCTAGCACCATAGACATTTGATTACAGTTACAGCCATAGTTCCAAAATTATTCTCCAAATGTCTCTTTATCTGTGAATGTGTCTTTCAATACTGGGGCCCTGACTCCTGAAATGTTCTCGCTCTCCAGGGCATGGAATGGCAGGGGTCTTTTAAATATAGCAAACTCCCCTTCCCAGACAATAACTGAGGTCCAGATGTACTTCAGATTCATCAAACTCCCAAATCTCCTCTTTTCTCCCAGCCCAGAGATTCCAGTGAAGATCTCCAGATAAAAAAAAAAAAAAGAAAACAACCCATCTTTTAATTAATTAATTTACAATTCTTTTAACACGCTTGTTCCATGCATCATTTCAAAGCGGCTTACATAGTATTACATACATAAATATAAAAACAGAAAGAAAAGAAAGAGATTTCAAACAATCATTCACTCAAATTACTAGAACCTTCTAGATGAGAGAGGCCTGTTCAAATGGATGCATTGTTAGTGTTTTCTTAAAGGCTTGCTGTGACAAGGCCATACATACAGACTCTGGTAGATTGATCCACAGTTGCAGTCCAGCCACTGAAAATGCTCTGTTCCATGAAATTTCAAATCCAGTAATTTTTAAAGTTGGTATTTCTTGCAGATCGCAGTTGAGGAGTTGGTTTGTAAAGCCAAAGGGTTGAAGCTAGTCAGGTGGTTATATATCAAGCTGAGGTCTTTATACTGAGACCACCAAGCAATTGGCAGTCAGTGTAATTTCATCAATGTGGGAGTAACATGATCTCAAAGTTTACTTCCTGTCAGGATTCTTGCCACAGAATTTTGAATAATTTATAAAGGACATATTATGTAAGTAAAGATACAACAAATTATAGTAGATTAATGTGTTCAGTATCAATGCCTGAATGGTCCCATCATCTATTGCCTTTACTATATTTATAGTATTGTCTGTAAAAAAAAACTCTACATTTAGACTCCTGGCTCTCTGGTAGGGATGTGAATCGTTTTAGGATGATTAAAATTATCGTCCGATAATTTTAATATCGTCTTAAACCGTTATGGAACACAATACAATAGAGATTCTAACGATTTATCGTTATAAATCGTTAGAATCGTGAGCCGGCACACTAAAACCCCCTAAAACCCACCCCCGACCCTTTAAATTAAATCCCCCACCCTCCCGAACCCCCCCCAAATGACTTAAATAACCTGCGGGTCCAGCGGCGGTCCGGAACGGCAGCGGTCCGGAACGGGCTCCTGCTCCTGAATCTTGTTGTCTTCAGCCGGCGCCATTTTCCAAAATGGCGCCGAAAAATGGCGGCGGCCATAGACGAACACGATTGGACGGCAGGAGGTCCTTCCAGACCCCCGCTGGACTTTTGGCAAGTCTCGTGGGGGTCAGGAGGCCCCCCACAAGCTGGCCAAAAGTTCCTGGAGGTCCAGCGGGGGTCAGGGAGCGATTTCCCGCCGCGAATCGTTTTCGTACGGAAAATGGCGCCGGCAGGAGATCGACTGCAGGAGGTTGTTCAGCGAGGCGCCGGAACCCTCGCTGAATGACCTCCTGCAGTCGATCTCCTGCCGGCGCCATTTTCCGTACGAAAACGATTCGCGGCGGGAAATCGCTCCCTGACCCCCGCTGGACCTCCAGGAACTTTTGGCCAGCTTGTGGGGGGCCTCCTGACCCCCACGAGACTTGCCAAAAGTCCAGCGGGGGTCCGGAAGGACCTCCTGCCGTCCAATCGTGTTCGTCTATGGCCGCCGCCATTTTTCGGCGCCATTTTGGAAAATGGCGCCGGCTGAAGACAACAAGATTCAGGAGCAGGAGCCCGTTCCGGACCGCTGCCGTTCCGGACCGCCGCTGGACCCGCAGGTTATTTAACTCATTTGGGGGGGGTTCGGGAGGGTGGGGGATTTAATTTAAAGGGTCGGGGGTGGGTTTTAGGGGGTTTTAATGTGCCGGTTTTGCGATTTTTAGATTTTTAGATTTTTCACGATTTTTCACGATTTTTCACGATATTTTACCCCCCCAAACGGCAACAATACGATTCCCTCCCCCTCCCAGCCGAAATCGATCATTAAGACGATCGAGGACACGATTCACATCCCTACTCTCTGGTCTAGCTACTAGGGATGTGCAGAGCAAAAGTTTATGTTCATAAGTCCATAAGTCGAAAGGGGGTCCCATTTGCGGTCAATATGGACATATGGAGAATTCCATAAGTTGAGTCTATGTCCATATGTGCAAATAAAAATTTAAACCCCTCACCCTCCTTAATCCCCCCCCCCCCCCCAAGACTTACCAAAACTCCCTGGTGGTCCAGCGGGGTCAGGACGCCATTTCTGACCTCCTTTGCAAGGAGCACGTGACGTCGGCGTCACGTCGGAGTGACGCGGCGTCACGTGATTCCCCGCGGGTTCGCTCCGGGACCCTCGTTCGACCCAAAAGGAACTTTTGGCCAGCTTGGGGGGGCCTCCTGACACCAGCTGAATAGTATAGGTGATCTTGAATATCTGCTTTCATAAAAAAGAATATTTGACTTATTTGGTGTGTTTTGAAATATTTTAAGGCTAAATTCCCTCAACATTTTGAAAGACTGTGTTCAAAAACTTTCTTTTTGTGAAACTTTTTATAAGCCAAGTTCAAATGTGTGCACTCGATCAGTATAATACAAATAATATCTGGATTTCTTGTGTGCGCTATTTTGCCATGTGTACGGGTTCACAACCTGTGTTCACATGTGCAAACCTTAGAGGGAAGAGTGCTTTAAGGGGGTAATTTTCAAAGTCATTTATGAGTATAAAGCCCAATTTCATGTGTGTAAATGACTGCTCTAAAATTGACCCATGCTCAGTGTGCATAAAATTACATGTGTAAGCTGGTTTTGTGTGTACTTGTATGCAATGTTCCCTCAAACTTTTTAAAGATTGCAGGTTCAAAACTTTTCTTTCTGTACAACTTTTTATGTCAAGTTTAAATTTCTGAACTACAAGCCAGTATACTGCAAATAATATCAGGCTTTCTTGTGCATACTATGTTTTCGAACGGAGGGTCCCGGAGCGATCGCGCGGGGAATCACATGACCGTCACGTGATTCCCCGCGCGATTGCTCCGGGGGACCCTCGTTGCACCCAAAAGGAACTTTTGGCCAGCTTGGGGGGGCCTCCTGACTCCTCGCTGGACCACCAGGGAGTTGTGGTAAGTCTTTGGGGGGGATTAAGGAAGGTGAGGGGTTTAAATTTTTATTTTGGATCAACAATCGCGATTTCCAATGTATTCAACATAGCTATGTTGAATAAGTTGGAAATCCGATCGTTTTCGCCTCATCACTTTTTTAAGTTAAAAAAAAAATAAGTAGCGTTTTACATTTAAGTTCAAAACGAATGCACACCCCTACTAGCTACCAATGCTCCAGAATCTCTCTTATGGCTGAGGTATGGGGACATGCAGCAAAGCCCGCAAACTGATGGTCTGCCCCCACCTGAACTGCTGCCTACTTCTGCCTCAGCCATGTCCCACCAATGTACCATCAGAGAGAGAGGTAAGCATGCAGAACATTTTAGTTGCCTAGATATTGCTGCAAAAATGCATGATACTCACCTCTGCCTTATGTGACTACAGAATTGCTTTTGTAGCCTGGGGATGGCCTTCCTACTAAATGTAATCCTGGAGGTGACTTTGTAATTCAGGGCTAAGCAGTAGATGTTTAAAACTCATGTTCTCCACTAGCTCCAAGGGCTGCTCATCAAAATCATTCCTGTATCCTTCCCCTAGCCTACACCACTCTCTCTTCCATTCCTGAAGACACAGTGGAGGAAACTGCCTGCCTTCCTCCAAACTCACTACTTGTTCCTCTGACCCCATTCCCACCCAGTTTCTCATATCTATCTCCAATTATCCCTTCCATATGTCACATCCTCAATCTATCACACTCCACTGCTACTGATCCTGCTGCCTTCAGAAATGCTGTGATCATATATCTCCTTAAAAATTCCTCACTGGACACTACCTGCCCTGCCAAATATTATCATATCTCACTCCTCCCTTTTGCCTCCAAACTATTTGAACATGCTGTCTTTATTTTCTTTCAAGTCATACTTGATCCACTCCAATCTGGTTTTCACCCTCTACATTCAATTGAAACAACCCTTGCCAAAATCTCAAATGACCTGTTTATGGCTAAAGCCAAAGGTCTTTACTCATTCCTTATGCTTCTTGACCTACCTGTGGCTTTTGTCACTGTTGATCACAAACTACTTGTTATGGCCGCCAGCTACGGCCACCCGCAACAGGCTCAACTCATGTCATGTCATGCTTGGCTCCACTACCCCCAGTACACTCGCAGTGGGGCCAGTCACTGCCACCGCGTTCCTCCTGGCTCCCTGTGCTGCACGTGACGGTGTTCCGACCGTGGGCCTCCCTAGGCACGCGCGCCATCTGTCCTCCCTTTAAAGGGCCAATAGTGGGAACTTCAGGCTCGTCCCCGGTTGATGACATCACAGGCCTGGGATATTTAAGCTTCACCTCCAGCCACCACTAACCAACTTGGCAACGAGTTCCTTGGTTCCTAATGGTGCCAGTTCCTTTTCTACAGACCTGTTGTTCCTTCTCTTTGGATCTCTGCACTTCTCCACCCGGGTTCCTGTCTCAGCACTTCCCGCTCCTCGGGGCTGGCTCAGCGCTACTTCACCTGGACTCTTTCTCAGCGCTTCCTGCTCCTCGGGGCCTGGCTCAGAGTTACTTCACCTGGACTCTCCCACAGCGTTTCCAGTTCCTCAGGGCCTGGCACAGCACTTCTTCATCTGGACTCTCTCTCAGCGTTTCCTGCTCTTCGGGGCCTGGCTCAGCGCCTCTACATTTGAGCCCCCACCACAGTGCCCACTGCTCCTCGGGACTCCCATGGCATTTCTACATTGAGGATTTTGCTCCAGTGCTTTTACTCATCAAGACCTGGCTCAGCACTGTAACTCTACCGGACTGTGTCTCGGTGTCCCCCGCTCCTTGGGGCACTCCCTAGCGCTTCTACTACAGAAGGTCCTGTCACCACATTGCCGTGTCTCGAGCAGTACCTCTGCCCTGCAACTCTTCTGGTACCTGCCACAGCGGGTTCCCCACTCTAGTCCCTATTCAGCATACCACAGTTCAAAAATCCATACCAGCACCTTCTCATCTCGGGGCCACTCCCATGTGGCCCTGCTCTACACTCTTTGGAGCTGCAGTGGCCTTGCAACCCTTCAGACTCTCTCTCTCCTTCTCCCTCTGAGAGTGCTCCTGTCCTGGACTGTACCTAACCTTTCTGACACTCTCTGCATCCAGTCATCTACTCTCTCCAGGACCAGCCACTCTGAGGTGCTCCTAACTCCAGCTGGTCCCGGCACCCAAGGGCTCAACCTGCGGGGAACGAGGGTCGTTACTACTGAAGTCCCAGCTTGCCTCTGTTCCCGGCCAGCCTCGCCTCCCAACGGTGGAGACCTGTGGGGCCCAACCCTTCAGGTAGCATCAACCCCACCTCAGGCCAAGGGTCCACAATTCCTATCACTACTCCTTGATACTCTGTCCTGTCTTGGTTCTCTTCTTACCTCTCACATTGCACCTTTAGTGTTCCCTCTGATGGATCCTTCTCTACTGTCATTTCATAATCATTTGGTGTGCCTCTGCATTCTGTCCTAAGCCCTCTTCTCTTCTCCTTGTATAATAATTCCCTCAGTATTGCTTTCAATACCATTTTTAGGCTGATGACTCTTAGTTCTACCTCTCTGCATCAGAAATTTCATCAAAGATCCAGTTCCAGATCTCAGCCTGTTTCCCCTCACGTCCATCTCCCCTTTTCCTTCTTCCTTTATTTCTGTGGATAACAAAGTCATACAACCAGTCTGTAATCTAGGAGCTATCTCTGACTCCTTTCTCTCCTTCTCCTCACATATCCAAATTCTGCTAAAGTGCCATTTCTTTCCCTATAACATCACCAAAATCTGTCCCTTTCTTTCTGAATATACTACCAGAACACTTATCAAGTCTTTCATCTCCTTGCCTTAGATTATTGCAGCCTGCTCCTCACATATCTCCTGGTGAGCCATCTCTCTCCACTGCAATCTATCCTAATGTCAGCTGTGTGACTCATCTTTCACCAAAGTCACTACACCCATATAACCCTCCTTCTGAAGTCACTACATTGGCACCCTATCCATTCCTGAATACAGTTCAAGCTCTTCTTAATCACTTATAAATGCCTTCACTTTGCAGCTCCTTTCTATCTCTCCTGTCTTATCTCTTTCTAGATCCTTCCTCATGCATTCTGCCTATCAGAAGAATCACTCCTGTCTATGCCCTTCTCCTCTACTGCCAATTCCCGACTCTTTGCTTCCCACTTGGCTGCACCATGTGCTTTGAATAGACTTCCTGAACTGGTGCGTCATGCTCCCTCTCTCACCTTGTTCAAACCTCATCTAAAACCTCATCTTTTTGAGGATGCTTTTAAATCTTGAGCCTGTTGGTCCACATTAGCTAATGTTATTGTCTGTTGACCTCTATGATTGTCTTGATTAGACTGTAAGCTCTACTGAGCAGGGGTTATCTCTTGTGTGCTGTCTAGCACTGCATATGTTGAGTAGCACTATAGAAATGTTAAGTAGCAATAGTTGTATATGATCTTCCTTCATTTGTATGTAGGTAGGTGCTTCTGACCCCTGTGGGGGCCATAGCACATTATTTTTTTGCATACACTTATCTCAGCACACTGATCTTTAATTCATAAGTCTACAAAATTTGCCTTCCAAATAGTACCATCTTGAAGATTCTTAATGTGTAAATAAGTGTAGTTTGTTTACTCCATGTATATTATACTGTGTTTTTAAAAATAAAGATGAATGTGCAAATTATATATTTTTCAATGTTAGTTTCAAAGACAAAAGTAATAGTTTTCCATTGCCAGCAGAAAATGGATAGGCAAAAATATAATAGAGACCTACTTAAAAAGCACTGAAAAGTTTTGTTTTTTTTAATTTTGTGCACTATTACCCCTCACCTTTGAACTGAGAATAACTTTAGGTTGTGTCATAATTTAGCAAATGACTCCCTCAAAGTAAGGTCAAACATTTTACCATTCAATCAATAGGAAGCAATTTACAAATCATGTGTATTGATCATTGAATCATCCAGAAGAATGTAGGGCAGACACTAAAATCACATGCACTTAGTCTTAATTGCCCACATTAAAGCAGTTATGCCCAAAATGGTCTGTTATGCATAGTATTTAACTTAATACATCTTAGTAACTTTTAGCAATACATATTTTATTATAGATCAAGCTTTTAATTCTGCTATACTAAGGGTCTAAATATTGCTGTAATTATGCAAATGTGACTATGTCTTTTTCATCAGCATGTACAATCATGTTGCTTTTGAAGTAAAAAAATATGTATAATTAATGACACATCAAAGTTTCAATATTGTATATTTAATAATCACTGTAAGAAGATAAATAGGCACGAGTCCAACCAACAACAATCAATAAATAATACCAAGAGGAAGGACAAACAGTTCACTAATGTCCTTTGAAGTTCAGAAACAACAATCTTTTAATTGTGTATGGGCAAGTGGGTCAGCAACACAGCAAGTAACTTATAATAATATCCTCACGGTTCCCCGACACGGTCCGTGTTACGAGAAAACTGCATCGGGAGGGAACCCGCAAACAGTTGAAAAAGCATTTGAAAGAAGGGGATCAAAGAGTGTCAACAGTGGAATCCCCCAAAAAAACATTTAAGTAGTAGAGTCAGTGAAGGAATGGGGACTAAGGGGGTCATTTATCAAAATGCGATAAGGCGTTTTCACATGCAAAAAGCCCCATTAACGCATGCGATCGCACCATATCATATGGTGCGATGCAAATTCAGAAAATAGGAGGAGTTAGAGGGTGGGCTGGGTTAGCCTGTCTGTGAAGAGCTATTGCACAGCTGTAATGCTGATTTTAACTACACCTCTTTGGATTGGGTTAGGCTGTTGTAACCGTGCGGTAAGGGTTCATTGCCATTTGCGATGTCTCCTGTAAGTCCTATTTCAGGTGAATTGATGGGTCCTGAGCCTTGGGGGGGAGGGAGAGAGAGAGAGAGAGAGAGACTGGCCATAATGTCATGGTCCATAGGTAGGTATTTGTAACCCTATGGTAGGCCCACCTAGTAACTTGAGGTGGGGTTTAGGTAAGAGTGTAGGGGGTTAGGGGCCACTTTGACATTCTACGTGACACCTACGAACAGAACAGTGGTCTCTTGTGAAGATTTGCTGGCCTTCGGAGTGAGGAAACTCACTCCAAGATGAGATTTGGGCAAGGTTCTCTCCACCTAGCTTGAGGGACTCTCTACCTGGGTAACATCAAGCTAGGTGGAGAGAACCTTGCCCAAATCTCATCTTGGAGTGAGTTTCCTCACTCCAATGGCCAGCAAATCTTCACAAGAGACCACTGTTCTGTTCGTAGGTGTCACGTAGAATGTCAAAGTGGCCCCTAACCCCCTACACTCTTACCTAAACCCCACCTTGAGTTACTAGGTGGGCCTACCATAGGGTTACAAATACCTACCTATGGGCCATGACATTATGGCCAGTCTCTCTCTCTCTCTCTCTCTCTCTCTCTCTCTCTCTCTCCCCCTCTCCCTCTCCCTCCCATTCAACCCCTGGTGGTTGAATGAAGGAAATACAACAGGTCTGGCACTTATTGCAGAATCTGAAAATGGTATCACAATTTGTGCTAACTTAGCTCTTCACACAGGTAATTAGTGCAAATTGCAATAAATGGTATATTAGCATAAAACACACCCCTTTTGCTATCATATGCAGTACTTACCGCATTTTGATAAATCCACCCTTAAGCTTGCCAAGAACATATTTTTGTTTGGGGATTCCACTGTTGACACTCTTTGACCCCCTTCTTTCAACTGCCTTTTCAACTGTTTGCGGGTTCCCTCCCAATGCAGTTTTCTCGTAACACGGACCGTGTCGGGGAACCGTGAGGATATTATTATAAGTTACTTGCTGTGATGCTGACACATTTGCCCATACACAATTAAAAGATTGTTGTTTCTGAACTTCAAAGGACATTAGTGAACTGTTTGTCCTTCCTCTTGGTATTATTTACAGGTACTCAATGTGACATGAAATTGATAATGTACAGAGAAGATTTGTAAAAGCAGTCATAGGTCAAAGACTTATAGATCAAGCTTTTTCAGTAGTACATAACTTTCATACTAAAGGTTTGTGTAAAAGGGTTTACTTTGTAAACTTTAACTACATTTGCATAATATTTAGCTTATTTGATTAAGTTTGGCTCTATAAAAATGATTTATAGTTTAAAAGTAGTTTTGCTCCTGTTTAAAATCCTGAGAGGATGCCTTTTTGTGTATGTAACTAGAATAATGTTCAGTCTCTGCCAAAATTTGTTTATGCAAACACTGCTTTGAAGATTTTTGCTAGACGTTTCTTACAGTACTGACGTTAAAATGTACCTGCAAAAATCATCACCTTGAAGTGCCATCCCCAAGGTCTTACAAACATTAACTGTTAACTTTTGAAATTTTACTATAGTAGTATAGAAAAGTCTTATTTAGGAAATAGTATTAGTTCAAAAGTCACAATGGTCCTATTAATATCACTTATAGTAGATTTCACTCATTTTCATATTCAAATCTCTATCAGGTGGTTAGATGTATTAACTTGACAAAAACATGTTAAAATATCTAACCATAGATTAGCAATTCCAAAGTTCTATTTAATGCAAAATATTTCTCAAAGGAATTGGTCAGGAGGTAAGTAATTGAATGTCTGGCCCCTATAGGGTGTATTCATTTTTATCCAAAAAAGTGAACATCTAAGCTAAAAGTCAATGATCCTTTAAATGAGGTTAGTTTTGTTGGGGACTCTCATATGTTAAAAACAGACCAGAAGACTACACAATGATGTGCACATCTTAATGAAGGAACACAGTGAAATACCACTATCAATCCTTCTTCATGCAAAAGTTAAACCATGATGTCAGGCTCTACCAGTTTATTCAACCTTCTTTGCCTTCTTAATAATCATGTGGCTTTAATACATTTTTGTCCATGAAGTAATATTTTTTTTCAATTAAAAGCACTTATCTTAGTTTAGCGGTCACCCTGACATGGTCCACGTTTCTGCACCAGGGCACCATCAGAGCCATAGAGTTAATTTGGCCATAACACCAGCCATTTCTACATGCAATTCCATCTCTCTCAAATTCCGGCATCTAGCGTCATCTTGGCGCCAATGTACAATACTAAACTACGACAAGTGCTTTTAATTGGCTAATATTGTGGTTTCATTTTTGCAGAAAAACAGAAAAGAGACATTTATAACTTCTCAGAAACTGCTGCTGTTGTAATCATGGGTCCCAACTTTGATTTTTTTTTTTTTATGAATTTCCAATTCAGATAAAAGATACTTCCTATAATATTCTTGTTTCATTCTAAAAAAATTCATCTCAGTAAATACTTAATAAAAATGAATCACGCTTCCCTAATGTTTCAAGATGTAATCCACCCTAGGGATGTGCAGAGACAATATTTTCACTTTAGTTTGTTTATTCTTTACGTAGGTACCCTCCATTTGTTTGGTTTGTTTCAATTAAAAATGAAAAATTGTTTATTCATTCCATTCATTTTTAATTTCACATTAAAGTCAGTGAAGGAAGAAATGCAACCTATTTTGAGCACCAGAACTGGAGTTTTCTAATCACTTCTAATGAAAGCTGGGGGTAGAGGAGGAGTAGTCTAGTAGTTACAATAGCAGACTATGAACTAGAGTTCAAATCTCATTGCTGCTCCTTGTGACCTTGGGTAAATCACTTTATCCACTGGTACAAACATAGGAAATAATTTTCAAAAGAATCACATTGCATAAATCTAACATAGTATCATAGTGATTTTCAAAAGCCATTTACTCAAATAACCTGCACTTACATGAGTAAATCCTATGGACAATTCAATGGCATATGTTATGTTATAGCAATTTTCAAAAGCCCACTTACTCAAGTAAAGTGCATTTGCATGTATGAAACCCAATTTTAAGTGTGTAAATATTTTTTTTAAATCAGGTCCTTAGATTATAAGCCCTTTGGGGATAGGGAAATAACTATAGTACCTGAATTAAATCGGCTTGAAAGTGTCAAAAAGTGAAATATAAAATGAAATAAACATCATCAGAAGGGGGGAAGAGAATGCCAAGGCACAGGTCTGGGAACACAGCAGCAAAGGTGGCAGTGCCAGGAGTTCTCCAAGGCACTTAATAGATGAGCAAAGCATAAGCAAAACTGGCATGAACGCCCAAGGCTTCAAAAGAGGACACCAAGAACAGTGGCATTTACTCCTGAAGACAGCACAAGAGGAATGTTATGAACATCCTAAGACACCATAAAGAGTGAATGAAGCAACAAAGCAGCAGGGAATACCCCAAGGTACTGACACAAGGGCAAAACAGTACAAAGAGTGACATGAAAACTTCAAAGCAACATGAAATGTGCAATGCAGCCACCAACAGTGGCATGGTAGCAACGCGGAGTGGCAGAAAGATACCCCCCCCCCCAAGGTCTAGAGGTTACGATATGACAGCAAAGCAGAGTGAAAACAACCCCCCCCCCCCCCCCCAAGATTTAAAGCCTGGGATATGGCAGCAAGGCTCCCAAAGATGTAACATAATGGGTATAACAGCAATGCAGACTGGCAGCACGACTCCCAAGGCGTAGAAAAAGGGGCCCCACAGCAAAGCAGAGTGGCAACAAAACCCCAAAGGTGTAAAGTATGGGGGGTTTTCAGTAAAGCAGAGTTGCTCT
The DNA here is from genome assembly GCF_901001135.1 of Rhinatrema bivittatum. NCBI lineage: Eukaryota > Metazoa > Chordata > Amphibia > Gymnophiona > Rhinatrematidae > Rhinatrema > Rhinatrema bivittatum. Next base: position 81,860,932 of record NC_042621.1, on the reverse strand, counting down.
TCTTCCTTTTAGGTCTTCTTCCAAAGAAACATGGGGCAGAACTCACCCAAACAGTCTCCCGGGGTAGAGAGGGTAGACAGAGACTTAAAGAGAAATATATTCAGATGGAATCAATATGAATATTAAACTTAATTATCAAAAATTATCAATTTATTGAAACAATTGCAAGCTAGAAAAAACCCTAGCAATTTGTGAAGGCTTTGCACTTACATTATGAATTAGCAACCCTAATACAATGTTTCTCTATTTTTTATGGAACTCTCTGACCCTGTTGAGAACTGGTTCTCCTAATTCTATAATAAACTAATAGGATAAGTATATTTTGTTATCTGTAATATTTTCTCTATAAAGAATATATTAACTAGTGTTATGAATTATGTTTTCAGGTACAAAAGAACAAGATCACCATTCCCAGGTTGCAGATAAATAAAGGAAAGGTGGTAATTTTTTTTTCTTGTTTGTCTATCTCTGTATATCTATGTTTAATCTTTTCTTTCTTCACTGGCTCTTTCCATGAATTTTCCAATCTCTATAAGACACAAATGTCCTGCCTTGTGTGTTTTTTCTTATATCTGTAAAGCAATTGTTTATGTTTTCTCTTTAAGTGTCTCTTTAAACTCTCTTCCTTTCTCTGTCTCTCTGCTTTTCTCTATAATGCTGTCAGTTTCAGTGTAGCTAGACATTTGCAGTGAGTGTACATTAGCTTGAACTTAGTGGAATCTTCATCCCTTCTACTGCTGTTCGCATATGTGGCTTGACAGATTGCTGTTTGAGCAATTAGAAGGGCTCTGAGTGACACTTCCTGAACTGCAACTGGTCAGTTTTGAGAGTGTTGTCTCCTGGTGTTATTGATCTGATGCTCTGTTCAGGATCTGATGCTAGGAGTTAGCAATCTGTATTTGATCTGATGCCTGATGGGAGGAGCAATCAGATAGTAGTTAGCACTCTGTTTGAGATCTGTAGTTATATATGAGAGTTGAGGGTGGATCCTTGGACCAGTGGCAGATGACCACGCCCCCGGGGAATGATCCCAAGTGGGACCACCGGTCAGGCTCAAAGTTAGGAGACAAATACACACTAGTTCTTTTATTAGACAGTATACTGATCCACCAGAGATGTCAGTAGTGAGCTGGAAAGCCCGGCTGGGCTGTAGTCCCTCAGATACTGGAACAGCGATCCCTTGAGGCTGAGCTGAAGAGAGACTGAGATATAGTGAGTAGGCAGGGTATGCAGATGGTAACACTCACACAATGTCCCAATGAAGACCATGAGCTAGAAAGTATAGGGCCCTCGAGGAGCGAGTACCTGGTTCCAGGGAAAGCTCAGAGAGAATGATGGTAACTCACTGATGTAGCTGAGATAGTTGGAAGTGATGACTTCCAGGCAGAAGAGTATACGAAGCAAGTCTGGGATCAGGGCCCTCAAGGAGCAATTACCGGTTCCAGACTGTCACCTGAAAAAACAAGGAGAGAGCGAGGCCCCGAGGAGCGGGTACCTCTGGTAAGTCCGAGGAGGCAGAGTAGCTTAGACAGACAAAGTGAGTTTGTTGTCAATCCTTGCTAACTCGCAGGCAGATACAGTAAAGAGCGGTAGGAAGAGGTGCGTTAGTACCGGGCGCACCCGTGTTTGCCACACGCACAGTCTGCATCACCTACCGCTCGATACTGTATTTAAATTGCATTCAAATGCAAGCCGCGTCCAACGTGCGTCCAACGTGCATCCATGAAGCACATTCCATTTTACTGTATAGGCGCTATACAGTGCCTATACAGTATCCTGGGTGCGCTGGTACCTGTCATTTCAAATGTCATTTGAAATGACAGGTACCAGAAAGTGGATGCCCGGCTGCGAAAGCGGCCCCACCGGCGAAGATGGATGCCTGGCGGCGAAAGCAGCGAAAGCGACCCTGCCGGCGAAGATGGATGCCCGGTGGCAAAAGCGGCCCCCGCCAGCGAAGATGGATGCCCGGCGGCGAAAGCAGCGAAAGCGGCCCCACCAGCGAAGGTGGATGCCCGGTGGCGAAAGCGGCCCCCACCGGCGAAGTTGGATGCCTGGCGGCGAAAGCAGCGAAAGCGGCCCCCGCCAGCGAAGATGGATGCCCGGTGGCGAAAGCGGCCCCCGCCGGCGAAGATGGATGCCCGTAGTGCACAGGCCCCCAAGCCAGCGAAAGCGTATGAACGTAGTCAGGGAAAGACACAAATTGTATGAATATTGTATTGCAAGTGTACAACTGCTCTTAGTTTCTTATCTCCAAAATCCTAATTATCTTATGTTGTAATTCTTAGATAAAATACACTGAATGTTAATATAAATTTGTGGCGATATAATTGCTATTTGAATATTCTGTATATCATTTATGTATTGTATCTTAAGATATGTAAAAATTTTTAATAAAAATAAAATAAAAAAAAATGCTTTTCTGCTACTTTCTCTTTGATATCTTCTGATTCAAGGAATCCGTTTCTGACAATATTGCCTTCATTACCACAGAAGCAGTAACTATGGAGAAGCATGCTGCTGATTTGGGGTTTTTTACTTCTGCTGCTCCTGCCCTTGTCACTGCCCTGCTAATGCCAGCACTGAATGACTTTCTGCCTTTTGCTCCTCCTCCAAAGTAAGAGGGAGACGAATAGGCAACGGTAGAACAAACACTTCCAATTTTAATTTATAATGGCCTGAGTTGGTTTCCACTCCTAGTTTTCTGCAACTCGTCCTCTTCCCCTGTCATTTTTCTTCTGAAAGCTGTTCCTTCCTCTCTCCCTTTCTTGAAAAGTGCAATGGAATTAGAAGTAGTTACTGGGGTTTTTGATGTTACAATATATGGTTTATTGATACTGTACCAATCACCAGTGCTACTTTAATCAAGTTGACAAACTGAGTTCACGTAACTGCTTAGCAAGCACTGTCAACTCTCCAAGCAGAGTTAGCAGCTTGTTAGTGGCACAAACTCTCTTTCTAGGGCTATCCCTCCCAGTAAGTGCAAAAATGTCTCGCTCTCTTTCTCACACACACATACACAGTGTATATGTGTGCACTGCTGACTGACTCCTTTTGTACACACACAAAAATCTGTCAGAACAAGAATACATTAAGAAGGCTGTCAAACTGTTCTCTGTACTGCAATCAGTCTGCAGGTAGGCAGTATAGAGGAAGATTTTGAAATGTGCATGCCTGCATCCGTGTACTCGTGCTTCCCAGCGCGCACGCATTGAAGCACTGATTTTATAATATGCGCGCGTATGTGTGGGCGGCACACGCAAGGGGGGGGTAGAATTTATGCTAACTCTGCTTGGCGACACATTCGGGCCTTCCCCGGTTCCCTCCCAGTCTGCTCCAATTAAGGTATTCACTGCGTCTGTTTCTCCAATCTACTTCCCTGCCCCAATGAACAGACAAAAAGTAGTGCCTGTCTCTCTTTGACATTGCGAGCACTATGACTGCAGTAAAGATAAGAAAAAGCCCTTTGTCAATGCCAAAATTCTTTTTCTTTTTATTGTTTTTCTTTCATTCCTGGATTTATGTTGCGTCCGTCGCTGCTTGACGCCCTCACTCTGCCCTCTTTACCTTTGTGGCGATGCCCTCCGGGTCTGATGGACAGCTGGCTGCCGCGGCATCTCCATGCCATCTCCCTCCAGCGTCCCCGGACCGGCTCGACATTGCAGATCCGCCATGTTGTCTGATGACCTAGGGCGCGCGTGCGTGCTCTGATTGAAATTCCAGTAATGGCGCAAACCTCAGGGGCGTCCCCCTGAAATGACGTCATCCGCTTCCAATATTTAAAGGTCTCTAATTCACTATCTAACTGAGTTAGCAAGGAGATTGCTTCGGCTTTTCTCCCAAGCTACTCTGCCTCCTCGGACTTACCAGAGGTTACCCACTCCTCGGGGGCCTTGCTCTTTTCTTTACTTTCAGATTACAGATAGGAACCGGTACTCGCTCCTCGAGGGTCCATGCTCCTGGACACTCTAAAGATTCTCTACTGCCTGGAAGGTATCGCAGATACAGACATTTGTGAGTTACCATCGCTCTCTCAGAGCTTTCCCTGGAAACAGGTACTCACTCCTTGAGGGCCTAAACCTTTCCAGCTCCTGAGCTTCCTTGAGACCTTATGTGAGTTTTTGTCATCTAGTTCTGTTCATGAACTCTGCCTACTCTACCTACTCACTTTCTACAGTTTCTCAACAGTTCAGCCATCCTGGATCATGGTTCGTGCCTGAGGGACTACAGCCCTGCTGGGCATATCAGCTCACTACTGCCACCTCTGGTGGTTTCCAAAAACCTGTCTAATAAAAGAACTAATGTGTGTCTGTCTCCATACTCAAGCCTAGCCGGTGGTCCCTCTCGGGATATCCTCCCGGGAGTGTGGTCATCTGCCATCGGCCCAAGGATTCACCACTACTATCTCAGATTCATAACAGATTGCTAACTCCTAACGGAGAACCCTATCCAGCATAGCGGAATATAACAGAATCTGAGACACTACAAGATAGCTGATTCCTCCTTCTTAGGAGCCATTCATTCAGATTGCTCCTCCCATCTAATGCCCAGCTTTCTTACCTGAGAAAACTGAGTTTCTTTGCACATGCTCAAACCTTTCCGTGGGAAGATGTCAGCATCGCTTGATCCAGATGCCAGTTATTGGTTAGCTAAAAAAATGCTTCACCTTGATTGATCCTATTTTCCGTCTGCTTGGCTCTGGCCCAGCTCCTACCACACACAGGGATTGGTTGGCTGATTGCTATAGTTATCAGTCTCAATGCAGCACTTTTGCATGATTCATAAAACTAAATGGGAAACTGAAATTAATAAAATGAAAAATTTCATTTAAATTCATGGGCACCATCCATCGTTTTTGGAGGTCCATAAATGAAATGGAAATGGTCTCAGTCATTGCATTTTGTCCTTTCACTTCAAATGAATGCACAATCCCTATTCCACCTGTCATACATTTATGTACTGAGCAGTGGTATTCAAACTTCAGTTCTCTAGGGACAGAGGAGTACATACTGTACTTTCATGTAACTCATCTTCAGCTATCACTGAAAAAACATGAGCTAAATCTAAAAAAATAATAATAATAATAATCCTCATATCTAAACCTTCCTTCAATAATGTTGTAATGAATTTTGTGAAGAAACACAGGGACAGGTAGGTATAGATTCAGAAAGTTAATCAATCACAATACAGACTGTCTCCATATATCACTGATTAGTCTACTAGCCATTCTGACTTTTTTATTAGCCATACTTAATGTCATTCATAAAATTGTATTAAAGGAACCAATCCGTGTTAACCTTGAGACCATGTGAGGCAAAATTCTGTAGCTGAAAAGTCCAGTATTGTTCGATTGTTTTAAATGCCTCTCATAGAAAGGCCCACCCACACCCATTCCAAATTTACTTCAAGTACCAACCATCATGCAGCCTGAAAACAATGCTGTAACCAAAGACACTTCTAGACCATCAGAGCTTCTGTCTTCTGAGTTTCTAGTCTGGACTGATCTTTAATGACTCTTGAGCAGACCATTCTTTGTGTTATACCGAAGTAAATCATGTTGAAAGGACATTGTGAAAATGCCTCAAGACACTCACAACATTAAATAAGATACACCGTGCATATTGATTTATATTTCATCTAGTGTCTCAATTTAATATCCTGGCCTGTGGCCTGAAGTAAAAATTAATCAATACGGAAAGCTATTGGTCAGACTGAACACGTACCACACAGGGACGGTAACTTTCAAACTGGCGTACAGGCACTCTTTGGTGCATGCGCATCAGCGGACACCCAAATTAGCAGCCATTTTATAACTCTTGTACATATATATGCGCATATTATAAAATAACCTTACTGCGTGCATTTTTATGACCAATTTTAACTGGGAGCATACCTCTCTGCATAAATCCTGCTTCTACCATGTAAGTCGAGGAATTTTAAAAGGGGCACACATCCACTTCATTGGTAGTTTCAGTTCATCCAGTTAACAGCTAGGTCCTCCAAACCCTCCTAGTTTAATAGCCTTCTCTCCCCCCATTTACCTCAGATCCTTTAAACCCCTAAAATGGTTCTGCTTATTTTTTAACTTATACCTCATCCATATCAGAAGTAAACTTATTGTCCCATCAAACTTCCTCCACTAAGAAGAGTCCTTTCCAGAAGAATCAGCAGAGAGGCTCGTGTAACTTTATCCTTAATGTTGGAGCCCCTTGAGAGCAATATGTGTGGTACTTATGTGATCATAGCAAAGAAAAAGAATCACCAATATTCACAAACGTGATATAGAGGCCTTCATATATTCAGAATGTAGCAGGACATAAAAGCATTCTAACTTTGCTTGATAGTCACTCTACCATTATAATACTCTGATATAATTTATAATCATTTGTCTCCCACATATAACATTTTTTTTAAATAATATTTTTAGCCCTGCAAATAAAATGAACATATATATAAAGTAACTCATTGATACAGAGGAACTTATCTTGTGTGAATTTCTTTTAGGAATCTACAGCATTGAATTCAAAACTAGCCCAATGAGATATTTATTTTTATTTATTTATTTATATTCTTTTATATACCGAAGTGTAGCTTAGTGCCTTCACCCCGGTTTACAGCGAAACAACAACATCATACAGAGAACGAGTTATACAACTTCATACAGAGAACTAGTACGAGTTCTAAGTTAAGGATAATTACAGATAATAAATATAACGAATCGGCGAAAAGCAGATTAGAACAAGTATTATTATTAGATATGTATTTCGGATGCTTCATCAGGGTCTCAATCCATGCATAATGTGCTTGTGATTCTGAAATAGCAAAGAAGGACAAGTTATATATCTTCTGAAGTTGAAATGTTTGTAAAAATAAATTATAACATGTACCTGAAATGACTATGACCAGAAGCTCGATAAGTACCCCATAGGTGTAACAGATGCCACACACTGACAGCATTTTTAAATGCTATGGAAGAAACTATTGAAGATATGTGATGATACTATGTCACAATGACATAAATTGTTTACAAAAATGAATCACCAAAAATAACAAAATTGATGATGTACAACATGGTTTAAAAGAAGGGACATAAAAAACAAAAATGGTGCTCAAAAATAACTTGGACTGTGATATCATAAAAAAAATATAATAATGATCACCATTCAGTCTCTTCTTTCATGCCGTTGAGTGACACGATGTTTAACTGGAAGATCTAGTTTGCAGTCTTGTGTATAAACTTAATACTTTGTCTATGGTCCTGTCCCTTGGGCACTTTGGCTGGTAATACAGTCAGGAGGTTGCAACAATAATTATCATCACAGGATGGCTTTGACAATAGAGAAGATAACCTTATCATTGAATCAAGAAGTGAGATGATATTATTTACAGTTCTTTGCTCGGTCTGAATGTATATTTAAAGATGTGGGTTAAGCTTAAAAAAACTGGTTCAATTTATTTTAAAAAGCAATATAGTTGTTTGTAGGGTGTGAGTAGGTCAATAGCACAATAGAAATGCCTGGATGTAATTATGAATTATTATGTAGGTCAATAGGCAAAGAAGAAGGGGATTATTATGCCCAAACTCCTTGCCTCTGGCATTCATCTTCTTCTTGGCCGGGTCTGTGCTTGTATTTTACTCCCTAGTCACTGTCATCTGCTTCTATTCCTCGTGTTGCTTGTATGATGCTGATGAAGGAATTGCTTATCTATATGGCTAAAGATGTGATAAGCAGTATGCGAACAGGTCCTCATTGGGCTGTATTCTTTATACAATATCCACTTCAAAGGTAAGTAGTGCAGTGCTGACCTATTGGAATGCTTAGAAATTAGGGATGTGAATCGTGTCCTCGATCGTCTTAACGATTGATTTCGGCTGGGAGGGGGAGGGAATCGTATTGTTGCCGTTTGGGGGGGTAAAATATCGTGAAAAATCGTTAAAAATCGTTAAAAATCGAAAAATCGAAAAACCGGCACATTAAAACCCTCTAAAACCCACCCCCGACCCTTTAAATTAAATCCCCCACCCTCCCGAACCCCCCCCCAAATAACTTAAATAACCTGCGGGTCCAGCGGCGGTCCGGAACGGCAGCGGTCCGGAACGGGCTCCTGCTCCTGAATCTTGTCGTCTTCAGCCGGCGCCATTTTCCAAAATGGCGCCGGCCATAGACGAAAAAGATTGGACGGCAGGAGGTCCTTCCGGACCCCCGCTGGACTTTTGGCAAGTCTCGTGGGGGTCAGGAGGCCCCCCACAAGCTGGCCAAAAGTTCCTGGAGGTCCAGCGGGGGTCAGGGAGCGATTTCCCGCCGCGAATCGTTTTCGTACGGAAAATGGCGCCGGCAGGAGATCGACTGCAGGAGGTCATTCAGCGAGGCGCCGGAACCCTCGCTGAACGACCTCCTGCAGTCGATCTCCTGCCGGCGCCATTTTCCATACGGAAAATGGCGCCGGCCATACGCGTATGGCCGGCGCCATTTTCCGTACGAAAACGATTCGCGGCGGGAAATCGCTCCCTGACCCCCGCTGGACCTCCAGGAACTTTTGGCCAGCTTGTGGGGGGCCTCCTGACCCCCACGAGACTTGCCAAAAGTCCAACGGGGGTCCGGAAGGACCTCCTGCCGTCCAATCTTTTTCGTCTATGGCCGCCGCCATTTTTCGGCGCCATTTTGGAAAATGGCGCCGGCTGAAGACGACAAGATTCAGGAGCAGGAGCCCGTTCCGGACCGCTGCCGTTCCGGACCGCCGCTGGACCCGCAGGTTATTTAAGTTATTGGGGGGGGGTTCGGGAGGGTGGGGGATTTAATTTAAAGGGTCGGGGGTGGGTTTTAGGGGGTTTTAGTGTGCCGGCTCACGATTCTAACGATTTATAACGATAAATCGTTAGAATCTGTATTGTATTGTGTTCCATAACGGTTTAAGACGATATTAAAATTATCGGACGATAATTTTAATCGTCCTAAAACGATTCACATCCCTATTAGAAATAGCTTTAGTTAATTTTTATAATATGAGATCATTCAGTCATTAGATCAACACTGATTCATATTTGGCTCTAGAGTTGGCACAGAATACCCAAAAATTATTTTAAATTTCTCTTTAGATTTGGAGTTTCAGCTTTACTATATATAACACTAAAATCACTCCCAATGGATAACGGAAAAAAGCACATCAATCTATATATTGCACAAGTTCCTGCTTCCTTTCTTAGGCACCGGCGCGGGTCTCTCTTCTGTATTTAAAGGGCCAGACACAGGAAGTGTGCTGGCTCCACCTAAAGATTGGACTTCCTGCTTCAGCCCTATAAGAGGGCTGCTCCATCAGTATGTCTTTGCCTTGCCTCGGAGTGACATCCTTCTGGAGGCTCCTGCCTGCCAGAACCTTGTAAGGTTTCCTGTTCTTCCTGGAGCTCCGTGTCTCGTCCGCCTTCGTACCACGTCTCGAGTCTTGATGTCTTGCCTGAGGTCCCTGTCCAGGTATCCTGTTGTTCCCGTCTTGATCTTCCATGCCCAGATGTCCCATCAAGACCCTCCACATCCTGATGTTCCTGCCTTTCTGGATGTTCTTCCCTGCGTCTTTGTCTGTGCTCCTGAGCCTTCTGAACTACTGGGCCATGGAGTGGCCTGCAGGAGGGATTTGTCCCTGTGCTCCTGAGCTTCCGTTCCTACCAGCCGTTGGAGCTTCGGATGTCATTGGTCCCATCATCAGAGTTCCCTCTCGCCTGGATCTTCCCTGCGCATGTCCCGCTCTCCTCATGGTCTGTGACCAGCCTCCGGGTTGTGTAGGGCGTGTACTGGGACAGGGTGGTCCGTGACTCAGTCCCGTGGGTGAGCTGAGTAGGGCGCCCTGAGAGACAGTGCAATTGTCCTTCCTTCCAGTTGCCCAACCCAAGTGTCTTCGTCTGTGATGCCGTTGCATCAACCCAAGTGTCTTCATCTGTGATGCCGTTGCATCAACCCAAGTGTCTTTGCCTGTGATGCCGTTGCATCAACCCAAGTGTCTTCGCATGTGATGCCGTTGCATCAACCCAAGTGTCTTCGCCTGTGATGCCGCTGCATCAACCCAAGTGTCTTCGCCTGTGATGCCGCTGCATCAACCCGTGTCTTCGTCTGTGATGCCGTTGCATCAACCCAAGTGTCTTCATCTTTGATGCTGTTGCATCAACCCATGTGTCTTCGTCTATGATGCCGTCGCACCAACCTTTGTCCTGTCTACGTGTCAAGGCCTCTGTCTGCCCTCAACCTCGGGCCAGGCCTGCTGCTCCATGCTGTTCTTTGCAGCAGGTCCAAAAGGGCTCGGAATGGTCGGAGGACCATTCAACTTCCAACATCTCCTTGTTTTTGGCCATGGGAGCCTGCAGGCCTGGTGGAGGGTAAGACCACCAGCCATGCTGTATACGCCGTCAACCCTCGGCTCGGCCCTGGAAGCTCTGGGGTCAGGCTGAGGCCCAAGGGCACACTAAACACCCCGAGTGGGGTTCGCCATAGCACCCCACTCACAACACCACACATGTACTTTTTAGCCAGTCAAAGGAAAGCAATTTTCCAACAGGTCAATTTGCCAGGATAAATCATTATTTAGACACATAAATGGCTTTGAAAATTGCCCTCTGAGTGGGTAACTGAGGCAATGTGAGGCAAAGTAACTTGTCCAAAGTTATAAGAAATATCAGTTGGAGAAGTAGGTTTTGAACCCATAGCTCAGATCATTGAACAATACATATCAACACAGGAATGCAAGAGAAGGGGTAATAGAAGCTGATCATCCCTACCTACCTTGTGTGTCTGCATACAGGGCATCTTCAGCAGTCATGTCCTCATACAAGTAGCTATGCCTTCATATATTCCACTCCTTCCACTCCTGTAAGCTCCCATTGTGTTGCGACCGTTGCTGCCCGATGTCTCCACTACGCCCACCTTACCTCTTTGAAGACTCCCTCTTTGCCTGTTGGAAGTTTGACTGCTGCGGCGTCATTGTGCCATTCTCCTCCAGCGTCCCCGGACCGGCTAGATGCCGCACTCACCAATGTTTCCCAGCGGCCCTGACTCAAGTACCAGCAGTGGTGCGAACCTCAGGGGCGTCCCCTGAGGTGATGTCATCTCCACCGGATATTTAATGTCTCTGATATCACTAACTAATCGAGTTAGCAAAACGTTTCCTTGCTACTCTGCCTTCTCGGACTTACCAGGGGTACCCGCTCCTCGGGGGCCCACGTACTCAGACTTGCTACTGAATATTACTTCTGCCTGGAAGTCATCGCTGCCTACAACACCAGTGAGTTACCATCTCTCTCTCAGAGCTTTCCCTGGAACCAGGTACTCACTCCTCAAGGGCCTAATCCTTTCCAACTCCTGGGCTGCTTCTAAGAGACTATTGTGTGAGTGTTACCATCAAGGACCTGCTCCTGATCTCTGCATACCCTGCCTACTCACTATATTCAGTTTCTCTACAGCTCAGTTATCCAGATCACTGTTCCAGTATCTGAGGGACTACAGCCCAGCCAGGCATTTCCAGCTCACTACTGCCACCTCTGGTGGTTCAGTATACTGTCTAATAAAAGAACTAGTGTGTGTCTGTCTCCTAACTCTGAGCCTGACCGGTGGTCCCTCTGGGGCTCTTCCCCCAGGGGTGTGGTCATCTGCCACCGGCCCAAGGATCCACCCACAACTACCTCATACACTAACACATTGCCCTATCTGTAAGTGCGCATTCTCTAACTCAAGAGACTATGCACTGTGTAGTTTCTGCCAAGAGAGAGCATGCAGAGAACCCTGTAGAAAAAGTTCCAGTTTTGATCTTTCTGAGGAGATACAGTTGTGATTGTCTCTCTAGAAGAGAAAAAGATAATTTTAATTTTTCATTGGAAGTGAGAGAGGAGCTAGGAGATTCGTTTCTGTGTTATTTCCAGATTGGACTGAGAGGATCAGGAGAAGTGTTCCTGCAGATAGATGAGTTTAAAGAATCAGATTGTCTGCTGTAAACTGAGGCTGGAGAGCTTTGCCCCAGGAATAGTGATGAAAAGGAAAGAAGCTCATTTTATGCAGCAATATCTTTAAGGACATCTCTCCCTTGCCATATATTTTTTTTAACTTTTATTTATACAGATTTAATTTAACCTATTTCAAAATAATCCTGAGAGGAAAAATAAGTTAAATTATACAAATAAACAAAATAACACAACCCATACTTTTAACAATAAACAGTGTAACTACAGTCTCTAGTCCACCATAATGGGGATAACATTACTATAATCAAAAGAAAAATAAATTTAAAGAAAAGGAAATCCTAACCAGGCATTATAATCAGATTTGTAAACTTAAAGGACAAAATCCAGGGTGCAGCTGACTCTGCTGTACAACCTTATCATTCAAAAACAATGTCAATTAAGATGGCTAAAAAAAAAACAAACCAGTATATAGAGATCCATATTTAGACACAGTCCAGATTGCAAGTATAAAGTTAGCCAGCTATCTACAACTGGCTAAATATAGATCTTTGGCTAAGTTATCGGAGTTAGTCAGCTAACTTACCATGGGATTTATCATTCTACTATAAGGATGAGCCGAGGCTGGAAAAGGGGCAGGGAGCAATAGTGTGCACCTGGCCAGATCACGGTGGTGCATTTCCACCCGCCGCAGTTGCGATGCAGCACATACTATCGCCCCCCCCCCCATAGCACCACCGTAAAAGCTGCAGTTATCTCTGGCACTATTGCCACCGATAGTGTGTTAAACATTATCGCTTGCCGCGGTGCCGGAAAAAAAATGTTTCCTATCTCCGCCTAAACTCTGCACAATCCCTCCTCCCCTCCCCTTTCCCTTATTTAAATGTTATTGCCGTGATGCGGCCATTGTCACGTGCGTTAGAGCATCATCACACACGATAAGGCCCTAATGCACCCATTAACGGCCCATCGAGTTTTGAAAAATGACCCTGTTAGCCGGCTAACTCAACTCCTCTCAGATACATCCCCGGAATGCCCCTAACCAGCTAAATTCTAGCCAGCTATCTTTTTAGCTAGATTAGTGCCCAAATATTCATTTAGTCGGCTAACTTCTGAATTAGCCAGCTAAATGCTTTTGAATATGGACCTCATGAGAAATATTTTTAGACTTAACAAGGATTTGCAAGGAAACTTTAAGAAAAATTGAGCACCCAGTTGTAAGACTCATAGGAATTGTCTACACTTTTTCTGTGTAGTTTGGCCAAATCAGGGAAAAATCCTGACCTTACACTGGAGAAAAGCTTTGCTCTGTTGTCTAAAAAACAGCCTTAAAAGCCAGTCTCTATCAGGATCCAGAGCTAAGGAGACAATAAGAGTGGAGGGACACATTGGTTAAGTTCAAACTATCATTAAATCTTAAGGAAATCTCATTCTGGAAAGGGTCAATATCCTTTTTCTTGAAAGGAGGAAGACAGTAAATCCTTGCAATTAGTGTAATTATTATTCTGGCACTTTAAGCACCACCGGTGAATAGCATTTGAACATTTCGTTAGTCGAGACCACAGATATTTTAGGAAAGTTTATAAAATGAAGAGTACACCTTCACAGAATGGTTTCAAGATTTTCCAGCTTAGTTATTGCCCTTTCTAATAGCCTCAATCATAACATCCACCTGGCTTACTTTAGTTTCCAAATTAGAAAAATGCCCACCTTAAAATCTGTGCCCACCTTAAAAATCCTCAGGGCCTGCAGCTTATTCTCCAGATCTGCATTCTTCTCCACAGCCAAAGAAACTTATGCCACAACAGCTCTGTCTATTGCTTCTCACATTGATTCCAAGGAAAATGCTGAAGGTCTCATCAAACGGAAGCCTTTCTGTTCTTGCTGCAAGTTCTCTGCAAAACTAGAGAGTTACCTGGGTAGTGGGAATGACGCTTGACCACCTGCAGCAGCTCCAACTCACTGCTCGTCCATATCTCCAGTTGTCCAGGTAGATTCACTGCCCAATGCCACATCCCTTTCTTCTCCAGCACACTCCCTCCCTGCAGTTGGGAACAGACTGCCAACATCATCCGAAAAGACCCAACTCTGCTTTGGCCTGTAGATATGCTCTGCGGCTGGGTCTGCAGAAGGAGTGCACACCTCCAGGCTCAAGGAGACATCATAGCTTAGATGAGAGAGCAGCATGACACCTCCTCCCTCCTCACCACCCCTGAACCCCCTAGCAGCTGACCAGAAAGCCACATCAACGCAACCACCATAAAAGAGTCTAAGGGGGCCAGGGACAGCATTGGATTGAGCTCAAACATGATTTGTCCTGTTCAGAAACTGTGAGTAAACTTCATAGGAAACCATATTTTTTGGAATTCAATGTTCAAATTCATTTGAAAAGGGAAGGCAGATGCTAGAGTATTCTAGTGCTAGGTACAGGACAATATTCTACTTGAAACCCAAACAGTATCCAAAAATGATATCACGACTATATAGGTATTTAATGGAAGAAAGTTGTGAACCTGATACACCAATCTCTTTGATCCAACAGTGGAATAATGACGTCTCTTTGCATCTGGTTGAAGAAGATTTGGTATGATATTTAGCTTGATACTTTAAAACTATCTAGATGTAATAAAATAAGGCAATTAATGTTTAAAATTGTATAATCATACTTAAAGATATCCAATGTTCTTCTCTGTATTCAGTAGTTTGAGCCCGTTTTGCTGGAGAGGATGTGGTACCCCAGCTTCTTACCTTCATATAGGGTGGGGTTGCCAATTGTTCAGACCTTTTGGAGAAAATGTTCAGGAAATTGCTCAAGATATAACTTGTAGTTCATTTCCTTTTACAGCTACCCCATGTTTGTTAGGAAGATGGGGTGATATTGATATAGCTTTAATTAAAAAGGAGTTGATGATATAAGTTTTACATGTACTATGTATAACAATTGCTTATTATTAGAAAACCAACCCACTTATCACTGATTGGAAATCCATATCAGCTGACATTGCAGAGATGGAAAAATATCTTTCCCATTGCAAAATAATACGGTAGCATATGATAACATTTGGAGTAAATATTGGCAATAGACACCAGCAAAAGTACGCGGGATTTTAGTAGATACGCATGTAGCCGCGCATATCCGCTAAAATCCTGGATCGGCGCGCGCAAGGCTATCGATTCTGTATAGCCGGCGCGCGCCGAGCCGCGCAGCCTACCCCCGTTCCCTCCGAGGCTGCTCCGAAATCGGATCGGCCCCGGAGGGAACTTTCTTTTGCCCTCCCACCTTCCCCTCCCTTCCCCTACCTAACCCACCCGCCCGGCCCTGTCTAAACCTCCCCCCCTTACCTTTGTTGGGGGATTTACGCCTCCCGGAGGGAGACGTAAATCCCCATGCGCCAGCGGGCCGCTAGCGCACCGGGACGCAACCTGGGGGCGGGTACGGAGGGCGCGGCCATGCCCCCGGACCGCCCTGGGCCGTAACCACGCCCCCGGGCCCGCCCCCAAAACACTGCCAACACGCCCCCAAAACGCCGCGCCGACCGGGCCCGCCCCCGACACGCCCCCCTCGCCAAACCCCGAGACTTACGCGAGTCCCGGGGTCTGTGCGCGCCGGTAGGCCTATTGAACATAGGCGCACCGGCGCGCAGGGCCCTGCTCGCCTAAATCCGCCCGGATTTAGGCAGATTTAGGCGATCAGGGCTCTGAAAATCCACCCCTATATGTCTAGTAGGGCCTACAGGGGAATTTGTGAAATGAAGTTAAAAGGATGGCTTTTTTTTTTTTGTGGCACCTGCCTATAAATTAAAGGATGAGCTGTGGTTGGGGGAGGGTTGGGAAATACAAACGGTCTTTTTTCAGTTAGTTTTCCTGAGTTACTCACTGCTCACTTGATTAACAAATGTTGGTACCTAATCAAATCACACTACCTTAACACCTTTCCAAGGTGAGTAACTGAACTGAACGTTTCAACCTTTTCACTTAGGTATACACTGCTCTTAGCTTATTTCTAGCTTCTGGCTACTTTTTTTTTTTTTTTTTAAATATACAAACGCTCTAACTTCTGCTTAGAAGCTACCTTACAGACTATTAAAAATAAACACACTAACTACTGCTTACTAGCTGCCTTACTGACTGCCCTGCATTGGAGTATATGTGTGATAGAACATGCAAATGAGGTAGGAATGAAAGGGAGGAGCATGTGTGATTAGTGGGAGTGTTGGTCTCCTATTTTTAAAAGATTATGGGATGTGATCGCCAGCAGAAGAAACATTATTGTCTCTTTAAAAGTGAAAAGTAATTATTCATGTCTTTCACTTTTCAAGTAATGGAATTTCGAATGCAAAAGGATAGAAGGTGGCAATGTCCAGCTCCCATAATCTTCCTTGGGAGGCAAAAAGAATAATTTGACACATTTTTTCCCCATATAATATAAAGAGAGCTGCACAACTACCTAGGAGTAAAGCTTCCGGGTGGAAAGTTGCGAGAGATGAGTAAACCGTGCAGAAGTGTCTCCATGAATAACTCTTTCAGAAGAGAATCTTCCTCTTTCTCACCCTGGATATCTTTCTGTCAGTTCTGACTTATCTCTAAACCAGAGCCTTTTTCTATGGCAAAGGCTGCTTGGGGGAGAGCAGAATATATCTCTGCTGCTATGGGCAGCAAGGAGGCAGAAACCCGGGCTGTTAATAATAGACAGCAATGTAATCAAGTCTTGTAATTTACCATCACCAAACTCAGTATGACAGCCCATGAAAACAATATTGATTTACTGAATCCCAGGGTTAGAAATCATGAATGGGGGGTTCTTTTACGCTCAGGCCTATGAATCCCATCCCCCCCCCCCCCCCCCCGTCCCCCTCATTGTCCCAAATATAAATTCTTCCATTCAAACAGCATTCAGGATTTTTTTTTTTCCCCCATCCATGTACCCTTTATGAAAACTAAAATCGGTTTGTCATTTTCTCGCTTCTCGCACCTTATCCGGTTTCCGCATTTTTTTTTTTCCCCACTTCAGTAGTCAAAAGTGATTGAAGGCCGAAAACTGAGTAGCTCCATCCCCGCAGCAAACTTTCCTCACATGTATCATTTAACCTTTTTTCTGTCAAGCGGCCCTTTGTCCGGCCGCTGCCCTGACGTTGCCCCCTGGTACATGGAGATATCCCTTCAGGTCATGCGGGTTAAAAGGGAGCCCGAAAGGGAGCTCATCTTGGGCTTGCTCTACACAGGCAGCCGCATCAGACACAAGGCCCAATAGAGGAAAGATATACTACTTGTATTTGATGAGCAGCAGGGCAATAAATTCATTAATCATCATTTTATGCCTCATCAAACACTTTCCAAGTTCCTCCATGGGAGTTATACAAATTAGCCACTGAAAAGGCAGTAATTTTAGTTTAGCTAGGTAAGTGCTTTTTGATTGCCTTCCTGAACAATGCTTCCCTTGACAAGCTAATAAATCAGTTTCTTTCTGAATCAGAAGCGCAGCAAGTGTGAACAATAACCGCGCATAGTTTCCTGCACCCATTTCAGCTGCGAGGACTGAGAGGATGGTCTGGGATCAAAGCTTCCCCTATTTTACTGGGGAGCAAAGCTATTCTTTATGAAGAATAACCCGAGAAGAGAGAGAGAGAGAGGCAACTCTTTTTTATGGAAAAAAAAAAATCTATTAATGAAGGCGAGAGGGAAGCAAAAAAAAAAAAAAAAAAAAGTGGAAAGCCAGGCTGGAGAAAAGCGATCAGTGAGATGGACGCCAAGTCCCCTGACCTTTCGCTCCCAGAGCCACAGCTCAATCTCCTTATCTTGTTATGTGGGAGAGGGAAAACGGTGGCAATCTGGCCGGTGCAGCCCGAGCGCGGAGCTGACAGATTTGCTTTGTTAGCCACACGGACAGGTGAGGTGGTGGTGGCTGCTGGTGGCAGGGGTAACAGAGGGGTAACAGGGAGGGACTGCCTCTCGCTCTTTCAGGTATTTGCAGTGTAGGTTTAGATTTGTTGGGCGCCTTTCCAAGTGAAAGCCTTGCGGGCGTGCTGTCTTATCTTTTCAAAATTGCAGCTTTGACGGTATCATCCTTTTTTTTTTTTTTTTTGGAACTTGGCTGTATATCATTTCACTAATCAGCCGTCACCAGCCAACATGCATGCATTGGCATTCAGCCGCTGAATTTGTTTTGGAAGGGCCTTCAGGAACAAAAACTATGTTTGTATCAATAACCGTCTGTTAATGTCTCACGCAGGAGGATGTAAAACACACACACACACTCACAACACACACTCACACTCACAACACACACTCACACTCACACACACCCACACTCACAACACACACTCACACACACACACACACAAAGAACAAGCGAAGACAGCAATAAAAGGGGACTTTTTCTGTATCAGCAGCCTTTGCAATCAACTTTGCAAGCTAAACCAAGTTGTCTAGAGCAAAACAAAATCCCAGAACTTCAGGCAGGACACAATCGCATTTCGGTTTCCTTTTATAACCTGATTATCCTTCCTAAATTGCTGGATTTCCTAACATTTTCCTACTGATCCTTTTCTCAAAATACCAAAAGTGCTAATGAGCGGCAAATAATTACTCTCTTCAAATGTGGTGAAAATCCAGGATCCCACTCATCTAGTCTAGACCCAAGGTATTTTAAGTACAGCGTGTCTCCTCTCTTCTTCATTAACTTTCTCTGCACACATCACTGCATGCCTCTGAAAATAACTTGGCAAACTGGGAGCCGTTTATCTCTTTTATCTCGGGACCTGATCCAATTAAATAAGTGCACATTTGCATCTGCATCCATCAGGCGGGAGCGTGGAGAGTCTGTGGTCTGCTTTAAGCAAATAAAAGTCGATTTCATTGGGAAGAGGCGTCTGGACAAAATATCCCCGATTACATTAAATAATGGTGACTTTCATCTGATCTCAGCACCCTGCAGTGAAGCTGTGAGGCAAAAGATTGCAACGATATCCTGGAACAGGTGAAGGAAAACTGTTCAAAAGGCTTATAACAAATGATAATTAACAAAACACCTTTTTGTCAGTTCTCTAAGGACTGTGCAGAGAATTTTTTTTTAAAAAAGGTGTTATTCAACGTCCTTTAGAGAAAAAAAAAAAAAAAAAAAGCAAAGTATTTTATAGTGCAGAATCCTGGTTGCAGGTTTAAACAAGGTGCAAGTGTCTGAAAAGCGGACTATAAATAAATAAATGAAAGTATCGTAACATTTAAGGGTTGGTGAAGACGTTTACTTGCTGGGGTCTCTTTCCGAAAGTGGCAAGTGGATGTGAAACTTTTACCTGCCCAGAAGAGAGAGATTTCCTTTTACACCTGAAGAGTAGTTCGCTGCTTGCCCGCTGCTTGCAGCTGGGAACGTGGCGAGGCTGTTCGGGTCTCTCTCGGTCTCTTTTTGAAGAATAAAGCTCGTCCCTAAATTGTACTTACCACTTTCCAGCAGAAGTATTCTTTTGCAAACAGTAGGCTGAACAGCTGAAAAGTTAACAAGTGCTAGCAAACCGCTTGCAATGCAAAATCCACGCAGGCCATCGGTGAAACTGACATTTTAATATGCATATATACATTTAATAGACAAGTAACAATGCCTTCAAAATGCATTACCAGGTTCGAAGTTAAAGGCCAGTAGGAAATAAGAACGTTTAAAATTGACTGCCCCATATACCTACAAAAGGCAAATAAGTAATATGTGGTCGCATTACTTCTTTTCCATTATAGTTTTGCTTTTATATTCCCCTTAAAAGCATATCAAAGGTCTGTTGTGAGATATAAGTAAATCCTTTTCAGAAACACATTCACATGATCAGAATTCCTGTACAAAGTAATTTCTTGGAAACTTGTACCTAATGCTATTTATCGACAGCTAGGTATTCGCAACTTCAGTTCAACAACGTAAGATTTAAATGCGCATTTTTTTTCAATAATCAGTTAATAAAGTTCATTATAGAAAATGCAATTTCAAGCCAACCTACGGAGAAATACAGCTATTTTTCTTAGTAATGGAATCGAAACAGTAACCACATTCCCTCTGAATGAACATTAGGAAATATTCCCCCCAAAAATGTGACTATGCAGAAAATACCATGAGGCACATTTAGGATAAGTAAATCCCGCATTAGCGAGAAATAGGTTGGGAAAACCTGGTCTTTGGAAGGCTTTCATAAGTACCAATTAATATAAGGTCCATCTATAGGTGTTCTTTTGTTCCATAAACGAAATGAGATGGAATAACAGCGAGAAATATCACCCCCAGATGTTATACAGAATATGTCACGCCAAATAAAGCTCTGGTTCTGGACAATTATTTGGAGCAAAAGCAATAGATATTGTCCCATGTGAGATTTTAGCAACCTCTTTAAATGATCCCCCAACAAACACACACACACACACACACACACACACACATACCTTCCAAATCAAGTGCAAACGATTTTTAAGGCGTCTGACGACATAGGTTGGAGCTATATGGACTCTTAGAAGTGATTGCGCTGTGTCGTTTGAATTTTCCGATAAACTTGTGTAGACGATCTCTCTCTTAAGTGCATTCAGTTTTAAATCCCCACAAATAATCTGAGCTAAACAACATGAGGATAAGCAGAGATCCCAGCGAGTGTGCATTAGAAAGTAAAAGGCAGCGCTTATTAATAGGACGTGCAGATTTGGTTACTGGGCTAAAGCTTTCTTAAGAGCCTTTAAACAGCTGCAGGACCCGTACGCAGGCTCGGCCCGAGGGGGACGCGTGGAACTGGGGACGTGATATTTATTTTTGTTCCGCGTGTTTGTTTTAGGGCTGCGTTTGGTAAAATAAGCTATCATGTCAGGATATTTAAAGGGAACAACGACGAGGAGTTTTAATTCTGCCACTGTCGCCTGTAAACTACTTTACAATTTCATCATAAATGTTTAAGAAGGCGTGGGAGGTTAGCGTTTGTCGCAACAACTTGCTCTCAACATTCTTGGTTTGTTTGTTGTTTTTTTTTGTTGTTGTTTGTTTTGTTTTGTTTTTTTCTGGAAAGGTACAGGGTAAAGGAATGCAGTGGGCACAATAAGCCATCTGTCAGTTACAGCTTCGTTTTGTGAGAGGAGTATCCTTGAAGGGATGATTTATGCTGAATTTGCTTTAGAAGATCTCAGCATAGACTTTGTCTTTCTCTGTCAGAGCTAGAGCCAAGTGAAAAAAAAAAAAAAAAAACAGCTGGGCTGAATATTTAGCACCCATAATTAATTAAGAGCTTCATTCCTGGGATTTGATGATTCAGTAAAGCAAGACCCTTATCCCCCGTGTGATTTCACTGAATATCTACTCCACTCCAATTCCTTTGGTCCCAAGATAGGGCAGATTAAGGTTCTTTTTCTCTGGGAGAACGAGACAAAAATGCCACAAGATTGCATCTGAGTCGCACACAAAAGGTAAATTCAAAACTGCCACTTGTTCAGCAAAGGCTTCTCATTCTCTCTATTGATGTATTTGTGTCCGTTTTTTTAAAGGAACCAGAGGGGGATGAAGAATTAACATATTGCTCATTTGGAAAAACAGCCGGTTCTGTTTTCGGTAACACTTGTCCTACTGCCAGCCCCAGATGTCCTAACTAATAACCTAAGCAGGTCGCGGGGGAGGGGAGAGGCGAAAGTTCACGCGCCGAACGTGATTCTGCGCTGTTAATGCAGCGCCGGATGTAAGAAATATTGCGCGCAATCACAATAATTAAGCTCCACGGCGCTCGGTTCTACAATTAAACAGCCAAGCTTTCCTCAGTCAGCTGATAGAAAGGCGGTGTTGGATGTCTGACTGCCATTTACAGAGCCTCGCTGGAAGGACACCCTACACCTCTGACCTATGTAAACTCCTGGCCGTGGCATATTTCTTATGAAACTGCCTCTCTCAGGTTTTTAATGCTGGTGGTCAGAGAAAGCATTCAGCGAAACAATGGTCTCTTTGCTGCTACAACACAGACTATAAGTGCTTAAACTTTCTGATTGCCATCTAATTATTATAATGAATTGGGTAGTAAAATATTCTGTTTCTATTAACTGAAATTTAATTTACTGGGAAACGAATCGTTTTTATTTTTTTTTTCTGGGAGTAAAAATTAATTTCTCAATTTCATCGAAATAGCAAGGCGAGATTTTCTTAGTAATTTAGTAAATTACGTCAGTTAAAGATCACAATGGTCCATCCAGTCTGCCCGGTAAACTGTTTGGAGTATTTTATTTTGATTTAACAGAATAATCGACTGCCAGGCGGTGACTAAAAACTTGTGGAATGATGCTAAAATAACACGTTACTTTAAAAGACAGATTATCACAATAATTTTTAAAGGGAGACGACGAAGGAAACATTTTTTAAATGTCACACATGAGTTAAATTCAGAAACGAAAATCCATCAGTTTGTGCCATCTGTATGTTGCGTTTTCATTGTGATGCCTTTCTGCAACTCCCTACACAAGCGCAATGCTGCGTGCTTTCATGGAACGCTTTAGATAATATACGTTTAATACAAATCTTCAGATATTATGCAGATGGAGAGATTAGAACTGCCAAAGATGGAGCAATACTTATTCCCAGTTATCCTGTGGGGAAGTAACTTGGAGAATTCACCCGTGGGGAAAAAAAAAAAAAAAAAAAAACAAGTCCCATCTTCCGTTTTTAATTTCCCTAATGGTCCTAGAAAGGGTGAGTACTTATTTGCTCTGTACATGCATTAGGATGCGGAGTATCCCCTTTCATCCACGTACCCTGCAGTCACTCAAGCCTCCCGATTGTATTTCCCATCCTGGGTTAAGTGAAAGGCGATTGCTTGCTAGAGAGTTCGGTCCCACCCTGTGGTAACTCCTTACAGGAAAAGGACGGGGTCCTACTGTTACCTCGCACGCTGTTCTATAGATCCCCCCAGCTCTGAACTCCTCTGACCGCTGCATTTCTTATCTGCATTCACTCCGGAGAGGCGGGACGGAAACTCCCGATGCAGCAGCCGCTTCCGAAACCAAGATAGCAGGAGGCATCGTTATAACCACATCTCCATGTCCAGCGCCCGGAGTTCAGGGCCGAAATGCCCTTAACCCCCCGCAGAGATAGGGGCAGCAAGGCCTGCAATAACCGCGGAGCACTTCATTTTAGGGGCCTCATTGGCCTTAAACGTAAATCATAATAATAAGCTAAGTTACATATGTTGTCTCTTCTCGGCATCCTTTTGAAATCTGTCATTTAGCCCAAGCACAAAAAAAAAAAAAAAAAAATAGACTTCAAGGCTACCCATCTGCTAGGTGGCGCGGCATACATTTGGGGCCTGTTTAATCTGAAAAACACCTCGGTATATTATTTGGATATATATTATTATTTGGATATATATATTATATATTATTATTATTATTATTTGGACAAGATAGCAGGAGGCATCGTTATAACCACATCTCCATGTCCAGCGCCCGGAGTTCAGGGCGCTGGACATGGTATATTATTTGGATATATATTATTATTTGGATATATATATTATATATTATTATTATTATTATTTGGACAAGATAGCAGGAGGCATCGTTATAACCACATCTCCATGTCCAGCGCCCGGAGTTCAGGGCCGAAATGCCCTTAACCCCCCGCAGAGATAGGGGCAGCAAGGCCTGCAATAACCGCGGAGCACTTCATTTTAGGGGCCTCATTGGCCTTAAACGTAAATCATAATAATAAGCTAAGTTACATATGTTGTCTCTTCTCGGCATCCTTTTGAAATCTGTCATTTAGCCCAAGCACAAAAAAAAAAAAAAAAAAAATAGACTTCAAGGCTACCCATCTGCTAGGTGGCGCGGCATACATTTGGGGCCTGTTTAATCTGAAAAACACCTCGGTATATTATTTGGATAAGAGAGGTACTATGCCAAGCTGTGTTGCAGAAAACTAGGGCTCTTCACCTGAACCGAAGTCTTATGGCAATTTTCAGACTTGATCTTTCCACTGCGACCCAAATCGTTGTCATCATTATTGTATAATATTGTTTAACTGCCTGATGAAAAATATTGAAAATCATTTCACCACTTTTATTTCACTGTTACATTTAGTGCCCATGACACATTCATTTTCAGTCTGCACTACCAATTCGTTACCATTTAGTCATTTATTTGCACTAAGATATGCCTGTAAGAAAAACATTCGATAGTAGTGGCAGAGCTGAGGATTGTGAATTCATTACTGCAGTGATCACAAGCCTACCATGTTATCATGACAGAGACAAATTAATCTACGTTTTTCATTGTTGTTTTCAGTAAAGAAACGATCTTAACCATATAGGGAGCTTGTACATGAATCTGTTTTATGTGACTTCATTCAACAGTTTCCATGTTGATTAAAATATCAAAAAAGAGGGTGGGGGAACTGAGAGAAAGCCAGAGAGAGAGAGAAAGCGCACTATAGACACTTTTCTACACTACAGAGGAACTTACTCCCCCTCCCGGCCCGCCTTCCTAGCACAGCTTTTCATCAGCCTCACCATCCATACATGAACTCCTATATGTGTGTGTGTGTGTGTCTGTGTGTGTGTGTATGTATAGGTGTGTATATGTATGTATAGGTGTGTGTGTATGTATGTATAGGTGAGTGTATGTGTGTGTTTGTATATGTGTGTGTATGTGTGTATAGGTGTGCGTATGTATGTATAGGTGTGTATAGGTGTGTGTCTGTGAGTGTATGTATGTATAGGTGCTTGTATATTATGTATGTATGTATATGTATATATGTGTGTGTGTGTGGGCCAGTGGTGCTGTTCTCTCTCTCTATATATATTTATATATATATATCAAACCTAGTTACAGACTGAGGAATAATCATCGTGGCACACCTTACCTGAAAACTGATACCACATTCCAGAAGCAGCAGAATAGATTGCAACAAAATTAGAAGAAATTTTCATCTTGGGTAGCTGTATTGCTTAATTGATACATGAAGAAAGTCTCCTATTTTCTATTTAGCCTAAGGATCGAAATTGAGTCAGTGAAACTAGAATTTTATTTTCTGTCTTGACTGTGTTTGTTAAATCAGACCAAATCACTTTTGTTCTCCACAGAAACTGCTGCCTGTGTTTGCAATTTATTAATCAATACGCAGGAGGCTTATAGCAAAAACCTGGCCGTAAAATTGTACTTAGGTCTGGCGGCGCGGATATAATTCTGACATATAAGCAGGCTATATAGTCACTCGATATTGAATATCTATTATTTTTTCAGAACGGATAAAGCTCAGATTTTTGTTACCAATACTTTTGCGAGACGCACTTTATAATGCTTCGTGTAAAGTAAATTTGTGTATAAATCTGGCCACACAACTCTAAAATCATATATCTATGTCTGTTATTTCAATAAGATTAACGACTTAATGACCTACAAGGGTAAAATGCTTCAGCCCTCCTAAGCTTTCTCACCTTTCCTGCCAAGCTCTGCTTCCTCACAGTCACCTCCTTACTTTTACACAGACACAAGTTTCCCTTTCTCCAGTCCCCCAGCCATTATTTCAACCTCTTCCCATTCCTCCTCTCCCTTAATAAATCCTAAATAAATAGAAGTAGACAAGATTAATCAGTTTTTGCAATTTCGAAGTCCAAATACTGTGATGAAGTTTGATTAGAATGTTCAGAATTGTGTTTTCCGATCGGTATTAATGACAAAGCTCTCCTTCCTTTCCTCGAGGACCCTATTCTATTGTCTAAACATTTTCCAAATTCACAGAAAAAAAAAATAAAGATTTCAAAGGAAACAAACAAAATACCCTCAATCTTTATTTAAAGTGACTTAAACGTTGAAGAAATTCCGTTTCGTGCAGAGTTGAACTAATGCTAATATGTTTTTTTCACTATTACCCTGTGAGTCTTTTATAATGAAGGAACATATATACATATATTCTTCAATATCATATTAATGACTGTATAGAAATAAATCATTAACGTTAGTATTAGTTTGTTTCCTCTTCAGAAGAATCATCGAGAAATAAAACTATTTGTAGGATATTTATTACATTACTTGTGCTGTTATTATATATAAAAACTAAGCATGCCAAAATGTCATGTTGTCATCATTAGTTTATGATTGTTTTATCCTAAACGAGAGACCAAGAAAAGCTCTAGTGTAATCTGTCAAAGTCTGCAGTCCTTTAGAAACATCCTTTCCTGCAAGCAATATAGGCCAACCTTATAGCTACTGATCAGTTCAAAGCAGCTACTACAATATTGTCGCATATATTTGTCTCCCGTAGTAATTCATTTAAGCCTATAAGCACTCTTAAGATAAATATAGGTGAAAGAGAATCCTGTCACCCTCAATATATAACTTTATCAAAACAGCGTGTTGAAGATCCAAAAAAAAAAAAAAAAAAAGCAGCGAGAAATATATAACCTTAATTGTTCAACATAGTTAAGTACTTCATATTCTGAGTGATCTTAGAGGATATTTAGCTCACACAACTACATTTTAGCGTCACACTGAGGGACATTTTGTATTTTGTGTATTATTTTTATACTTAGGAGCCTAATTATGTTTATCTATCCTTCATATACATATGAAATTATACAGTGAGTTTATAATATATGTGTGCTGTCCTTACCTGAAAAAAATTATGTGGTTGGCAGTGGAATTTATTAAATTTAACTTCCTCGGGCTAATACCCTAAATTAAATACACTACTTAATTCACAAGATTTGCATACTTTGTCAAAATTGTGTGTGTAAAGAAAAGTACACAGTTTTCTTTTTAATTATCGTATAGAGTTTACGCATTACAAAAACAGAAGACTTCAGCAAGAACCATTAATTGATGGCATAGACTAACATAGCATAATATTTTCAGCATGAAAACTAGGAGGCAAGATGAATGTCTGCAAATCGAGGGTAAACTAATACTCTTAGGAATTTGCACATCAAACGAAAAGAATACTGAGATTGTTGATAGATCCACTCAGATTCTCCCTTGTTGTAGGAAACTGTTCTTTGAACAAATGTTCCATCTAACATATTCCTCACATCATTTTTAGATTGCTTCAGGGTAAAAAAAATATATATTTCAATAAAAGTTTCCTGCCTTTGGCCCCCTTCCCCTGCCCCATCTGAAGAGTGTGTATTGAATTGTCTCATAACGCCCACCACATCCCTAGGTAACCAGAATTTAGAAATTATTGGATTTACTTATTTTCTATAACCAGCTATTATCGATATACTTTGAAGGTTTGACGTATTAAAAATCACCCACAATCTTTTTATATAATTTTACAAAAGAAGCTTAGCCATGCAATTGTTTTTCTGATGCCAGAAGCTGAGGGGAAAAAAATTGCACTTTTTAAGCATATTTTCTAATGCAAAACAATTTAAGATAAATGGATTAACGTGGTTTAGGCTTTTCAAGATAATCTAATGGTGGATTTCAAATCTATCAATCAATGCATATTTTATTAAGTGAAAATATAACAGGGATCATTAATATTTGAGATACACATTCAGCTAGTGAACAATTATCCAGTTATCTCCGAACATCTATCTATGGAAAGATTTCATGCTTTGAAATAAAAATATATTGTCTGTCTGTCTGTCTAAAAATGAAGGCAGAAAAAGACCATATGGCCAATCTAGTCTGCCCACCCGTCTAATTTATCTAGCCCTTCCAGCTCCCATCAGAGATCCCTGCTTTTACTCCATGAATCCCAGTACCTCCAGCACCTCAAGCTTATGCATATTATACATCTGCATCTATCTATCTGCATCAAAGCCTGGAGCCTTTCCTTGAGTTGAAATGGAAAAAATAATGTCAGGAGTTTAACATGAAATCAGGCTGGCCAGCTCCGTTCCGAGTTATTTTTCAGCTGCACCATTATAGACATAAACCTGTTGCGGCTCTTTATTTATAGCTGTAACGGTGTAAAAACCTCAAATCCGTCTAATCCTGGAAAGAGCAACCAAGTAAATAACTGTCCCGCATTTTCCAGCTTGCACCTGACAGGGGCATGGAAAGCAAGCGCTCGGCGAGGCTTCAGTCCGGCTTCCTTTGTTTCGCCGAGGACGCTCTGGGGTTTTGCAGATCCGCGGACGCTTTGCCCCCTTGATTACCTTTTTGAATCTTTCCGTCATTTTTTTTTTTTTTTTTTTGGTAAAAGTGTGAAAACTGAAATCCAACCCAAGTGTGACACCTACCTGTGAAAGTGGGAAAACGTTTCAATCCCGCCCCTCGGGCTCCTTCCTCAGAGCAATCTCGGGACCCGAGGATTTAGCAGCAGTATCCGAGATGGAAATGCACAGCGTCCATAACAGTAATTTAATCAATTTAACTAAACCCTAAAAAACGCAAAACTCTGTAAAAAAAAAAATGATGCATTAAGAGAGCTTTTCCCCGGTGGATATTCCAGAGCGTATTAGCCGTGAATGTCCCTAATAACTCCGTGGCACCTTTCGAAATAGCAATAACGCTTAAATCTGGCATAAAATCGAACTCATTAGCAAAGTTCACTATCTGATTGCTTTGCATAAAACACGAAGCTGATTGAAAGTAATTAGGTTAAAACGTGGCACTTCAAGATTTCTGACATTTCTATTATCCGTTTCGGTATTGTCAGTTCTTTTAAGTCGATTTGCACATAAGCACTGCAATTTTACTTCTCGCCTTCATTTTAAGTTAAATCTCTTCCCTCTCTCTCTCAAAAAAAAAACCCAAAAGTAACTGCAGTATTGCACGTGCTTTCATCAAGTAAAATGAAAAGAAAAAAATGCAACTCATTTTTCAAACTTCAGAGATGCCCCATTCGATCTTAAATCAATGTTCTAAATTAATCTCAAATGTTCAATAAGTGGCATTTTAAAAGTTGTTTTTTTCTTCTTCAATGGTTTCCTTGCTGCAGACAAGTAAGAATGAGTGCTTGTTTATGTTAAAATCTCTTTTAATTAAATATTTACATTATACAAAGTCGACTGCAGATTTCTTTTTTTTTTATCTAAGGAGAACCTACTTCTTTTTTCATAGGTCAGTTCATGTCGAAGAAAATCAGTAGGCGTATAAAATTTAAATTAAACTTTTTTTTTGTTGTTTTTGTTTCTGCTTGATTAGCTGTGGAACAGTGTGGGGGGTGGGAGGGGGACACAGAAATGTATATACTTATATTACGAAAAACAACATTAATGCCTGTACAGGTGTCTCGATTTCATAATTTACTCCAAAGATATTGTATTATCCATTTAAATACAAAAAAAAAATGCTACATTAAATATACATAATAAGATTTAATACAAATCATTGTTGTATTTTCTCTAGCAGTTGGCTAAGACATTGTTGTTGTTTTTTTGAGCTGTTACACATTTTATGCCAGCCATCTCGATAAACAAAACAAAACAAAAAAAAAACTTTTGAAAAGGCTTTTGATTTTTTTTTTTTTTAATTCCCCCTTGAAGGTAAAAAATAAATGCCCAAGGCAATTTAATAAATTAAGAAGTCCAAGGTGCGCGGAAGAAGCCAGTATTAAATGTTGGACATACCTTTCTTCAGTTCATAGGGTGACTCTTTGCAAAGCTCTACTTGAGGTTGGCCTCGCAGTTTCGTTTCGTTTGCCAAAGCTTCGGCTCTGCTCAGGACAGTCTGGCTTAATCCATTGAAATGCGCGCTGCTGCTGCTGCTCCCGCCGCCGCCGCCGGGGGCGCCGGAGCCGGCGTGGAGGGCCCCAAAAGTGCCATAGTTCGTGTAACCCGGGTAAAAGGGGGAGGTGTAATAGAGGGGCCGGGAGAGGACGGCGCTGCTGGGGAAGGGGCACTGGGCGGAAGGCGAGCGGGAGGGCGGCGAGGAGCTGCCCGCCAGGGAAGGGCCCAGAGCCGGCCCTGCCCCGGGAGACGCCCGCCCGCTGTCCTTGCACTTGTCCGAAGAGGTGGCGATCTCCGCCAGGGACCAGAGTTTGGGTTTGCACAGGGCAGCCGAAGGCGAGTGGATCACGGAAGTCACGTGGCTGCTGCTGCTGCTGCTGTGGCTACCAAGGCCACTGCTGAGGCTGCCGGGGCTGGCCAGGACCAGGTCGATGGGGTGATGGTGCTGCTGATGGGTCTGAGGAAGCTGCTGATGCTGCTGCTGCTGGTGGTGCTGGTGGCTGTGTTGGTGGTGGTGGTGGTGGTGATGGGGTTGGTCTTCGCTTTCTTGGAGAATCTGGGCTGCTTGGCATAAGTCAGGAGGAGGAGGAGGAGAGGAGCCGCTGGATTTGGAAGAGCCCGAGAGGAGATCGCTCCTCTCTTCTGCATCTTTTAAATCCAAGTCACTCCCGGTGACATCGGCGATCTCGGACTCCAGGCGCTCGCATTCCGCTTGTCCCGGGCCTTTCTTCTGCTCTCCTGCAAAGCGAAGCCACATTTATGAAAATAAAACCATTCTTGCTTACCTAAAGCAACCCAAACTTAACGCGCCAGCGGACAGTCTTTGTATCAGACTCGAAATAATATTTCTAAGGGCTGCGATTATTACCCGTATCCATTTATATCTCAGCGTAAGTGCAGAAACATTACCATTTCTTTATGATGGTTTCCCCTTTATTACAAATAAATAAATAAAGGGCATCCTCTACTTCAAGGTACAATGTTTTTTAATGCTTAGGTGAATCTCAGTTTTAACGTAAAATTAAATAACCAGCAAATATGCATTTCCAAAAACGGTGTCTTTTTTTTTTTTTTAAAAAGCAGATGATTCGCATCTTTACTTCTGACTGCATAAACATTACTTGTAAACAGGAAAAAAAAAAAGAGTTGAAGATCCATTTTCCCCCCAAGTCTCGCTTTAAAAGCCCAACCTGTTTCGGCGTCGGCCTCTGCCTTCTCCTCCACTTTCTTGGGCTCCTCCTCGTCGTTCCTCTCCAGGTCGATGTTCTCCTCGTCCTCCTCGTCCTCGCTCCGGTTCCGGGGCGTCCAGGTCATCTTGTTCTCCTTCTTCAGCCTCCTCCTGGCGTTGGCGAACCAGGTGGACACCTGGGTGAGGGTCATCTTGGTGATGATGGCCAGCATGATCTTCTCGCCCTTGGTGGGGTAGGGGTTCTTGCGGTGCTCGTTCAGCCAGGCCTTCAGCGTGGCCGTGGCGTCCCGGGTGGCGTTTTTCCTGTAGGCTGGATCGCCATAGGGGTACGAGCTCAGGGGGGCGGCGTAGGGATGGTAGCCCAGAGAACCGGCCATGCCCGTCGTGTGGTCGTATGGGGAGCCCTCGAAATAAAAAAAATAAAATAAAGACAACCGTCAAAGAATTATTCGTGCATGCACTAGATAATTACAGGGTGGGAAGGTGGCATCAGTAAAAGTATGGATAAGAACAGCAAGAAGGAAAAAAAAAAAATCATTGCACGTTTATGTTCTTTTTACATGCTAACTGTCCGGGTTAATACACATTGTGTATACATCCCTACAATAAATAGACACAGAATGAATGGAGCTGTACAAGTGCATGAAAAAAAAAAAGAAAGCGAGAAGATGCTTGGCCTACGCATTTTAGGCGTAATCTTCCCTGAACTAAACAGCTCACTTCACACCATCCTTAATTAAGTGGACATTCTCCTCATCTGACGGGGCATTTTGCACTGGGTCATGTTGGCATCGCTGAACCCAGGAGCAATGAAGTGGTATTTTCACCCCTGTAATTTCTCAAGCTCGCCCCAAGTTTTTGTTTTGTTTTTTGTTGCGAGAGAGCCTTTGTAATTTTAAATAAGCGAAACGGTGCAAAGGTTTGCAAGAATCCATGTTGCTTATGCAACCTGATTTAATATAATACAATCACCATTTAGGCTCAGTGGTTCATACATGGTCCTCAATGAATGAAGGCAAGTTCATGTTACAAAAATGGACCCCTGGCTTCTCTGTACAGGACAGACCCCCGGCATCTGAAGTCACACTCCTACTCACTTATTTACACTGCCAAACGGCAGTGTGGGGTTATGATAGTTGCTCGATTAAATAAGACTCCACAGAACCTGCCTATTTCTGTTTGCCTGTCAACAATTGCACTTTATTCGCTCTTCTCAAAACAGAAGCCCGATGTTGTTTTAAGCAGAACAGAGATTCAGGGGCCGGTTACTGGCAACTTGATTTTACAATCGCCTTCTGAATTTCCATTTCGCAGATTTTCCCTGCATTTTTTGAGGCTCTTATCCTGCTACGAGGAGCCTCGTTAATACATTTTTTGTTGGGTGTGCAAAACACACAAACAGCCAACAAGCAACAAAGAAAAAAAACAAAGTTTAAACGAGATCCTAGCCAGTCCTTTTTATTTTTTTTCCCCCTCCTCCCCGAGTGGATAGTGATTCTCAATTAGAAAAGAAAAGAAAAGCTTGGAGGATGTGGCAGTAAATGCCAAGGCTGCTCTTACCACGTACGAAGTGAAAGCAGCGGCCGCCGCCGCCGCCGCCGCCGGATCCGCGCTGTACTGGAGGTGCGAGTTGTAGCCGGGGGAGGAGGCGGTAAAGGCGGTAGATCCGGCGTAAGGCGAGAAAGCCGAGCCCGAGGAGGACCTGCCCAGCTCATCGGTGCGGGGTCCCGAGATGACGCTGGTGCTGTAAGCCGGGCAGGAGTAGAGAGCCAGGGACGCCGATGGTTGGTATAAGTAACCCTGAGGATACGACATGGCCGGGCGCATACATATACACGCGCTATCTTGTTACACGCACGCACGGGAAAACAAAACGAAAAGAAAAAAAACCCCCAAACGAAAGAGCAGCCTTTCTGCTTCCACCTGCCCCTCGAGCTGGAGGAAGCGCAGGAGAGGGATGAGTGGGGAGCAGCAGCGCGCAGGCAGCCCCTGCTTTCTCGCTGCTGCGGATCGCTCTCCGCGCTCTTCTTCTCACTGCCTCCCTCTCTCGCTTGCAGTTTCTTTCTCTCTTTCTTTTTTTTTTTTTTTTTTGCCTTTGGACTCGCGCGGGAGGAGGAAGGGGGGGGGGGGGTTGGAAAAGGTCCTGCCAAGATGCTCAAGTTGGAAATTGCGGATTCTGACGCCTTCTACGCACTCGATGCTCCACCTCTCGGGGTGTTGTCAGGGGGGAAGGCAGGGCAGGATCCTCCTGCTCTCCGCCACAGCGCAGCCCCTTTGCCATGCGAGCAGGCTGCCGCGCGCGCGCGCGCTCTCTCTCTCTCTCCCCGTGCCCCGGACCCCCGAACGGAACGAAACGAACTAAACCCGCGCTAACTTTCTCCATTTGCTAAACGCTGGCGGGGCTGGGGGACGGGACACCCACTGGCCGCCCCGATCGCTCTTGATTTATGGTAGTACCGAGCCAGAGGCAGCGAAATGCAAAGTCTGTTTATGAAAATAAAGAGATTGATTAGTCCTTTATTTATTTTCATTTTCTACCATAAATAATTGCATTGATGTATGATCGAGCAGGCGAGGAGAGAGAGAGAGAGAGAGAAGGAAAGCTTTTCCAGAATAAGGTGTCTTCCAAACGACAATTAAAACGCAGAAGAACAGGAGATTGAAAGCGAAGATTGCTCTCTTGTGCGTTTACAAATTTATCTTTTATCCAATTGCGTTATTATTTATATTTAAAATATTTCAATTAATGATACGTATTGAAGTGCTGTATTCAATGTTTTCTTTCTTTATTTTTTTAGTTACAATAAAACTGATAGTGGTAAACCTGTTGACATTGTAAGTGCGACGTTGAAGAGATCTAGTCAAAATCTGTCAACCTTCCTTGAAAGCAAAAGGGGGGAGAATTCCTGCAGGTGAAACATTGCTGCAGTCCTAAAGTGCATAATAGCGCTAAATGAGGCTTTCCCACCTTAAATTACAATCTGTTCCGCACGGCTCCGGCAAGCATTTATTCTTTCTCAGCACCAGTCCCAGGAGGATAACATGCAAGGGGTTCACAATGAGGATTTATTAACAGATCTAGAACATCAGCCCATCTCTAAAACTCATCTAGCGCAGACGCCAGTGCAGATTAAGGCCGCATGAACTGGAGTCAAGCCCTGCCGATCACTGGCTGTAATCTCCTTTCATTCCTGCAGATATTATTATTATTCCCTCCACCCAGCCCTGGGGGACTTCGCCGGACGCACTGGGAAGCGCCTGCCCGGCGCACACGGGCTGCGCGCATCGCTCCTGCCCTGCATCTCCCTCCTCCTTATTCTGCATACATCGCATTCCGATTACACCTCTCGTAGCGCTGCTGCTTTAATTGCGCCTGTATGTCTATTTTCCATCGATTGCTTCAGGCTTTTTTTTTCCCGGAAAGTATTGGAAAACACGGCCATTGGCTTATTTCTAACTCATTTTCCAGGAGTAAGGTATATACTGACCTGTGAATAGACGTTCAAATGCTGGGAAAAGTTGTCACGCTGGCGGAAACCATTGATATTTCTGCAATTTTATGACCACCTTTAGCTTTTCTTGTGCTTTGGGTAGAACTTATAGAATATAATAATGGCAGCTCTCAATGGTCATGATTTTGTCTTGAAATCACATGTGTTGTGTTCCCGATTTGAACATTTTCGAGGCGATATATATATATATATATATTTGGTATATGTTTTCAACCAAGGTTTATTCATTTAACATTTTTTTTTTAATACACAGACACAGATAAGACGATGAGGAATTCCTCACATTGTTCCTCGTCTAAACTTATGCAGCTGTTTCTTAATAATATTTCCGTTTTGCCCTCTAAACGGCGTGGTTCTGTTCATTATCAACACTTTTTTTTCGAAAAGAAGAAAAAAATCTGCTTAATATGTTTCTAATACTGCAAATTGCGAAAACTGCACAACATGTGGCATTATTCTTTATTTTTTGAAATATAAAGTATTTCCTCTACTCTCTCCCCCATCCTCCAGCTTCAGAAAAAAAAAAGAGTTTCACTGGCAGGTGATTCATTTACGACCCTTACGGCTTTCTCCTCTACACGTATTGATTCAATTACCATTGCTTTTACTAATCTCTTTTATGCGTTCAGATACTGTGCTCTTCTGAGTCAAGACAGCAGTAATTCATCTGCTTTCAAAATAGAACAAACTCAGTTCAGGAGGTTACACTGAGCACTTGATAGAGGGCAGAAAATTGAGAGAAGGATACCTGAAACGTTTAGGGATCATTGCCAAATTCAGGACACTTAGAGATTACATTGGATTACACACATTTGCTTTGAGTGCATTTTGGTTTGCTGTGATTAAAACAGTATTTGATGTTTAAAACTGAAACGCTATTCAGCAACGAGTTTAACAATGCAATGAAATATTATTTGTTTTTGGTTTTTTACAAAGAATCTTTTGTTTCTCTGCTTTCTCATTGTCATGAATGTGCCATTAAAATTTAAGTACATCTTGAAACCTATGGTACTGAAAACAGCACGATACCTAATGTAAGCCATTCATACATGCTAAATATCTGAAAGCATTAAAATAACAAAATTAAATAGTTTAGGATATTTTATGATCTAGTTTGGAATGTGAAAGAAAAAAGTGAAATGTCAAGGAAAAATCAGATGACAAGTTTGAATATCGTACCCCTTGCATACCTGTTAATAGTAAACTGGTGGTGGAGAAAACTACATATCCCAAATTTCCTTTACCTGCAATGCTCGCCCCTTACTCCTGATTGGGTACAAATCCTATTACAATTTCCTTCTGAGCTCTGTCTTCTCACTGGCCCGGAGGAGATGTCACTCTCGGAGGAAAAGAAAGAGCAACTCTCACCCAGGCGAGCGGAAGTTGGAGCGGAAACCCCGCCGAGGGGGCGTGACGTCATCATTCGGGGATGCACCTTCAGCGGGCAATAAACTTCCCGGGCTGCCATGGCGCTCAATAGGCAGGTCACAGCTGCAGGGAGAGCGGACGGGAATAGTGCGAGCTGCTTGCATTTTTAGGCAGCGGATGGTTTCACAAATTCCTTGCACTGCCCCTTTCTCTTGCAAGCCCAGGTGTCTGTAAAGCGAGCGGTACCCCTAGCCTAGCCCGTCCGCCCGGGGCGATCGCGTAGGAAGGGAAAGGCGCAGGGCTCCTGCTAAAGCTTCCCGCGCTCGCAGGGCAAGGCCAGGCTCCAGCCCCCGGGGGGAGGGCGCGCGCGCGCTCCAGGGCTGCAGGCGGATCCTTCAGACTTGTGCCGGCTCGCGATGTGGATTCTCTTTCGGACCCTCGGCCTGGCTGCCTTTACTTTCTTTCAGCAGAGGTTTCTGCGCTTTGCAAAAAAAAAAAAAAAAAAAAAAAAAAGTTCTGAATCGGGGGCTTTTGGGAGTCTCTGTGCGGGGCACTGCTAGGGATCGCCTCGCCCCCCCACCCCCGGTCAGTGCGGATCCGCGGGCTGGCAGAGCTCGTTCGGGACGGGTGATCTGTTACAGATCGGGCAGACCCGCTCCCCTGCACCCCTGGCTGAAGGTTTGCCTCGCCTCACCGCGCTGGGATCTGCTTGTGTCGCGCTTTGCAAGGCTTCCGGTTTGCGGGCTCGCTGGGAGCCTGTGCGGCGCCTCCTCCGCTCGCCCCTGCATCCCTGCGGCTCTGCATCCCCGGAGCACGTGTAACGCCGGCTGCACGCACCCCTCCCTCGCTGTAACATCACCGTCCTCTTAGCACCGAGGTCCGGGCACTGCCCCGGGGTCGGAGGCGCGCGGGATCCCGTTGGGATTGGCAGATATTGTACGTATCGCGATTTAACAGGATTACAAGGTAAACTGAGTATTAGTAGAGCTAAACGAGTAGTGCAGCAGTGGACGCGAGACTTAATTTGAAATGTATAGCGATCCTAAATC